>NC_079322.1:70552852-71251352 GCF_029931775.1 Euleptes europaea | reverse complement strand
TGGGCGGGCATGCGATCAGACGTGCATTCGTTCATCCGCAGTTGCCCAGTGTACGCTGCTGCCAAGAGACCCCAAGGCAAGCCGCCTGGACTGTTAAAACCTTGAAGACCCCCACTAGACCCTGGGAGATAATCGCAATGGATTTTATGACTGATCTACCCCTCAGTGAGGGGAAAACTGTACTTTGGGTAATCACGGATTTGTTTTCGAAACAGGTACATCTTGTACCTTGCGCAGATATCCGTTCCCCCCCAAAACTGGCCCGCCTCTTTGCGTCACGTCTTCCGATTGCACAGTTTTCCGCGCAAGGTGGTGAGCGACCGCGGGAGCACATATGTAGCTAAGTTCTGGAAAGCGTTCCTAAAATTGGTTGGGGTGGAACAAGGACTGTCAAGCGCCTTCCACCCCCAAACAGACGGCCAAACGGAACGGGCAAATGCTGTGTTGGAATGCTACCTGCACTGTTATATTAATTACCACCAAGATGATTGGGTGGGACTGTTGCCCTTCGCTGAATATGCTTAAAATAATGCCGTGCACCAGTCCACTGGATTTAGCCCTTTTCAAACTGTGTATGGACAAGAGTTTGGCCCCATCGGGCATGTGATGTTTCAGGGGAGGAGGGAGGTGGCGATGTGGCTGAATGGGTGCACACAATTCAGACAACCTGGCCGTGGCTGATAAAAAATCTGGAACGAGCCAAACGTAAATATAAGGCTCAAGCTGACAAACGCCGTTCACCAGGTAAAGAGTACGGGGTGGGGGATTTAGTTTATCTGTCCACCAAAAATCTACGATCCACCCACCCATGCGGCAAACTCAGTGCCAAGTATGTGGGTCTGTTCCCCATCTCCCGGATTATCAACCCGGTGACTGTAGAAATCTCGCTCCCCAAGTCTCTAAGGAGAATTCATCCCGTGTTTCATGTCAGTCTATTGAAACTGCATGTTCCCTCCCTGGAATGGCATTCTGACCCACCGCCTTCAGGTGGGGGGGGGAGGAGCATTTTGAATTCGCAAAAATCCTGGACTCGAGTATCCATCATGGTTCCCTCCAATATCTGGCTCGCTGGAAGCACTTCAGTTCTGCTCAGGATGAGTGGGTGCGTTCTCGCAATGTTTCCGCCCCTCGCCTGGCCCGCAAATTCCATGCTGCCTATCCTCACAAGCCAGGTCCCGGGAAATGAGGGGGGGCCTTTGGGGGGCAGAATGTCAGATGTGGTCTGAGAAGGAATGTTGTGGTTTCTCCAGGTGCTGGTCTTGGCCAGTTCTGTATCCTGTAAACAGTGTGTTTAGACTACTCTCCGTGGGAAGACTCCTAGCACCCCGACAGCTCCTGGGAGGGGGGTTGCCATGGTATCCAGATCCACCCCGATTTGTCCTTTGCTCTTCCATATATGCCCTGTACTGTTCCCATAGTTTTCACTAGTGTCCATTTGACTCTTGGCTTCTGTTAACCTGTGGATTTTCCAATCTCTTTTTAGACTACCTGTCTACTGATGTCTGTTTATGGGATTGTCACGGGACTAGAGCTGACACCTGGACTGTTTTAGCTGCAGTAGCTCTATCAGTAGATTACTACTACCTAGCACAATAGCATAATATAGAGACAGGGAAGTTATCTAATCCATTAACAGTTGGCTGTGCAAACATGAGAATAGGGTCAAGGAATCTCCAACCTGACTTGGGGCCAAATATAATGTCTAGTCATCTGTATAAGCCATATGATGTAACAAGCCAACCTCTTATTAAACCTTACATCTGCTCCCACGTAGCAAAATAGACAACAAAACCCAACAGTCTTTATGGTATGGTTAAACATGAAGTTAGAATCGTCCTAGGCTTAGCTACATATGGTTGGCTAACTGATAGGGTTGCCAGGTCCCTCTTCGCCACCGGAGGGTGGGGTTTGGAGAGGGGAGAGACTTCAATGCCATAGAATTCAATTGCCAAAGCGGCCATTTCTCTCAAGGTGATCTGATCTCTATCAGCTGGAGATCAGTTGTATTAGCATGAGATCTTCTGCTACTACCTAGCAGTTGGCAACCCTACTAACTGAAGGTGACATCCCTGGCATTCCTGCCCATCAGTTCAGAGTTACAGTTTCTTCATTGACCAAAATCACTTCCAACAATTACATTATTAACAAACACCAGACCTATATTAATAACAATTAACATTAGTGTGTTAGGGAATATGGCTATCTTTCCCCAGCAACTTAGGAAGCCTGTAATAACAACAAACGAGGTGTCAGAAATGCCATTCCACAACTTCTACTAGAAACACTTTTTTGCACCCACAAAGTATATAACCTGTACCAGCCCCAATATGCAATAATTTAAGAATGCTCACTAGGTAAAAATTTATGAAGTATGCTTGAAGGTATTTTTTTTTTTTACCATGAGGTCTTGGTACCTAATTTTAGACAATATCACACTTTCTACAGCAACACTACTTTTAATCAATGGATAACACACCTTGAATTCCTACACACGCTCCTTAACCATTCTCAGATCAAGCACAAACTCACTGTCCTTGCCTACAAACAGAGATGCAACATTTCTGGAAATTTTCTTGCCATGGGGTGGGAATCTTTCTTCTAAAAAAAATATCTGAAAATTTGGGAGAATTTAAAATATATGCAATACTTATTCCAGTCACTCCAGTGTACAGAGGAATTACAATATGCAAACCATCAGTAGACTGTCTTAACATAAAATTTTCATACTGCACTTTAAAATAAAATTTAATCTTAAAAAGCCTTTAAATCATATAGGTTTTTTTAATGCTCCCCTCAAATTTCCCCATTAGAAAAACTGAGAAAAGTCCCCAGAGTGGGTGGGATTTTTCTGGGTTTCCCCCAGGCTTTCATGGTCTTTCCATCCCTTCTGTCTCCATTCTCAAACCCCACAGCTACCACAGGGGATTGGGGATTTTTGAACCTGCCCATGCTAAAAAGGAATCCTTTCAATTGCTGCTTCATTTCACATTGCCTCAGCAGCATCCTGCTGCTTCTCTAACTATGTATGCCACAGTAGGAAGGATGTGTGGCACCTTTGCTCTTTCTGCATGTGCACTAGCTAACATATGTCCTCCCACAAAGGAACAAAAAATATGGCAGCTTTTCTAAGGGCTTGTGACCCAGCAGATGGGGTTCTGTAACTTGCCTGAGAGTCCCAAAACCATGGATGGAAGACCACTGGACTAGAGTCCAGAATTCATTTTTCCAGAACTAGCAATAAATGGTATGCACACTCTAACAAGTAGCATTTTTCTACAATGGTGAGTTAAGGTTCAATCGGTGAGCTTTGAACATATGAAGCTGCCTTCTACTGAATCAAACCAATCTTCTATCAAAAACAGTATTGGCAACTCTGACTGGGAGCAACTCTTCAGGGTCTCCACTGGAGGTCACCTACCAAGTGACTGTTTTAACTGGACATGCCAGGGACTGATCTTCTGCATGCAAAGCAGATGCTCTACCACTGTTCTTCTTTATGAAAAGAATTTGATGTTCAGTTTCTCCCAAAAGCAAATTCAGTTCTTCCAAAAGCAAATTCAATCAGACTTTAACTTTTAGACCTGATACACCAAATGATTACAACACAGAGACAGTACTTTGTGTATGCACTATTCAAGTTCTGTATCATATCGAGGCTATCTGTTTACTGTATCTTAGATTTTGTCTTCATGCAAGTACAAACACTAGACCTTTTATTTTATATTTAACACATACACGGTGTATCTCCTTTTTTTTTAACAAACATAAATAAAACCCATTACACTTTCCATGCCTGGGAGAAAAAACTGTCTATGCCACGTTAGGGCAGGTGATAATGAACTTCAAGGAGGATGAGAGCCAGTCAGAATCCCTAGAGTGATACAACTGACGGGCAAACCAATAAATTTGCTGCCTTTCAATTAGAAGTTAAACCATTGGTTTATAGGCAAAATAATAATAACAATAATAATAATTCAAACAGGTTGTACTATAGGCAAAATAATAACAATAATAATAATAATTCAGACAGGTTGTACAAGGTTGTGAATGACTTCAACTGCCAGACCACGTATATCTGAAATACTACAGGCTGATATTATAGTGCAGTGCTACAAAGACACCAGGTTTCAGTTTCTGGGTGTTCCATATAGAGTGGGACAGATTTAAAAAGCCAATTTAAACCACTAATTTAAATCAAGACTCAGGCTTTGAAAATCATATCATTCCTAAACCAATGTTTAGGACTGGTCTACAAGTATCCAGAACTTTCTAGAAACAAAGAAATGGTAACCCTTAGTTTATGAGACTGGTTTGAACAAAATAGTAAGAAAAGCATCAAAGAAAAGAACATTTCCCAGCTGGGAGCCCACATGCCTGCTCGTTGGCAGAGCGGCAGATCACAGCTAAATTGGTTTGATTGCTGAAGGCTTGCTTCTATGAGCCCCAGCCAGTGCGAGCATTGCAACATTGTATCTTGAATGTTGTAAAGACTAGTGAGTCATGGACCTCACTGCTACAAGGGTGCTGGGCTACTTTTAAAGTGGTATGGTATGGTGTCTACAATGCATACAGAACCCTTTGGTTTAAGTCAGCTGTGACAGCAAAAAAAAAAAAAAAAACACTAAAGAAAGTACACATACTTAGAGGGAGTATGAAAGGATACAGTGGTACAAACATTTCCTAAAATATGAGATGTGGCAATTAAGAGGTGAATTGCTTTATTGGCTCTTACAAATTGTCATACGTGAACTTACCGTATATACTCGTGTATAAGCCGAGTTTTTCAGCCCAAAAAAAGGGATGAAAAAGCCGGCCTCGGCTTATACACGGCTCAATACGGTAGAAGGGGGAAGGAGGGAGGAGGGAGGGGGGAACTTACCTTCGCTGCCGAGCCACCGCCATTTACTCCTGCCGGGAGGGGTCTTGGGCAGCCTCTCTGCAGCCGCAGGGAAGCTGCCCTGGCCCCCCCCGGCCCCCGCCGCCATTTTCTCCTGCCGGGAGGGGTCTTGGGCAGCCTCTCTGCAGCCGCAGAGAAGCTGCCCTGGCCCCCCCAGGCCCCCGCCGCCATTTTCTCCCGCCGGGAGGGGCCCTGGGCAGCCTCTCTGCAGTTGCAGAGAGACTGCCCTGGCCCCCCCGGCCCCCGCCGCCATTTTCCCCCGCCGGGAGGGGCCATGGGCAGCCTCTCTGCAGTCGCAGGAAGGCTGCCCCGGCCCTCCCCGGCCCCCGCCGAATTTTCCCCGCCGGGAGGGGCCCTGGGAGGCCCCTGCCCGTCGCGCCGCTACCGCCCACGAGCCTGGGCGCCTTCCGCTGCCGGCTGGAGGGGCCTCCTGCGGGCCCAGGAAGGACGCGCCACCGCTTCGCCACCTCTCCAGGTAAGTAGTGGGTTCAGAGGCTTTTCCCCCTCCCCCCCCTTGGATGGCACTGGGGTCGGGGTGGGTCGGGAGGGCCTGGGAGGCGGCGGGAGGGCGACCTGGGGCAGGGGCCCTGCGCTCTAAAATGGCGGCCGCCATTTTAGAGCGCAGCATTGCGGGTAAAGGAAATTTCTTATTGCCCCTCGGCTTATACGCGGGTTAATAAGAAATTCCCTTTTCTGGCCTCTAATTTGGGGGGTCGGCTTATACTCGGGTCGGCTTATACCCGAGTATATACGGTAATCCATGAGAATATCTGAGCTCCATCTATCAAGGAAGCCTGTCCTTGGCACTCATAAGGCAATACCTGAAAACTTCTCAGAAAGGACAAATACTGCAATATAACACACACTGTGCACATGAACACATGAAGCTACCTTATACTGAATCAGACCCTTGGTCCATCAAAGTCAGTATTGTCTACTCAGATCGGCAGCAGCTCTCCAGGGTCTCAGGCAAAGGTCTTTCACATCACCTACTTGCCTAGTCACTTTAACTGGAGATGCTGGGGATTGAACATGGGACCCTTCTGCATGCCAAGCAGAAGCTCTACCACTGAGCCACGGCCCCTCCACTGCCCACTGGTGCAGATGTTATCAAAGCTAACCCTACAGCTTCCATTCATACTCATACCCAACCACAAAGGCCAACATGATTCCAGGTGGCTAGCCAGACCAGTCTATAGCAGCAAAATAAAATAAGAGTCCACTAACCCTTAAAGACAAAACAAAATGTAGCACAGCCTTAACTTTCATGAGTCAGAATTTACTTCACTGGATGCATGAAAAGAATGAATACTTCATGCTTCTGATGAAGTAAGTTCTGACTCAAGGAAGCTTAAGCAGAAACCAACTGTGTAGTGATTAAGAGCGGTGGTTTGGAGCAGTGGACTCTGATCTGGAGAATCGAGTTTGATTCCCCACTCCTCCACACGAGAGGTGGAGGCTGATCTGATGAACTGGATTTGTTTCCCCACTCCTACACATGAAGCCAGCTGGGTGACCCTGGCCCAGTCACAGCTCTTAGAGCTCTCTCAGCCCCACCTACCTCACAGGGTGTCTGTTGTGGGGAGGGGGAGGTGATTGTAAGCCAATTTGATTCTCCCTTAAGAGGCAGAGAAAGTCAGCATATAAAAACCAACTCTTCTTTTTCTTCTTCTAAGGTGTCACTACTGCTTTCTTTTAAACAAACACAGCAAGCACGCCTGTTCAAAACTAGCCACACTGAATGTGGCATCATTCATCTCAAATTGCCTTTGCAAGGTCCGATTTAAACATGCTTCTAGTGAAGCAAACATTGACTTTCCACTCACAGAATCTCATTTAAACTGCAGCCCAAGCAAAACAGCTACACATGCCTAACCAGTACGCCACAACACAGACCTATGCTACAGACCTATATATAGTATGCTCATTAAATGTGCCTAACTGAATAATTTGCAGAAGTCGTAGCCCAGTTTCAATGAAATGCTATGTGCATTAAAGTTCTCACTGGCAAGTTCTTTCCCCTCACCAGAGTCCCACAAAACTCCACAAGCTTACTTCAGCCCATAGAAAACTAAAAAAGTGGGGGGAAATCTAAAACACAATCATATATACATTTTTTTAAATCTATAAACCTAAATAGGAAGTTTGGACAGCATTTGGGTTGTTTCTTTTAGAAAGATGAAATAGTTCCTTCTACATTTAGTACAGTATCTAGTGCCATGGGAAACATATAGATATACCATAATAACAGCAGTTAAATGCCTTAAGAGTTTAACTGTTTTAGTTTGGAGAATTTTTTTCTTCTAGAATGACTGGAAAGACTGATTTCTACAGTTACTCCTTTCCCCTTCAAAAATCAAGCTATTCCCCAGAGATAACATCTCATTTTTCATACCTCAATACGCCATGTCAAAAGCAGAATATTGCTTGCTAATGCAGCCCACCAACCAATCCTCGGTGATGGTTTAATCATCTGGCTTAAACTTCTCGGATTCTTTAATCACTAATTCAAGATCCTTTAATTTAAAATCTGTCTATGTAACCCAAGACATATAATATGCTCAAATAATTCCTTTGGATATCAATGTGTTGAGTAGGTAATACAAAAATGTTACAGATTTTAAAATGCTGACTAGATAACAATAAAGTAACTCATTTAATATATTTTTACACGTCCGGTATGCTTTGGATTTGTTCATAAACCACAGATACTATGTTTGGGGAATCTGCAATCTTTCACTTGGGAGAAAGTACCCCAAACGCCTCTTCCACTCTAGGTGTTGCATTAGGAAACACCCTTCAAGACAAGCGGAGAAAGTCTCCAGCAACTTTCTTACATAGCCATGCCTTACACCCGTGTTGGCGAACCTATGGCACGCGTGCCATAAGCGGCACGTCGAGCCCTCTCTGTGGGCACGCGCGGAGCCGTCGCGTCTGCCCCCTCCTCCGCCCCTCCTCGCAGCCTCGACGCAAGTTTCCACCGCGCCGCAGCCAACTTTGTCACGGGGCTGGGGCGGAGGCGAGGCGGCAGGCGTAGCGGTGCGGCTGGCCGGGTAGCTGCTGGCCCGGGCCTGCCGTGATGGCAGCTTCCTGGTGCGCAAGAGCGTGGCCGGCGCCTTCGCCCTCCGCCTGCTGTGAGTGGCCCTGGCCCCTTGGAGGCTGAGGGAAGAGGGCTTTCTCTCCCCCCCCCTTAGGCTGCACTGTGATCGACGGCAGCGAGTTGGGAATCACTCCCCCCCTTTCCCTCCCCTCCCCTCTCCTCGGAGCCCCCCTGAGTCGGGAGCTGCTACCGAGCGTGCTTCTCCGCTCGGCACCAGTCCCGCTCTGCACGCCGCGAAGGGGAGAGCAGCGGCGGCAGCAGCCGGCTTCTCCCCCAGGCCAATGGATACCTTATGCAGGAGGGCGACGGCAGAGCTCCGGAGCTGATTTCCACCTCCTTGTCCCGCCCGGGGTTTGCATTTTGCTGCAGGCGGCGGAGGGGAGCCAGGGAGCCAGACCGGAGGAATGGAGTGGGAAAGCCCCCCCCCCAACCCACTTTTGCAAACTTGCCGCCCTTTGCACCCGAACGGCTTTTGCTGCTGGTGTGGGAAGTGCGCGAGCTTGCCCCCCCCCTTACCCGGGGCGCGATGCAAAGGCGCCTCTTTCTCTGCAACATGGGAGGCTTTTTTTGTGTGTGTTTGTGTCTTTGCATCGTTGGGGGGCGAGTTGCAAAAGTTCACCTTGCGGGTTTTCATGCAAGCCTGCGGACAACTCGACCTTTCCTCGGGGGTGTGTGTGTGTGTGTGTGTGTGTGTGTCTCTTCCCCCCCCCCAATACACCCCGTTGCTGGGGCAAGCTGGCCCCTCGCACATTTTCCCCATCCAGATTCTGAAAACTCTGCAGATTCTGAAAACTCCTACAGCCCTCAAGGAAACATGATGAGCGTACAGTGAAAAGTTAGGAGGAAATAAACAGGTAAAGAAACAACCTTGCATGGAAGGCGATGACTGTCAAGTGTACAGACATGAGAAACCAGGTTAGAAATTACTAACACCCTGATGAACAAAAACCAGTACAAGTGCTGTAACTGACATCGGGGTGGGGGGCTTGAGAAATGAAGGATATATTCTAATAGTTTCACCATTAGGAAAATAAATACCACTCATTATGCAGGACTTAGAAGAAGAAGAGTTGGCTGTTATACTCCTCTTTTCTCTACCGAAAGGCGTCTCAAAGTGGCTTACAATCATCTTCCCCTCCCCACAACAGACACCTTGTGAGGCAGGTGAGGCTGAGAGAGTTCTGAGAGAACAGTGTCGAACTCAATGGGAACCCAGCAGGATGCATGAGGAGGGGGAATCAAACTTGGTTCTCCAGATTCGAGTCTGCCTCTCTTAACCACTACACCACACTGACTCTTCACCCCTAGGCCATTTCCACATATACATTCCCAAAAACATCTACGGAACTGCAGCACAAAAATAAGCAATAGCCAACGAGTATTGGAGGCAACAGGGGAAGATGAAACAAGATAGGAGACAGAGACACAAGCATACAGAAAGAAGAAAATATGAATATATATATATATATATATATATATATATATATATATATATATATATATATATATATATATATATAGAAGGGAGGAGTCAAGCTAGAGGTTCCCTTACTCGTAAATAGCGCAGCCACACTTAAAATACTCAGCATCTCATTTTTCCTTTAAGAAAACATATCTAGACTACCAGTAGTGGAAATAACTGAAAGTGAAATTGAGCTTGTGGCATTTTTCTCCCCATATTCCAGGCTCTTGGGTTATCCTTTGCCTTTTTGTATACGTCTATCATTCTTAAGCACGTTAAATAAGGTTTGTTTCATTTCAACTTGTAGGCCACAAGAATCAATCAAATGGTACCATCCATCAGAGACCATGGTATAATGAACCCTCTGACTATATTAAACTGTGTGCTATTCCTTGAATGTCCTGCTTTTCTGTGCTGTTTGCTAGGACAGAAGAAAATATACATCTCAAAATGAAGTCACATAAGGAAAAGGTTTAAGGCTATAAACCAGATAACTGTTATGAATCACCACTCTTCAAACTGGTGAGATGCAGAAAACTGAAACAACGGTCAGTTTCTTAATCTACCTGCTGCCACCAGCAGATCCGCATCTAAAGAAGAAAGGGTCTGGGCTGATCTAAAGTGAAAAGCATTCCTGCACAAATTCAGCAGTAAGAGCAGGTTGGATTTACAGAAATAATCTGACTCATCTCATGCCTAAACAGCCCCTAAAGTTATCTGTATGCTTGAAGTATCAATTTAAGTAGCACCCAATGAATGGAACAAACGAAAAACCGAAATGAGGAACAGAATTTCAGTAATGAGGCTGTTTGGAATCTTGGGAGAGGGGCACTGCAGAACCCCCTTCATCCATAGTAAAAAAAAGTTCTTGAGGCTTCCTATCTCAATCAGCTACTCCTTTTATTGCCAACTGTTGTCTCACAGCAGAAACAATGCTGTACAAGGACTCATCCTTCCCCCTGCGCTGGCTGATTAAAGGAGAGAGTTCTTCTTGCCCTCCCCAAGTAGGGTCTCAATCCTGTACCTTCCTTGGTGGGCTTTCCAGGGCTATCCTAAGCTCCAGAAGTCCAAGACTGATCCCAGTTTGTCCTTTGCCATCTCACTTCTTTCTTTCAGCCTCAACTGCCCTTGCTGTTGCCTCCCTCGGACTTCATTGTCAGTCACATACTTCGCGGCTTTACTGGTTTTCTTAGTTTACTCTCTTTCTTCTTCAGGCTCTCCTCTTCCCTGGTCCTGCCCCCCTCAGTTATTTCTATTCTCCTCTTGCACCTTGGCCACATCTCCCCAAGCTAACAAGCGTCCAGCCACCAATACCCAGCCAAGTCCTTTCAGCCAGCTGCTTGCCTCTGGGTGACATCAGCTGGCCCTGAGCTCTGCCTCCTTCTGGTTAGCCTAGTTGGCAAGACCTCTGCAGTCACCTCTGCAGTCACCCACAGACTGTTGTGTGGGCCATCTGAATGGCGTCTTCCTACCACTGCTCTTCTTCGGGCTCTGCAGCTCCCCTTTTTATGAGATGCTCAGTGACCACTACCAGCTACTCCTGCCTCTGCCTCCTAGCCTGGTAGTGCTAGCCGCATGCAGATGGGTCATAGCTTTACATTTTTTTAAATATATGTATCCTTTGACAATTATCTAGAAACCTCAGCACCACAGTTCTTATTAGCATGTCTTCAAAACCCAAATATCCAGAAAAGTGAACATTCTTGTTCTCCAAATTAGTGTATTTGTTGAATAGATATGTATACTACATTTCTCAGTTTATAAATTCCTTAGGCAATTTGCAATAACAAAATACAACTGAATACTGTAACAAAATTCAAACATACATCAAACAGCACAAGATAAACTATGAAGTTGAACAATCTGAATATAATTGTATCCTGCCTTTGTATCCTACCTTTCCTAAAAAGAACAAATACAACTCTCATGTCTGTTCCCCTTGCTCCAGCATCACTACCCTATAGTGGTTATTAGAACAGCCCCCCTGACCTCTTAAACCTTCAAATAGGGCTCCCCCATCTCTGAGTGTGGAACAGCTTGTGCTCCCAGTTCTACAATGTCTATTGACAGTGATAAGACCTGGCTGCACATGTAGCTGTGCATGTAGCATATCGAGTCACAGCTACTTTCCTCTCTGCAGTCCACCAAAAATGCTTCTGTTGGATTCATCTCTCTTTCATGTTTTTTTTTACACTATCAAGATTTTTATTGCTACCCTATTGTTAAGATGCAATATTGTCCTTCCCAAGCCTCAGACTACCAACCAGTCAAACATTTGCATTCATGCGCCTTTTGTATGCTGGCCATAGATGTATTTTGACATCCCCACAAGTCTTCTGCTAACATCCATTCATCCATAGTCAAATTCCAATTAAAATGCCTCAGCCATGTGTTGCAAATGTATACATTAAACTACATTTTGTATTATGTATCTGATTTCCTGCCGCCATATTCTCTTTAGACTGTAACTTCCTCTGAGCAGAGAGTCTGCAATTGTTTGGAAAAAAAGAGCATATAAATGTCAAACAACCACATGACTGATCCTTTTCTTCTCTTTGTACAGTAGTAAAAGAGTACCATGAGGACCAAGTACACTTAGTTCAAATCAATATTTGAACAGTGACTTTACTCTAGAGGTGGACAACACAAAATAAATAATAAGAAAAATTCAGAGCATCAGTGCTAGATGGCCAATTTAAAAATCTTCACTCAAAAGGCGGAGATCTGGTACCACCTTAACATGCAGAAACTAATCTTCTCTTGAAAGAAGTGTACTTGATAGGCACTTTAAAGAATATATACAGGGCAACATTTGGAATTATTATTTTATTAAATTTATTAATTTTATTCCTGCAATCATTTTGAACCTAACATCTTGTGTGCACTTTCACCCAAACTTCCACAGGTATTTTGTGTTTTCCTTAATATATACAAAAACAGTTGTCTGAGGGAGCATATACCATGCATTGTATAAGTAATAACACACTCCAAGATAATTGAACACACAAAATGCATGTTTACTCAGAAGTAAATCCCACTGATTGCAACAGGGACCTACTTTGATGTAAGTGAACAATTTAGTCATTTTTCAAAGGCCAATTTTTTATCTTATCACCTGCATTGTTACCAGAAGCCCTTAATACTTCTGTAACTAAAAGCAAGTGGGGGGTGAGGTGTTTACAATGATAGATCAGAACCCTATGTACAAGCCACTAAGTTTCCACTAGTAAGGGATGGGCATTCCTCAAAGCACCTTGTGACAAAACAGAAACTGACAAGGCAAACAAAGAAAACAAAACAAAACTAAGGCCTGAGAGCTTGAACAGCACTTAAAATGTAGGACAGGAGAATGACGTTGTAAGCCGCTGTGGATCCCAATTTTGGAGAAATATAAGGAATAAACATCCCAGCACACAAAGAGTGGCTAGATTTCAAACTGACCACAAATTTAAAAAGAAGGTTTTTAAAAAGAGAAGAAAAAAAAAAACCAATAATCCCTGTACAGTCTAGTCACAACCAGCACAAAGCATGGTGTGTGTGTGGGGGGGAGACTTTTAATATTCTTTACTGGGATAGCCAAACTATGACTGAAGAATCACATGTGGCTCTTTGACAGGTTAATGTGCAACTCACAGGTCAACACACTTTGTTGCTCTTGCAGCATTTGGACTCCCCCTCCTCCCAATGGATCTTTTTCTCTCCCCATATAGCAGCCTTTCACTGCCCCCTCTTTCTATAGTTTTTGACTGAAGCATATGGGAAAGAGTGCATGCAAGGATCTCAACCAGCCCCCTAAACTATCACAAGCCTGTGAAAAGGAGGGGTGGGGTGAAGTGGACGCAGAGGCCAGATGAGCAGCATTACCAGCTTTTGCTTGGCCAACTGTACTCCTTTCCTTAGTTTTGTGCGCTCATCACTTTCCCCACTGCCTGTTAGAGCCTGGAGCAGTCTCAGCAAAAGAAAGAGGAAGAGTTCCTTGTCAGCTCTGCTCCTTCCACCCATTTCTGCTTTGTGACTTCTTGCCCAACTAACCTTTACTGGGAAAGAGGTGCCCCACCCTTCTCACAGCCTGATGCTATGCATGCCCTTGGAAGTATCCCATTAACTTCAATGGCTTACACCAAAGTAAGCTGGAGCAGAATTCCATACTTCATGAATTTCTGTAGAAACAGGTTTGCCAAGGATTGTAGCCCAATCCTATGCATGCTTACTCAGAAGTAAGCCCCACTGTATTCAGTGGAGTTATTTCCAAGTAGGGGCAGAGCTTCAAGAATGTAATGTTGCCTGGGGTGGGGTGGAGGCTGTGGGAAGCCAGTAATGGAGGAGAGTAGACAGAAGTTGAGAAGATGACATCAGTGAGGCTCTATTAGTCAGGCCAATTACTTTGACAGCAGCACGCCAGAAACAGCAGGCTACTTTCCTCCTTGCCTATCAAAAGGCTGAGGAACAAGGTCAACATCTGACCTCGTTAACAGAATTTTAGTAATGCAACTTCTAACCACTTGCTTTTGCAACTAAACAAAAAACTTCTGCTGCATTTTATGAGTTGAAGTGACGACGTTTGTTTTTTCTCCCACATCCCGTCCTCTCATAGATGAGAGGCTCAGTAAGGGGAGAAAAGTAACATATGCTGAAGTAAATAATTAAATCTAAAATTCTTTGTATTGTGGACTCATATTTGACATTGAGATAGGACAAAGCATCATTAAGCCATGATATACAAAGCATAACCTTAATATTTTATAAGGTGGAAAAATGTCTTGCTGCTCTCAGACTTCTAAAGAATTATCAATGCTGTTGTTCAGTAAGGTCAGTTGGTCTGGCCATCTGCATTCTGTATAATTACTTTTTAAATACTGTACAGCACATCTTTAAGTAATTACTGTTCAAGATAAATGTGGTCAAGAACTACTTGCTACAGAAGTTGCCAAGGTGTGATAAAAAAATTCTTCACAATGATAAAAAGAATCTAACTGATATAAATTCAATTGCAAAAGTGAAAAAAAAAAACCCTGCACAGGACAAACTTCATTTTTCATTATTCTAAGGCAGGAGATGGCGTTGGAGGAGAGTGTTATGGATGTTGGAGGAGAGTGTTACGGTTACTGTGGACTGCCAAAAAAACAAATCAGTGGGTTATAGATCAAATCAAGCTTGAACTAACCCTAGAAGCTACAATGACAAAACTGAGGATGACGTACTTTGGTCCCATTATGAAAATACAAAAGTCACTGGAAAAGACAATCACGCTAGGAAAAGTTGAGGGCAGCAGGAAAAGAGGAAGACCCAACAAGAGATGGATTGACTCTATAAGGCCATGGCCCTCAATTTACAAGATCTGAGCAAGGCTGTTGAGGCTAGGACATTTTGTAGGACGTTTATTCATAGGGTCGCCATGAGTCGGAAGCGACTTGACAGCACTTAACAAGAGAGGAGCTGGCATTGTACAAATATAAAACAAAGTTTGTAACCTTAACCAAACCTATAAGAGAAAAATGAGTACACTTGAACATATATTGGGGGTGGACCTTTACCCTACCACTGTACTGAGCAAAGTCTGAAGCCTGCCTCTAGCTTAAGAAGCCTTCCTACAATTTAAATGGCTATTCCGCTGGAGGAACAGCCAGTTAAATTGGAGGACAGTTTTCTGGAGGGTGGTAAGATCCACTCCAGTAGGTTTAAACAAAAAATATATATAGTACTTATAAGAAAAAGGTCAAAATTTATAGCATGGTGGTATGCATGATCCAGTCACTCAGCACTCTTATTATTGTTACCTTATAAGTGTTTGTGGACCTGTATTCAAGAGATATGCAGCAACTGCCTTCACAGTATTAAGACACTACTGTATCATACTTTTTAAAGAGACATAAATGAATGGCTTGAAACAGCTTCATCACTCTACTCATAGAAGGGATTTCCCCTCCATAGCAGGGCCTGTTCTATTGTGCATGAAAACAGTAACAGGAACACTTAAGAATTGCAAAATACAGTTAATATAACCATACTCTGCACTTTATTAGGGTATAAGAGGCTTTACAATCACCAAAACTTCTCACAAGGCTGGTCTAGTAATAATGGTTTTGCAAAACCAAAACAAATCTCCACCTGCCTTCAAGCAAGTTCAATAAAGGCATAATAATGTCCTTTAAGTTCCCACATTCTAACAATAGCAGAACTGCTCCATATTTCAAAAATGGAAATATAAATTGAATTAAATTCCTCATGTCAATTGCATATACTTTTTAAAAAGTTTATCTTAACGATATGAAGACATTAACACTATAGGTCTTATTTGAAGGGAACATCATCCATACAATATGCTGAAGAACTTCTTCCTTACACTGCTGTATCAAGTTCCCTGAAACAAACTAGTTACATAACCCATTCTTTCAGTTATGACCTATTTCTTACAGCAAACATGCCATTATTTTTAAAATGGCATCAATACTTACACATACTTCATTCTATTTTGTTCCATATAAGACTTTTAAAAATATGTCCATCTAAGAAAATAACGTTATGCATACAAGTTTCCTTTTAGGATTTTGTACATACTTAAAAGGATTTGGTAAAATAGCTGTATAGGCAACAGTAATATGTAGGAAACATATCATATTGTAAACTGTCCAGCAATCCAACATTCAAATGGAGAAAAACAGCCAGCAACATTATTTCACCTACACCATTTTTAAAAAGGTATTTCAGATATTTAAACAAATGGCCTTTGTGCACAAACCTTCTGCCACCCGATACCAGAGTTTCTTACTTGATCGTGGGGTATTAGCTAACGAATGTTCAACACAACACCGAAATAACAATTTCATGACAACCAAAGAGAACAAACGCCGTTAAAATAATCTTGAGTATCCAGCGTCAACCGAGCTCCCCCGATAACTTCCTCGGACTGTGCCTGGGGTCTCGCCACCCCTCTCCGGAAGACTGTAATGCAACCTGCCATATATAGCCTCAGGGCTCCTGTCATATTTTGCTCTTTAATACAAAAGAAGTTAACGGCAGGGTACTCACCGCCGTCCAGTTCTGTCTGTGCAACATAATCCACACCCTGGAAAACCTTTCACAAAACCCCCCGGGAAGACGGAGGGGCCGGCATCGAGGCGCAAAAGCAGATTATCCACAGGAAGACGTTATTTACATGTTAGGATCCAAGCCCAGCGTCGCAGAGAGAGAGAGAGAGAGACAGACAAACTGCTCAGCACTCTCTTAGATCAGCCATATTACTCTCCCGAATCAAACAACACTTCACTTCCCAGGCGACTTCCCCAGCAGCCTCGGCAAAGGCGGCCGGCAGGCGCTCCCCGGGGCGCGTCCAGCCGGAACCCTCTTTTGCAGGCGCTGCCCTGGAAGGCGATCCTCGAGCCCCAGAAACGCCTCGGAACTTCGGCTCTCGAGACTCCCCCCCAACGACCAGACTACAGCCGTCGGAGGAGGAGGAGGAGGAAGAGAGGAGGGAGCAGAGCTAGAGAAAGTAGATCCGACCGTTCCGAGCGCCGTGAAAGCGCGGACTGGATTCCGGCCCCGCCGAGGAGCCGGAGCGGCCAGCCTCGGCCGCACGCAGAGCGGCTCCGCCTTAACCCTTTCCCGACCAGCCGAGGGAGCCTGACGCCCACGGATCCTCGCCTTAGCCAACCACCTCCGGCAACCTCCCTGCTGACACAACCCGAGCGAAGTCAGGAGCAGAAAGGAAGAGGGTTCTCGTGGCCTAACGCAACCCGAGCTCCGTGTTCGCGTGCGCAGCTGCGCGTCCGAAAGCCAGCGATGGTAAAAGCGCTTTGGCAGGTCAGCTCCGCCGAACTCAACTCTGGCTTTCCCTGCGTACGGCTCCATAAAGGGGAAGGCAAACGGTATCCCAGCCCCTTCCTCTGCCTCCTGCTAAACAACTTTGTTTCCCCCATTTCTACACAATGAGAAGCATCCTCCTCCTTCCCTCTGATGCACGCATGTTCAGAAACTACAGCAGAGCGGCCAACTAAAGAGTTTTCATCCATTTTCTCCACACACTGCAACGGTTCCCTCGTTGACCCCTTTCCAGTCCCTCAACTGGCTTTTGCCAAAAAAAAAGCCCCAAAAACAAACCAATTCTCAACTGAACTGAAACAAAGGACACGTTATAGAACTCATTTTACTTGTCCTCTAAAAATATCACAAACTCACCCAGTCATCCTTCAAAACCAACCAATCTACCAACTCTTAAGCCACAAGGTCATGGCTGAGGTCAAGGGATCTTTTGTCTGTCTCAAAACTATGATGAATAAAACAATCTCAGTGCCTTTCTGTACATTCAAAATTGAACTATATTGACACTACTGCTCAGATAAACAGAAAATCCGTGTTACATTCTGGCTACATTTTTAGTGAGTGTCCTTTGGCTTAGAACACGGCTTGGAAGCAAGAATAATGATGTTTATTTCACACTTGCTAATGTAAAATCATTTGGTTCTAACAATTAATGCTGTCATCCAATCCACACTTGACAACAAGTCTAACTGAAATCAGTGTGATTTACTTCTGAGTAAACATGGAAAGGATCAAGCTACCCACTTGTTTGATGCATCATCCCCATCATATCCATGTGCAGAGGCCATGGTGCCCGGAGCAACTTGTGCTGCTACCACAAGCTGAGGATTCTCCAGATTGCTTTCATCAGCACTAAGAATGCAGAGGCACACACAACTGACCACACAGCATCCACACATGGAGTATTCTGCGCACTTCTAGTGGGGAGAGAGTGTGTGTGTTAAGTGCCGCTTCAGACTCATGGCGACCCTATGAATCAACGTCCTCCAAAATGTCCTATCTTTGACAGCCTTGCTCAGGTCTTGCAAATTGAGGGCTGTGGCTTCCTTTATAGAGTCAATCCATCTCTTGTTGGGTCTTCCTCTTTTCCTGCTGCCCTCAACTGGAATAATATACTGGAGTAAAGCGGGTTTTGGGGAAAGCACATATCGAGGATGGGGAAAACATGGAACTATTATTACAGTGTGCAATGTGGAAGTTCCAGAAAGAAATTCCTCCGTTTTAGAGGCAATGCAAAGAAAAACCTTCGCATGGAAGCAGCCTTGCACCAGCTTAGCTGCAGTAGCCACATAGTCCAAGTACAGCACAACAGTTGTCATTCACTGTGCAGTCAAGGCCTGTTCTGTGTCCTCTGACCAATTCTGTGCCATGCAAAACATTTTGCCTGGCAACTGTGGCTACTGCTGAGGTAGCAGTGCTATTCCATTGTCCTACAACAGCACGACATTTTGTGTTGGCTCACAATACCAGTGTCACAATCTGTGAAGTTTTCCTATAACAAATGTTGCCCCATTGCACTTCTGCTGCATTCACTGTACCCAATTTCAAACAAAGCAGAAACTTAGAAGAAGCAATATGCCTGAATATTAACAATAGTAAAGTATAAACTAAAATCTAACGAAGCTTCACAGAGGAAAAACCCATTTTGTTACAGAGAACAAGAGTTGGTTTTTATACGCTGACTTTCTCTAACTTTTAAAAAGAATCAAACCAGTTCACAATCTCCTTTCCTTCCTCTCCCCACAACAGACGCTCTATGAGGCAGGTGGGACTGAGAGAGTTCGGAGAGAACTGTGACTAGCCCAAGGTCACCCAGCAGGCTTCATGTATAGGAGTGGGGAAACCAACCCAGTTCACCAGATTAGAATCCGCTGCTCGTGTGGAGGAGTGGGGAATAAAGCCCGGTTCTCCAGATTAGAGTCCACCGCTCTTGACCACTACACCATGCTGGCTATGTGATACGAAGAAACACGATGGTACTCTTAATGAGAATGATGAGATATCTGATTGCCACCCAGATAGTATCTTTAGTATCTAGAGCAGTAAGTCATCTTCAGCCTTTACAGAGAGAGCTCACTCAAGCCAAAACTGTATCCCTGGTTTTAATTAGTTGCCATATAGTCCATTTTTCTTCACCAGATGCTACATAGAACAGAGCTCCTGTTTAGCTGCCATATAGAAGTGGGAATTATGCTGCTTGTTATGGGGAAATGAGAAAAGGTGCACCCAGTGAAATTCTCTCTTCTACATACATACTGAGAATTCACTGGTTAATTGCATCTGGATCTCCCTTCCTCCCTCTAAAAAACATACAGTAGCCTGAACAAAGAAACAATAGTAGCACCAGTGACGTGAACCACCTTAGGTCAGGGAATGACCCATCAGTTGCAGTCTAGAGCAGCATTTCCAGGAGTCCCAGGGGGTGTGGGAGTCTGAAAGTTTTTTCAAACTCCCTCCCATCCCTGTGTCCTCTGGCTACAGGTCATTAAGCAGGAAGGAAATGTCTTGCTCTCTTCAAGGCAAAGCCCCTTCAGTCTGTGAGTGAGGTTGATTACAACTTGGATCAGGGCCTTTTGAATCATGGCCCTATAGAATCGCTGAGACCTCATCTTTTAAGCCATACACAGACAAATGTACTTAAAATTGTACTCAGTGTACTTCAAAATGTACTTAAGGACACTTACAATTGCTTTTAAAAGGTAGCTCATGTGGCTCTTGTTGGAATATTTTGAGGACACTAGAGGATAGAAGCTTCCTTGGCGCATGCATGGCATGCTCTACACTTTAGAATACGGCTGCCCAACACATGGCAAGTGTCTGTGAGGGAGGAGGTGAGGGCTTAGGGATCCGCAAAAAAGGTAAATCAAAATGGGTTGCTATAGTTTTGCAACTGCTGATCTAGCATACAGTTTGTTTGACTGGCTTTAGCTCTGTATTGTGTCCCTGTACTGACACCAGACCAGGGTTTAGCAGCTAACACGGTAAAAAAGGATATGACTAATTAATTAAATCAAATTTGAAATAAATGTTACCTCAAGTTACTTAAGAATATAAAAATGCACAGTGTGGTGTAGTGGTTAAGAGCGGTGGTTTGGAGCGGTGGAGTCTGATCTGGAGAACCAGGGTTGATTCCCCACTCTTCCACATGAGCGGGGGAGGCTAATCTGGTGAACTGGATTTGTTTTCCAACTCCTACACATGAAACCAGCTGGGTGACCTTGGGCAAGTCACATTCTCTCAGCCCCACCTACCTCACAGGGTGTCTGTTGAGGGGAGGGAAAAGGAAGGTGATTGTATGCCGGTTTGCGTCTCCCTTAAGTGGTAGAGAAAGTCAGCATATAAAAACCAGCTCTTCTTCTTCTTAATTGTATCAATCTAGACTGTTGGGCATATATGCAGCAAGAGCATTAGCCAATGATAAATTAAATTGTATATGCATCCCCTCAAAGAAATGGTATGATCAAGCTGCCACACTGACACTGCGAGTCACTCATACATTATGTTGGGGAACTGTAACTGAATTGCAAAATCAAAATGAAGCTAGCATGAGGAAGCCCAATATAGATTGGGGCTGTGACACTAGGGAAGGGAGTGGATTTTACTCTCCCCCGTCTTGCCCACATCATCTCCCTAATTGGAAATGGCCCCTCTGGGCTGCTTTAAGCCCCTGAAAGACAAGAGAAAAAGAGATAATATGGGTGTCAAAACTCCCTTGTCCCACAAGAAGCCTTTGGGGTGAAGGTCAAGAACAAAACATACAAAATTGGGGAGTAAAGTCTCCCCAAAATTGGGGAGTGAGCCATCACCAGCCCCTCTAAGCTAACCCTCAGCTGAGAGACCAAGACTCCAGTCCTACCAGGTGTTAATTAAGGTCAGCCCTGCAAAGCAGGACACTTGCAAGTTCCAAAAACAATTACTTTGGTAGCTGTAGCCAAAATAGGCCAAGGTACTGGGTTTCGATTAAAGCCCCAAAACCCACACACCACCACAGGAGTATAATTCATAAGGTTTATTAAAAGAAATGTGCAAAAGCATACAAATATAGAAGCAGAAAAGGGCAAGAGTCCAGTAGCACCTTAAAGACTAACAAAAATATTTTCTGCTAGGGTATGAGCTTTTGTGAGCCACAGCTCACTTCTTCAGATACCAGCTGTGGCTCACGAAAGCTCATACCCTAGCAGAAAATATTTTTGTTAGTCTTTAAGGTGCTACTGGACTCTTGCCCTTTTCTACTACTGCAGACAGACTAACACGGCTACCCACTATGAAATATAGAAGCAGTGCAAATTAGGGAAGAAAATAATAAAACTAAATAGTTAACCTAGAATACTTATTCAGACTTTAGTCTGACCCAGATGTTACCTAGTCAAACTGAAAATACAAACACCAGGTAGAACTTCAAAGTCCAAAATCCCAGAAGCAGGTGTTCCAGCTGCTCGAGGCTCAACCTACAGTCAAAAGAATGGCTAGAAGCACCATAATAGAATGAATGGTCTTGCTTTATGCCAGTTGCCCACAGGTGGCCTGATCTTGTTTGGCCAATCAGGTGTGTTGCTATGACATGTGACCACAAACCTCAGACTGCAGTTGACATGTATTCACAATCAAGCAACTTTCCCATGCCCAGGGTTCCTTGAGCCAATGAGATAGAACATGAGTGTGAAACTCCCTCTAGGTCTCTGGCCTTGAAGCTCTCAGGCCCATGATCTCACTTGCACCTGTGCCTGACTCCATCTCATCCCTTATCTCCCTCTGGAAATTGCAAGTCAGCATGACATTAACTTCCCAGAGAGGAGCCTTCAGTAACTTAACTAGGCTCAAAAGCCTGAACCAAGTTTTGAAAGGCCAAGCAACAGCTTAAAAAGGCCAGTTTCTTGACAATGGGCCTTACTCCCTCCTGATACTTACAAAACTAGAGAGGAAGGTCGTTTTGAGCAGGCAAGCCTCTTTTTTTTGTACCATGCTTTATATCCCCCTTTTCACACACAGTTGGTTTTTGTAATTCAGATGTATACCTGGAGACATTACTTATGGTTTGAGTGACTGACCTACCAAGTGATGTTTATAATGTGCACATGTTTACCCTGTCAATGTGAGGGTAGTGTTGAAATCATTCAGTATCACAACATTATCTGCAAAGGATATGAAGTCAGCACTTTATTTGGATGCTAGCATGCTTCCACGTTTTTCACACCCTTCCTTAGGATATATACATCCTAATATACTAATAACTATTCCAGGAGGTACAGAAGAGATTAGAATTTCCCAAGGTCACTCAATAAGTTTAATAGTTGCAGGTGAATTTGAACTTGGATCAATCCTTGTCTGATATTGTAAACAGTATACCACGCTGACTCTCAGTGGACCTTATGCATAGACCACACGCAATTAGGCCTGGTTTTGCCTCCACTTTGTACATGCCGTCAAGATCTATTTTCATCTCTGCCCATGTAACTAAGCTTTGTGTGCACATCTTGATCAGTCAGTACCTTCACTCCCTTTAGTCTCAGTCATTCCTTTCCTTATTTCGAGGCTTTCAAACAACTGCTGTGTAATCCTGGCTTAGCATTTTGACAGTATATCTAATGTCTGATATCTAAATGTGCATTCTACTTTTTAAAACTAACTGTACATTTGAGAGCTTAATATAAATGACTCAATCAGCAAGAAGAAAACAAAAAAAAATGTGCGTCTGTGGAAAAAAGCATACAAAGGATACCTCCTGAAAATAAGGAACATATGCACATGATGAAAACTTTTACTTTTATAGATGATCTGCCACTGTTTTTCACAACACATGTAGCCCTGTATTGTAATTAGGCATCCTACAACTATGAGACTTTACATGAATGGCTATAAAATGTGGTACCATGGCAAAATCTGCTGCACTTCAAGGAGTCCCAATTTTATAAGACAGAGCAAGAGAATGGTTTGTATTATGCTATTGCAGTACTCCCCTAAGCATGGGCTAGAAATGAACATCAGGAGTATTCTCTGATTGTATTCCCAAAGAAAGTGGAAAGAGAATCAAAGTATCTTCCACATATAAAATGTTTCAAACATTCCGCCTCACTTCCATCATCTACTATCTTCTTCCTTTTCTTGGCTTATGGATGCTTCTAGTATACAATCCATATTCCAGACTCCAACCTTTCCTACACATAAAAGAAGCTCCCGGGTGGCAGGGAAATCCACAGAGACATTTAACGACAACACACGAACACACACACACACTTCAAAATCTCTCATTAAAAATCTAAGATGTAATAAAAGAACTAATGCTTAGGCACCTGGTGTGCTGTGTCCACTGACTCTTTGTATTGTTCACAGATGTCTCGTTGCTACCTTTTGCTACACCCATCTCATCACCATCTGTTGCCCCCATTTTAAACTTGAGACTATGAAGCTTCTTTGGATAGAATATACCTTCCAAAATGAATATGCAGGCAGCACTTAACACATAATGCTGTCTTAGCCTACTATGAAATGCTTATGTACAAGTAGATATCATTTGGGGAGGGGGGAACCAAGTGAAGAAAGTCATGACCAAAGTAAGAAACAAGTATATACTACAATAAACTTTTAGATATATTTTTTCTACATATACAGGTATTATGCATTCACACAATAAAAGTCTGTGAAGATCCACCTACAAACCAGTGACCTTTTTAAGGGGGATAGCAAATATTTTTAGTTATCACAACAGGGATTATGCATCAATTTCCCCCATCTAATTCACTAGAAACTGCATTCACAGTTGGGTTTATTTATCTGAAATATTTATATACTATTTTTCTGCCACAGGCACTCAGTTTCAGGAAATAAAAGAACAATGTGTCAATAATCCCTAAGAAACACACCATGCTTATCACGTATGAGCCACAATCCAGCACAGGCATTAAATTCATTGGTTGTAATCGGATTCAGCATGCCTAACTATGCTGGATTGTGGCCATGAACATTTTTAATTTGATAACATCTTCTACATATACATAAATGTAAATTGTAATAAAATCATATACAGGCACTAAATGTGGTTCACTTTTTGCTTACTTATGATCTTTGAGTAGATTCATACAACTGCTCTCTTAGCACATGAAAGCAATGTTTCTGTTAATTTCACAATGAGATCAAAGTGGACGGGGATCATGTTAACAGGCCCTAAAAATATTAAAACATTCTCTACACATAAAACAGGCCTCAAAAATCAGGCTTGCTGAACTCACAGTTGCACTGAGTCCAGCAAGGTAGTAAGGAGCAGCATTCTACAAGGGTCAGAATTGAGACCAGTGCTATTAGTTCATAATAATCTTAAACTGAGGGTGAGCAGCAAAATGCCCACATCTGCAAATGACAGCAAATTATTCAGGAAGGTGAGAAGCTCCAAAAAGATCTCCCCAAATTGGGTGAGGACATGGCAAATGAAGTTCAGTGCTAGCGTAAATAAAAGGTTATTGTTATTAAAGTGATGCACATGGGGGCTAAAATGCCCTATTTTAAATAAATGCTGATGAGATATGAGCAGGATCTTTGGTTGAGGATGGCTAACCATTAACAATGTTAGTTCATTATGCAACAGGGCTGAAGAGGGTAAATTATCGGCGGGAAATGGCCAGTTTCGTTTTACCCTTGTACAGGTCCATGATGCAACCACATTTGAAATACTGCATATAGCTGCTGGGTGCCATATCTTTACAAAAAATAGTGCAGTCTTGGAAAGGGTGCAGAAAAGGATAACCAAAATCATCAAGGGGTTGGAGCACACTCCTTTCAATACAGGCAACACAGTTTTTGGCTTTTTAATCTAGAGGGGGAAAGATTAAGAGAGGACATGATGGAGTTTTATGACGTTATGCACAGGTAAAGAAAGTGCACAGAACTTGTTCTCCCTATCCCATAATTCTACAATTTTGAGTTCAGGAAAGTAAGGCAGGATAGAATTGTTTTAAACAAATAAACTCATGGGCACCCAATTAAGTATATTCACTACAAACATAGTACTTCTCTCAGAGAGCAATTAACTAGTGAAATTCACAGCCATGGGATGTAGGATAACTAACTGAGTTAGCTTTAAAGGGGAATTGGACAAATTCATGAAAGCTAGGTCCAGCAACAACTATCAGCCATGATGACGCAATAAAACCTCTGCACTCAGAAGCTGTAACCCTCTGAGTAGAAGTGCTGAGGGACAACAAGGATAGCCAGTTGCCCCCAGAAGGCCTCTACTGCCTGCTTGTAGGCCTTCTGGGAGCAACTGACTGGCTACTGTGTGAAACAGGATGCTCAAATAGATGGCCTATTGGTAGGGTTGCCAACCTCCAGATACTAGCTGGAGATCTCCTGCTATTACAACTGATCTCCAGCCAATAGAGATCAGTTACCTGGAGAAAATGGCCACTTTGGCAATTGGACTCTATGGCATTGAAGTCCCTCCCCTCTCCAAACCCCACCCTCCTCAGGCTCCGCCTCCAAAACCTCCCACCAATGGCAAAGAGACCTGGCAACCCTACCCATTGGTCCAGTCCAGCAGAGCTGTTCTACTGTTGGAGCAGTTATGTTGTACTTGTGGTTTAAATTTATCACTCTGACTAGTTATATCCTTGTAATAGAGTGGTTGAAATTTTTACTATCAATATATCTAATTCTCAACATAGTCCCAACTAGAGATACTTTAAACTGGAGATTAGAGCCATGAACAGACCAGGTAGATGTTTCTACAAACCTAAGAAAAGCCCCAGTTCGCAGAAAAATCTGAAATCTAAAAAGAAAAAGAAAAAAAAAGAAAAAAAAAACCACTGGGGGTTCAAGGGAAAGTGAGGTCCCCCCCCCACACACACACACAATTTGTGCAACTGGGCCTGGCCTAGCACCCAACACCACACAACCGGGCTAAGCCCAGCAGCTGGAACCACACAGAAATTTCCCAGGGAATATTTGCCATGGGGAGGAAGAAGAGAAAGCTGGAGAGGGGCAGGAAAAGGTAGGCTGGTTGGTGGGTAGGCTCCTCTCAGATGAAGAAAAGGGAGGACTATGGGGTCTTTCAGGGAAGGGAAAGAGGAAATAGCAGGGAAATTAGATGTCCCCTGCAAGTCTTTTCGGCCCCCACTTGTATTTACTTGTTTACTATCAAAATGTTATTAGGTATTATTTTATTTAAATATGCATTCTTATCTGCTTCACATGAAGCAAAATCCCATGAGAAAAAGAGTATATGTCTCCTTGTCTATTTATTTTTGCTTTGTCTCTTGTTAATTTAATATGCTAAAATGACAACTACAAATTCATAGCAGCAAGACCTATTCCTTTGCAAGCATAAAAAACAAATTCCATACTCACCAGATTAAAAATAAAATAAAATTATTATTTGATCTACGAAGCTATGAATAAATACTAATCACAAGGAGTTACTGTGATATATTAGGATCAAATCCTGCAGGTATCCCAAAAAGGCCCAGAACATGCTTATAAAGATCATCCTTCTTGACAGAATAACATTTAAATTGTGGCAAAGCAAAATGCTACTTAAACCAGGAGTTCCCAACATGATTCCCAGGGGCACCATGGCACCCGCCTATACCTTTGTTGGCACCCACCAAGTGTTTTTAGAAAGTGGGTGAAGAGAGGAGGGGCTGTTGTCCAGTAGGGTTTCTGATTGGCCACTGAAGATCTGGTGGGTTGTGCAGATTAAAATAATACGTTTTCAGTGGCATTTTTCATTATCCCTCTTCTCCCCTGCGCTTTGCCTTCCTCAGTGTGTGTGGCTCCGCCTCCCGTGGCAGCCATTTTGTGGTTGCATCCACCACCCTGTGTCAGAATTCCAAAGGTGCCCAAAAAGGCTCACAAAGGCTGGGAAGCCCTGATTTAAACTGATTGATTACTTTTTTTTTGCACATTTTTTTTTGCACATTTTTGTCACACAGCTAAGATAAACAGATGTAACAATGAAAAGCTTTTGTTTTACCTTAACTTCAGGAACTTTTATTCACCAGTATACCAAGTAATAGTACAAAATTTAAAATAAAAATATAATCTACCCTCCTACTCTTAACATATGGCTGTTGTTATACCAATACCTCATGGTCAAGAAAAGGCTATGGAAATGAATCGAGAGAATATAATTCCCCCCATAATAGTTGAACAGAATCACTGACAACAAGTATAGGTTCCTGTCATACCCAGCCTGAAATAGCAGTCTCATTTCACACCTACAACCTCCAAAACCTTGTTTAAAATTTGAAATAAAGTTTATTGTGTGTTAAAAATGAACTCAGTATAGTGGATTTTCTAATGTTTTGCACTCTTTAGTCCTAACAGAGCCCTAATAACCACAAATAGCAGAAGACCTTTCTTGGCTCCTCTCACCCAGCTTCCACAAACCACAGTCTGGGATCCACATAATTGCTTTGGCAAACATATATCATGACTTCTTCCTTTTTGCCAACTGCAGCTCCTCACATTGGAGGCTGCTTTGGAAGCTCCCCAAATGGGGAGTGGTTTGACAGATGGCTCAAGGGAATTATTTTTTTAATGAGATTCCAGAAATCCCATTCAAGAATGGAAGTTTCTCATGTAAGCTTTTGGATCCCAGTCATGGTGGATGGGGGTCAAAATCACATATAAGTATAACCACATATTTAGATTGAAGTGCCATCAACAAGGTGATGACACCCAGAAATATTTGAAATTTATATTTGATAGTATGCAGTTGTATGTAATGCTTGGCTGCAATTGGTGACTAGAGCCAGGCAAGCCCACTGAAATTGAATCCAGCCAAGAATGAGGTAACAATAGTTGACAACTCTTATGACCTGAAGGGAGCCCTTCCACAAACACTGATAAGTTTCAGCCTCCCCTGAACACCCAAATAATAACCTAGGGATGCCCCTGGATCCCTGCACTAGTAAAAGTGGTAAAAAGAGCACTATCCACCAGCTCCTTCTAGGGAGAAGGCTGGAAGCCTTGCAGTCAGATTTAGACCAGTCATCTGTCATTCATGTCTTCATAATGTCAGGAATGAGCAACTGTTGGTTTACACTAGATTTTAAGCTCACTTGCATGCATCTGACATACATTAGTATTGTAGTAAACAGCTTTCTATTTACCAAAGGTTACTTTTGGAGGGAATTAAAATGTACAGATGGTGCACCACAAGACAGCCTATCTCCCCTATGCTCCAGAATCTGTGAAGCCTTTATATTGCTTCTTGTAGGTTATCCGGGCTGTGTAACCATGGTCTTGGTATTTTCTTTCCTGATGTCTCGCCAGCAGCTGTGGCAGACATCTTCAGAGGAGTAACTTTATATTGCCTTACAGACACAATCCAAGGTGCTGGTCCTGACCAATATGGAGCTAAATAACTGGGGCCTACATACATGAGAAACCAGCTCCTTCCCTCTGTGCCACATCATGCATCATGAACAGTCTTTGGAGAGCAACAAAGTGTCATGGTTAGAGTGTCATACAGGATCTAAGAGACCCAGGTTTGAATCCCCACTCATGCCATGGGAGCTTGCTGGGCAACCTTAGGCCACTCACACACACTCAGCTTTACCTACCTCAGAGGATGGTGTGAGGATACAATGAAGAAGGGGAGATTGTTCTAAGCCACTTTGGGTCCCCAGTGGGGAGAAATATGGGACATAAATGAAGTAAGTTGACAAATGTTTTGTAAACAGAGACTCTCAGGACCAAGAAGGGTGCAAAAGAGGTATAGTTGGCCATTGCTCTCCAGCTTGAAACCTGACAAATCTGAAGCTTCACTCGTTTCCTTGAGGAAGTGCAGTGTTTATATTCAGACAATGTTTGGTGGCAAGGGATAAGCAGGGGTGTATGTATAAATAAAATAACACTATAAGCCTCTCCCCTGACCTGGATGGCTCAGACTAGCCTGATCTCATCAGATCTCAGAAGCTAAGTAGAGTCGGCTCTGGTTAGTACTTGGGTGGGAGACCATTAAGGAATACCAGGGCCATTATGCAGAGGCAGGCAATGGCAAACCACCTCTGTGAGTCTCTTGCCTCGAAAAACCTAATGGGCTGTGACTTCACGGCACTTTACACACACACAAGCCTGTCAGAATCAACAGAATAAAGCACATAATTTCTGCATAAATAGGCTCATTCCATACGCCTATGCATACTCTCTGGACTGGTAGTGTATACTTACTGAAAATTGAGCCAAGTGAACATAACAGTATTGACCTCTCATTGGTCAAACTCTGACAACATAAGGATAGTAGTACACAAAGTGAACCGAGTGTAAGTAGTTGTATTGCCAAAGTTAACAGCAAACTCATCATGGTGGGCTTATGACCAGCAGGTGGAAGAGACCAGGTATACTAGGCAAATCACTACTCTGAACAGCTTTACTGGATGACACTTCACAGACCCAATAGCAACCGAGAGAAATATTGTTTTAACGTGTGACCATAAGAGCAATTGTGCAGTGAGTATAGTGGTTAGAGCTAGGAACCAAGAGGAAAGGTGGGATATAAGTGTTTTAATAAACACAAACATATCCTGGTATGAATCCCCACACTGCCACGGAAGCGTGCTAGATGACCTTGGGCCAATCAGATACTCTCAGCCTAAACTTCCATATGGGGTTGTTTTGTGGGGGAAAATGAAGGAACTGAGAATGTGCTTAAGCCGCAACAAGTCCCCACTGGGGAGAAAGGCAGGGTATAAATTAAATAAATAAAAATAAAGTACATTCAATGTAACATTTCACTGGAAGAAACTGCTGGAAGAGGCCCTTTATACACACTTTTAAAAAAGCATTATTTCTGTCTTGAAATAGCCTCATTTCATTACAACTGGTGAGATCTGCCCAACAGGGTTTACGCTCACTGTAGTGACTATTCCCCCGAATTAGGGGGCTGCCTTTCCACAAGAACAAAAGGAAAATTAAAACAGCTCAAAGTAAGAACATGCATGTGTACAACTTTAAAAATTGGTTACAAAGATCTTTGTGTTAAGCAATCATATTATACTTATTTTTACAACACAAACACATAGACATGTCCACAGAGCTCCCTCACAAAGCGCCTTGCCAGATCCTCAATATGGACAGTACACATACTATCTGTTGCATGGTCACAGAAGCATGTGGAGATCACTCACATCATAACTTCATTTTTCAGCTGATAAACATATCAATTTGAAATATACTTGAAAAAACATTAGAACAATTACATGGCTAATTTTCACACCACTGTAGTAGGCAGGAGTTGTCATATCTTATCAAGCAAAACTGAAGCTACAGTCCTATGCACATTTTGTTGGAAGTAACTCCCACTGAACAAAATGGGATTTATTTTCAGCAAACGTGCATAAGAAGACTGTAAATATCACCAGCAGATTAATTACAGTGGTATCTTCAGCTGAGCAGAATACTTCTGGATGCTTTGTAAGGAATTGGTCTACAGTTTAGGGGGACAGAGGGGAAAGGCATTTAAACAGCCATCCTGTAGAACTGAGAGTTTTCTTAATTAGAAAATATGAACATTTCATGTTTCTGAAGTTCATCTGAAAAGTTAAAGATTTATTTTAATGTAAAAGAGGATATAGGATTCAGTTCAAATATAAACAGTGCACAGGAGAAATAACTACCTGTAAAATTGTATATGGTTTACCACCTACAAGTATAGGTTTTCCCACTACCCTTTGAGATTTGAGTTTTTAAACTAGGCAACTTAACTTTTAAAGCAAGTGATCAAGCACAGATGAGTTTTGATTTGAGGTGACCATCTAATCGGTTATACTGCAAAAGCTAAGCCATAGCCCATAGATACCTAATCTTTCCAAATGCACTGGAAGCAGGAACATAGGATGCTTCAAAAACAAACACAAAACTATCATATATTCCTTCTCTATTATTATTTGAATCTATATTATACAGCATAGGTGTTTTGTATAAAGGTATTCCCAAAACTTTGCACAAAACCCAAGTATGTTAGTCTGTAAATGATACTTTCAATCTCAAGGCAAAACCCAGACCAGAACCTCACAGTTAAAGGCAGCAAAGGACATAACCAAATAACTCAAGTCCTTGGTACTTAAAAATATGGGATGTAGATTTAATTTCTTCACATTAATTAGGAGATGCCAGCAAAGAGAGAAAGATGGCAGTTACGAGGGACAAAGCCAAAACAACCCCCACCACACACACACACTCTCTCTCTCCTGTTGTTGTGCAAACCCCCTCTGCCTGTGGCTTTTGACAGCTCCCAGGGAGGAGCTTTCCATTACATTGTTTGCAAAAGTCTCCCTGCTCTGGCAAAAGCCAGGCTATACCCTATATATACACATATAAGCAAAAGCAGTATTATGTTAAGAACAATACTGAAAACCTCTAGAGTAAAAAAAAAAGAAAAGAAAAGAAAGGCAGCAGCAATCCTTAAACGCATTTACTTGGGAGTAAGCCCCATTGAACTTAGCCACGCTTACTTCCGAGTAAGCACGTTCGAGGCTTGCCCCGAGAAGAGAGGAAACTGGAGGAAGGAACAGGCCGAGCTTAATTTAGGAGGAGAGAAAGGAGGGCGACAAAGGAGGAGAGGGAGATGAAGGGGCAGCCAGGGAAGGGAAAGCAGGGAGGGCCGTTTCAGACGGGGATGGAGGGGGACGGGAGTTAAAAGTAAAGAAACCGAGACGGGCGAGGGGTGGCGACAAAGGACGGGGTGTGGGGAGGCAGGAGTGGGAGAGAGTCGAAGGCAGGGACAGAGAGGACGATTAAAGGGGGGGAGGGGGAGATGGGGCCACGCTCAAGAAGGCGCTGGGGCAGGGCAGGAAAGGGGGGCCAAAAGTGTAAACAAAAGAAAAAGAAGAGAGGCAGCATGGAAGGGGAGGGGGGAGGAGAAGCAAAGGAGAAGCAGGAGGAGGAGGGCAAAGTGGGGAAGAAGCAGCAGCCGCCGCCGAGGGACTGCCCTTCTTGACATGGCAGCTCCCGGGTCAGCGACGGGGGGTGGGGAGGAGGAGGCCGGCGGCCGGCAGCCTCCCCTCTCCCTGCCCGGCGTCTCTCCCCCTCCCGCCCGCCACACGCACGAGCCCACAGGCCCCGAACTTACTTCTTCCTGACTCTCTGGAAAGGGGAAGCGCCATCTTTGCGAGGCCGGCCCCTAGGTCTTTTGTCTGTGGCGGCGGCCGCGGGGGGAACTCCTGGCTGAGGGGGCGGCGGCGGCGGCGGCTCTTGCCTCGCCGCCGCCCGCGTCAGGCTCCGCTCCTCGGTTGACATCCTAGTCGGCCGGACGGGGTGGGGGGAGGCGCGTGGAGGGCGGCGCGGGCCGGCGGCGGCGGCGGCTGGTCGCGACGCTCCTCCTGCTCCGGTTGCTGCTGCTGCTGCTGCGGCCGCGGCGGCTCTCCCTCTTCTCCGCCTCCTCCTCCTCTTCTACCTCCGCCTCGCATTGCGGGCCTCAGCCGCCGCGGACCAGCGCGCAGGTAGCGGCATGGGGAGGGGAGGAGGGAGGGAGGGAAGCCCGCCTCAGCCGCGACGCCACAGAGGGGGGACCCTTTCGGGGCTGGGGGGGGGGAGACGTCGAGGGCGGCGGGTGTGGGGGAGGAAAGGGGGGGAGAGGGAGGAGGCCGCGCGCCACCCCTGAGGAGAATCCCGCGCCTCTCCTGAGGAGAATCCCGCTCCTCTTGCCGAGAGCCCCTCGCAGGCCCCGGAGGCCACAGGCGGAGGCGGCGGCGGCGACTCCGCTCCTCCTGCCCGGCTGCTGCTGAGGCGGCCGCCGCGCGCTGGCCCCGCGCCCTTCCCCCGCCCCCAGGGGAAGAGGGAGGCGGAGGCCGAGGCTGGCGGAGGGCAGCTGAGAGGAAGTTTTGACAGCTCCTCCAGCTGCCGCTGAGGGGAAGAGAGGGCGAGGAAGGAGGGGGTAAACGGCCGGTGTGGACGTGTTGCGGTGTTCATACGTGGGGGGATTATTTACTACTTCAGGTATGTATTTATGTGTGTGTATAGAAAATCGCGCGTGAAGCGTGGCAGGCTGGCGCTGCCCTGCCTTTTCCCTCAGGCGGGCCGAGCCAGGAACTTTTAAAGGGGGGGGAGGGGAGGAGGTTGGGGGAGGGGCGGAGGAGGCCGTCGTCCCCGCGAGGGGCGGGGGAAGGCGCCGCTCGCGCCGCTCCCTGAGGCGGCGGTTCGAGAGGGCGGGGCGCGGCCGGCCCGATTACGTTCGGGTTGGCGTGTAAACAACTCCCGCCTCCTCCCCCCCCCCCATAGACACCGCTATCTCCCGTCAAGTGTTCGTTACTAGACCCAACGGCTGCTTTAAACAGAAAGAGAGAGAAAGACGTCTGTTATTGTGATTCCGTCACGGCCGCTGCCTGCCCGCCTCCCTGGCAGCAGACAGCGACACCCGCTCGCCCTCCTCCCCCCCCCCCGCTTTTCGAGGCCGGGCCCCCACACTGCGCCTGCCCAAGGGGCCCGCCCCCCGGCCGGCCGGCCCGCCCGCCCTCCCTCAGCGCAGACAGCTCATTGGACGCGCCGCCCGCCGACGCTGACCTCACGGGCTCTGCTGTTGCGGCTGCTGCCAACAGCGGCGTGGGCGAAAACGCGGAGTCCGGGAACGCAGGACGGGAGTTGGGATCGGCGGCCGAGTCTGGAGGCGCTTTGCAAGACTCGACGCGGTTTTATTCCCGCATCAACTCCCGTGGGCCTTTCGTTTGCAGCAGCCAAAACATAAATAGGGCACTTTCACACATGCCGAATAATGCACTTTCAATGCACTTTAACGATCGTTTGCAAGTGGATTTTGCCCTTCCACACAGTAAAATCCAGCTTCAAAGTGCTTTGAAAGTGGATCGAAAGTGCATTATTTGGCATATGTGAAAGTGCCCATAAATAGGAGGTTTTTTAAAAACACTTTAACGACTTAGGAGAATGTTTTTCCAGGATATGTTTGGATAAGGAATGAAATTTTGTTGGTCTTTAAGGTGCCACAGCCAGGACTTGTGTTAATTTTTTTTGCTACAAAAGCGTTTGTTGTGGGTTTTTTTGCTGGAGATTTCCAGCATGTACGTGTGATTGAGCGCTCCTGGGTATGTTACCCACATCAATCGCACTTTTTTCCTGGAACGCGTGTCCTTTTTTGCACATGTGAATGCGCACGCGTGGTATAAACCTGAGCGCCAGCGACCCTAAGTGGTTAGCACGTGGACGTGAACCGCTGGGGAATCAAGCAGCGAGCGTCTCCCCACTCCGACCCTCCTCGGAACTCAACGCAGAGGCTGCCGTTGCGAAACAACTTTGTCGTTCTCCTACCCGCCTCGGGTAGAGCTCAGAAGGGCGAAGGGAAGCGACTCCTGTAATGTTTACCCACCAGTAGACAGCCTCCACCTCCGAATCCACGCGACATTTTGGCAATGTATTGGGTGATATTGATCACTAGTTTCGACTAGTTCTCTTTGCAAGGTTGCAGATCACAAGGGGGGGGTGGGAGTTTAATTTCTACCCCGACTATTCATTTTGGAAAAGGCATGCAACACGGAGCACGAAATTACAAGTCATAGCTCCTTTCGTCAGATACTCCCTTGGTGAGATACTCTCCAAAGCTTACACGCACACCCTCAATCTTGCTGGTCTACTGGACTCGCATCTAGCCGTTCTACTGCAGAACGACCGCGCTACCCTGACATTGCAACAGAACTGAACAAAAGCGAACGGTGAGGGCGCAAACAACCCTCGCAAACTCTTTGCATGGAGTAGGGGTCACTGGGTGTGTGTGTGGGGGGGGGAGGTAGTTGTGAATTTCCTGCATTGTGCAGGGGGTTGGACTAGATGACCCTGGTGGTCCCTTCCAACTCTATGATTCCATGAAACGTGCGCCCTTGGAAATCACCGAGGCTGGCTCGAGCTTCAAGAGTCCAGCGGCTCCACGCAGCAGATGTCGCAGCAGTTTGGACCGCAACGACAAAAACCTCCCCTCCCTCTCCGCCTTTGACAGATTTAAACGAGCAGGCGCTCGAGTGGCGTGCACCCTGCGTGTGCCCTGGTAACGTCCGAGCGTGCCCACGTGGCCAGTTGCGCTTCTCGCCTAGCTCTCGCTCTCACCCACGGCCTGGCTGCTGGGAGGACAGGGCGGGCAGCGCGTGACGGGGGGAGGTCCTTGGGTTGTGTGAGCGGTCGGGGCTGCTGGGAGGTCAAGGGAGGCCGGGCCCAGAAGGGGGTGGGGGGAATAGCGCGGCTTGGTTCTGGCAGTGCAATACTTGGGGGTCAGCGCTTGCGCGCGCCTCACCATACTTTCAGAAGCCCAAGACTACAGACCCGACCCGGGAACTTTAACTGAAGCCGGGGGGACGGGGAGAGAGACTTTCCAGCGCTTCTTCCCGGCTGCAACAGCTGCTGCCGTAAGGTGGTGGGGAGAGTCGGCGCTCGTGCTAATCCGACTCCCTTCTCCCCCTGGGATTGGGGCCGGGGTGCCCTGGCCGCCCGCCCAGATTCCCGGAGGCTCAGCGCGGGGGTTAAGCCTCATTACACCGGATTTAACTTGTCCCCGAGTACAGCCGAGGCTGGCTCGGAGTGGGGAGATGCTGGCTGCTTGAGGCCCCGGCCGGTGTCAGCACGCGGGGGTGATGGGGGCAGTATTTGGGAGGGTCGGGAAGGCTGCATAGCCGAAGAGAGAAGGCACAAGATGTGGAAAGGGGTGCCCAGGGCCAGAAAACACTTCTCCCTTCTAGGCTGAGAGGCAGCATGGTGTAGTGGTTAAGAACAGTGGCTTGGAGTGGTGGACTCTATAATCTGGAGAACCGGGTTTGATTCCCCACTGGTCCACATGAAGCCAGCTGGGTGACCTTGGGCTAGTCACAGCTCTCTTAGAGTTTTCTTAGCCTCACCTATCAAACAGGGTGTCTGTTGTGGCGAGGAGAAGGGAAGGCGATTGTAAACCGGTTTGATTCTTCCTTAAATGGTAGAGAAAGTCAGCATATAAAAACCAACTCTTCTTCTTCAAATCCCACCCACCCCCAACCTGGGGGGGTTTGCTTTTGCAATATTTGCTAAGTATGGTTTTGCAAACGGGAAGATCTTTCCTGTTGTTTTGGAGTCGCTGAGCAATCTGGCTCACCCAGTGCAACAACAGCCCTCCCTCTGCTCTGAGGGAACCTAGTTTGTTCCTTAAAAAAAAAAAAATCCTTGTCCTTTTAAGAATATTTACCTCCCCGCCCTTTCCAGGTAACAGCTTTAGGTTTCAATATGATGTGTAAGTTACCACAACTGCTGAGTCATGCAACTAAAAGTTATGAGCAATAAAAAGAATTAACCCTGGAGCTTTTCAGTGAGCCATAGGTACCCAGATGACTTGGCGAGTGCGCGTTTAAAATAGCCGCAGACGTAGCTGTATTATAATAATGGATACTTCCAAAAGCATCCACAAAATGGGTTCTTGAATAAATAATTTACATTCCAACCTAATTCTCTGTCCCTAGCGTGCCTGTGCATTTCCCTGTCTCTTTTGGTTCTTTGGCCTGTATTTGGGTCACAGTTAATTGAGAAGAAATGTTTTGGCGAACTGCATGAGGTAGGCAGCACAAGCCGCAGGGACTCTGCGTGTCCCCAGTTCTGCTGTGCAAGTATAGAGTCTGATAGGTGGATCATAGTTTAGCCTCCCGAGATCCCTAGGTTTATCCCCCCCCCCCAATTCAATTTTTAGCCTTCCTGGCCAATAAAGAAGTTTGACAACCCTCTAACAAACCAGATATCAGAAGGGTGAGAGGATGTGGGGCATCCAGTGTTAAAGGATATGGTACTTTAGGGAGCAATCTTAAGCAGGTCTACTAGGCAGTAAGTCCTGTGTTATCCAAAGATGCTTACTCCCAGGAAAGTGCCTTTGGCTTGCAGCCATAGAGTTAACATAAGAAAAGGTCATGCTGGATCAGACCAAGGCCCATCAAGTCCAGCAGTCTGTTCACACAGTGGCCAACCAGGTGCCTCCAGAAGCCCACAAACAAGATGACTGCAGCAGCATTATCCTGCCTGTGTTCCACAGCACCTAATATAATAGGCATGATCCTCTGGTACTGAAGAGAATAGGTATGAATCATGATTAGTATACATTTTTTTTACTAGTAGCCATGAATAACCCTATCCTCCGTGAACATGTCCACTCCCCTCTTAAAGCCTTCCAAGTTGGCAGCCATCACCACATCCTGGGGCAGGGCCGCAATTTAACAATTTTGGCAGAATCCTGATCGTTAACCCTCTCCTTAATGGCCACTGCTTCTGCTCAGTTTTGTGAAAAACTAGCAAACAAAACCAAAAATACAGAGATAAATGTATATAATTTAAATGCTGGTTTCAGAATTTTGGGGGTAGTGATGGTACAGTCTCCCACAGAGTTCTCACACTGTGTTAGATTTAGCTAACATTTTGTGTTTGGGGTATAATTGGGGGATGGGGTTCCCAGGTTGTGGAGCTCCATCCCCCAGGAAAGACTGGCTAAAGAAAGTGGGATATGTTTTTTTTTTTTTTGCAAGGTCTATGAAAGATGGATTGGCTGGTGGCAGTTTTATTGTACTCTGAACTTGCTTAAACCTGGTTGGCTTTTAATGATATGAACTTTATTAATGAGTTTATGAAGTCTTTTATGGTTTTTAAATTGTAAGTTGCCTTGGATACCTTTCAAAAGCAGAAAGGCAGCAAATAAACACACCTGTTCAGGGTAACTACAGTGTTCCCTTAGATAGGCTTACCATTGTTTCAGATGTAATAATAATATATAATATTTAATATAGTAGTGGTTAGTGTTCAAATCACTTTACATACGTTATCTCAGTATTTCTTTATTTATTATATTTATATGCCCCCTCTTTAGAGTCCTGCTCAAGGTAGCTTATGATTTAAAAAAAAACCAAGCCATTAAAAAACAAGCCATTGAGCATAAGCAGCATAAAACTGTCCATAAAACAGAGCAGACCATTACAAAATTGGCAAGACAAAATTCTTAATTAAAAGCCTTGGTAAAAGATGTGTTTAAAGCTGTTGCATAAGAGAAAGTAAAGTAGGCACCAGGCAAACCTCAAAGGGGAGGGCATTCCAAAACGCGGTGCCACCACAGAAAATGCCCTGTCTCTAGTTGCCACCCGCCTTACTTCTGAAGCTAGGGGCATAGAGAGCAGGGCTTAAGCAGTTCCTAACTGGATAATATGGGAGGAGATGGTCTTTCAGTTACATTATTTCAGTAAGCCTTACAACACCCCTGTAAGATAGGCCACTGTTGCTCTGCCCCCATTGTAGATGGAAGGCTGAGATATAGTGGTTTGCCTAATCTCACCTGAATAGTTCATGACCAACATGAGATTGGAACTGAGAAACTGATACCTCATGCCCATAACGGCTACATCCAAGCTCTTATGAACAGGTCCCTGAAATGGCAAAATAAATAGATAAATCTGATCTTCAGACATTTTTCTAATTGCAATCCCTGCCTCACATCCTGGTGAAAACTTAGCAAAAGCAATTTGTCTTCCCTCCTGACAAGATACATTGCACATATGTGTCGTAGCGGTTAACAGCGGCGGACTCTAATCTGGTGAACCAGGCTGGTTTCCCCATTCCTACACATGAAGCCAGCTGGGTGACCTTGGGCTAGTCAGTTTTTTCTCCCAACTCTCTCAGCCCCACCTACCTCACACGGTGTCTGATATTGGTGGTCTCCCATCCAAGTACTAACCAGGGCTGACCCTGCTTAGTTTCCAAGATCTGATGAGATCAGGATAGCCTGGGCCATCCAGGTCAGGGCAATATAATGTCTATGGTGTTTGAAAGGCTTTTGTACTGGTTTTTCAGTTTTAATTTTTCAAAAGAGTTTTATGTAAATATAAAATTGGTGTCCAACCTCTAAATTAGTGCTACAATTCATTGCTGCTACTGGTACTCTGTCTCATATACAAAGTATATGTGGCCTCTTTAGAACTGCAAACTGACCCACAGTGCAATCCTAAACCACGAGTGGCACCCTGCTAAATCCATTGAATTCAATGGGCTCAGAAAAGTGCAAGGATTACATTGCAAGTATGTTATCCCAACTTCTACACTATAGCACTGTGTCATGCTCGTGTGGTAACAGAAGTGAATAATCACAGGTAAAACCACCAGGGATAATGTCACAATTTTAATTTCACAACATTATTGCAAAGAAGAATGTATGATTATCGTGACACTATAAAAGGGCATCCCCTAGGCACAATCAAGGATGCCCTCCTATGCACGTTTGACTCTCTGCTATTTATTTGTGTGTGTGTGTGTGTGTATAAAGTGCCATCAAGTCGCAGCTGACTTACTGCGATCCCTTATGGAGTTTTCACTACTGAGTGAATGTGACCTGGATAGCCCAGGCTAGTCTGATCTCATCAGATCTTGGAAGCTAAGAAGGGTCGGCCCTGGCCAGTATTTGGATGGGAGACCACCAAAGGAAGTCCAGGGTCCCTACGCAGAGTCAGGCAATGGCAAATCACCTCTTGCCTTGAAAACCCTATGGTGTCGCCATAAGTCATCTGCAACTTGATGGCAAAAAAAAGGTGTCCGGGATTGGGTTGCAATCCTAAGCATACTTGCTTGGGAATCAGCCCATTACAAATTAGTGGGACCTGCTTGCAAGTCAACATGATTATGATCAGGCTGTGAAGAGGGGGTGTGCCATTCCTTCCTTGCTCAAACTATTTCACAACAGCACCATCATGTGAGTGCTTCTTGGTTGTGCAACATCTGGATCCCAAGACAAGCTGTCTAAAAATGGTCTATAAAACATTGCACAACCATCATGGCGTGAATGCGTCCTTGGGAGGATGAGAGCATCGGAGGGGATAAAGGTTACACAACCACTATACCTAATGAGTACCAGCAAGTCCACAAACAGTCCCTGTGCTGTGCTTTTGAGATCCCATCCATTTATAAAGCACTGGCAGGCCTGGATGGAGCAGGCAAGCTCACAGTAGCCAGATCTCAGAAGCAAAGCAAGGTCATCCCTGGTTAGTAGCCAGATGGGAGGCCACCAAGGAAGTCCAGGGTCATAACATGGAGAAGAAGAGTTGGTTTTTATATGCCGACTTTCTCTACCACTTAAGAAAGAATCAAACTGGCTTACAATCACCTTTCCCTCCCCACAACAGACACCCTGTGAGGTAGGTGGGGCTGAGAGAGCTGTGACTAACCCAAGGTCACCCAGCTGGCATAATGTGGAGCAGTGGGGAATCAAACCCAGTTCTCCACTACTACAAACCACTGCTCTTAACCACTACATCACGCTGGCAATGGCAAACCACCTCTGTCCGTCTCTTGCCTTGAAAACCCTATGAGGTTGCCCTCATAAGTCAGCTGCGACTTGACGGCACCTTACACACACAGCAAGCCTGGACTTGTGGCGATAGGGCAGATCTGAGACGGTGTTAGGTCAAATTTACTGCAAACTTAATGGTGTGATCCCCCATTGCTTCTTTGTACCATTACAACCATAAATATTAAGGATGTTTTCACCCTCGTTGGAATGCTGTGTTGTAAATAAAGATTATACTGTAACATTGTAGTATGGTGTTTCCTGCATTTGTGGCTGTTTACTTCCAGGTTTCCAGTCACAGCCGGTGGCCATTTTACACCATATTAATTGCTTGGGAAACAAAGCAGTTATCATCCCGTATTGACAAAAGAAGAATTTCTCACTTTGTCTTGAAGGTGCCATTGTGTGTGTGTGTAAGTGTGGTGAAGTCGCTTCTGACTTATAGCAACCCTATGAATTAATGACCTCCCAAACAGCCTATCATTAACAGCCTTGCTCAGGTCTTGCAAACTGAGGGTGATGGCTTCCTGGATTCAGTTATGTTGGGTCCATCTTTTCCTGCTGGTTTCAACTTTTCTAGCATCCAAGTGCCATTACTCTCCTACTTACTTATGGGGGAGGGGCAGGTAGCACACCTCTCTGACAGGCACCCAGCAGCACATGAACACATGAAGCTGCCTTCTACTGAATCAGACCCTTGGTCCATCGAAGTCAGTATGGTCTACTCAGACCAGCAGCGGCTCTCCAGGGTCTCTGTCCTTTCACATCACCTACTTGCCTAGTCCCTTTAACTGGAGATGGCCGGGATTGAACCTGGGACCTTCTGCATGCCAAGCAGATGTTCTACCATTGATCCACGGCCCCTCCCCGACCTCGTTGGTGGCGGCTTTAACTACAAGGCAGCAAATGCACTGATTTATACGTCCTTCCGCAGCTTTTCTCCCCTAAAGGGTTTGTTTTGTTTGGACCTGGCCAGAGATAACCGGGGGTTGCTGAACAAAAGAAGCAGGCGGGATGGAGATTTGAAGGGTGAAAACGCATGGGATGTTTCGCCTTGGATTTGCCACTCTCTAAATGCACATTTTCCCCAGACAAATTCTCAAAACTCAACAATAAGCCCCCACGCAGATTTTTGAGAATTCAGATGGGGAAAATGTGCATCTAGAGAGAGAGGCGAATCCAAGGCAAAACCTCCTGTGCGTTTTCGCCCTTCGTCTCCTTTCCTGGGACCAACACACACACACCACACACACGAAGCTGCTTGATACTGAATCAGACCCTTGGTCCATCAAAGTCAGTACTTTGGTTCTCGTAGGTTATCCGGGCTGTGTAACCGTGGTCTTGGTATTTTCTTTCCTGACGTTTCGCCAGCAGCTGTGGCAGGCATCTTCAGTACTGTCAGTAAATTCAGTACTGTCTGCTCCGACCGGCAGCGGCTCTCCAGGGTCTCAGGCAGGGGTCTTTCACATCACCTAACTTGCCTAGTCCCTTTAACTGGAGGTGGCTGGGATTGAACCTGGGGCCTTCTGCATGCCAAGCAGATGCTCTGTACAGATGCTCTGCACATGCACAGCCCCTCCCCATGACCGATTCGAGTCCAGCAGCACCTCAGAGACCGGCCAGATCGTGGGTCTCTATAGGGTGCCGCCGGACTCGACCCCCGCTAGCGCCGCACGGCCATTCTCCGCAAGGGTCTTCGCGGAGCCAGGCTTTCCAAGGGCCAGCAGGGCGGGCGCGTGCTTTCCCCCCCCCCCGGGGCAAGGCGCGAGGAGTTGCTGCTGGCCGCCGGGCGAGAGGTCCCGGGCAGGGGGAGCTGCGCCGAGCGGGAGGCCAAAGTAGGTCAAGCCTTTCCCCGAGCCGGGCCTCCTCCCCTCCCCGGAGGCTGTGCGCGCAGGAGAGGCCAGAGGCGCCGCTCCAGGCTTCCCCCCACCCCGGGCGAGGCCGCGCCTTCTCCCCGGGCAGGCGCGCGCGCGCTGCGCTCGGCTTTCCGGGCTCTCCTGCGCGCCTCCTCCCTGCCGAGCGCCTCGGGGAGGGGAGGCAGGCAGGCAGGCAGGCGGGGAAGGGGAGAGCGGGCAGCCTCCCTCCCTGGGGAGGGGGACGAAGGGGAGGAGCCCGGCTCGGCGCTTCCTCCTCCCCCCGCACAGCTCAGCAGGAGCCACCTTTCCAAGGCGCGGGGTGCGCGTAGGGAGGGAGGGTGTTGTCGAGGCGCCTGGGTCTCCCGGATGGGGTCGACTTGGCCCCCGCTGCTCGCCTTCTCCGGGCCGGCTCTGGAGAGGCGCGTCCGGCGGCTCCAGACGCTCAGAGCAGCTGGCGGGGAGCCCAGCGGGGCAGCGCTGCAGGCCCCCCTTCCCTGCCGCCTCTCCCTGCGCTCCGCTCTATCTCCGCCCCCCCCCCAAAAAACAGGCTCTATATTCTCCTCTTCCCAGCAACGCGTCCCTTTTTCTTCGCGGTGGACCCCGAGGAATAGCAACCGCACTATTTTCTGCGGAAGGATCACACGCTGAGACGGAGGTGGTGAGGCTGCCATCTACTAGACGTGGGTTTTTTTTGCAGCCTGCCTGGTGGGGAAGCCCGTGGTTCCTGGACACGTGTATATATTTAGAAACTCCTTCTGCAAGGCCGGGGGGAGAGGGAGTTTTGTCAGTATACCTGGCCAGCTCTCTGGCCTGTAGTTCCTCCCCCCCCCCTGTAATTTAGGCTTGATTTGAATGTAGGGTTGCCAACTTCCAGGTTGTAGCTGGAGATCTCCTGCTATTACAACTGATCTCCAGCCAGTAGAGATCAGTTCACCTGGAGAAAATGGCCACTTTGCCAATTGGACTTTATGGCATTGAAGTCCCTCCCCAAACCCTGCCCTCCTCAAGCTCCGACTCAAAAACCTCCCGCAGGTGGTGAAGAAGGACCTGACAACCCTATTTAAATATCAGGCTAGTCAGGCAGAGCTGCTTGTGCTTCAGGAGGGAGCCCCAATTTGGCTGTCAAAGCACAAAGTCCTTCTGGAAAGCGCTTTCCCCTTGCCAGCCTCACGGTTACGTCAAGCTTGGGCCTCTTGGCAGTGACAACCATAACCACTAGGCGTTCCCTGTAATATCCTTTGGGGTCCTGGGTGTAGGATTAAGTTTACCTGCTCAGTTAGCACACAGGAGACGCAGCTCCAGCAACAGGCTTCTTTATTGCTTCAAGCACACTTGGCACTACCATGTACATACACAGAACTAGAACGAAGTGAGGCCTCTCCCATACATAGAGTTGCCAGGTCCCTCTTCGCCACCAGCAGGAGGTTTTTGGGGCGGAGCCTGAGGAGGGCAGGGTTTGGGGAGGGGAGGGACTTCAATGCCATAGAGTCCAATTGCCAAAGCGACCATTTTCTCTTATCGGCTGGAGATCAGTTGTAATAGCAGGAGATCTCCAGCTACTACCTGGAGGTTGGCAACCCTGCCCATACAGGCCTTGGTGAGGGAAACAGAAACTAGTTTGGGAGGGCTCACTTAAAAGGCATACCCATAGATACATCTACATATGTCACCGTCCCTACAACACACTTACCAAATGATCTATAGGACCTTTGCAAATGGTTGTTTGCTCAAGCATCCTTATACCTTGAAGTTTCTCCCTCTACGTGCGCATGCATGAAAACTGAGTAGTGTCCAATATAACTTTTTAAAAACACTCAATCCCCACCCCATTCCTTAATTTGGTACTCCTTATTTTTGTTAATTTGGACCTTTACAATCTGTCCTCAAAACCCGACTAGCAGCACTATTGGCTGCCTTGAGTCTGAGGAGAAAAGGGGAAACAGACGTTTTAAATAAATGTACTGTTAGGTTGTTTTATTTTTTGGCCACTACCCATTATCATGAGGGGTGGGGGTGGGCTGAGAATAGGTTTTGTGTCTGGTCCAATCAATTTACAGGTTAACTTTGCTAGGCCACTTGCACAAGTTTATTTATTTGCTACGTTTATAGCCCCTCTCCCCCATATGGGGGGGGGCTCTTGGCATGCAGAAGGTCCCAGGTTCAATCCCTGGCATCTCCAGGCAAGTAGGTGATGTGGAAGACCTCTGCCTGAGACCCTGGAGAGCTGCTGCCGGCCTGAGTAGACAATACTGACTTCAATGGACCAAGGGTCTGATTCAGTATAGGGCAGCTTCATGTGTTCATGTGACCCAAAGTCCCCATCCTTCTTCTTACATCCTCCCTCTCTCCTCCATTTTATCCTTACAACAACACTGTGGGATAGGTTAGGTTGAGCGTATGTAACTGGCTCAAGCTCACCCTGTGAGCTGCCATGGCAGAAGTGGGGATTTGAACCCAGGTCCCCCAGATCCTAGTCCGACACTAATCACTACAGTGTTGCAACCACCTAGTAACTATAAATAAAGCAAATGTATTCAAATTACCAAAAGTGTTAAGCATATTTGATATTCACCACTGTGCTTTACATTATAGGTTCTTAAAATATATTTGATACGTGTCTAAAACAAAAGTACACCATGCATGCTGCCACTGTTAACAGATTTACATATTTAATTTTTAACACAGATTATTTAAAATAAGCAGCCCTGTATGTATATGGGGGAAAGTTCCTGTAATTTTTTTTAAAAAGTTTTGAAAAGATGGGAATTCCAAATTTGGCCCCAAAGACCTCCATCCAATTCTAGCTTATTTTAAATAATTGGTGTTAAAGTGCAGATTTTGACACAAATAGTTGTTCTCTGTGAGCAGCGATTGATTATACTAAACTCTCCAAAGTACACATGACCTGCGTCCTTAAGAAGAAGAGTTGGTTTTTATATGCTGACTTTCTCTACCACTTAAGGAAGAATCAAACCGGCTTACAATCATCTTCCCTTCCCCTCCCCACAACAGACATCCTGTGAGATGGGTGAGGCTGAGAGAGCTCTGAGAGAGCTGTGACTAGCCCAAGGTCACCCAGCTGGCTTCATGTGGAGGAGTGGGGAATCAAACCCAGTTCTCCAGATCAGAGTCCACGCTCCCAACCACTGCTCTTAACCACTGCACCTTATGGGTCAACTTGAGCACTTCCGCTTGGAAAGCAACAGCCAGCCAGCAGAATGGTGGGATGCTGGTGTAACATACATGTCAGGAGGAGAGGAGCTGCTGTATTTTCCTTATCACAAACTGTCATCTCAAACCGTTTTCATCCTCCTTACTCACAGCTCTTGTCGCCGCTGTCAAACCGGGAACTCACAAAAGGCATGAATGAAGCTGGCAAGCCTCAATCGGAGGAGAAATTCTAATGTAAACACTTTTCTTCTGTGAAAGACTGCTGCTGCTCGATAACTGTGTGAAGACACATGAACACATGAAGCTTCCTTCTACTGAATCAGACCCTCGGTCCACCAAAGTCAGTATTGTCTGCTCAGACTGGCAGTGGATGTCCAGGGTCTCAGGCAGGGGTCTTTCACATCACCTACCTGCCTAGTCCCTTTCACTGGAGATGCTGGGGATTGAACCTGGGACCTTCTGCATGCCAAGAAGATGCTGTACCATTGAGCTACGGCCCCTCCCCATGACCGATTTGAGTCCCTCCAGTTGTGTTGTAGTGCAACATCCGTGCTTATTTTCAAGGATAGCTCTGCAAGCAAGAGGGAAGATTCCTGCCTGGTATAATAATGCTTTTCCTGATTTTCTTTTTAAAAATGTTTTTCTCTATAGGTTTTCTGTGTGGAAGAAAGTATCAAAGGTAATGTGCTAATCATTGTCCTGTAAGTATCAAGATAATGTGCTAATGAGGGTTCCATATTACAATGGTTCCATATTAACATACCACACCCTCATTAGCACGTTATCTTGATACTTACAGGACAATGATTAGCACATTACCTTTGATACTTTTTTGCAGGACAATGATTCAGCTCAAACCCAACCCCTTTCTGACTATATATTACTCTTCCTACACACTTGACACTGAGACACACTGTCCTTCAGTGTTACTCCTCTGAAGATGCCTGGCACAGCTGCTGGCGAAACGTCAGGAAAGAAAATACCAAGACCACGGTCACACAGCCCGGATAACCTACAAGAACCAAAGAAACAGTAGAATTCTGATGTGTTCAAAAGCTTGCACAATGGTTTTGTGTCACTTTGGTCAAACCTAATAAAAACGTATTACCGGTATATGGATTTTGATCTTGCTTTTACATCACAGTCAGCCACAGCAGAACACTTCTCTGGTTTCTCACCAGAAGGAGCTGGTAGAAAGTGTAGTTATAGATGCTGTGATCTATCCAGAGACACTCCAGTGGAGGCTGAACCTCATCAAGGAAAGAATTATCTCTCAGGATCACTAGTTGGCAAGCATTCCATCTTGTTTTTATCAATTGACTGCCCCCAAATTAGGGCAGTTAGGAGCCCCGTGGCGCAGAGTGTTAAGCTGCAGTACTGCAGTCAAAAGCTCTGCTCACGACCTGAGTTCGATTCCAACAGAAGTTGGTTTCAGGTAGCCGGCTCAAGGTTGACTCAGCCTTCCATCCTTCTGAGGTCGGTAAAATGAGTACCCAGCTTGCTGGGGGTAAAGGGAAGATGACTGGGAGGCACTGGCAAACCACCCCGCAAACAAAGTCTGCCTTGGAAACGTCGGGATGTGACGTCACCCCATGGGTCAGGAATGACCCGGTGCTTGCACACAGGGGACCTTTACCTTTTTAAATTAGGGCTGCCAGCTTTGGGATACAAAATACTCTGAGATTTTTGGGGTGGAGCCTGGGGAGGGACCTCAGCAGGGAACAATGCCATAGAGTCCAGCCTCCGAAGCAGATGTTTTCTCCAGATGAACTGATCTCTGACGCCTGGAGATGAGTTGTAATACCAGGAGACCTCCAGGCCTTACCTGGAGGCTGGCAAACTTACCCTAAATATTGGAGGGCTTTTCTTTTGGCTAGGTCAAATGCTTTTCCTTCCACTCTTTTGCTGGGTAGATTCCAAGGGAAAATATTTAGATAGATTGTGTCCTTGTGGGACAGGTACAATTGAAATGCTGGCTCATATCCATTTTGATTGTGTGCTGGTGGCCCCTTTGAGCAATTTCTGGATTCAGACAGTGATTGCTTCTGGTGCCTCTTCTGCTTCCATGGCACTCTTGCTCGGTGATACTGATTTTGGTATAATGCTGGCCATGGCGTTTTTTTGGATGCACAGGGTGGAATCAGTTCAACCAGTGATAAAATGTATTGGGCCACAGTGGCCACAGTTAGAGTTTCCAGCCCTAGATTCAGAAATATCTGGAGATTTGAAGGTGGGTCCTGGGTGGGTGGGGTTGAGGGAAGGCGAAGGACCTTGGTAGGGTATAATGCCATACAGCGCACTTTCCAAAATCTCTGTGCAGCTTGCATGGGCTGAAAATCAAACACGATTCCAGATTTCATTCCCGAGGCCTGGGCTCACACAGCCAACTGGTAGTATTGAACCTTGCCAGGACATTTTTGAGGATTTACACAAATCCCTCTTCCGGAAGGGAATTATGCATGTGGTGCTTAGGCCAAACAGTTATTCCCTTTATAAACATACCCATGAATCTACCCATGACGTGAATAGAAAACCTTCTAAATACACTGCTCCATGGCACGTATATATAGTTAAACTGTGTTGGCTAGAGATTCATACAAATGAGGAAATATAAGAGATTAATACCTTGTGGTCAATTTTGAATAATCCTGATGAAATGGATTGACTATAAATGGATTACACAGTGTAAAGCGATGCATGTCATCTAATCTGAGACACTGTATTGATAAATAGTAAACTTTATGCTGTTGTTAGCCATCCTGAGCCCAGCTTGTGCCAAGAAAGGACCGGGGTAGAAATCAAATCAAATAAATCCAATAAGCAATGCACTAGGACTAGGATTTCAGAAACAAGCATACAATATTATACATGATACATAATGGAGGTACAATACAGAAATATATTATTACATTAGGAGATACAATACAGAAATATATTATTACATTAGGAGAAAACAGTGTAGCAACAGCAGCAAAATACATGCAGCAAACAGATGTGTCCAATACACAGTGGTATAGCTCACAACGCCTTTCCCTTTATAAGTGGCTTCCTGAGTACTATAGTCCTATTAGCTTTATAGAAATGCCCTCCTAAGCAATGTGAATACAAATGAACACATGGGGAGGCACAATCAAGGTTCCATCTGCTGGCCTCATGTTCAAGTTCCTGTTTGCACAGAGTATTATGGGAGTACACCCACACTCATGTACAGATGTACAATCTGTACCATGCAAACATAAAGAATATTACAGGTTATAACTGAATGTTCTACTATATATATACAGGCCTACTGTACAAAGAGATGTTGGAACGTGTTATGGGTTGTTCCAGTGGGCAGAACCGAAATCCTCTGTCCTAATCTTTTGTTTTCTGAAAAGAACCCATTTTATGCTATGGGCCAAAAACAGTGTCACTAACCTGGTTTCAGAACCAGGAGAGTGAGTCTGATTCTGATCCTGGATACCAGCTGAACTGCAACAGCCTCCCAACACACGCTGTTTCCCTCTTCTTCCATCTGATTTCTTCGCAGAACAGGTCAGGCTAGCCTGATCTCATCAAATGTCAGAAGCTAAGTAGGGTTGGCCTTGGTTAGTACTTGGATGGAAGAGCGCCAAGGAATGCTAGGGTTGTTATGCAGAAGAAGGCAATGGCAAGCCACCTCTGTTCGTCTCCTGCCTTGAAAACCCTATGGGGTCACCATAAGTTGGCTGCGACTTGATGGCACTTCACACACACACACACACAAATAACCTGTAACAATGACTTAGTAAAGGAATCCACGACCTACAGTTTGCTAGACCTGAGCAGGGCTGTTAATGATAGGAAGTTTGGAGGTCATTAATTCATACAGTCAACATAAATCGGAAGCAACTTGATGGCACATAACATAATGAGAAAAGTACATGGAGACTCCTAGGAGCTTCTGAGAGCCTTGATCAAGTGCAGCCATTTCTCCTTTCTCTGCCAAAAACACTCCTTACAGATTCCACAGGTGTATTGTAGCAATATGTGCTATGTATGTAAATTACGATTGCATTCCACTGTGCAACTCCTAAATTCCCTCTTTTAAAAAAACCCCTGGGTTGGCTACCATCTTGTCTTCCTGTTTGTTAAAATCCTGAGTGTGAGAAGCACGTCACCTCCCCAAGATTAGTCTTTTTAACCATGGCAGGATGGCTCTATAAAGAAAATTCAGCCCGCAGCAGTTATGAAACATGTAAATAAATATCCCTGAAATACTGTTCTCTGCTCCTTTTGTAACACTGGGTTTATGAGCTCATAAAGTTGATGGAAGTGAATTAGATAAATGATACTGATTGTTTTTCTTGCTCTCTTGTGGAGCAGCAGGGAGGATTCTCCATCTTTATGTTGATGGTTATGATGATGCAGTGGGGCTTCCACTGAGCCGTCCCTCCCTGACCCTTCATGGGGCGCCTCGTTTGCACAATGAAAAATATTGGAGCTTTGTTTTCAATCGGAGCTCCTTGAGGAGGGAAAGCGACAGAATTCAATTGCTCGGGCTTCTTAGAAAGATTAGCCAAGGAAGGTTAGAAGGGTATTCACTGGAAGCCTCGGTGCAGTGTTTGCAGTTCCTTGAAAGAAATTCATTAAGCTAGCAAGAGCTGGCACCGACCCAGTCTTCCTGTAATGTCTTCTGTAATACGCTACGAGGGACACATTTACAGTCACTTCTGGTTGTCTTTATGGGACTACGGCAAGATGAAGGGCCGGTTCACAGCCATAAGACTTTTTAATGAATAGAAGCTGGTGGCTTCGCATAGCCCAAATAATTTTCCTGGCATCTCAAACACAGAGCAACCTTTTGAGTACTGGGCTTTCCCAAGGATGTGCAGAATAGAATCATAGCTGTAATCTCTAGAATCACAACGATTATCATGACTGTTTCGTATTTTAAGATAATCCCTTTAGCCACAGCAAGGAAACATTCCGATACTTCGCTTTTCGCCACTCATAATCTTCTAAAAGGACTAAGTATTGTATCTCTCTTAGCTTCCTTTTATGAGCTTCTGTAAGTAGCACATAGTGAAAGAATATTTTTTGCTTTGAACCAAAGACATCCTTGCCAGGCCTAACTAGGGGCAGCAAGACTCGGGCTTTCGTATTGCACCACCTGCCAAGGAACCCAGTTAAGAAAGACATGTGGGTTACAATTTAGATTTGATAGCTAAATTATAAACATAGCTCCCCATAGAATATTCCAGGGTGATCTTCATTCTGAATGATCAAGTTTTAATTTTTTTTAACCTTCCATAGTTAGCGTTTCTAAAGAGTGGGGTTGCCAACCTCCAGGTGGGGGCTGGAGATCTCCTGGAATTGCAACTGATCTCCAGACTACAGAGATCAATTCCCCTGGAGAAAATGACTGCTTTGGAGGGTGAACTCTATGCAATCATGCCCTGCTGAAGTTCTTCCATTCACCAAACCCTGTCCTCCCCAGGCTCCACCCCCAAACCTCCAGGAATTTCCCAACTCGGAACTGGCAACCCGACCAAAGAGTCTGGCTGATGGTGGGAATGCTGCTGGTTGGTAGAAGAGTTGGTTTTTATATGCCGACTTCTCTACTACTTAAGGAAGAATCAAAGTGGCTTACAATCACCTTCCCTTCCCCTCCCCACAAGACACCCTGTGAGGTAGGTGGGGCTGAGAGAGTGTGACTAGCCCAAGGTCACTCAGCTGGCTTCATATGAAGGAGTGGGGAAACAAACCCGGTTCTCCAGATTAGAGTCCACCAATCTTAACCACTACACCACGCTAGCTCAACATCAGTTTAAACAATTGGCTTAAAAAGGGAAGCAACAACACTAATATTTGCTTGCTCAACAAAGATATTGCCAGGTGAAATAATTTCATAAATATGGTGCCACAACCCACATGCTCTGTTCTTACGTCTTTCTCTTATATGTTCCAGACCTTCTCCATAACTTTCTTCAAGAATTGATGTTGCTTTGTTTTGTGCGCTCTTCTCTACCCAGGCATCATCTGTGCCCCAGGACTGAGCCTTGTTCAGCACATTGCTATTTAGTCCTGTGAGACAGAATCACCACTGACCACACTTGCATTGACTTCCATTTTTTTAAACTTAAATTTATCCATGATATTCTCTATGCATCTCTGCTGCAGTGCTTTCTCCAGACAAAAACACCATAACCAGCTCCACATATCTTAAGTGTGAGACTAGAGGCCATGGCTTTTCTGACAAGGAAGACTCCTTGGGTGCTTTCACACATGCTGAATAATGCACTTTCAATCCATCTGCAATGCGCTTTAGCAATCGTTTACACAGTAAAATCCACTTTCAAGTGCATTGGAAGTGGATTGAAAGTATATTAATTATTCAGTGCATTGCAAAGTAAGCGCTAATTAGAGCAGAAAGCTTTACAGCCCAGTTGTGACCAGCAGTGTTTCGGGCGAAGCGTCGTAACATTGACTTATCGTCGAAATTTAGTCGTTGTCCCCCCGCAAAATAAAAAGAAATGCTGTTACTTGAGCCCCCTCAGCTAAGGTGTTGCTTAAGAGGTGAGCATGTAAACAATCAGGGATGTGATTTCTCACCTATGCAGGTTGCCCAGTTACTTTGGAGATGTACCCTTTTCCATCTCTACAAACAAACTGGCTCGTTGTAGGCACTGTGTGTTAATTATTACGGGGATGCTGTAATCATTCTGAAAGCTGCCAGCCTTGCAACAAGCAGGTTAATTCAATTTAGCCTCAACTGATGTTGTGGCCTCGTCCAGCTGAACTGTGGCCATCTCGGTTTCTGACAACTTGGCAGCAGGGCCTCTTATTAAAAAGGAACAGCAAAAACAAAACCTGCCAATTTGCCATTTGTTGGGAGGAGGCCACCCAACAGGTGCTGCTCAGGTACAAGGATTTTGTTTTTAATTTTGTTTTATCCCTCAACGTCAGTTTGAGGCCTGGCAAAAAGCGAGATGGTTAGAATATTGAGGTGGTGGAATGGAATTTACCAGCTTGATGATGAAGAAGAGTTGGTTTTTATATGCCGACTTTCTCTACCACTTAAGGAAGGACCAAACCGGCTTACAATCACCTTCCCTTCCCCTCCCCACAACAGGCACCATGTGAGGTAGGTGGGGGTGAGAGAGCTCTAAGAAAGCTGTGACTAGCCCAATGTTACCCAGCTGGCTTCATGTGGGGGAGTGGGGAAACCAACCCGCTTTTCCAGATTAGCGTCCGCCGCTCATGTGGAGGAGTGGGGAATCAAACTCACTTCTCCAGATTAGAGTCCACCACTCCAAACCACCACTCTTAACCACTACACCACACTGGCTCAGCGTGAACCAGGTTATGGTTTCCAGCCCTGAATATGTAACCACCAATCCTGGAGAAAGATGTCCCATCCCTTTCATAGAGGCTCAATGTGTGGAAATGGTGAGCAGAAGCTTTTCATGGCACAGAGGTAGATTACATCGCCTGATAAATATCTTATCATTTGGTGGTGGAAAATGCTGCCAAGTTGCAGCCGACTTATGGTAACTTGGTAGGGTTTTCAAAACAAGAGACGAACAGAGGTGGTTTTGCATTGCCTCTGTCAAAGGGAGAGGGCATTTTTCTCTAGACCTTTCTCTAGAGGACATTTTCCCTCTAGAGTTCAAATGCAACCCCAGCCCCTGCAAACAAAAAAACTAAATGCTTCTATCCCTTCCCTTCCCTTAGTGTTCTGCCTGTTTTCAGGGCCGCTTTAATACAGGGGCACGCTACAAAATGTGCACCTCCGTTATCTTTCCTTGCAAATAGTGCAGTCAAATCAGCCATCTTATTCCCACCCCTTTCTCCTGCATGTGTGATTTATGAGATTAAGGCAGAGACGGAACCAGCAAAGGAAGTAGTTTCCATTGGGGAAGCTTTATAAAAACCCACTCAGAATTCTAGAATATACGGGGAGCAACTACTGTCATAGAAGGCATCCAGGACGGTACACTTGGGGATTATCTTGACAACAGTTCTACTGTAAGCACCTTGGAGATAACTGATGAAAAGGCAAGGTATTCTCTTTTATAGATTACAACAAAGCTTTTGACTGTGTGGATCATGAAAAGTTACTGTTGGCTTTAAAATAAATAGGTGCGCCACAACGTCTGATTGTTTTGATGCACAACCTGTACTCTGGACAAGAGGCTTCCATTTGGACAGAATATGGAGTTGGCAAAATTCAGTTGGCAAAGGTGTCAAACAAGGATGTATCTTATGTCCCTGTCTCTTCAGCCTATATGCAGACTGTATCATAAGGAAAACTGGATTAGATTTAGGTTAAAGTGGAGTGAAAATTGGTGGAAGGAATTTGAGCTATTTTTTTTAATGCAATCTTATATCCCTTTAGGAGCCCCGTGGCGCAGAGTGTTAAGCTGCAGTACTGCAGTCAAAAGCTCTGCTCACGACCTGAGTTCGATCCCGACGGAAGTTGGTTTCAGGTAGCCGGCTCAAGGTTGACTCAGCCTTCCATCCTTCCGAGGTCGGTAAAATGAGGACCCAGCTTGCTGGGGGTAAGGGGAAGACGACTGGGGAAGGCACTGGCAAACCACCCCGCAAACAAAGTCTGCCTTGGAAATGTCAGGATGTGACATCACCCCATGGGTCAGGAATGACCCGGTGCTTGCACAGGGGACCTTTACCTTTATATCCCTTTGTGGAGGGGCTGTGGCTCAGTGGCAGAGCATCTGCTTGGCATGCAGAAGGTCCCAGGTTCAATCCCTGGCATCTCCAGTTAAAGGAACCAGGCAGGTAGGTGATGTGAAAGACCTCTACCTGAGGCCCTGGAGAGCCGCTGCCCATCTGAGTAGTCAATACTGACTTTGATGGACCAAGGGTCTGATTCAGTATAAGGCAGCTTCATGTGTGTTCATGTGTGTGTGTATCCCACTCTCCCCAGCAGAGCTGGGCTCAGAGCAGCTGACATAACATTAATTTCAACACAAATATTAAAATTACAATAAAATCATGTTAAAATGCTATTAATAAATAAGAAAACATGCTCCAACATATTCCATAAAAACATCCACAAAATATAAGATGGCCCACCCAGTAGCATGTAGTCCACAGCAGGGCCCATAAACAGTCAGAGCCCCCCACATAGATTGTAATAAATTCAAATAGAAGCGTGGGCAGGAGGAGGGAGGCCAGCATTGATGGAAAAACCGTAGTTGTTCTCACATTACTGGCAGAAAATACTGAAGATCTGAAACAACTACTGATGAATGTTAAAGCAGAAAGTGCCAAAGCAGGATCGCAGGTGAATATCAAGAAGACAAAAGGAGTGACTACTGGGGAATCCCACAACTTTAACGTTGATGATGAAGAAACTGACGATGAAGAAGTCCCTTGGCTCCACCATCAACCAAAAGGGAGACTGCAATGAAGAAATTAGAAGATTAAGACTGGGAAGGGCAGCCATGAAGGAGCTAGAAAAGATTCTTAAGTGTAAGGTTGTCTTGATGGCGACCAAGATCAAGAGAATTCACACCATAGCATTAATTCCCCATTAGTATGTAGGGGTGTGAAAGTTGGACAATGAAGAAAACTGGCAGGAAGAAAGATGATTAGTTTGAAATGTGGTGTGGGAGGAAACGGATATCGTGGACCACCAAAAAGACGAATAAGTGGATTCTTGATCAAATCAAGCCTGAACTCTCCCTAGAAGTAAAATGATTAAACTAAGGCTATTGTCCTTTGGTCACACCATGAGAAGGCAAGACTCACTGACAAGATGATAATGCTAGGCAAAGTTGAAGGCAGCAGTAAAAGAGGAAGACCCAACATAAGATGGATTGACTCAATCAGAGAAGCCATGGCCCTCAGTTCGCAGGACCTGAGCAAGACTGTGAATGACAGGACATTTTTGCAGGTCATTAATTCATAGGGTCGCCATAAATCCAGAAGGGACTTGAGGGCACTTAACACACATCTTTTAAATAACACACATCATCTTTTAAATAAACAAACACACAGAGATAGTGAGTTGTTCAAGGTAATCCAGTAACTCACCCAGGTCACCCTGATTCAAGTCTACTCACTCTGCCCACAATAGGCCACTAGCTTTGAGAGTGGATTTGTAATTCAGTCCATTGTATTAGGATGGGTGATGACTTTTTAAGCAATTACTTTAACAAATGCCTGATTAGCTGAGTAGCATTCTCTTGGTTCATTGAAATAGAATTCCTTATCACTAGATTAAATTACCTCTTTCTGTTTGATCAGACCTTCCCATTTGGATGGCCTTGCAATTGTTCTTTTTTTATCTGTTATTTGCTGTCCTGCTGTCTTTTGTTGTGTAATTGTTGGTTGCCATTTTAATTTAATTGTAGTTTTAATAGATATCTTAAACTGTTTTACTGTTACTGTGAACTGCTTCCTGAACCATAATGGTTGAAAAGCAGTTATCAAAATATTTGTTGGGATTCAGAGAATTGCAAGCAGAACTCTGGTCACAGAAAAGACTTTTGCAGACTCCCTTTTCTTGTTGCAGTCCTCTGTACACCCCCCAACCACTTCTGAGTGTTGCTAAGACCCTCAAGAATGATGTTGAATGTGGCTACAATGGGAAGGTGGGAATCAGCAGGAATCTCCACTCACTGCGTTGACGGACATGCCCTTCCATGAATAGAAGGGAGGGTTTGGATCCATCCCATTATTAGTAAATTAATAAAGACCTATTCCTTCCAATCCACAGATGAATGGGCTAAAATCGGGGACCTGGGCTCTAACAAGTAGCATAATGTCTCTGCTAGAAATCTGTCAAAGTGGGAGATGATAATAAAAAGGGGTCATCAGACTCTGGCTTTTCTGCTTTTCCTGCCATCATCCCCCTCAGGACACAATTTTACAGAAAATAACAAGTGTATTTAACATAATTGAGGGTGTGTGAAGAGACTACATTTCATAAAACTGAATAAATGCATTGCATAATATACTGAAGTCCAAGTTGAAACACTGAAGCTGGGGAGTTTGGGGTGAATGTTTTCTCTCTTTTCTCCCTTGGAAATTGGCTCTGCAAAGTCCTCTTTCAATTGTGAGTTTTTTCACTTCCCTTGGAAGCGTCCCTGGTCCAAAGCAGCAGAGGGGGATGTTCTCCCCCTGCGACCTTCAGGGCCCAGGGGCTCTGGCTCACAAATTCTGTCAGGAAGCTTGCAAGCAATCCTAAACAGGTCTACTTAGAAGTATGACCCATGTCGTTCAGTGGGGCTTACTCCCAAGGAAGTATCGGTAAGATCGCAGCCTCCTTCCAGGCCAACCTCAGAATTCTCTTCAGACCACAGATTATCCGCAGTTCCCGATTCCAGATGGGTAGCCACAAATGCGCAAAAGAGTGTGCTAGGAAAACAAACTTGTTGGTCTTGAAAGTGCCACAAGATTCCCCTTTCTGTTTGCTTCCTGATTGATTCATGAGGCGTGTCTTTATCAGAGAACTCGCTAACAATTCTCTGGACCTGGCCTGCCATCCTCAGAGAGGATACAAAACTAATGCAAAAATAACTATGGGTTATTGCCATCATTGTTAGTAAAATGCTGTCAAGTCACAGCGGACTTACGGCCACCAGGTAGGGTTTTTAAGGCAAGACACTAACAGAGGTGGTTTGCCATTGCCTTCTTCTCCCTGGTGGTCTCCCATCCTAGTACTAACCATGGCTGACCCTGCTTAGCTACTGAGATCTGACGAGATTGGGCTTGGCTGGGCCATCTGGGTCATCATTAAGTGGCAGCAAAGGGAACAAGCTATCAAGTTATGGAGGACTCTTTTTCCATGTAGATAGTAAGCAAAGCCAATTTTTTCCCCAACTTAACACATTCCAAATGTTTTTAGATTTTTTGTTTTAATGAAGATTCCATTTGTCATTGCAAAGTAACTGACAGGTCCGGTTTGCAAACTGGAATGATTCAATTTCAGCCTCAAGCATGATAATTTGCTGATAGTGTTTTGGTGCTCTATCACTGGAATGAAGAGTCGTGGGCGAAAAAGGAGCAAGCCAAGCTCTGAACTACAGCAGCCCCTAATGGCCTCTCAAACCATTTCATCTCTGCAGGAAAAGAATGCAGTTGCATCTCAAGAGATAGCACCGGCCACCTGTCCAACTGGGTGTCATCCAGACACTGAGAAAATCTGGAGGCAGATGAATTGCATTTATCACAGGCGGACAAGTTCTTGGAACGGTTGGCCAGGTAGACACCGTTCCAGGGACATCTGCAGGAGAACAGTTGAACAACAACAACAATAATAATTAGGAGTAGCTTTCAGGCAATGTGGATTGGGGAAAACCTTTAATGTTTAACCAGAATATGGGAGTGATCCTAAGTAGATCCACTCAAAGTAACTCCCATTTTATTCAGTTGGGCTTATTCCCTGGAAACTATATTGCTCATCAAGTGAGTTCTAATTCTAAATCAAGTGAAGGCATAGACAGACACAAGCTTCTCTCCCCTCATTCAGTGTTCCCATGGTTGACTTTAGGAACACATAATGACAGTAAGAATCAATATGAGAGAGTGAAAGGGTGAATTTGTTTTCCTCCCCCCCATTTGGGCACTCCCACAGCCTTGAGAATTGGCTCTAGAAATTATGCATTTGTTGCCGAAACAATTACAGAATCATAGAGCTGGAAGGGGCCATACAGGTCATCTAGTCCAGCCTCCTGCTCAATGCAGGATCAGCCTAGTTCATCCCTGACAAGTGTCTGTCCAGCCACAGCTTGAAGACTGCCAGTGAGAGGGAGCTCACCACCTCCCTAGGCAGCCCATTCCGCTGCTGAACTAGTCTTACTGTAAAAACAACTTCTTCCTGATATCTAGCTGGTACCTTTCCGCCCGCTATTTAAACCCATTATTACGAGTCCTATCCTCTGCTGCCAACAGGAACAGCTCCCTGCCCTTCTCTAAGTGACAGCCGTTCAAATACTTAAAGAGAGCAATCATGTCCCCCCTCAACCAACACTTTCCCAAACTAAACATTTCCAAGTCCCTCAGCCTTGACTCATAGGTTTTAGTCTCCAGGCCCCCGGTTACATTTTTAAAATGTTATGTTCGAATGTGCAATATCCAGCGAATCATCAGCAGAGTTCTGTTGACAGAAGAGATTTTTCCCCCCAGCTCCACTTTCCTGCAACACCCCTGCCTTTGCAAAGCTGCTTCTTAGGATCAAGGGGCTTGTGGGGAACACCATGAATAGCCCAGAGCTGCAAGTAGAATAAAGGGGGGAGGTCACAAATCCCCCTTGCATTAGCAGAAGTTACCTTCTGCTCCTATGGGGGTGGATATTGAATCTAGCCCATGGCAAAATCAGATTAAAATGCTGACAATCTGATTGAATCTCCAGAGTCTGCAAATGCCAGCACGTAACATCTAAGCTCTAAGTTTGGCTGCATAGTTTCAGTCTGCTCATGTGACTGAATGTTCCTCCATACAAAAAAAATCCCTGCACATAGAGAAGTAGTGTGTCAGGCAATCTAGCCTGGACTCATATGCACTGCCTGCTTTTCTCTGTACATGCAGGAGAAGTTAATGTGAGCACACATGCTGGAGAGTTAATGCAAGCACACACAGGGAGGGGCCATGACTCAGTGGTAGAGCATGTGTTTGGCACGCAGAAGGTCCTTGGTTCAATCTCCAGCATCTCCAGTAGGTGATGTGAACGACCTTTGCCTGAGACCCTGGAGAGCCGCAGCCAGTCTGAGTAGACAATACTGACATTGATAGACCAAGGGTCTGATTCAGTGTAAGGCAGCGTCATGTGTTCAAAATATCCTTCCTTCACTAGGTAGTAACTACATGCATCTCTCACCCATCTGGGATTACAGATAGTATGCCTAGAATACTCCCTTTTCCTTTTTCACTGGTACCACCAAGTCAGGCTTCAGAGACAGGCCTGTGGCTATGTTCTGACTTTGAACTTGGCAAAACTGTTTGAGAACCGCAGCCTCTTTTGCTTCAGTGTGAACCAGAAAGAAGTTTTTTCTTCCAGTGGCTCAAACAAGAGGGCTGCGCTGGTGGTGGCTTCATAATGTACATTTTTAAAAAACGCACAGAATCATCGTTTCCTTTTCAAGCTGTTTTCACCGCGGCCTCTTCTTCTCTCCTCGCTCAATGGCCGTTTCGGCACAGAGGCAATTTTGTTTTTCTGGCTCAAGGCCATTCAATTGAGTGGGAAGTGCCGGAGAGATACTGGGTGCACTGTTCCCACCATCTTCCCAAGGCTGAGCTTTATGCAGCTGCGGCTCTGAGGGACACCTCTGGAAATAAAGGGCGGCTTATTACCCATCTTCTCCAAGTTCTGTCAGGGAAGTAAATATCCTGGAGTCAGGAGTGGCCGCCGCACAATGCCCCTTTATAGCTCTCAGCGGGCCTCCGCTGCTGGCTCCAGCTGCCTCGACATGCTGTTTTTCCTCCGTTCTTTTCTTCGATATTTTTTCCACTTGACTTAATTATTACAGTGCATGGACCAGGCTGAGGAAAATACACTGATACTTGGAGCTGGCATCACGGTGAGCGCCAGGGGAGAGAGGAGCGCCTCTGCCATGGAATGACATCACCCAGGAGGCGATTGGTCACATTCCTTCCGAAGGTGGCTCTGGCTTTGGGCCTTCGGGCTCCCTTCCCCTCACTTCCGTGACACAGAACAGAGCCAGGTCCTGTCTCTTGCCAGCCTGCTTTGCTGCCAGGGTCCTGGCAAAGCCTGAGGGACGTTTATAAAAACTGTACACTACTTCGGCCCGCGCCGATGGGGGAGGGTTATGTGGGAGAGGGGAGAATACAAAGCCACTTCACAGCTCCAGCTCGGACGCCCGAGCGGGAACAAGCCAACGAAAGAAAGCCCCGGCAAGCCACACATTGGGACCCAACGAGTTAATAAACAAGTTGGATCCTCGTCCGAGAAGGATCAGGGAGTCATTTGAGCACAAATGAGGCCATAAAGGAAGCGCCGTTGAGTGGTGCGCAAATACCGATGGCTGCGCTTGATGCTCGTCGAATCACTGAACATAAAAGGAATGGGAACAGCGGGCTGTTCCCCAAACGATTTCCTTTTTCTAAGTACTTTTTCTCAGCTGACTTGTGGAGACCCAGTAGGGTTTTCAAGGCAAGATATTAACAGAGGTGGTTTGCCATTGCCTTCCTCTCCATAGCAGCCCTGGTATTCCTTGTGGTCTCCCATCCAAGCACTAGCCAGGGCTGACCCTGTTTAACATCTGAGACCTGTAAGGTGGCAGGAAAGGAAGAGAGGCAGGAAAGAAAGGACTGTGGGAAGCCAACCACCTCTGTTATTCACTCCCAGCGGGAACACACCCCATTCCATGGGGCTCTAAAGGAGCCTGTGGGCTGCCCCGCCAACATGAAATCCTTTAAAAAGCAGGAAGCAAGGCAGCCAGGGAAGAGAGACAGACCTCTCATACGGTAGTGAGAGGTGGCCCTGCCCGAGTTCAAACTCTCTTCCTCCTCCTCTCACAGGTCTCAGGCTTTCCTGTAGCCTAGCTCAAAAGGATGCTGGAGGGTGCTCTGACCCACTGCAGGTGGAGTCTGACCGGAACTTAAAGCTGTCATTGCAGCAAGAGCAACCTTAGATAAAATGGCATTAGTGCCTACCTAATGCGATCCATTAAGCTGAAAGTCACCAGCCATGCCCTGTGGCAAATCACTGGAGGCGCAATAGCTTTCCAGATTTTGCTGCTTGCCTTGCACTGCATAAAACAGAGTGGTTGATCAGCTAGAGTTGCCAACCTCCAGGTGGCTGGAGATCTCCCGCTGTCACAACTGATCTCCAGATGACAGAGATCAGTTGACCTGGAGAAAATGGCCGTTTTGCAAGGTGGACTCTTATTATATTTGACCCCACTGAAGTTCCTCCCTTCCCCAAACCCCGCCCTCCTCAGGCTCCACCCCCAAAATCTCCAAATTATTTCTCAACCCGGAGCTGGCAACCCTATTAATAGTACTGGGTGGACCACCGTATGTGGCAGGTGACTACATTTGTCTTGGAGGTTCACGAGCAGTGACCGCCTGATGAGGACGCTCTGACAGCAAGCAGTGCCTTCATGCATTTTTTGCCAGAGGCTCCTTTCACACAAATCTGGGCCTCCAAATGTATTTGTGGCCTGAGCCAGCTACTTTCTTAAGTTCTGGGCAGGCATCAGCACCTGCACAGCAATATTTTACTGGCGGTAAGGAATTCACAGCCATTCGCCATGTAGAAATTGGCATAGGGGAGCGGATCACCTGTAGCATCAGGGAAGCGTACGGAGGCAGCCCAGCTTGGCACCTGAGACAAGGAAATGAAGGTAAAGTGCTAGGTTGCTGTTGCCAGGGAGGGAGGGAGGGGGCGAGGACTCTGCTACTGACTAGGTCTGTTGCATCCCAAATATGGAAGCAGGAGCAGCTTGATTGAGGTGGTTTTTGTAAAAATAAAATAAAATTAAACACTCAAAATATAAACAGGTTGTACTTGTAAGTGCTCTCCAAGGAGAAAACAGAGCACAACATATGCTCCTACTATGCATATTATTTATTTATTTGTTAGGGGAAAATGGGGGGAGAAAAGCTTTAATGGACTCATTATTGGCTTCCCTTGGTGGAGCTGTTAATTAATTAAATAACAGCACGTGAATGGCAGGCACTGGAGGAGCACAATAGAGCTTCCAGATGCTCGACGGTAGCTCATGGGGGACCACAAATAGTAACAGTCCAGTCACCGCTCACTCCTAGATTAACTGGCATGGTATTTCCACTTGGGAGAGAGTGGAACGCTTCTAGTTTGCACTGAATATGTTCCAGTTTTTCCCATGTAGGTGAGATATTTGAGAGGCAGAAGCCACAGCTATAAAACATTTATCCAAACTCCATCAATGGAACGGGGAGGGGTTAAAAGAAGGGCTTTCCAAATATTGGAGTGGGGGGGGGGCTGATAAAATCAGAGAGGGACAGCCCAGTCTGTAAACCAGCCAGCCTAATTTGTCTCATTTATGTCAATGTGGTAATTTCTGCTCCAGTCCAAGAACTCTATAAAAGCTGCCTTCTTAATTGCCATCTTAATGAGCATGAGCTGAGTTTGATTTCTTTTTTCTTTAAAAAAAAATCATATATATGACTCCCAAGCATGCAGTGAATATAATTTATGGGCTGGCAATAAAAAGCATCAAGTCTTTCTAAGACTCAGGAGCCAGGTAAGCAAATACTTTTCTGGGCCAAAACCAATGATTGATGGCACTTCTCTAGCAAAACGAGGTGATAAGTCTTTTGTCATGATTCTGGACCACTAGGAGAAAAGAAATACAGGCCAAGCAGCTGTCATTTTCTTTGTGGCTACAGGGCAGCTGGCCCAATTAGTTTCTTTCTTGCTGGTTCACCCACCAACTCCCCACATCCTTCCTTCAGCCAGTTACTGATCTGTTTCTCCCTCCTCCTCCACTCGGACTGAGCAATTATGTTTAGACCAGGAATGCCAACATACTTTGTTAAATGCACTAAATGGCTTTTATGGAACAACTTCTCCAGAATATCTCTAATCATGGAACCCCTTCTGGATTCTTAAAATTATTTTCCTAAACAGGGTTAAAAAGGTAAAGGTCCCCTGTGCAAGCACCGGGTCATTCATGACCCATGGGGTGACATCACATCCCGACGTTTACTAGGCAGACTTTGTTCACGGGGTGGTTTGCCAGTGCCTTCCCCATTCATCCTCCCTTTACCCCCAGCAAGCTGGGTACTCATTTTACCAACCTTGGAAGGATGGAAGGCTGAGTCAACCTTGAGCCGGCTACCTGAAACCGACTTCCCTTAGGATCGAACTCAGGTCGTGAGCAGAGCTTGGACTGCAGTACTGCAACTTACCACTCTGTGCCACGGGGTTACTAGTATTTATTTGTGAATTTAGAGCCACCAGGATGGTCAAAAGAACTGTAGAGAGACAACAAAGCAGATTTAAGTCCCTATGGAAGATGTTCTCATTTTTTAAGTGACTCTCCTTACAGCTGAGGACTTTGGGGGTGATAATCATTGATATTTCACATGAACACATGAAGCTGCCTTATACTGAATCAGACCCTTGGTCCATCAAAGTCAGTACTGTCTATTCCAGTGATGGCGAACCTTTTAGAGACCGAGTGCCCAAACTGCAACCCAAAACCCACTTATTCATCGTAAAGTGCCAGCACGGCAATTTAACCTGAATACTGAGGTTTTAGTTTAGAAAAAAACCCTCATACGTTAACATCTTATGCTCACAAGCATAAAATGATTCAAACAAAGTAAGGAAAGCAATCCCAAGTGCTTTAATTGATTTAAAATTATTTGGCAGAGAATTCCACACTTTAAGGATTTCATTTTCAGAACTAACTGTACTATCCTTTGTCATCCATAAAATTAAATCATGGCAATGACTGACAAACACCATTTTCCCCATCTGCATTCTCAAAACTCTGCAGGGGGGCTTATTGTTGAGTTGTGCATCTGAGTGGCAAGTCCAAGGCAAAACCTCTCTTTCACAAATAGACACACACACCCCCCCCCATGCAGTTTTGAGACTCTGGATGGGGTAAATGTGCATCTCAGTGGCAAGTCCAAGGCAAAACCTCTCTTTCACAAATAGACACCCCCCCATGCAGTTTTGAGACTCTGGATGGGGTAAATGTGCATCTCAGTGGCATGTCCATGGCAAAACCTCTCTTTCACAAATAGACACCCCCCCATGCAGTTTTGAGACTCTGGATGGGGTAAATGTGCATCTCAGTGGCAAGTCCAAGGCAAAACCTCTCTTTCACAAATAGACACCCCCCATGCAGTTTTGAGACTCTGGATGGGGTAAATGTGCATCTCAGTGGCAAGTCCAAGGCAAAACCTCTCTTTCACAAATAGACACCCCCCCATGCAGTTTTGAGACTCTGGATGGGGTAAATGTGCATCTCAGTGGCAAGTCCAAGGCAAAACCTCTCTTTCACAAATAGACACCCCCCCATGCAGTTTTGAGACTCTGGATGGGGTAAATGTGCATCTCAGTGGCAAGTCCAAGGCAAAACCTCTCTTTCACAAATAGACACCCCCCCCCATGCAGTTTTAAGACTCTGGATGGGGTAAATGTGCATCTCAGTGGCAAGTCCAAGGCAAAACCTCTCTTTCACAAATAGACACCCCCCCATGCAGTTTTGAGACTGGATGGGGTAAATGTGCATCTCAGTGGCAAGTCCAAGGCAAAACCTCTCTTTCACAAATAGACACCCCCCCATGCAGTTTTGAGACTCTGGATGGGGTAAATGTGCATCTCAGTGGCAAGTCCAAAGCAAAACCTCTCTTTCACAAATAGACACCCCCCCCCCCATGCAGTTTTGAGACTCTGGATGGGGTAAGTGTGCATCTCAGTGGCAAGTCCAAGGCAAAACCTCTCTTTCACAAATAGACACCCCCCCATGCAGTTTTGAGACTCTGGATGGGGTAAATGTGCATCTCAGTGGCAAGTCCAAGGCAAAACCTCTCTTTCACAAATAGACACCCCCCCATGCAGTTTTGAGACTGGATGGGGTAAATGTGCATCTCTGTGGCAAGTCCAAGGCAAAACCTCTCTTTCACAAATAGACACCCCCCATGCAGTTTTGAGACTCTGGATGGGGTAAATGTGCATCTCTGTGGCAAGTCCAAGGCAAAACCTCTCTTTCACAAATAGACACCCCCCATGCAGTTTTGAGACTCTGGATGGGGTAAATGTGCATCTCTGTGGCAAGTCCAAGGCAAAACCTCTCTTTCACAAATAGACACCCCCTCCATGCAGTTTTGAGACTGGATGGGGTAAATGTGCATCTCAGTGGCAAGTCCAAGGCAAAACCTCTCTTTCACAAATAGACACCCCCCATGCAGTTTTGAGACTCTGGATGGGGTAAATGTGCATCTCAGTGGCAAGTCCAAGGCAAAACCTCCCATTCACAAATGGCCAATAACCCCTGTCCTGAGCCCAGGCCTCCCCGGGCCACCTCGGGACTTCCCAGACACCGGCGGGGGCTAGCCACCACCCGCGGGGGGAGAAAAGGGGTCAGGACGGCAGGATAAAAGCCCCTCCCACCCGTCCTTTCCTCCACCCGCCGACAAACCTCCACAGTTGGGCGCCTGGCCGGGGGGGGGAGGGGGGCGAAGCGCCGACGACACCATCCCCAGACAGGAGCCGACCACCACCACCTACCTTTCCCCTGCAGGTTCCCCAAAGGCAAAAAGGGCAGACGCCCCTGAATCGGCCCAACTGAAGAGGGGTGGGGGGCCTTCTGGCAGGCGGGGAGTCCAGCCCCCCTGACACATGTGTGTGTGTGCACGCGCGCACCCTACTCCTCCACGTGGGCCCCTCCAGAGGGCCGCGGGGGACAGCCGGCCAGCCGGCTGCTGGGAGTGAGAAGGGCGGCTGGGCGGAACACCCTCCGGGGGGGCGGAGGGGCACCAGACGCCGAAGGAGGCGCGACAGCGTCAGCGAGAGGAAGCGGCGACGGGCTCCCCTCTTCCGGGCAGCGAGAGGCAAGGAGGCCCGGCTCAACGGCCGGGGAAGGAGCAGCGGGAGGCCCTGATGCGCGCACCCCCTGCAGGGATTTCTCCCCCCACGGCCAGGCCCGGGAGTGGCGCGGGAGGCAGCAGGGAGGGGGGGTTCTCCGCCCCCCCCCTCGGCTCTGGGCAGGGGGGGATCGGGACTGAGGCTGGGGTGGAAAAATTTGGCAAGGAGTCCAGGAAAGGGGGGCTTTGAACCGAGCGGTTCAAAGCCCCCGCGGCCCAGCTGAGCAGCCGCCTGCCTACAGCCTCCCCCATCCGGGGCGGGGCGGAGCCGGAAAGGCCAGCAGCTGGGAGGAACCACGCGTGCCGGCAGAGAGGGCAACGCGTGCCGGAAGTGGCACGCGTGCCATAGGTTCGCCAACACGGGTCTATTCAGACTGGCAGCAGCTCTCCAGGATCTCAGGCAGGGGTCTTTCACATTAACTACTTGCCTATTCCCTTTAACTGGAGATGCCGAGGATTGAGCCTGGGACCTTATGCATGCCAAGCAGATGCTCTACCACTGAGCCACAGCCCCTCCCCTAAGATCCTAAGACTCTGGCCTACTTGTTCCTTATGTGGGAACAGAGCAATGCAGCTAAGTGTTCTGAAGGGTAATCTTTAGCAGAGTTACACCCTTCTAAAGTCTACTTAAAACTGCACAGTTCACACGGGAACAATCTATCTCATCCTAGGTCCAGTTGAATATCTCTTATAATGGTAGTGGTTATTTATTTTTAAATAAAACTTAATACAGATATTTAAAATTACTATGAATCAATGTGTCATTTCAACTACATTGGCCTGTTATCAATACGGTCCAGCAGACTAACAGCGCTATCTGGGAGTGAGCCCCACTGAACAGACTTGAGTAGAAATATTGTCGAAGGCTTTCATGGTCAGAGTTCATTGGTTCTTGTGGGTTATCCGGGCTGTGTAACCGTGGTCTTGGTATTTTCTTTCCTGACGTTTCGCCAGCAGCTGTGGCAGGCATCTTCAGAGGAGTAACACAGAAGGACAGTGTCCTTCAGTGTTACTCCTCTGAAGATGCCTGCCACAGCTGCTGGCGAAACGTCAGGAAAGAAAATACCAAGACCACGGTTACACAGCCCGGATAACCCACAAGAACCAAAAGACTTGAGTAGGATTCTGAGTATAACTGCATAGGATTTCTCTCTTAGTTATGGTGTTAGCCCTCATCACTACATTCAAATTATGCTATGAAGTTATAAGATAGTCTTGGGCAAGTGTCTACCTGTCAGAGTGAGTTCCCCAAAGAATAATAATTACTTATTCCTCCTCGTTTTTAAAAGTAATTTGTGGCAAAGGTATAAACTGTCATTCTTGGCATTCAGACCATTACATTGTGCCTTTGAGATACTAAATTTGTTTTCAGGTTCACCTGAAAACCCTGTTCACTCTTGTCTGAAGACACCTCACTTTAGAATTATTTGTTCAGGTATAAGCCACAGGGATACAGTCTTTGTATACTTGTAGAATTTCTGGAATATGAATTCTCCTGATGGGCAGGAAGGATAATTTTGTCTACTCCAGGCTTGTGAGAGAATGCAAATGGGCTAAGGGGAATGGGAAATTGTATTTCCACTTCAAAGGACTCCCCGTCTAATTCTGTGGGCAATGATGGGCTTCCAGCAAAGACGCTTAGACACAGAGTTGGCTGCATGTCAAGGGCTTCTTGCTTTCTCTAGGAGAGAGACAAGGCTTGCGTTTCTATAACAAAACACTATTTTTCTCATGCAGTATGCTATGGCAAAAACGCCCTAGTTCACAATTGTTATACTTCATTTTTTTTCCTCCTGTGACTATACTGCTACTTTTGAAACAATTTTTGTCTATCTTAAACGTATCCTCCCTTAGAACAAGGTAAACTCAGGCCATCAAGCAACTACGGTTTACTCTACAACTTTCTCATCTTAATTTTAAAGGAGCTTTATACACACCGGGGTGGGGAGATCAAGCAGGTTCTGAGCCAAAAATGAAACTTTGGCGGCATTTATGCTCGCCAGGCTGAATGCCCTCCCTTCGGCGGTACTAAATGGCAGGTTTAAAAATATTCCTTTTGAGAAAAGATTATGTGTATGTGGCTTGAGTCAACATGATACGCTACAGCATATAATCATAAATTGTCATCTGCACAACGGTCCTCGTAAAAAAACAATTCTACCCTTGATTGATAAAATGAAATCTAGCCAAGAATTTACTGTATGCTGGTTTTTGTTGAATGATACTATTCCTGAAGTCACTTTAAAGGTGGCGGAATTTTTGATGGAAGTGTCAATATAAGGACTAAAGAGTAAACCATATTTAAATCGAAAATGTATGGACAGTGAATTCAGTGTACTACTTACGTCATGTTTGTGAGTATATGCCAATAAAGGTCGATTGATTGATTGAAACTTTGCCTATCACAGCAGCGGATAGCTGTGCTGAGCTGTTAAGGGAAAATGCTTACTTTGGAGTAATGGAATTCAGGCTAAATGTAGAGTTTGCTGTATTGATCAAAATACGGTATGTGCCCTGACTTGAATTTGATCTTGTGTGGCAGTGGTAGCCTTTTTCCCAAAATGGCTTGAGATGGATTTAGAATAAAATGGTGTTTAATTTGCTCAAACCGTAAACTCATTGCAAATGATCCTCCATCCTTGACATGTGACAGACAGCTTTGTCTGGAGTGGCATTTCCAGAACCCACCCAAATGCCAGAAGTGCATCACTTTCAACTTATATGTTGGTTTTTAAAACATCTTAATGTAAATACATGGTCAAATAAAATAAACTATTTGCATGGCTGAGTGAAAACTCTACGCTTATGCAGTTATAACTTCATAAACAAACTGACTATGCTGGGCTTCTCTGCACAAATATGCTTCTTCAACTTTCAATACAGGAGAGAAGATAAAGCAAAATTTCTTACATTATCACAAATGTGCTCGCTTTGTCAGCACATACACTAAAAAAATTGGATACATTATCACAAAATGTATCACTCCAAAATATTACAAATAATGACCAGAGTTATATGAAATGGGGTTTCCATTGTTCTATCCTACCTTATCCTTAAATAGTAAACCAATTTAACTGAAATAGCAAGGTCCCATGTCCTGTAAAACCAGCTTTCTAAGTATCCAGGAATCTTCTTCCACTACAAACTATAATTTTAGCCACTGTAATATTATTTACCAATTTTGCATCTTGTTTATCAATAACATTTTTACAGAATCTTAACAAAAAATATTAGCCTGTGTTTCATTTCTAATAGTCAATTTGTATGCGTTTTAGAAACAGCATTCCAAGCAATCGTTTTAACACATATTGAGAATGGAGATTAATTTTCCACCAGTAATAGGAATTTGGCTCATGTGCGTTTTGTTTGTTTATAGCATATTGTCATTGGACCAATTCTAATTCTGAATCGCTTTGGTAGTAACATTTATTGGATGCTAATTATAGGCTATACACTATTTATCCTGGTTTTTGGTTTCCAAGCATTTATTTGTTTCGTTAATTTCTTTACCATTTCAGGTTTACAATTAAATGAAGGGTTTTAATAAGTCGGTAACATCGTTCTCAAATCAACATTGCATCTAGAGCAAAGGAACTCAAGCTTTTTGATTGTACAACAGTTCAACCACACAGTGTTAATAACTCTGTAATTATGTGGACAGAATGCGGGATTTGCTGGTGTAGAAAGGAATGAAAAACTTTAAAGCCCAGCAAGACGGAAACTGATCTGACTGATGATGTTGATTATACTCAAGTTGTTTAGCACATGCTTGATGCTTTACAATTTAGAGAGAATGTTAGCCAGCTGAGTTCTTCAGCTGACAATAAAATTGAATGTGCTTTCCAACAACCTCCCAACTAGGGTTGCCAGCTCCAGGTTGGGAAATACCTGGAGATTTTGGGGGTGCAGCCTGAGGGGGTGGAACTTCAATGGGGTATAATGCCATAGTCCACCTTCCAAAGTGGCCATTTTCTCCACGTGAACAGATCTCTGTCACCTGGAGATCAGTTGTAATAGCGGGAAATCTCCAGCTACCACCTGGAGGTTGGCAACCCTACTCCCAAATGACTTATGGTGACCTCCAGCAAGGGGCTTTCAAGGCAAGTGAGAAGCAGAGGTGGTTTGCCATTGCTTTCCTCTGCAGAGTCTTCTTTGGTGGTCTCCCATCCAAATAGCAACTCTGCTTAGCTTCTGAGATCTGACAAGATCAACCCATCCCCCATAAACTGGTACAAATGTTGAAAAATGCAAATATGTTGCATTTCCACTCCACCTTCTCCCCAAGGAATTCAGAGTGGAGGGGTTTAAAAAAAATAAGTCTCCCATCCAGATTCTGGCCACTTTGCAATCCTAATGTTTTTTCTGAGATGGCAGTGCATTGAATGCCTTCAGGGCATTCTCTGGACTTAAGAAAAAGCCCCAACTGCTCATTTAAGGCACTTGTACACAATACAAAATTGGCCCTCCTTTACCAACCCTTCAGGTGAACATGAAGCTGCTCTGGAATGACTTTGTCCTGTCCGAATGCACTTACTCTTAGTTGAAACGATGCTATCCACTAGTATAAAGCAAATACTACAAAACACCGTAAGTAAAGTCTCCAAAAGGAAACATCCCATGTAAGCACGAGCCTCTGGAATCTCTCACTACTTGGAACAGTGGGGTACAGATAGCAATACATTACACTTAGCCTTTCAACTGAACTAGACTCACACAATGAAATAGCTAAGTGGAATAACTCACCAAAAACACAATAAAGACATCAAACAACATCAAAACATCAACAATTTAGATGACTGTCAACAAGAAAACTAGCAAACAAATAATAAAAACCTCCGCTCTCCCCACCAGCACAGCCACTAATCGGGGGTGGGTGAATCCCCATCCATTGGCAGCGTTTTCAGGGGTCCTCCTCCATTGTGCACCAGCAGAAAAACTGGTCGGATCCAACCCTTAAACTTGTGGACGTGCAAACGTGAACCATCATCATCATAGCACCTATACTATTCTTGAGTTTCTAGTGTCACAAGTGTGGACATGCATAGAACATAAAAGCTCCACAGCCTGTTCACAGTTTACAATCAACTTTCAGGCTGAATAACGTAGTCCTTTTATCACCCTATATTTTAATGCACTGTTTACTTACCAGTGCATTAGACTAATGGCAAAAGTATGAAAGCAGCCATATAAAGCGCACCACCACTATAGCCTACTGAACTGAAATATTTCCTTTGAAACAAGCAGGTTTTTAAAAGACATTCTGTAGGACTCTTTCGCAATTCAAGGTCTTGTATACAGTGGCATTTGACTGTATATTTTTTTGCTTTTATACATCGTGAATCACATGTAACCTTGAATTTAAATTACCTACTTGTACAGAATATACAAAAAGGCCATAGTAACTTTGATAAGGGGACTTTGGTTCTTCATGTTTAAGTTTTTATCATCAACAGCTTTGTTGGTCAAAAGAGTTTGATCGACAGAAGCCCAATCACTCAAAAAGGCTGCACTGGGGTTTATGGGACCTGCATGGACAACAGTCATGTGGGGGCAGGGGCTGTAATAAGGAAAACTGGGCAAGATTGAGCAAAAAAGACAAACAAAACACTGGCTGGATCCAACCCTGAGCCAGAGTGGTGTAGTGGTTAAGAGCGGTGGTTTGGAACTGTGGACTCTAATCTGGAGAACCGGGTTTTATTCCCCACTCTTCCACATGAGCAGTGGATTCTAATCTGGTGGACCGGGTTGGTTTCCCCACTCCTCCACATGAAGCCAGCTGGGTGACCTTGGGCCAGGCACAGCTCTCTTAGAGCTCTCAGCCCCACGTACCTCACAGGGTGTCTGTTGGGAGGAGATGGGAAGGAGATTATAAGCTGGTTTGATTCTTAAGCGGTAGAAAGTCAGCATAAAAAAACCAACTCTTCTTCTTCTGGATTTATAATTCAACCTGGAAGGCATTCACTAGATGGTGCAGGCGCAAAAACATCAATCCACTCAAACCTCGAACACTAGGCATACTGTCTTTTCTTCAGGAGGGTCAAAAAATTGGTTTAGCTACATCCACACTAAGAAGACAACTAGCATCCATAGCCACTATTGTTCCACGAGTGGCCGGATATAGAATAACCAAACATCCTCACATAAAATCATTCTTTAGAGGTTTCAATCTTCTCGCCCCACCTGTAAGGCACAGATTTCCCACTTGGAGCCTGCATGAGCCACTTACAAAGGTCGGTTTAAAATGGTTGAGGATGAAAGTCATCTTTCTAACAGCTGTAACCTCAGCCCACAGAGTTTTTTCTGTATGTCCCTTTGGTAGGGTCTGAGAAGCCACTGGGATGACTGGGATGTGTGGGCTTTGTGTGCTAGTAACGATATGAGGTTGATTTTCTCATCTGTAAGGTAGTGTGTGTTGTTTTGTGCGTCTATATCGACCCCAAGATGTTTTATTCGTTGTGTGGGAGTCAATTTGCATTTCTTGTAATTGATTATGAATCCGTGGAATGTCAACTTTTCCACTACTCGTCTTGTGTGTTGTAAGCTTTGCTGTCTGGAATCTGCGCATACCAGTATGTCGTCGAGGTATGGGTGTATTCTTATCCCCTCTTTTCGAAGGTCGGCCACCAGGGTAACCACAGTGAGGGGAAAAAACATTTGATCCCCTGCTGAATTTGCCCGTTTGCCTCTGACGAAGAAATTACCAGTCCATAATTTTAATGGTAGGTCTATTGTAGCTGTGAGAGACAGAATAACAACAGGAAAACCCCCAGAAACCCAGAAGACAAAAGTCAGAGATTGATGTGCATTATAATGAGTGAAATAAGTATTTGATCCCTTTGCAAAAGATGACTTAGTACTTGGTGGCAAAACCCTTGTTGGAAATTACAGAGGTCAGACCTTTCTTGTAGGTGGCCACCAGGTTTGCACACATCTCAGGAGGTATTTTGTCCTACTCCTCTTTGAAGATCCTCTCCAAGTCAGTAAGATTTCTAGGGTGATGTGTAGCTACTCGAACCTTCAGCTCCCTCCACAGATTTTCGATGGGATTAAGGTCTGGAGACTGGCTAGGCCACTCCAGGACCTTAATGTGCTTCTTCTTGAGCCACTCCTTTGTTGCCTTGGCCGTGTGATTTGGGTCATTGTCATGCTGGAATACCCATCCTCGACCCATTTTCAATGCCCTGGCTGAGGGAAGGAGGTGCTCACCCAAGATTTGACAATACATGGTCCCGTCCATCGCCCCTTCGATGCGGTGAAGGTGTCCTGTCCCCTTAGCAGAAAAACACCCCCAAAGCATAATATGTCCCCCTCCATGTTTGACGGTGGGGATGGTGTTCTTGGGGTCATAGGCAGCATTCCTCCTCCTCCAAACACGGCGAGTTGAGTTGATGCCAAAGAGCTCGATTTTGGTCTCATCTGACCACAACACTTTCACCCAGTTCTCCTCTGGGTAATTCAGATGTGTGTTGGCAAACTGCAGACGGGCCTGTACATGTGCTGTCTTGAGCAAGGGGACCTTGTGGGCTCTGCAAGATCTCAGTCCTTCACGGTGTAGTGTTACCAACTGTTTTCATGGTGGCTATGGTCCCAGCTGCCCTGAGATCATTGACAAGTTCCCCCCGTGTAGTTCTGGGCTGCTTCATCACCGTTCTCATGATCATTGCAACTCCACGAGATGAGATCTTGCATGGAGCCCCAGACCAAGGGAAGTTGACAGGGTTAGGGTTAGGGTTGTCACCTTCTCACCAAGCTGCTTGGTAATAGTCTTGTAGCCCAGTCCAGCCTTGTGCAGGTCTACAATCTTGTCCCTGACATCCTTGGACAGCTCTTTGGTCTTGGTCATGGTGGCTAGTTTGGAATCTGATGGATTGATTACTTCTGTCGACAGCAGAACCCTAACCCTAACCTGGCTGTTTGATAGGGGATCTAATACTTATTTCACTCATTATAATGCACATAAATCTCTGACTTTTGTCTTCTGAGTTTCTGGGGTTTTTCCTGTTGTTATTCTGTCTCTCACAGCTACAATAAACCTACCATTAAAATTATGGACTGGTCATTTCTTCGTCAGAGGGCAAACGGGCAAATTTAGCAGGGGATCAAATACTTTCCCCCCTCACTGTAGTACTTCGGTGAATACTCGTGGTGCCGACGCTAATTCGAAGGGGAGGGCCCTGAACTGGTAGTGTAGGCCCTGGTATAGGAACCTCAGAAAGCGCCAATGTTGTGGGTATATGAGAATATGCAGGTATGCTTCTGTGAGGTCTATGGACGTTAGAAAGTCCATTGGTCTTAATGCCTCTGTGACTGACTTCAGTGTCTCCATTCTGAATCGTCTTAACGGAATAAATCTGTTCAGAAATTTCAGGTCTAGGATGGCTCGCCATCCCCCGTCCCGCTTGGAAACAGTAAAGAATACTGAATAGATTCCCGATGAGCGTTCCAATGGAGACACAGTCTCTATTGCTTTGATGTCCAACAGGTGTTGGATTGCTTCTGATGTTCTTTGAAGTATGTCCTTGTTTTTGGATGTTGGGATATCAGTAGTCTGACTGGAGGTATGTGAGAAAACTCTGATACCCCTGCGTGATTATGTTTTGTACCCACAGGTCTGTGTAGGAGGTTGACCATTGTGGTTGAAATAAATTGAGCCTGCCCCCCACAGGCTGTGTTGTGGCGTCACTGTTTAGTTTGGCGGCTGGGCTTGTTCCCGTTGTCCCCTTGGAATGTGGAGAATTTTGATGTTTTGTTGAACCGTCCTCCTCTACGAAAGGAGTTACGGTTCTGGTTCCATTGGTTCCTGCGTTGGTCAGGTCTATATTTTTGTAGTGTATGGTATGAACAAAATGGTGTTGTGTTGGAAAATTTTTTGGAATCTTTGTGGAGACTTGGGCAAGGCTGGCTTCTTGTAGTTAGTTTCTACTAAAATGGGGTCTAATTTGTCCCCGAATAATCGCCTTCCTTGATAGGGAAAACCAATGAGAATTGATTTAGATCGGTGTTCCACTTGCCATGGGCGTAGCCATAGGGCTCTTCTAGGTGCAGATGTTGTTGTTAAAGCACTAGCCGCATATGCCATGGTGTCTAGTGTTGAGTCCGCCAGGAAGGACACTGCCCTTAAGATCCTGGATACACCCTCACAGGCCTGCTTTTCCTCCTGTGGGATAAGTTGGGCCAATTTTCTGGTCCAGATTATTGCTGCTGTGGAAACCAGAGCTGATGTGACTGAGGCTTTAATTGCTAATGCAGAAGCCTCGTGGGACTTTTTGCAAGCTAACTCTGCCTTTCTGTCAGCAGGGTCCCTGATCATAGCTTGTCCTTCTTCTGTAACTAGGTCTGAAGTGTGCAGTGCAGTGACTGGTTGTCGTGAGCAGCAGGGATCTAGATACTGAACAGACACAGATCCCGGCTGAGTTGGAAACAGAGGCAGAGGTGGGGCCCTCTGTCTCCTCTGAAGTTGGCAGTTTGCCTCCATCGGAGTCAGAAGTTCCCACTCCTCTCATAATTAACGATGAGGAGAGTCAGCCGGCAAGGATAGAAGATTCACCCCCACGGATAGATAGGCTTCGGGAAAGATTACGCAAAGACTTAGCTACCCGTCGCAAGCAGGCACGGGAGTATAGACGGACACAAAGCCCTGAATACTGAGAGGAGCCAGGCTAGGTAATTGATGGGGGCTAATGAGCACACTACCGGAGGGCCATATAATCCCAGGCTGTTGAAAGGTGTCTCCGTGGAAGCAACGATTCAGTTTCCGGACTGCTTCGCATCCACTTCGGCTCCTGACCCTCTTTCCGACCAGCTTGCATTCCTGGCACTCTGACCCTCGGCTTCATTGACGACTCTTCTTCTGGACGCGTTTGGACTCCTGTTTTGATCTCCACTAACTCGACCTTGGACCGCACGACTACCCAGCCTCCTAGCCCCGCCCGGGACCTGACACTGGTGCTTCCACTGGTGGCATTTTGAGTATGTCTGAGGTGTTCTGATCTAAATTGTAAAACTTTTTTGATGTTATGGGGAACTGTTTGGAAGCCATGGGTTTATCCCACTCTTGACTTCATGAGAGACAAAAAATACTCAGGCACTGGTACAACCTTATCTGGGGTATCATGCATATGAAAAAATTCTCTCATCCCTTTTTTACTTTGAGGGTTTGAAGTTTCAGAATCGTCTGAGAGGTCTAGGGCAGCTAGAGTTTTAGACAATAGCAGAGGGAATTCCTCTGCATTAAATACTCTGGATTGCTTTGGCTGTTCAATCAGATCTTCCCCATCAGAACTGAACTCGCCCCCCTCCCTTTCATTCTTGTCGTCTCAAGAATAAATGGAGTTCTCTCTTTCCTCCCCTTGCATCGTTCTTTGTCCAGAGTTGTCTTTAAGGGCCGCTTTCGTGGGCCATCTGCCATCTCCATAAGAGGTACTGGCATTAATCTGGACTGGGTGAGCTCCCAAGGAATGGTAGTCTTGGGTTGCCTGTAATGCCGGGGTTAGAGGATGCTGCGCGTAACTTGGGAGGGGGGGGTTGAGCCACTCGCAAACCCTCTGTGAAGGCATCCTTAATGAGTGAAGAAAGCTTTGCTTTCAAGAAGGCCAACCCGCTTTCTTGCAATAGGGGCAGGGATCTAAAGGTGAGCCGCCTACGGACTGAGACGGGGCGCTGCGAGGCAAAGGCGAGCCGGCAGCCTCCTGAATTGCTCCCCGAAGTTGTTGCGTGGGAGAAGCGACCGTTGCCACCGTAGTCTCCGTGCCGCTGGCCGCCACGGTATTCCTACCGTTTTTGTGCGGCACGGCTGCATATCGGGCGGCTTCAACTAAGCGCTTGGCGCGCTTACTATCGGCCAAGACAGCCCTTTTGCGCTTGCTGCCGCCGCTTGAACTAGTTTTCTTTTTTGTTTTGACCCTCGAGTCAAGAGATTGACTGGTTGAGGGCTCGTTAGGATCCGGCATGGCCCTTAATAAGCTAGGGTCCAAATCGGCTGAGGCGATATAGTTGTCGTTTTGCCAATCCACCATTTTGTTTTGGCGGGAAGGATCCCTCTCCGACCTATTACTCTTTCTATTTCCAAAATGAAGAGGATAGTAATAGATAGGAAGGAGCAGAAGTGTATAGTATAGGTAAGATATTGAAGGTTAAGAATAGGTAAGAGTAGTAAATATGAAGAATTGTCTGATCCTTGAAGCTGAGAGCTGCTAAAGACTGCTCTCTCGATAAAGGCAGGAAATAGAACTGGCTATAGGGGATGTTTACCCTCAGAAGCCAGGAGAAATTTAAATATTTAATCCTGCCTCCTGAGCTAAGAGGAAAAGGAAACACCCATCTTGAAGATGCCCTTTGTCCCTCTGAGCCAAGAATGCCTGTGGCTCAAACGCAATAAAAAAACCTAGGAAATAAAATGGCCTTGTGGAACCTCCCAAAATCTTTTCAGGACACCGCCTTCCTCACACAGCCCATTCCACTGCTTACTTTCTTGACCTCTGTTAGTGGTAGACTGGTACTTTCTTGTGTGTGTGAGTGATGATTATTTTGATCCATTTCAATTGGGTTTCAGACCTGATTTTGGGATGCAGACTGCTTTGTTCACACTGGTTGATGAACTTCACCAGGGTAGTGTCAGAAGCTGCTGGGACTCAAACTGACGTACGGCACCCTAAACTCCTTGCAGAATATAAATAAATATAAACGGAGCGCACTGTCCTCAGTGTACTAATGACACCCTGCTCCATTTCATCCAGCAACTAGAACAGAGACCTTAAAAGTATGGAAGAAATTTCTGGAAGATGAATGGCTAAGAAAACTAAGGGAAAGTTATATTAAGAAAATAGTTTTGAATACCAATTTCTATTTTGATTTTAGAAATCTTGATGGTGTTGCTTTATCATGTGTTTGATACATGATTTCTGTATCATCTTGGTAAAAATAATAATTTGTTGCTAAATGTAGAAACTGGAAGATGGTTTGGTGTCCATTTCTGATGTGGCTTCATACTAGACTTTGGCAACATTCTGCTCTGTGTCATTTTTCTTGATTTCCTTCAGTCTTGTACAAGAAAAAGTTGCCTTATTTGGGGTTAAAAAACGGGATCTTGCTTAAGCTTATAGCAGCACTTTGAGTGAGATGCACAGAGCTCTTCTTTAGCCATATACCTGGCTTTAGGCTGATCCTGCATTGAGCAAAGGGTTGGACTAGGTGGCCGGTATGGTCCCTTCCATGATTCTACCTCTGGGTCACCCTGTCGGTGAAAACAAGCATTTCTTGGGATCACGGCTGAATTCCATGAAGCATACCAGCTAGGAACAGAGTATAGCCTGAAACGGAATACTTCTTCTAATGTCAGCTCTATTCGTCTGTGCACTAGAGTGCTGAGAACTTTTTAGTTTTCAGATACTTTGTGTGCACTGGATTTGTAAATAATGCAAAAGACCGTTTATTTTGTAAAGCCATTGGAGCCCCAGAGGCAATAGATTAGTATTTTCTATACAGTTCCAATATTTTCCCCTTGCCAGACCTGCAGGGCATTTCTTGTTAGCTGAAAGCAGTCTGCCAGAATTTTGACATGTTGCAAGCTGAATCCCGAACACAAATATTCTGCTTTGACTTCATGTAGGCTGGGCTTCTCCTGTTGGTTTGCTTATTTATTCTGCAATCTCATGGAAGGTTTGCCAGGTTTTAGAATTGCAGTTCAAGTCAAAAGTTGAACTGAGCAGAAGAAAAGCAGTAAACCAACTGTTTGGAATGGAGACAAATAGAGAACTCAAAAAATGCAGGAGATGGGAAATTACCAATGTGAATGCCTCTGAATATTTAAAACATTCACCAATCATTCACCAGTGACATCACTGAAAGGATATCTTGGCGAGGCTGCCCCATTACACAGGATGTTATATTCTGATTCACTGAAGTGACAGGATTAACAGGAAAGAACCAACACGTGGCTAGAACTCAGTGCTGTTCATAGGAAGAGCAAGTCTTGAGATTTCTTCACATTGAACTATACTGAGTGTTCATGCTATTGAAAATGAACTTTATAGACCTTACATTGAGCACCCTGGTTTAAGGAAACCAGACCCCATTATGTTTAGTTTTATAAGGCTTTGAATGTTACTACTGTAATTATCCTGGTAGCTCTCTGTGCTTAGACCTCATTAGTTTGATATCCTCCCCATCCACAGGCTGACAGGTCTTAGCTGTGGTTAATCACCAATTCTCTCTCCGCACAAATTTGTTCCTGTTCTTTCCCCCCTTTCATAAAGACTCCTACACTAGTTCTTAGCAGTAAGTTTTGAAAGAGTCTTGCTGCCCAAAAGCACTATTGGGGGGCTGGGGAACTACCGTATATACTCGGGTATAAGCCGACCCGAGTATAAGCCGACCCCCCAAATTTGAGGCCAGAAAAGGGAATTTCTTATTGACCCGCATATAAGCCGAAGGTCAATAAGAAATTCCCTTTACCGGTAATGCTGCGCTCTAAAACGGCGGCCACTGCCGCCACACAGCAGAAGGCGCGGTGCGGTGGGGGTGTGCGGGGGAAAATCAGCTGGCCGGCGGGAGCGCAATTCAGGCGGCTCCAAAGGAGAAACCGCCCAATTACCGTATTGACCCGTGTATAAGCCGAGTTGGGATTTTTCAGCCTTTTTTTGGGCTGAAAAACTCGGCTTATACACGAGTATATACGGTACACCAAATGGACTCTCACATTCTGAGTGGATGACTGTCAAAATAAGAAACTTCAGCTCTACATTTTCATTCTGTTCAGTCTTTTCTGAAGACACTTTTTCTACTAGTTACTAGCGTGACAGTTGTTGGGGAAAGTTGCCGTTTTGATGCAGCCGTGGGGAAAAAATTAGCAAATAGCTTCCCCCCCCCAAATGAAAGTAGACTGTAGCAAACCCCTGAGGATTGGAACAAGATCCTGAGTTTAAAGACTACCGAATCACTTGCATGTATGAGAATGGCTGACCTAGCATGAAAAGAGTCCTAAGGTGGTGCCTTTATTTGTTTCTCCACAGTGAGCCAACGTGGTGTAGTGGTTAAGAGCAGTGGTTTGGAGCGGTGGACTCTGATCTGGAGAATTTGATTCCCCACTCCTCCACACAAGCAGCGGAGGCTAATCTGGTGATCTGGATTTGTTTCCCCACACCTCCACATGAAGCCAGCTGGGTGACCTTAGGCTAGTCACAGTTCTCTCAGTCCCACCTACCTCACTGGGTGTCTATTGTGAGGAGGGGAAGGGAAGATGACTGTAAGCCGGTTTGATTCTCCCTTAAGTGGTAGAGAAAGTCGGCATATAAAAACTCTTCTTCTTCACATTGCATAAACATTTGTTTAGATCGGAGTCCCCAACCTTTGTGAGGCTGTTGGCACCTTTCAAATTCTGACACAGGGTGGTGGGCGCAACCACAAAATGGCTGTCACAGGACACAGACCCAACCACATGATGTCAGGAAGTGAGGTTATGCATAATTCTAATAGTAACTCTTCATGCTGGCGAAAGCCCCACCTGGACCCACCCGCTCTCTGAAAACACTTGGCAGGCACCAGGAAAGGTGTCAGCAGGTGTCATGGTACCCATGGGTACCATGTTGGGGTCCCCTGGTTTAGATGATAAAAAAACCAATCAGACTCTGAAATGAGTAGACAACAAGAAAACAGACATTTTGTAGAGTTAGCAATAGATCTGTTGTTTTTCTACTGAATAAGAACAGCATCTGTTTCCATCTCTGGTTCAATGACAGCTGACTTCCAGTCCAAACCGTTTCAAACATGGTATATGCTCTTCCTATGAGCTTCAGGTGTTACGTGTTGCTGTCAACCCATTTGTTAACGTAGCTCTGTGTAAGAGAGAGAAACTGTACAGCCCTCAGCTACTTATTACACCTTAGGGGATGACTGATCTTCTGTTTCTTCTTAAAAGTTCTTAATACTTCCACAACCACAAGGGTGAAGCAGGAGTACTCTCTGAAGTTGTCAAATTACAGTTTATGGAACGTTTCTATAAAATTTTAAAGTTTTTTTAAAAAATACATAAGTTTACACTAACTTGACAACACAGCTGTCGACATTTTGTACACTATTAAAAACAGCCCACCATTAAAACTGGATTCCACATTCTGAAATGCTAAATGGGCGCTTTACAACACTGTTACTGGGGATATGGCAAGATGCGATTGAAAATCCACTGGTGCTGCCTGGATGGCATTGTTTGGAGAAAAAGATACGATGGGTTATCAGTTGTTGCCACGATTTACAGAGGTAAGGCCGGTAGTCCACATCTGCCTCAAACTGGAGTTTCGCAGAGCTTTCAGCAGAGTTCGATGATTTCTGCATGATGGTTTGGGTTGTCGCAAACAAGGCCAAGCGATACTCTCGGACGAGCTTCTCAAGACACTGAGAGCACCTCCGCAGGTTTGCTTCCTGCAGACTGAAGTTCTCCCCTCCGTTTGCTCTGTCGATCCAATAAAAGGCTGACATGCTGTCAATCATCAAGAGGCAGAGCGAAGGGTTAGAGCACAACATGTTTTCCAAAGAGTAAAGGGTGAGAAGCAGCTGAGCGCTGCTGTTGCAGGTCACGAGGAAAAACCTCCCCAGGCATTGCTTGATCAGTTCCTCGGAGCTCTGGGACAGCCTGTGTTCCAGAATGGTCACCAGACGCAGCATGTCAAAATGGAAGTCAGTATCAATAAAAAGCAAGCTGACTTCCAAGCCCTCTCCCGCTTTTGGAAGAATGCAGCGGACCACAAGGTGATAGAGCATTTCAGTTTTTCCTGTTCCTTCTGGACCATGGAATTCAACAATATCTCCTGTTCAACAAGGAAGAAACAAGTTTTTTTAATCTAGAAGGACACCTGTAACTCAGAGACAGACGCAACTGGTCAGCTTTCAGTTCTAACACGAACACACACCTTTTTGTTTCCAAAATCCCTTTCCTTTTGTATGTTGAACTTTCAACAGCACCACATTCTGAGCTAAAGTAAAAGCACATGGGATTTGGGCCGTAATTTCCCCTCCTGATCTAGTATTTTTATGTATTCACATTATTTATAGTTTGCCTTTCTCATAAGGACTCAAGGCAGATTACACATAGTGAGTCAGTGCAATCAACAAAATGGGACATTCAGTAACCAATGCATTGGCACTTTAGAAGTCTGGAACCACCAGAAAGAACTGAAGCATAGCATAAGTAGTCACATGACACATGAACTGGTACAGAAATCACATAAACAGGATCCTACTTATGATAAGTATAGACCACAGTCCCTAATCATTTATCCAAGCAAGTTTGTAAAACCATTTTGTACAGTGCAGCCCTATTACCTGCACAGAAAAGTCCTCTTGAATAGTTCAGTTTTGCATAGTTTGCAGAAAGCCAGAAGAGAGTCAGAGTTTTCCTGACCTCCTCAGGCAGGCCATTCCACAAGGAGGGAGCCACAACAGAGAAAACATGTGTACAGGCAGTTGTTTTTGCCCATTTACAGGTTGCCACCTGCAGAAGTCCCCACTGACATGAGCAAAGTTGTTGTGGCAGAGCATAGGGAGAGAGGTGGTTCTGCAAATAAGAGGGGACGAGGCCATGAGGGCTTTGCATGCAATGGCCAAGACCTTGAACTGAGCCTGGTAACAGATGGGCAGCCAATGGAGCATCTCCAGAATGGGAGTACTATGCATGCTCCGTCTAGGTCCCGTTAAGAGTTGAGCCGTGGCATTCTGGACCAGTTGGAGTTCCTAAAGGGAGACTAATATACAGTGCATTGTAGTAGACTAGTCTCGATGTTACTGTGGCGTGGATCCAGGTGGCCAGGACAGCCGTATTGAGGCTAGGCTGAGTTGGCAGAAAGCCTTTTTTGCAGCTGCCTTAACTTGCTTCTCCAGTAATAAAGCTGGATCTGGTATGACCCCAAGGCTTTTAACTGAGTCAGCAAGGGTCAGTTGTACTCCACACATATAAATAAATAAAATCAAAAGTGGAGAGAACAATGTCCTTCAAGATCTCCTCCTTCCCAACCAGCATTACCTCGGCCTTTTATGGTTCCCTTTTAGCCAGTTGACCACTGCAGCCAGGCACCAATTCAGGCCCACTTGTATTGAATGAGTTTGTCTTACCATAATCATTGTATAAATGATTTACTGTACATTTCTGTCCCTTCTTTTAAATTTGCTGTGGTCATAGCTGCTGTGATTTCTGCTTAGTTCCCCTTGTATAGCACGACTGTCTTATTTTTTATTCCTATCAGCATATTAATGACAACCAACCCCAAAGCTACGAATGATTTGTCCTAAGGGCTTTATAGAGAGATTGAAAAGCACAGAGGATAGAATTGCATCCTATGGAACCCCACAAAATAGGTCCCACACCGATGACAACTGTTTTCCATTAGCAACCCTTTGACTTTGATCCATGAGAAATTATTTGAACCAAAAAAAAATTGTTTGAACAAATTCAACGCACATCCCGATACCTACTTCTGCCTCCAGGCGCTTCAACAAGTTGGCATGATCTGCTGTGTCAAAGGCTGCAGATAAATCCAATAAGAGCAACAGAGTAGCTTGGCCTTTGTCTACACTCAGATGGAGGTCATCAAATAAAGAATAGCAGAGCTATCTCTCCATAGCATGGCCTGAAGCCAGAATGAAAAGGGTCTAGGGCAGATGAGTTATCCAAGAAGACTTGGAGTTGGTTCACTACCGCTCTCTAAATCACCTTGCCCAGACAGGGTAGATCAGAGACCAGGCGATAATTGGTCACATCATTTTCCTGAAGGGATGGCTTTTTTAAGCAGCAGACAGATAGCCGCCTCTTTGAGTGTCCGAGGAAAGGTGCCCTGAGTTAAAAGAAGGAAGTTTTAACAGAAGGTGTTCTGGATTTACAGTATTTACCCAGGAATAAATGGCATTATAGAAATAAATGCAAGTTCACACCAACATGTTTTGTATCTGAGAAAACAGTTTCTCAAGCCATTATTTAGCTTTTAGAGGTTGTTATTGTTGGTGGAAATGTTGGGCCAAGGGAAAAACAAGACTCCTGTAAAAATGTTCAGATTACAGAATAAGAGATAATTTTAAAGCTATACTTTCCACTTATAAATCTCAAAGTCCTTTAAAGATACACTCTTTAAACGAAATCTGCTGCCTTACAAACTACTTGAGAGGAAGCAGAATTAAATGGTTCTATACAGCATAAAAAGAGATTAAAATCTGACTTTCTCAAGTTTCCAATCTTAATGCATAAGGATTTTTTAAAAAGAAAAAGTACATAAAACTGTGCAGAAGATGCAGTGCATGTAGGGAAAGGGGTGAAACACATATTTAGAAGTGTCCCTCGTCAATATCTCAGCATATAGAAAGCAAACATCTGGAAGAAGCCTTGTCTTTAATAGATCCCACATGTGTCTGCGGTCATACAACTGTGTGATAGATTAAGCACCAAACTGGCACATTTGCTATGTACCTTCTAATTTGTCAGTTGTTACTTGTATATACTTTAAAAAGGAAAATATGTTTTACCATGAATGGGATAGCCTTCCTCAGCAAAAAGGTACGGTTCAAGCTTTTTCAGGAAGCTTCTGCCTTCAAGTCGAGCAAGCAGCTTTGAAACAAACAGAAAGGCAATCTGTTAACTAAAAACAATGAATCAAGCAAATTCAACGCTTCACTGTCATATCCTAAGGACTGTGAGCATTTATTCCTAGGCTTGTGGAAGAGAATTTTCCCACTCCCCCATCATATGGCAGCCAGGCTGTCTTCCCGAAAATACAGGAGAAAGATAAGGCTGTACCAGTGGGCAGGAGTAAAAAAGGGAAGCAAGGTGCAAGGTTGAGAGTTTATTTAGCTCTTCTAGATGCCTACGCGTTTTGCAATTTGCTTCGTCAGGGGATCTTCTATAGAAACTTCTCAGCTCCCAGCTGAGAAATTTCTATAGAAGATCCCCTGACAAAGTAAACTGCAAAATGCGTAGGCATCTAGAAGAGCTTTGTGTATAAGAAATTAGCAGAAACCTTGCATGAAAAGAAGTCTCCCTTGTGCACACAGGTGCATTAGGATCGAACCCACAGATTATACACAAATGACTAGTGAACAATTGTTTTAAAATATTTTTTGCATATACAACTACAAGTATACCGTATTTTTCGCTCTATAAGACGCACCTAGTTTTTAAAGGAGGAAAAAGAAGAAAAAATATATTTCTTTTAAAGACCCGCTGGGTCTTTAAAAAAATATTTTTTTCTTCTTTTTCCTCCTCTTTCCCCACCGCCCCCCTTCCCGGGACTCCCGGGAATGGGGCGGTGGTGGTTTAAACTGCTCTGCGCTGCCTGCCCAGAGCAGATTAACCTCCGCACACACACACACACCCCCGAGCTTCCCGACCAACAGCTGAGAGGTTCTTATGGCCAGGGCTGGGTGGAGAGATTACTGCACTCCACTTCCAGTTTCCTAGTCCTGCTCTGTGGAGCATGTGCACAGCAGGGCTAGGAGGAAGGCTGCAGCCTCCCTTTCTACGCTGCAAGCCCGATTGGGAGCTGTCAGGCTTGCAGCGTGGAAAGGGAGGCTGAAGCCTTCAAAGCCCCACTGTGTGCACGCTCTGAGAGATCAGAGCGTGCGCACAGCAGCCTCCAGCCTCCCTTTCCACGCTGCAAGCCCGATTGGGACCAGTCCCTGGGCAGGCAGCGCAGAGCAGTTTAACCTTCGCACACACACACCGTGCTTCCCGGTCCGAGGACCCGCCCAACAGCTGAGCCTCAGGACCGGGAAGCGCAGGGGGAGGTTAAACTGCTCTGCCCTGCGCTGGGTGGCTGGGAGGGGCCTCCTAGCCTCAGCTGGCGGCGTCACAGCCAGCTCCTGGGGCGGCCGGCTCCACGCCCCGCTGCCGCTGCATTCGCTCCATAAGACGCATTGACATTTCCCCTCACTTTTGAGGAGGAAAAAAGTGCGTCTTATAGAGTGAAAAATACGGTACGTCTTTCAGTTTTAAACTCTAGACATAGTCCTGTTGGTTTTTGTTTTGTTTTTTTGCTGTCAAGTCACTGCTGACTTATGGCAACCCCCATAGGGTTTTCAAGGCAAGTGACCTTTGGAGGTGGTTTGTCATTGCCTGCCTCTGCCCCATTCAAAATACCTTCCACTTATTTGCAGAAAAACCATGCATAGTATAAACACAATGCACTCTACCCTCGCTGAAGCCGTTTCCATTAAGCTGATTAGTTTTATTGATTTCTGTGGAGTTTTGCCAAAATTTGCTGAAAGCAGCAAAGCATATACAAGACACTCCATTAGAATATGCAATCCAACAATAAAATCCTAATGGCTCTAAAAAGAACATCTTATTATACTGCATTAATACACAACATGCTAATTATAAAAGGCAGGATAGAAGGGCTACTCAACCAGGCATAAAATACACATGGAATCACAACTCCTTCCTAAAAAGAAAGGCCTTGCAAAGAAAGGCCTTGCATTGCTTTCTACAGGCCTGCATACTGGTGCGAAAAAGGCATACCAGTCTAGCCAACAGGTCCTACCTCTCCAATGCCACTACTGAGAAGCTCCTGCAGCAGTCCCCCACCAATCTAACTTCCTAAAGGTGATTGCAGCAAGAATTCTCCTGAGCTTAGTAGCGTCAATTCATTATTTATTTGTAATATTTCCATTCCACTATAATGGTTCCCCAACCCCCCAGATGTATAAAATGTACATAGATATATTCTGACCCAGCCTAGGAAGCTGAGGTACTGAAAAACCCTTTGTTGGTACATGTCTGAACATGGCACACAAGAGACTGATATGAAATCTCAACAAATAAAGTGTTTTTTTGGTTCTCTTATGGGGAAATGGTCAAGTCAGACTGTAAGGGAGGTTTCAGCTTTAAACCTGGCAGGTGAAAAGGCAACAGGAATGAGGGAAACTTCTGGTAACTATATACAATAGATAGTTTGTCACAAAAATGTAGTTGTTTTGTTCAACTGACAGGTGTTAGTAACTGTTGGGAGAGATCACTCAGCTGTCACTTCTTAGATAAACAAGCATAAGCTTGAAGCAAAATTTCTAACATTTGTGGAGGCAGGAACATAGACACAAGTTCCCATTTTCCTTCTTAAAACACTTGATAGGAATCACTTCCTTTTCTTTGGAGCTATTTCCCTCAGAGGACTACTGGTTACCTGTCTCAGGTTACCTGTCTCGGGATAAACAACACACCATTAGACATAAGCAGCACCATAACTGTCCATAAAATAAAGCAGACCATTACAAGGCTGATAAGGTAAAAACCCTTCATTAAAAGCACAGCTTCCCAAAAAGCATGGAGAAAGATGGCCTGTCCCTTTATTAGAGCTTAATGTGTGGAAATGGGCAGCTGAAGCTTTTTCATGGCATATAGGAAGCTAACATTACTTGGTAAACAACACCTCATTAAGCCTCTGTTAAAAGGGAAAGGGCATGTTTTCTTCAGACGTGTTGGCTAGCCTAGAGCTCAGAGGATGAAAAGGCTCACATGGGGAGAATGGTAGAGGTATGCTAAGTACAGACAATGTAGAATTCTGTAAAAAAAACAAAAAAACAAAAAACAGTACTTGAAATTTGGCCTGAAAGTCAATTGATTTTGCATAAAGTAATTGAAGGTATATGTCCTCATCTCCTTGACATTATCAGGAAGGGGTCTGCATCAGCTGCCAATTTTCAATGGAAGTCCATTATAAATTTACATGGGTTGCCTCTCAAAGTTAGAGGTCTAACCAGATCCTCTCCTCCCAGACCAGGAAATGGAGTTGGTAAAACACAGTTTTGTCCATCGCTTCCATCAATTATGTTTTTATTCTTCCCTTCCTCTCAAGGAGTTCAGGGCAGCTTATGTGTTTCTTTCTTCCTAGCTATCCTGTGAGGTAGACTGGGTTGAGAGAAAGTGATTGAACTAAGGGCAGCCAGTGAGGCTTATGGCTGAGTAGTGAGTAGAATCCGGATCTCCCTACTCCTAGCGTGACACTCAAACCACAACACACACTGTCTCTTCTGATAAAAGTATCATGTTAATAAATACTTCCTAATAGATTAAGGACAGAGAGAGAAATCAATGCTAGTCCCCTGTCCAAAATTACAAATATATTGGAAAAGAATTCATCGAGATCTCCAGTTGATGTTAGATATGAAGTTAACATTTGATCCCAAATTTTATTTACTCAGTATAGTGCCGCCAAACCTGCCTTTGAATTTACATGATGTTTTTAAATATGCTACAACCGCAGCTAGAACGGTGTTGGCAAGAACATGGAAACTAACTCATGTACCCGAAATAGAAGACTGGAAAGAAAAACTGTTAGAATATGCTAGTATGGCAAAAATGACTTTTGAGTTAAACCTAAAATCCAATGAATCTACAGAACAATTTGATGAGAAGTGGGCGTTATTTTACACTTATATGAACTGCAATTAATTTGAATGAAGTATGTTGGTTTAAATATTTATAACAGGTAGTGCATTATTCTTTATGTTAATTAATGGTTAAGCAAAATTTAGAATATTTGATAAAAGAATATTAATATGACACAAGTAGAATAACTGAACGGTATTTTGTAACTATGTTTTATTAAGAAAATCTTTATAACACTGTATTGTTTTTATATAAATATATAACGATTTACCCTCCCTTTTTTTTCCTGTACCCTCCCATCTATAAAAATAAAAACTTTATAAAAAAAAAAAAAGCTAGTCCCCTCAACTTCTCCAGATAAACATGATCCCTGACCATTTTCACTTCCACCTTGCCTACATTCAGTCGCTGCTTGTTGACATGCCACCCATTTGCAACAGTGGAAAAAGCATTTGAAAGAGTCCTCAACATGTTGGGAACATCTAACTCTAAATTTGTGAGTGAAGCTTCCTGAACAAGTTACGTTCCCATCTTCGCCTTCTTACGGACAACCCGATGGCAAGGACAGCAACCCACTCCCACAACAGGAAAGCCTAAGAGTATGGCCCCTGTCCATTTTTAGAAAGATAATCTAAGCAGTCTCTTTCCAAATGTAATCTGGCTTGAGCCACAATCATTTATACAGTGAAGAAAAGGTCAAACTATCTTTTCCCTTTGTCTTATTCTTCAGTTTTCTAGATATAATGGACCATTTATTTTGCTTCACAAGTTTCAAGACATTTCCCAAGAGTCTCCTGATCAGAACAAATAGGGAGCCTAATGCAATATGGGTTTTTTTGTAAGATGGACAAGTCTCTCAATTTAATGGGATGCTCTGTTTCAGTATCCCAAATGTCCTGAGGCCAGCACACACACTCAAGAGATTAGGTATTACAAAACTATGTAGTATTTTTACCACAGTAACCTTGTAGTAACTGGGTTCAACTCCCCACTCCTCCACATGAAGCCTGCTGGGTGACCTTGGGCCAGTCACAGTTCTCTCAGAACTCTCTCAGCCCACATAGAAACAGACAATGGCAAACCACCTCTGAATGTCTCTTGCCTCGAAAACCCTACAGGGTCGTCATAAGTCAGCTGTGATTTGACGGCACTTTCTACTTAAACTTGTACTGTTTTTACCACAGTAACCTTGAATTTTGGCTTCATGATTGGTTTCTTTTAATTTTATTTTAAATTCATTTTCCATCATGCAAACTATGAAACATAACCATATTGCATCTAGAGATTCCAAACAGGATTTCTGGGATGTAATAGAAAAAAGAATTATAGAATAAAGGTATTTAAGACAATATTCAGTACATGTTACAGTACTGAGTATGGGACACTCACAATGCTGTTCTAGTACAAACACCTCAAACTGGAATGTTATACCAAAATTTTATTTTAATTTTGGAGAATGCAATCCTGGCACAACTAATTAAGACCCAGGGTACCAATGTATGAACACTCCAAATTTCCTGAAGAATGCATTCAAATAACAATTGTATATGTTTGTGTCTTAGCAGGTAGGGAGGTGGGGATTACCAGTAACAGTATAATGACATCTTATTCTGTGTGACAGAATTTTTATGTAGGACCTTTAAAAAATTTCAAAACTGCTTTTGAGGCAGGCACTAGGTGAATATAAATAGTCCTCCCCCAGGCTACAATATAATATTTGCAGGTTTTATGAAATGGGTTTACTTGTAATTATTGTTAACAACAGAATTTTCCCCCACTGTCAAGTCACATCTGCCTTATGGCAGTCCCATAGGGTTTTCAAGGCAAGAGATCATTGGGAGGTGGTTTGCCATTGCCTGCCTGCCTTCTTGTCACAACCCTGATATTCCTTGGAGGTCTCCTATCCAAATACTAGCCAGGGTCAGGGCTGAGAGTGTGTGACTGACCCAAGGTCACCCAGCAAGCTTCCATGGCGCGAGCGGGGATTTGAACCTTGGTTTCCCAGGTCCTAGTCCAACATCTTAACCACTACACCATGCTGACTTAGTATTACACAGCATTAATTAATATTGCAAACAAATTATTAATAATTACTTAGCATTTATATGGTACTTGAGATGCACAACACAAAAGCACTTCACACACATTATCTTTTTGTAATCTTTACAACAGCCCAGTAAGGTGGGCAGGTATTATTATCCTTGACTTGCAGATGTAGGGATGAGGCTGAGAATGATTTGCCTCAAGCCACCGAGTGAGTTTGTGGCAAGATCTGCTCCATCACAGCTCCTTCTCTTGAAAGTGTCACTGGGATTCTAAAGTTAGGGGATTACTTTAAAAATACAATAAATTAGAAGTGCCTTTCTATTATGAGTGTACGGCTATGGAAAACAAAGAGTATTAGAAGAATTACTGGTTCATCTTTTGATGATACCAAAACCTTTACACTGGACAGTGCTGGAAGATATCCGTGTGGGATCATCATAAGAACATAAGAAAGGCCATGCTGGATCAGACCAAAGCCCATCAAGTTCAGCAGTCTGTTCACACAGTGGCCAACCAGGTGCCTCAAGGAAGCCCACAAACAAGACGACTGCAGAAGCATTGCCCTGCCTTGGTTCCAAAGCACCTAATATAATAGGCATCATTATGATTTGTCTCAAGACCTGAGTGAAGAAGGCTAGAGACCAGGTGAGGATTCCAAGCATCACTCTAGGCTGCATGGATACTTTTGATGGGCACCCAGCAGCAAACACGTTCTGCACAGACTATGTCCTGAGGATCAAGACTCTCTGCATCTGTACTTCCAGATTCCATTTCCTCTTATTTTGCTGCTAGCGCTTAAGAAGAACCCCACTCCCTGATTATTAAAACCTAATCGGGATTTTAATATAATAAAAGCTCACCCTTTCCCCCCCTTCAAATAACAGCAGGTGCATATCTGGAGAACTTCATATGCAAATTATTATGATAATTAAGCAACAATGCACCTGGGTTTCTGGTGTGTTTACTTCCTAGTTTTTGAAGCTAAATAACTGCAGTCATTTAGCATCATGCTGTGTGCCTTGGGCAACATCCCAGGGGAGCCAGCTAACAACTTCCCATTAAACAATACCAACAAAAGCCAGTCTCTCTACCAGCAGTTTTAAGCCAAATTGTTAAGAAATTAAACATTAATTCTGATGACTGGACTATTAATGATCCTATTCCAAATGGATATTTTAATCCTGCCTACCTAACACAGTGGAAGAAAAGGGGGTGGGGAACCACCCATCAGTATCTCTTTATTACACTTACATCCTACCTTTCCTCTAAGGAACTCCTTATTAGGATAACCGCCCTTATTTCCAGCCCTGCTCCTATGAATTTAACAACAGGCTGACCCCCAGACATAAAGCAGATGAAGCTTTTCTTTTCCAGTTATCTCCATACTATGGAAAGCTTCCTCTGATTAACCTCTACATAAACTGATGTTAAGTCACAAGAGCCTAGGCCAATAAAAAGATAGAAACCTGTCAACAGCTCTTGGTCAGACTGGATAGGGACCATATAACTTCAGTTTTGGCCCATCTACAGTGGCTCCCATTTTGTTTCCAGGCACAATTCAAAGTGCTGGTCTTAACTTTTAAAGCCCGGCCTATATGGTTTGGGACGGACATATCTGAAGGACTGCCTACTTCCTTATGGACCTGCCAGACCACTTGTAGTGAACCTGGGATCTCAATGATCCCTCCTTCCTAACCAATGTTTCATTTGCTGTTGTTCATGTTTTGTATGGATTTTAACTCTGTTTTAAAATTGTTTTAATTATGTTTTGTTTGGGGTGGTGGTGGTTGATTTTAATGGTTTTAATATGTGATTTTATCATGTGTGTTTTAAATTGTTAGCTACCTTGGTGGCCCTTGTAAGGGCAGAAAGGCAAGATACAAAATTTTGTAAATAAAGAATAATAATAGCCATGATGGATATCTACTCCCTCCAGTACCAGGGGAAGTATGCCTCTTTCTATCCGTTGCAGGGGAACACAGGCGGGAGGATGCTGTTGCAGTCATCCTGCTTGTGGGCTCCCTAGAGGCAGCTGGTTGGCCACTGTGTGAACTGAATGCTGGACTTAATGGGCCTTGGTCTGATCCAGCAGGGCTTTTCTTACGTTCTTATGGATACTAGTCCTGATGCATCCCTGTTCCATCCAGTATCAGAGGAGCATGCCTATCATATTAAGTGTTTGGAACACAGGCAGGAGAATGCTGCAGCAGTTGTCTAGTTTGTGGGCTTCCTAGAGGCAGCTGGTTGGCCACTGTGTGAACAGACTGCTGGACCTGAAGGGCCTTTGGTCTGATCCAGCATGGCTCTTCTTATGTTCTTCTATTTGGGGTTATGTGGCTAGTAGATCCAGGGCTTTGTTTGCCTCCTCATAGAATTTGCCCAGGAAAGGCCACTTAGCCAGCTTGCTTCTGACTTTAGTAAGTCCCACTGGGGCCAAGAAAATGACAAAGAAAACTGCATCTATACACTGAAACAAAAGCAGTACAGACTGGGACATCACTGATGGGAGTGTGAACTAGTTGTAACTCTCTAGCAATGAGATCCTGAGGTCATGACAGATAGCTTCACATCAGCTCTGTGAAAGAGGCAAACTCAGTGCTGAAGTTATTGAGGTATAAAACTGTTAGGCTCACATCTTAAGATTTTTTTCCATATTTTCTCTGAAGACTTTAGCACCCTCTTGCCTACTAAAACTAATCACCAGTTGTTGAAATAAACACATTGCAACCACCCCTTCCCTCCCTTTCCCATCTCGATGGTAAATTATAGATTGTAAGCTCAATGGGGCAGGGACTAGATTTCTCGGCTACCAACGCTACATAAATAAACATCAACCTAAACTGATAGTGCAGCCCTGTTTGGAATAAGGTATACAGCCACCCCATTCTTAAAACGGTTATCACCAGAAAAGAGTGATGCAAAACACAACCCAAATGATCCAGGATCTGGAATATTTGGATCTCTGACACAAACCAAAAGCACAGGAGCTTCTTAGCGTAGATAATTTTGTTAAAGCGTCAATTGTTAGCATTTTCTGGCTTCTAAGAGGATTTGACACAATCAGCGAACTCTACGGATGTCTATTAGCAACGAAAAGAACCTCCACGGCCAGGGGCAGTATGCCTGCAAGTAAATAACTGTGGATGTTGATGGAGCGGTTACCATTCATGCCCTGCTTCAGGGGTATGCACATACCACTTGTTGGGGATGCTTAGGGTTGCTAGCTCTGGGTTTGGAGATTTTGGGGGCGGAGCCTGAGGAGGGCAGGGTTTGGGGGAGGGACTTCACTGCCATAGAGTCCAATTGCCAACGCAGCCATTTTCTCCAGGTGAACCAATCCTTATCAGCTGGAGATCCGTTGTAATAGCAGGAGATCGCCAGCTAGTACCTGGAAGTTGTGCAACCCTAAGGGAATTATCTCAGTACACAACCACAACTTTTCCTTATAAAGATATTTCTTTCTTACAAAGTCTCTTTCTCCAAGTGTATATTATTTTAACTTTAACTTGTCTTAACAACTTGTACAACAACAAAATTATAAGTTCTGAATAGTTAAACTTCACTATACAAACTTCACTATACAAACACTTATCAGAATCTTTAACTTGTTGTTGTACAAGTTGTTAAGACAAGTTAAAATTAAAATAATATACACTTGGAGAAAGAAACTTTGTAAGAAAGAAATATATTTATAAGGAAAAGTTGTGGTTGCGTACTGAGATAATTCCCTTAGGGTTGCACAATTTCATATCAGTACCTGGAAGTTGGCAACCCTAGGGGTGCTCTAGGCTGATCCTGCCTTAAGCAAGGGGTTGGACTAGATGGCCTCTATGGCCCCTTCCAATTCTATGATAAAGGTGCCATGGGAAACTGGGTACTAGGTTAAATAGAAACCCCCCCCCAAGTCGTGTGAGGGGAAAAGGGGGAGCACTGACTGGGGAGGCGTCGCCCACCGCCTCACCTGGGCTCCCGACTCCGCCTTTCCGAGGCCGTCCACCATAGCAGCAGCAACGGCTGCGAGCGGGCAAAGCGCCGCCCCCGCCTCATAACGGCCGAGGCGCCAACGGACTCTGGTTCCAGCGCGCACGCGCAGACCGCCCCTCCCCCACCGCCGGCTCCAGCCGCGCACGCGCGCTGAGCAAGGAGCGCGTCTTGGGAAGGGACTTGAGGGGGAAGGTTTTTGTCCGCCCCTCCGCTAGGGCCGTCCCGGCCCGCGCATGCGTGTTGCAAGGCTTCTAAGTGGGGAGCGTCACGCAGGTATCCCAAGACAGGGTTGATGCACCTGGTGAAGTTAGGACCATTTACGTTGGAATAAATTTGCTTAGCCTTCGAGGTGCTGCTAGACTCCTTTTTGTTGTTGTTGCAAACTTTCTAGTTCTCTAGAACTCTTCGTCAAAATGAGGCACGCTGTTTGCCCATAGTTTAGGGTTGGTCCGAATGAAAGTTATTACCCGGCTTTTGAACTTAGTCTGTGGCTCAGTGGTAGAGCACCTGCTTGGCATGCAGAAGGTCCCAGGTTCAGTTCCCGGCCATCTCCAGTTAAAGCAGTGGTTCCCAACCTTTTTTTGACCAGGGACCACTAGGACTTTTTTGCTCGGTGCAGGGACCCCAAGGTTCAAAATAAAAATTCAGAGAATTTGAAAATAAACTTTAATCATAAGTGTTATTAAACTTAGAATAATATTTGAATATTTTTTTTATAATAGAGAACTTTTAATTGAAAATATTAATTTATTATGGGTTTATAACTTTGTTTCACGGACCTTAATTTAGTTCTCGCGGACCCCTGGGGGTCCACGGACCCCTGGTTGGGGACCAGTGAGTTAAAGGGACTAGGCAAGTAGGTGATGTGAAAGACCTTTCTCTGCCTGAGACCCTGGAGAGTGGTAGAGCATCTGCTTGGCATGCAGAAGGTCCCAGGTTCAATCCCTAGCATCTCCAGTTAAAGGGACCAGGCAAGGAGATGATGTGAAAGACCCCTTCCTGAGACCTTGGAGAGCCGCTGCCGGTCTGAGTAGACAACACTGACTTCGATGGACCAAGGCTCTGGTTCAGTATAAGGCAGCTTCATGTGTTTATGTGTGTTTAAACCTGTGCACGTTTATCGGGGAGTAAGTCTTATTTACTTTTAGTGGGATTTACATCTGAGTAAATTTACTTAGGTTTGTGCTGTATGTCTCTCCTTCCTGTGCTTGCAGTTCTGTCAGGCGCTCTCTGCATCTACGCCAAGGGTCCTGCCTGAGAGGTTGCTTTTCCCTCCCTGCTGGGGTTGTTCAGGCAAAGAGAGAAATCCTGGGACCCACGATGTTTCTTTTTTGCTCCGTGATACATTTGGGACATTTTGGAAGCCGCTGAGGATTTGTTTTTGGTTGGGGGGAAAATGATAATGAGATCCACAAACCACTTAATATGGTTTGTGGCTAATTCTCTATAATGGATAATACCCATAAAGCAGAGAAGTGTCTTAGGAAAGATCACAGCTTTACGCTGCAACCCTGCGCATGTTTTCTCAGAATCAGTCTCACCCACGTTCAGTAGAGGTGACTCTCCAGCAAATGAGAAATTGGATCGCAGGGTAAACCAGTCCAGATGCATATTCACTAGTTTAAAGTGATTAGGGATTGTGCTGTCTTTTTCTTCCAGGGATTCAGGGCGACTCTGCAATCCTAAACACAGTTGCATTTTTCTGAATCCATTGAAGTCAAGGGGGTTACTTGTCTTAGGATTGATTATCCATCCAACAACCATCTGATGTAGGTAAAGCTAAGACAATACTATTGGACCAAAGGTTGCTTTGTGGCTGCATGCAGGTTTGAATCTAACCATTTTCATCTCTTCCTCCAAGAAGCTCAGAGGAGCATATCTGGCTCACCCTCCTTTTATCACCACAACAGCCCTGTGAGGTGGGTCAGGCTGAAAGAGAACTACTGGCCCAAGTTTGCCTTGTGAGCTTAGGACTGCCTGGGAATTCGAACCTGGTTCTCTCCAAGTCGAAGACGGGCAACATTTTAGGCTCGAGTGCCAACCCACCCACTGCAATGTCTATCTGGGAAGATTGTCATGTGTCAGCAAACAGAGCATGGACGGGGAGGACACAAGGGTTGTCCTTCACCACCGCCAGGTGCACTGGGAACATGCTGAGCCCTAAGGCCACATTCAGTCCTCAAGGCCTCGCCCCAGTCCCTTGGGCAGAGAAGCAGCTTGTGTGCCCATCAAAAGGCTGTGACATGCTGCTGCTCGGCCTGTTTGTTGGGGGAGGGGTTGCCTGCTCTATGCATTGGATCATGCTATCTCTCCTCGCAGGAGACAGAATGGAAATTCTGATGCTGAAAATTAAACTCATAAGCTAAAGGCAGAGTTGATGTAAACAAGCAAAATCCGTAATAACATCAACGTAGGAGGCTGCCCGATATTTCTTTCAAAAATACGGCAACCTAGCAATCATCTGTGGTCTTTCTGTTCCAGGTTATAATGGTATGCTTTCCTTTTAATTGCACTCCCAGTGCTTTCCGTGGCAGGATCCTTAAGCACTTTACAAATACAAGGAATTAATCATTTCAATCCCCAGGAGTGAACATTAAATTACAAAGGTAACAATTACCTTTGTCTAGCAGAGGAACAAGAGCACGTTCTCCTGCACATGTGACATCTATACAAACAACATGGATACCAGATGGCGCCTGACTTTAATGCATACAACTTTTATTTTCGAGGGACTACTAGGTCTGGCTAACAGGGCTTTCAGCTTTTTGTTTTTAGTAGACCTTGCTTCTGAATGTTTGACCACCCCCCACAAACACATATGCATAATAAATCTATTTGTAATAGACTTTGATTCTGAATGTTTGACCCCTCCTCACAAACACGCACGCATAGATAAATCTATCGGGGAACCTATTTTTCTCCTAGCACAGAGTTAAGATTATAATAAATGGTTCAGCATTTCAGGTGGTTAAAGACAAAAAAGCAGGATTACTATTAAACTGTTGGCAATTCTATCTATCTAAAGAGCCTGTGGCGCAGAGTGGTAAGCTGCAGTACCGCAGTCCAAGCTCTGCTCATGACCTGAGTTCGATCCTTACAGAAGCCGGATTCAGGTAGCTGGCTCAAGGTTGACTCAAGAAGAAGAAGAGTTGGTTTTTATATGCCAACTTTCCCTACCACTTAAGGAGGAATCAAACCGGTTTACAATCACCTTCCCCTCCCTTGTCTACAACAGACACCCTGTGAGGGAGGTGGGGCTGAGAGAACTATGACTAGCCCAAGGTCCAAATGTCTGAATAGAGGCAGCCCATGTGCCTTGCTTGCACATACATCTTCCCTGAACACAAACTGACCTCTGGGTTTTTCAGGGTTCTGGGTTGTGCACACTGAAGCATGTGCAAAATACATCGATTTCCCTTGTTCAGACAACATGGTGACTGTATATTGGGAACATTGTGGCTACGCTCACTCCTGATATGCACTGTTGCATGGCTCTTGGTATGCATGGATGAAAAAAAAACATTTATAGTCCCTGAGAAGTTTTTGCTTCTATAAACTGGCATCTTTCAGCACCTCAAGTTTCCTCCTTGTTTTTACTGTAACAGAATAACATGTATCCCCTTTTAGAAATTTACATGGTCATCATAATTTAGCTTCTAATGATGGATCTGGGACATGTAAAATCTGAACATACATGTTAAAAGAGCAAGTTTCTAGCTGTTATGGGAAATACAAAAAGCAATCAAAATAAATCATGCATGTTAATCTTGTCGATATAAATAAAAACAGACACCTTTGATAAAAAAAGGATCACCGATAGCAGGAATGAGGAGATGTGCTGCCAGAGATTTTGGCGAGCTGCTTCCAGGCAAAACAGACAGTTCTGCCCTAGACAAACCAATGTCCCAACTCAACATAAGAAGGGCAAGATGTGGTGTTGGACAGAAGGAGACTTGACTCTCAATAGCTTATACCCTGGAAAACCTGTTGGTCTTTAGGATGCTACTGGACTTGAATCTTGCTCTTCTACTGCATGCCATCCCAACTACCCACCTGAAACATAAGACAGATATACGTGTTCTATATGCTAGATTGCTCTAAAATGCAGTGAGTGGAATAAGATTGGAGAGCTACAAAGAAAAAACACAAGAACCTCAGAAGATCCCTGCTGGATGAGACCAGTGGTCCATCTAGTCTAGCATACTGTTTAACTCAGCAACTAACCAGTTGGCCTGGGGGGCAAACCGGGCATAGAGGCCAAGACCGTCCCCTGATGCTACATCCCAGGACTGGTACTCAGGGGTTTGCTGCCTCCAGATATTGAAGTTCCCTTAACTCACTGTGGCTAGTAGCCACTGATGGTCCTCTCCTCTGAATCTGTCTAATAACCTTTTAAGCCATCCCTGCCTGTGGCCATCACTACATTCACTGGCTGTGAATTCCACATTTTCATTACTCGTTGAGTGAAGAAGCATTTCCTTTTTGACTGTCCTGTACCCATTGCCCATCAGTTTCATCAGGTGCCCCTGACTGATAGCATTATGGGAAAGGGAGGAAAAAGCTCTCTCTATTCATTTTCCCCACCCCATTTTCCCCACCCCATGCAACATTTTATAAGCCTCTATCATGTCCTCCCTTTGACATCTTTTTTTCTAGACTGAAAAGTCCCAGACGGGAGGGGAAAAAATAATAAAGCTAGCAAATTAATGACAGTCAACCCATCATCTATGAAGAATGACTCAGTTGTGAGCTGGGTAAAAAAGGGAGCAAGCATAATAGAAAGTTAGCTAACTGAAGTTGCTGATTTCCACACTGTCTGTTTCTACTGATACAGAAAAAAGGTAACGGGAATAGCATTATTGTATTTCTATGGCTGCTCACCTAGATGCCACATATAATTAAATGGCATTTTACATTTCTCATTGCTGCTCCAACCATGTGAGCAGTGGAGGGGGGGATTTTCTTTGTGTATAGCAGCCTTTCCCCCGTGGGCACTTGCAGGAGAGCCCAAGTGGCTTAAGAGGCACCTCTGACTTCTGAGCTGTTTGTTACTTACACCTGCGTTAGCCCCATAGGAAGAGCTATTTGTAGATACTTCTGTTGATATCCTCACCTTTTGGCTTCAGTCTGACCCTCACCGATATTGTGGTCGCATCAGTACTGTCAAGCACAACCCCAAAACCAAAAGCTATGTAATAGTTTTTATTAAGCCAAAGCCATACAAAACAGTGTGCTCTTCTTTAGGCTGGAGATTATATGCCCCCCTCCCCCCAAAAAAAGGTTGGGCAAGGGGAGACCAGTTAGGCAGTGATCTCAAAACTTCTGTTTGCATCCCCTCCTCCATTTAACACATGAACAAGAAGCTGCCTTATACTGAATCAGATCCTCGGTCCATCAAAGTCAGTATTGTCAACTCAGACCGGCAGCGGCTCTCAAGGGTCTCAGGCAGAGGTCTTTCACATCATCTATTTGCCTAGTCCCTTTAACTGTAGATGCCGGAGATTGAACCTGGGACCTTCTGCATGCCAAGCAGATGCTCTACCACTAAGCTATGGCCCTTAGTGGTGCTTAGCAATGGGAAAGTGGAAACAAGTGGATTTGAGTTCAGTAGCACCTCAGAGACCAACAAGAGTTTCAACTGTGTAAGTTCTAGAGAGTCAAAGCTCCCTTTGTCAGACACAGTAGAATAGAAATGGAAACCGGAGTCCTTTTTTCTTAGAAGGTAGGAAGGGTGTTGCAAAGAATGCTTGTAAAGGATACTAAGGTACAGGTAGGGTTGCCAGGTCCCTCCTGGCCACCAGCAGGTGATGGGGGGGGGTTAGGGTTGCCAGATCCAGGGTGGGAATCTCCTGGAGATTTAGGGGTGGTCCAATATCGACTGTTGCCTTTGATTAAACTAAGAACGCTGATCTGCAAAACAAAAATAGATTGTTAAAGTAGAGGGGGGAAAATCCACGCATGGAAGACCTGGATCCCTGATCTTGGTTCCTGCTTTGGTCAAGTGTATATGAATTTTACCTGCATTTGTAGCTACTCCAGCTGTATTTTTGTTGTATTTTTTGTTGTTATCAATGTGGTGTTATTGAATATATTATGTGTAAATGAGACTGATTGTTAATATACAGCCATCGTGCTGAATTAGTTATTTGAATGATTTCACTTCACAGCAAAGATTCGTTTTTAACAACACTCATACAACATTCTGGGCTGGGGCAGTGGGAGTGAAGAAAACAAACCTTTGCGTTCTTGAAGGGGTAGGAAGAATGGTCAGTGGTACAGAACAGAGTCAAAAGTTTGCTCAACTCCAGTTAGGCAGATTGAAAAACAGAAGGATGAAGATTCCTGTCTGCTAGTGTGTGCCTGGGCAGCAAACAGCGTCACAGTGTCTGGGGGCCTGTACACAGCGGTAGCTCAATTTCTAGAGACAGGTTTTCTGTCTTAACTTCTGAGAAGCCTCGGGGTATCCTCGGAGCTATCCACTCTGCCGCCTACACAGTGCAGCACCCACAAGTTGCGCTCGCTGCAGCAAAGATCGTAACCATGGAATCTTATCCTTGAAGAAGGTATTTGCATCCCTCTTTCCCCCCGCCAGATATGACGCGAGAGCTGTCCCCTTATAACAGCCACTGCTTTAGTGGCTGAAGGTAGCAGGCCAGGTTAGGTTGCCCAAGGATGGAGTATATGGACTGTGCTCGAGAAGGAAGTGTTCAAAGTGGAATGCTGCCTGAGGGGAAACAGAGCTTTCAACTCACTTCTAAGATTATATGTCAATCCCCACTGGTCCCCAGAAGGATACCTGTTTCAGATGAGTCACACAGCTAATGTGGGTCATGAGTGGCGTGACGAGAAGGCTGGCAAAAAAAGGAAGGACTGCACATTGGTGAGCTAGAGAGTTCTGACACTTTTTGCATATGGCACAGGATGCTACAAAGGTACCTAGACCCAGTGCCTATTTTCTAGAGCCACTTCATGCACCATGCATGATGTTTTTAACACGTAGATGTGAGATGTTTTCAGGGTCAACCAACCCACTGTGCAAACCTTCTGTGAATGGAATGCCAGACATATTAATATTAAAAAGGTAAACGTAGTCCCCTGTGCAAGCACCAGGTCATTACTGACTCATGGGGTGACGTCATATCACGACTTATACTAGGCAGATGATATTTACGGGGTGGTTTGCCATTGCCTTCCCAGGCATGTACACTTTACCCCCAGCAAGCTGGGCACTCATTTTACCGACCTCGGAAGGATGGAAGGCTGAATCAACTTTGAGCCAGCTACCTGAACCCGACTTCCATTGGGATTGAACTCAGCTTGTGAGCAGAGCTTGGACTGAAGTACTTTAGTTTACCACTCTGCGCCACTGTGGCCCTAAAAAATAGCCATAGAGGGGTTTGATACAGATTGGGGTGCCAATGTGGGGGAAATGCATGGGTCAGTTCTCCAATCCTTTGGTCATGTGAATTTTTTTGCTCCCTGGCATTCTGTCAGTTCCTGTGTAACCAGTTACATTGTTCATGTGGACTATTGCTGGGCTTGCTCTAGTTTTTTTTTTGGGGGGGGGTTGGTAATGCTGAGGCTGGTCACACCCCTCTACTCTCCAAATGTGTCCACCAGGGCCAACGCCTCATGCCTGCCATCCTGTAATTCATTGCATACTCCCAGTCCATTTTGGCTGCAGTGTTGTGCCACTGTGCCTTTGGCTGGCTGTGATTAGGGTTGCCAGGTCCCTCTTTGCTACCGGCAGGAGGTTTTTGGGGCAGAACCTGAGGAGGGCGGGGTTTGGGGAGGGACTTCAATGCCATAGGGTCCAATTGCCAAAGCGGCCATTTTCTCCAGGTGAACTTATCTCTTTCGGCTGGAGATCAGTTGTAATAGTGGGAGATCTCCAGCTAGTACCTGGACGCTGGCAACCCTAGCTGCAATGGTGCCACTGGTAGGTACTCCAGGAGGGCCTAGGCCATGACTGGTCTGCTGCAACGGCTTTTGCCTGGTCCCCAGGTAGGGTTGCCGGTCTCCAGGTGGTGGCTGGAGATCTGCTAGAATTACAGCTTACAGATATCAGTTTCCTTGGAGAAAATGGCTGCTTTGGACTCTGTAGTATTAGGCCCCACTGAGGTTTCTCTCCTCCCCAAACCCTGCTGTCCCGAGGATCCACACCCAAAATCTCCAGGAATTTCCCAACCCAAAGCTGGCAGACCTATCCCTGGCCTGCGTGGTACCCAGTTAGGTAACGGGCCAGCAGTGCTGCTGTTGCTCTGGCAACGGGATGCTATTGCTGCAGCAGCCCTCAGGACTGGGCTGCCCAAGGAGCATCACAAGTGCTATCTAAATTATATGATGATGATCATGGTGATGATCATCATCATTATTAGACACCTGACTTCACTGTATCACATTCATCGTAGTGTTGCAGACTTCCCTTTGACTTAAAAAAAAGAATCAATTTAAAAATTCACCTTTGAGTGATCCACTCACTCACTGGAGAATGCTTTAATGGGTGATGTGCTAGAATGGATTCATTGTTCAAAAGCCCATTAATAACTTGACGTATGGTGGGGGGGGAGGAAGGAATGGGAAAAAAAGATAATGCCATGTAAAACTCAGTGGTTTTCTCTTCACAAAGGCATATGGCAGACTTTATTTTATAATGGACGGCAGCGGTTAAAAAACGGCAGTTCTATCAGACAAACACTCTTTTCCTAGCCCTAGCCCAGCCTGAAGTAGGACATCTGTTATTAGCTGCGTGAGGCAGAAAATCAATTGTACCAGACTTTACAGGGCTCATGTGTTTCTGTTTCTTCCTCTCCAGGTGAACTCTTGCCAAATGGCTGTTCTTATAATAGGCAGAGGCAATTAGTGAAGTTTGTTTTAGTGGCTAGCCATGTTGGTCTGCTGTAGAAGAGCTACGGTATATTCAAGTCCAGTAGCATCTTAGATACCAACAAGATTTTTTTGGGTGGGGGGGCGGATATAAGTTTTCAAGAGCCAAAGATCAGGGAGCTTTGAATCTCAAAAGCTTCTACCCCAAAAAATCTCTAAAGTGCTACTGGACTCGAATCTAGCCAATTAATTAAAAATTAGCTGCCACTGGAAGAAACCGTTTCTCCCAAGCTATATAAAAGGGAAAGGAGCTAGGAATCACACCAATCAGCAAGGCACAAGGGGAACAAAAGAATACAGGCCTGAAAACCTCCAGACTAACAAAGACTACAGTCCACAATAGCCATGCAGATTAGCTTTGGATTTCACACATTAACAGATCACTTCAGGATACAATGGTTCCATTTTATCATACCACACCCTCATTAGCACATTGTCTTGTTACTTACAGGACAATGTAAGTATTAGCACGTTACCTTTGATACCTTTTGCAGGACAATGATTCAGCTCAACCCAACCCCTTTCTGACTATATATTACTCTTCCTACGCACTTGACACTGAGAGACACTGTCCTTCAGTGTTACTCCTCTGAAGATGCCTGCCACAGCTGCTGGCGAAACGTCAGGAAAGAAAATACCAAGACCACGGTTACACAGCCCGGATAACCTACAAGAACCAATGAACTCTGACCGTGAAAGCCTTCGACAATATTTTAATACAGGCCTACTTTGCTAAGAGAGTTTAGATTTTGCCCTTTGGGATACGGGGGCGATGGTGCAGAACAGATCTCTGTGGGAGCTCCCGAATCCCTTCCCTGCATATGGAACAACAATAATCATATCTCACAAATAATGCCTGCATGTTCATAGTTCTTCAGATTGTTCCAAGGGCTTCCCATTAATGGGTTATAATGTCATGGAGTCCACCTTCTAAAGCGGCCATTTTCTCCAGGTTAATTGATCTCTATTACCTGGAGATCGGTTATAATCCCAGGAGAACTCCAGCCACCACCTGGAGGTTATATATTTACAGTACGTGGTAATATACCCACCAACAACATATATTACCAACAAGCATATGTATTTATTTCTTTTCCATGTAAAATTTCCCCAAAGCACAAGTTCACAACAATTCCTATGTAAGGTAAGTATGGAATAAAGTCAATTGAAATGTCCTTAAAGATGTACTTCTTTTCTTTGCAGCAGTTGATTAATTGCAGGAGAAAACGATCGTTTCAAGGCACACAGCCCAATTCTTCCTCAGTTCTTCAAAATTATATTGCGTGCCACTAGAAGGACGGTATCCTTCTACTTACCTCTGTTGGGGAAGTATAGTATACTTTTTTCATAAATGGGTTATTCGGTTGAAACCTGAGACTATGGATGATGATGAATAATTGCACGCAATATAATTTTGAAGAACTGAGGAAGAATTGGGCTGTGTGCCTTGAAACGATCGTTTTCTCCTGCAATTAATCAACTGCTGCAAAGAAAAGAAGTACATCTTTAAGGACATTTCAATTGACTTTATTCCATACTTACCTTACATAGGAATTGTTGTGAACTTGTGCTTTGGGGAAATTTTACATGGAAAAGAAATAAATACATATGCTTGTTGGGAATATATGTTGTTGGTGGGTATATTACCACGTATTGTAAATATATAGCCAGAATATTGTTGGCATTGCTCATAGCTATTCCTATACTGAATTTCTCATCTTATGATAAGTATATAGAGGTGTCTGATTTGTTTTCCACCACCTGGAGGTTGGCAACCCTACTTCACATCCATCATCTCAGTAATCCTTATAACTCGGGTTGCCAACCTCCAGGTAGTAGCCGGAGATCTCCTGCTATTACAACTGATCTCCAGCCAATAGAGATCAGTTCACCTGGAGAAAATGGCCGCTTTGGCAATTGGACTCTATAGCATTGAAGTCCCTCCCCTCCCCAAACCCTGCCCTCCTCAGGCTCTGCCCCAAAAACCTCCTGCCGGTGGCGAAGAGGGATCTGGTAACCCTACGTTTACCTGGAGGAAATGGCTACTTTGGAAAACAGACTCTATTGAAGTCCCTCCCCTCTCCAATCTCCACCCTCCTCAGGCTCCACCCCCAAAATCTCCAGGTATTTCCCAACCCAGAGCTGGCAACTCTAAGGGTAGAGTTGCCAACCTCTGGGTGGGGTCAGGAGATCTGGAATTATAACTGATCTTCAAAGGAAATAAATTTCTTTCTTTCTTTCTTTCTTTCTTTCTTTCTTTCTTTCTTTCTTTCTTTCTTTCTTTCTTTCTTTCTTTCTTTCTTTCTTTCTTTCTTTCTTTCTATCACTTCTTCCACTTCTCCTAGCGAACATGGCTGCTTTGGAAGGTGGGCTTCATGGCATTATATCCTACCAAGGTTCCTCCCCTCCAACCCCACTCACCCAGGCTCCACTCTCATATCTCCTGGTATTTCCAAACTCCAGAGTTGGCAACTCTAAATAGGGGCCTGGAGTAGGGTTGCCAGCTCTGGGTTGGGAAGTACCTGGAGACTTTTGGGGCGGAGCCTGAGGAAGGCGAGTTTCAGGGAGGGACTTCAGTGCCATAGAGCCCAATTGCCAAAGCGGCCATTTTCTACAGGTGAACTGATCCTTATCGGCTGGAGATCAGATGTAATAGCAGCAGATCTCCAGCTAGTACCGGGAGGTTGGCAACTCTAGCCTGGGGGTCTCCTGGAATTACAACTGTGGCTCCTGAAAGGGAATGAGCATGCTCAGGCCTTCTCAGTCTGCTTTTGGGGGTGCGGACGGTGATGGTGGGCCTGGTCTTTTTTTCTTTTTCTTTTCAAGTTAGTCTAGGTGGCCCAGTTTCATTTCTTTGCTGATAGGTACAGGACCATCCAGATGTTTCTCGGAAGGAGTGATTGGCAAGGGTGGAATATGAAACTCTGTAATCAGACAGACAGCAGTGAGTGAATCTGACAGCGCTGCAATTGGAAGGAAAAAATGCATGAAGAATGTACATTGAGCACCAGCAGAGGAATGTGACGAACTCCGATGTACGACAGAAACATCTCATTTATGCATTATTTATTCTTACCCACTTTAACCTGTCTTAAAAAAAGGTATAAAATAAATTAAGGAGTGGTATATTCTTGCAACATGCATATATGATGCTCTGACCTTCCATCTATGAAATGCATAACATATATGAAGTAGCCATGAATCTATTCTTGAGCAGAAGTTTATGCTATACCATAAGAACATCTTTCAAATTTATTTTTTACTGTTAGCAGATCATACTTCCTAATCTACCATATGGTGACACTTAACAATATCCGATGGATATTTTTAATATATCTTTTGGACTGTTGCCTAAGTACACGTGCAAATAGTTTAGTGCTTCGTTTAAGACGAATCTACTCCCAAAATTCCTTTCGCAATCTTTTATTTATGGCTCACCCAAATGTTAAGTTCAAAAAGAAAAGAATCAGATGTATATTACATTGTGGTATGTTGTCTTCTGGGATTACTAAACCCCAGAAATTTTAATGCTAAATTTGTGTTTTAAGGAAAAATTGCTCTTAAAGATCCCAGTCTATATGGATGTGCTTAATAATTTATTCTTCTTGTTGTAATCCACTGGTAGAAAGGGTACAGTTCACTGCCCTATATTTTATACACCCAAAGAACAATTGGGCCAAATGCTGTCCTTCCATATAGTCGTTCATGTACCTTCTCATGTGCCGAAGGTTAGCCATGAGATGGGACAAAACAGTTCGATAGCCATTTAATTTCAGCCATGCCTTTACATAGAGAACTCCCATAATGGTGCTCAATATAAATGCTTATATGAGTGTCTGTGGGTGAGGAATCCTCATACTTGATAATGCATCGTTCACCAAAGAGGGAGAGGGTAGTCTTCCATTCCAAGGGCAAATCTAGCAGTCAAGATACAGTTAGCCTCAATTATTGTTACATGTTCAGTTATACAACATTTATTTTTTAAAACGGGAGAGATACAAGATATACCTGCTGAAACTGCCTTCTGTACAACTAGCAAAAGAACCGCTGCAAGGCTTCATTTGCTCCAGAGCATTGTGCTGGCATCTGTTTTCAGTGTCAAAGATAAATAATTCTGAAATGGATGAAGAAAGAGTCATGCATGGGGAGGGGTTGTGGCTCAGTGGTAGAGCTTCTGCTTGGTATGCAGAAGGTCCCTGGTTCAATCCCCGGCATCTCCAGTTAAAGGGACTAGGCAAGTAGATGATCTGAAAGACCTCCGCCTGACACCCTGGAGAGCCACTGCCAGTCTGAGTAGACAATACTGACTTTGCTGGACCAAGGATCTGATTCATAGGGTTGCCAACCTCCAGCTACTAGTTCGAGATCTCCTGCTATTACAACTGATCTCCAGCCGACAGAGATCAGTTCACCTGGAGAAAATGGCCACCTTGGCAATTGGATTCTATGGCATTGAAGTCCCTCCCCTCCCCCACCCTCCTCAGGCTCCACCCCAAAAACCTCCTGCCGGTAGCGAAGAGGGACCTGGCAACCCTACTGATTCAGTATAAGGCAGCTTCATGTGTTCATGCAAGTGCCCAACTGCTCAGAGTGCGTTTCTGTCACCACTGAGTAAATACAGTGATTCAGAGAATCGTTCCCAGATTTGAGGGTGCTATTTGCAAGTGACGTTTGAGGCTCCACTAGCATCTCCTTTTTAGAAATTAAACATTGGGCCGGGACTCCATCCTTTTCATCTTGGTTATTTAGCACTTTTTTAAAAATCTCCCCCCCCCCCCACGACCATTACCTTCCTCCAAGGTGGCACGCATGGTTCTCCTTCTCCCCCATTTTACCCCCCAGACTCTCTTGTGAGATAGGGTAGGTAGACTAACAGAAGAGTGACCAGCCTACGGTCTCCCACTAAGAACAACCTTGTTGAAAAAAATGAACTGTGCTCCTGAGCTGTTTTCGGTAGCCTGTATTGAATCAGTTGCCCTGTGCCTGGAAAGATGCTATTTTCAAAAGCTATCATTTTACCTCTAAAATTATATCTGTGTCCACTGCGAGAGAACAAAAGTTGGAAAATAATCCCAGAGGGTGTAGCCATGCTGGTCTGTTGCAGCAAAAGTCAACAGTAGTTTTGTGGCACCTTAAAAGGAGAACATTTTTTTAAAATTTCCTGAATATTAAACGTGTGGGGTACACAGTTCTTCAGATGCAGTGGTTCATCGGAAGACGTCGACTCCAGCTCTCGAACTTTTATGGTTGAACATAGGGTTGCCAGGTCCCTCTTTGCCACCGGCGGGAGGTTTTTGGGACGGAGCCTGAAGAGGGCGGGGTTTGGGAGGGAAGGGACTTCAATGCCATAGAGTCCAATAGCCAAAGGGGCCATTTTCTCCAGGGGAACCGATCTCTATCGGCTGGAGATCAGTTGTAATAGCAGGAGAGCTCCAACTACTACTGAAGTGCTTCTGTATTATTATATTAGTAGTTAATTATACCCTGACCTGGATGGCCCAGACTAGCCTGATCTCGTCAGATCTCAGAAGCTAAGCAGGGTCAGCCCTGGTTAGTATTTGGATGGGAGACCACCAAGGAAGTCCAGGGTTGCTGTGCAGAGGAAGGCACTGGCAAACCACCTCTGTTAGTCTCTTGCCAAGAAAACCCCAAAAGGGGTTGCCATAAGTCGGGTGCGACTTGACGGCACTTTACACACACAGTTAATTATAATAACACAGTCAGAGGTTGTTAGTTTAAAGCAGTTGTTTATTGGATCCAATATACATACCGGGTGGAAACTGCCCAGATGCGCAGGACAGCTTGCACACCAAACAAAGGATTACAGTCAGCAACGTTTATAACCTCTGATTAGGGGTGTTCCATAGTGCATAGATTCAATGCCCATTGGGTGTTTACTCCAACATCTTATTAGAATAGCCTATAGAGATTGCCCGAGGCTGTTTTTAAGCAAGCACTTGGTCTTGTGATCTTTGTAAGCAGGAAACCACATTCCTTAACAGGAAGGTAATTCTGAGTTGTTTATCAGTGAAAAGCTGTACCAGGCAAGAACTGTAATCTGTTGGCCTCTTAGTTATGGATGCCACCATTCCCAAACTTCCTTGTGTGTGCATATGAATGTGTGCTTACACATGGTATTGTGCTAGATGTTAACTCTTGTCCTGGGCTTAGCACCTTTGTAAGTGCAGTATGCAGTATTTCATTCATAGGGTCGCCATTAGTCGGAAGCGACTTGACGGCACTTAACACACACATGCAGTCTGAATATAAAAGCATGCATTACTAATAATATATAATGGTTATAGGCACTACACTACCTGGAGGTTGGGGGAGAAATAGACACCACTGTACTAATATCGGGAGGATGAGGAACTCAGTACAGGAGCGAAGCGTATACAAAGTGCAAAAATTTTTATAAGCTACCAAAAAGACATGACAATACAACTATACACACTATATACAGGATTGCCACACTATAATCCTTACCCCAAGTGGGAAGTGATGTCTCTTACCCTTCGTGGGAAATAATAATGATTTGGCATTTTTTGAAATCTTACCCGTTATGGGAGACTATTTGAATGAATGAATGTACAAAAGGACGTTGAAGGACTGATGAAGAGTTGTCCATTGTGAACTCGAAACGATCGTCTCCTCATTGGGAACCTCGATGAAAATCTTTTGGATACCACTTCTCCTACAATGGAGAGAGACTCTATGAACATCGGCGGTGTCATTTTGACACTTGTTTCCACCTTGTACAGTCACCTTGTCTGTCTTAAGCTTGTGTGTTTCAGCTTAGTAGCGTATATAGTGTGTATAGTGGTATTGTCATGTCTTTTTGGGAGCTTATAAGGTTTTTTTGCACTTTATACACACTTCGCTCCTGTACTGAGTACCTGGAGGTTGGCATCCCTACTTGAATAAGAATAAAAATGTAAGGTACCACAACGAGTTCTGTTTATTTGGGGGGTGGGGGAGGGGGGGGAAACCAACCATGCACCCAGTCCAAAGCTCCCTCTCTTCAGTCCCTAATGTTTCCGTATATTCTAAACCAGAACCTAGAGACAATTTAAAGACGAACCCATTTTTTAAAAAAATCCTTACTGATATGGTAAACAAGGGTTCGTGGGGGGAGAGAGAGACCTGAGATTGTTATTTCAAGAAAACAGTTTATTTGCAGCTGCTGACTCAGAGGCCCTAATGGGCAGAAATCTCTGAGCCCCAATCATACCGAGGAAGGGATATTTATCCAAATTCAAGATATGACAACCCATCAACATTCAGGGTAGGCTGATCACACTCCAGACATCGAGGCGGCAGCGGAGTAATAGTTTCACCCAGTTCTTGTTATGGTTTACTGTAACCCTCCAAGGCTCTTGCCCCAATTCCTTAGCACACAGGCATAACCACACAGAGATATCCTGCCCAGCAACAAGCTATTCCCTTGCTGTCCTAATACATTTTACAGAAAGGTAAAGAGATTATTACAAATTGCTAAACCAGTGGATCTTCCATAGTCAGGGGAAGTCTACCTGCTGTCACATTACAAACATTTGCGAACCAGAGCGACTTGCTAAAATAAAATGTCGCTGGTGCCCCCAAGGCTCCGTTTATCGCCGCCCTTCCTCCCCTCCTGGCTGGGGCCTCCGCGCCGCGCCGTTGCTAGGCAACCCCCCGAGCTCGTGACGGAGGCGGGGCGAGCGTGAGGGCAAAGGGCCCCCCAGCGTTGCCCGGCTCCAAAATGTCCGCCTAGGGGGCGGCCGCGCGGGATCTCGCAGTTCCGGAGAGAACCACGTGGCGAAAGGGTTTGGCGCAGGCGCGTTGAGGGCGGCGCTGTCAGCCCGGCCGGCGGCGCGGTGCTGCTGGCTGCGGCGGGGCGGCAAGGAGAGGCCCCCTCCCTCCCTCCCTCCCGCCCGCCCTCCCGCCGGAGATGGCGACCCCCCTGCTCCCGTGCGTCGTGGACGGCGGCACCGGGTGAGTTGCAAGCGGAGCCGGGCTCCCTGCCTTTGCCCTGGCATGGCCCCGTCGCTGCCTTGCCGGGGCCCCGCGGCCTACCTGCTCATCGCCCCTCCACGCCCTCCTTTCCCTTCCTGGGCCCTGAGAAGCGCCTTCTCCTCAACCCGCGCCTTCTCCAGGAGAAGCCAAGGCTGCCCAATCCTCTCCCCACACTCCCCTTAACTTGCACAGAGGGACCAGCAAAAGAAGAGGGTGGGTGAGTGGGTGGGGGTCTTTCCCTTACTACCGTCCGGACTCCCCCCCCCCCCAAGAGGCTCTTAGAACCACAGAGTTGGGAGGGACCCCCAGGGTCATCTAGTCCAACCCCCCTGCACCATGCAGGAATTTCACAACTGCCTCCCCTCCACACCCCCAGCGACCCCTACTCCCTGCCCAGAAGAGGGCCAAGATGCCCTCCCTCTCGTGAACTGTCTAAGGTCGTAGAATCCGCATTGCTGACAGATGGCCATCTAGCCTCTGCTGGAAAACCTCCAGGGGAGGAGAGCTCACCACCTCCCGAGGAAGCCTGTCCCGCTGAGGAACCGCTCTGTTAGAAAATGCTTCCTAATGTCTAGACGGAAACTCTTTTGATTTAATTTCAACCCGTTCTCCATGTATAGAAGAATTCAGCCTTGTACCCCCTCTTGGCTTTCAAAAGGGACTTTTCTCTCTCGTGTGTGTGTGTGTGTGTGTGTGTGTGTGAAGTGCCGTCAAGTCACAGGCGACTTATGGCGACCCCTTTTGGGGGTTTTCATGGCAAGAGACTAACAGAGGTGGTTTGCCAGTGCCTTCCTCTGCACAGCAACCCTGGACTTCCTTGGGGGTCTCCCATCCAAATACTAACCAGGGCTGACCCTGCTTAGCTTCTGAGATCTGACGAGATCAGGCTAGCCTGGGCCATCCAGGTCAGGGCTCTCTCTTGTGTACCTGTGCCAAATGACCTCGCTGGACTCTCACTTCTACCTGAATTCGGTTAGGTTGTATTTAGTCTTTTGAAAGAGTCACTTTGGAGCATAACCCTTTTTTCTTGGTGGATTGCCCCACTGCACTTCTGCAGCATTCACTGTACCCCATTTCAAACAGAGCAGAAACTTAGAAGAAGCAATATGCCTGAATAGTAACAACAGTAAAGTATAATCTAAAATCTAATTTAGCATCACAAGAGGAAAAAACCATTTTGTTACAGAGAAGAGTTGTTTTTTATATGCTGACTTTCTCTAACTTTTAAGGAGATTCAAACCAGCTTACAGTCTCCTTCCATTCTTCTCCCCACAACAGACACTTTGTGAGGTAGGTGGGGCTGAGAGAGTTCAGAGAGAAGTGTGACTAGCCCAAGGTCACCCAGCTGGCCTCATGTGGAGGAGTGGGGAAACCAACCCGGTTCACCAGACTAGAATCTGCTGCTCATGTGGAGGAGTGGGGAATCAAACCTGGTTCTCCAGATTAGAGTCCACCGCTCCAAACCACCGCTCTTAACCACTACACCATGCTGGCTCTCTTAAGATGTCTGTTGTGGGGAGAGGAAGGGAAGGTGATTGTAAGCTGCTTTGAGACTCCTTAAAGGTAGAGAAAATCAGGATATAAAAACCAACTCTTTTTCTTCCTGTTCATTCTCCACTGCTTGCCACCTTGCCTTTCTTTCCCTCTTTTTACAAAGAGCTTGAAGAGGTCTTAGATTGCCTGAGTCATTAGGATGCTGGGTCATCACCCTTTCCAACCTTGACCTCATAGGGGACACCTCTTTTTCTGTGACACTTCTCTTGTGCTTTAATCGACACACTGCTGCCATGGTTGATACAGTATCCCAATGAACCCACAATGCCATCCCTCTCCACATCCATAATTTTGGGGCACCTTCCTCTTTCTCACGTAGGGACATATGAATCCTTGCTCTGAACTGGAGCTAGGATTGGTATGTGCCTATGTACATACAGAGCAACCTGTGCTGGTTTCATGCCCCCTCTTCCAAGAGCGGCTCTGGCACACTTCTTATGTTGTGGAGCCATCCCCCAAACCACACAGCTTTACGTGTCTTTCCCTAGTTCTCTGTGCCTTTGATCCCGCATCTTTAAAACCATCCCCATAGGAACGCTTTCTATATTATTAACGTTTTATTGGTGCCAGCTGCCAAGGAGGGTCTTGCAGTTATTTTTTGTCAGCCTTCCTACCAATATTGATCCTTTACCCTCGTAGCTCACAAATTTTGATGTATACTCAGGAAACGACCATCAGGACTGTGTGCTTGCTGTAGGTCAACTTTTGTTTCTAACGTGTTGAAGAAGGCACCCCATCCCCATGTTTTTGCCACCCTGTGGGATTGCCACCGGTGCTTAGTTCGAAGTTTTAATCAGATGGAGACTGATAAGAAGTTAAATGTTAGAAGCAGGAACTGCTCTGTGGTGTTGCAGTTATATCTTCCCCACTCTCCCCTCCCCCCCATTTGAGCAACGACAAGGGTGGAAGAAACATAGGAGGGTAAAAAAACAACAACAGGTTTGTTTGAGAAATCCACTTTCTTAGTCAGGTTTGAACCCACCTGTGTTAGCTTATTCCCTGCTTGTATTCTTCTTTCTTGCATAAGCCTATTCCTGTAGACCAGTGGTTCCCAAACTTTTCCGGCCACTGCCCCCTTGGTTTCACAGAGTCAACCCCACTGCCCCCTACCCTATCCAGCAACACAGTTGAAGAGGCCCACCTCTAGCACCCCCCTGCTGCCTCCTTGCCTCTTAATGCCCCCTAGGTAATCCCACCGCCCCCCAGGGGGTGATATGGCCCACTGTGGGAACCACTGCTGTAGACTGTTCCAATTGAGGGAATAAAATATTATACTGATGAGTGCAGAGGTTTGTCCTCTGAACCTCTAAGAGCAGGGCTTCTTAAACCTTTTCCACTCGTCACCTCCCGAGAAATTTTTATGTGACCCCGGGTATATAGGTATATAAAATAGGCATACAAATCAAACATTTACTGATCATAAATCATAATGAAATTTATTTTAAAACAATTCTTTGGTATACATATAATTTTACCATTTATTAAAGACGAATGCAAATTTTTCGCAACCCCCACATTCAGTTATACGACCCCATGTGGGGTCGTGACCCACAGTTTAAGAAGCTTTGCTCTAGAGGGCAAGACTAGATTTAATGGGCTTAAGTTACAGGAAGAGAGGCTGAGTGCTGGAGAAATTCCCTACCAGTAAAAAGAATTTTGTAGGAGAGCCAGCAAAGGTTAAGAGCTTAAAATTGCTTCTGTCTCATCTCCAGAGGAAGAAGCATAATTGCAATCCGAACTCCCTTCCCCACAATGACCCATTTTCTGCTGCTAGATCCAGCGTAGTATAGTGGTTAAGAGTGGCAGACTCTAATCTGGAGAACCGGGCTCAATTCCCCACTCCACATGAAGCCTGCTGGGTGACCTTGGGCCAGTCACAGTTCTCTCAGAACCCTCCCAGCACACGCAGAGGCAGGCAATGGCAAACCACCTCTGAACGTCTCGTGCCCTGAAAACCCGACGGGGTCGCCATGTCAGCCATGACTTGACAGCAAAAACAACAACAATAACAAAAATAATTTAACAATGGAATGAACACCTCGATTGGAGGGGAGGAATGGACAGGCTTTCCTATGAGGGTTTTCAGGCTGAGGCTGTATAGCCATCTCTCGAACACATTGTAGCTTTGGATTCCTTGCATTGGCCAGAGGTTTGGACAAGACCGCTAACACCCCTTCCATAGGGTTGCCAGGTCCCTTTTTGCCACCGGCGGGAGCTTTTTGGGGCAGAGTCTGAGGATGGGGGGGGGGTTTGTGGAGAGGAGGGACATCAATGCCATAGAGTCCAGTTGCCAAAGCGGCCATTTTCTCTAGGTGAACTGATCTCTATCAGCTGGCATGCAGAACTAATTACACCATTTTGTCTTGAATATGTAAAATAACAGTAGATTGGCACAACATTTCAATTAAAAGTAATGGATTTAGTGCTTGTAGAGATTATTGCCCTGACCTGGATGGTCCAGGCTAGCCTGATCTTGTGAGATCTTGGAAGCTAAGCAGCGTCAGCCCTGGTTAGTATTTGGATGGGAGGGAGACCACCAAGGAAGTCGAGGGTTGGTATGTAGAGGAAGGCAGCGGCAAACCACCTCCGTTTGTCTCTTGTTGTGAGAGCCCTACGGGGTTCATCATAAGTTAGCTGCAACTTGATGAAACGTTCCACCATCAGAGAGCCTTAGAAATAATTTTTTTGTCCCCAGCAGACTAGTACAACAGCCCTTTGGACAATGACCACATGAAATCTAGCTACAGAACTACTTAGAATGATAAAATCATAGAATTGGAAGGGACCACCAGGGTCATCTAGTCCAACCCTCTGCACAATGCAGGAAATTCACAACTGCCTCCCCCCCACACCCCTAGTGACCCCTACTCCATGCCCAGAAGATGGCCAAGATGCCCTCCCTCTCATGATTTGCCTAAGGTCATAGAATCAGCATTGCTGACAGATGGCCATCTAGCCTCTGCTTAAAAACCTCCAGGGAAGGAGAGCTTACCACCTCCCGAGGAAGCCTGTTCCACCGAGGAACCGCTCTAACTGTTAGAAAATTCTTCCTAATCTCTAGATGGAAACTCTTTGGATTTGATTTCAACTTGTCGGTTCTGCTCCTACCTTCTGGGGCAACAGAAAACAACTCGGCACCATCCTCTATATGACAGCCCTTCAAATACTTGAAGATAGTTATCACATCATGATTGTAACATGTATATGAGCTCTTGTTTCATATCAGGGTGTTTATCCCAAATAATGCTGAATTTATGAAGATAATATTTTTGTAGCTGCTTCTCGCTCGCTCTTTAATCTGAATGGATCAAAAGGCAGTATGGGGGTTAGTAATGTTCTTTGTAGCAAGCCTGCTAGAGGCAAAAACAGAATATCAATGTTAAAAAGCATGGATAAAAACATGACATTTGAATCTGGATTTCTGGCAGTTTACAGACATATGGTACAAGACCCTAGACAAGACTTGCTAAGTCTGGTATATTTATCTGAGCTTCTAATTCATTGAAATGGAGATAAAATTCTACATGTTACTATATTTATTGCAATTACATTTTAGAAAAAAACGTGTGAAACCTAGAAGTGAAAATGGGGGTGGGGGGTTTGAAGCAGAAGTATAAACTTTTGTAATGCGAGCGACCAACTCTGTTTAAGGAGAGCTTAATTTCTCTTTTTTTATATATATAATTGTTTTATTTATATAATTGGAGGGTACAGAAAGGAAAAAAAGGGAAGAGGTAAACGTTATTTTTATAAAAACAATACAGTATTATAAAATATTTCTGAGTAAAACATAATTACAGAGTATCTTTAATTTGTTAAGCTTGAGTCTGATTGATTTCTAATCTTTAAAAATTTATATTCTACTTAGCAGTTGATTAGGGTATTAGCTACCTTTTATGTAAGTATAAAAAGACGCCCACTTCTCCTTAAATTGCTCAATAGGTTCACTAGGTTTAGGATTTAATTCAAAAGTCATTTTGGCCATACTTGCATATTCCAAAAGTTCATCTTTCCAGGCATCAATTTCAGGTATGTGAGTTTGTTTCCAGGTTCTTGCTAACACTGTTCTGGCAGCTGTTGTAGCATATTTGAGAACGTCATGCGATTTCGAAGGTAAGTTTGGCGGCACTATACTGAGTAGATAAAATTTGGGATCAAGTGTAAACTTAATATCTAACATCAACTGTAATTCTCGATGAATTCTTTTCCAGTATAGTTGTAATTTTGGACATGTCCACCAGACATGAAAGTAAGAACCGTCTGTCACTTGACATTTCCAACATGCACCTTTTTTCCCTGGAATTGTCATCTGGGAAAGCATATTTGGAGTCAGATACCATCTGTAAAAAGTTTTATACCAATTTTCTTTCACTTCTTGACAGACAGTATATTTCAATTCAGTAGTGCAAAGTTTTTCCCATATGTCCATATTGATCATTTCTCCAAAATTTTGCATCCACTTTATCATATTTGTTTTCACTTGTTCTTCTTCTGTATCGTATTTCAGGAGGAGCTTATAAATTTTCCCTAATACGTGTGAATCGTTTTTAAATATAAACTGCTCAAATTCTGTTAATTCGCGAAATGGTTGAGGGTATAGACAGTCTTTTTGCAGATTGGACCTCAATTGTAGATAAGTTAACCAGTTCAGCTTTTGAAATTTTTCTTGAAGTTTGATCATAGTCTTAATTTCTCCCGTAGATTCTATCATATCATTGTAAGTGAAGTGGACACCCGGTTTCAGTTTAACATTGTCGTGATAAGCTTCGGTTGGAGACATTATGGATGGCGGAGAAGGGCTTATTCTCTTTTTGTATCTTTTCCACACTTTCAATAACGCTGTTTTAACATCACAATCTTCTAGTACTTTGTTTTTTTGAATTTTGGTTTTGGAATCCCACAAAACTTTATGGAAACCTTGTCCCAAATCCGCCCGCTCTAAATTAACATACCGGCTTTTGGGATGTTTTATCAATTCTGTTATCCAAGTTAAACAGGCAGCATGGTAGTATAATTTAAGATTAGGCAATGCCAGCCCTCCTCTTTTCTTTTCGACTTGAAGGACTTTGAATCTAACTCTCGGTTTTTTTCCATTCCAAACAAATCGGTTGACTTGTTTTTGCCAGTTTTCTAGTGTCCTGTCGGGGATGTCAATCGGCAAAAATTGAAATAAAAAATTTAGTCTGGGAAGCACATTCATCTTTATTGTCGATATCCTTCCTATCCATGAGATGTTCATTTTTGACCATAAGCTCAGATCTTTTTCTATTTCTCCCCAAATTTTCAAGTAATTTGACCTTATAAGTGTATTATTTTGTGAGGATATGTTGACACCCAAATATTTCACTGATTCTTTGGTAATTCGACATCCGATGATATCTTCAATATGCTTGTCTTCATCTGTTGTTAAGTTGAAAGTCAAAATTTTCGTCTTCGTTTTGTTAAGTTTATAACCGGAATATTTTGCATATTCAATGAGGTGATTGTAAACATGTGGAAGTGTTTGTTCAGGATTTTGGCAGATTAGGACAACGTCGTCTGCATAGCTTTTGATTTTGTGTTCTTCATTTTCTATTGTTAAACCTTTAATTTTTGGGTCGTTTCTTATATAATTTGAAAGGACCTCCATTGATAAGTCAAATAGAAGTGGAGAAAGAGGACAGCCTTGTCTTGTACCTTTTGTAATGTTAAATTCTGTCGACAGCGAACCGTTGATCAATAAACGAGCTCTCTGAACCGAATATATCATGTTGAAGACTTTAAGAAAAGTTTCTCCACAATCCATTTGTTGTAATGTTTTAGAAATGAAGTGCCAGGAAACGTTATCGAAAGCTTTTTCTGCATCTAAAAATATCATTGCGGTTTTTAATGATTTTGACTTTACATGTTTAACTGCACTCACATTATCTCTCACATTATCTCTCATTAATCTCTTTGGGATGAAACCTGTTTGATCTGGATGTACCAAATTACCAATGTATTTTTGAAATCTTTTGGTGATTATAGAGACAAAAATTTTATAGTCAATGTTCAGTAATGATATTGGTCTATAAGCTTGAGGAAGATATTGATCTGCAGCTTCTTTTGGAATCAGAGAAATATGTGCTTCCTGCCATGACAGAGGGATCTTACCGTGTTCAATTACCCCGTTGTAAAGAGAGAGTAAGACCGGAGTTAATTGTTCAAACAACTTGTAGTATTGTGGTGTTATACCATCCGGACCGGGTGCCTTGTCTGGTTTTAAATTATTGATGGCATCTACGATTTCTTGAGTTGTTATCTTCTGGTTGAGACTCTCTTGTTCTTCTAATGATAATTTAGGTAATTGTGCATCTGCTAAATAGGTTGAGAGTTCATGTTCTTGCAGGTCATCTTTCAAATAAAGTTGCTTGTAGTACTCCACAAATATTTTTTCAATTTCCTCTTGTTTATTATAAATTATCCCGTTAGCTTTGGCACCAATTATCTTCCTTTTCTTCTCTTGTTGTCGGAGTTGGTTGGCTAAAAAGCGACCTGGTTTGTTTGCTCTTTCAAAATACCTTTGCTTGGCATATTTGACTTTTATTTTGATTTCTTCTATTTCTATCAACTCTATTTGGTGCTTGGTCATCTTGATATCATGTAGTGTAGTTTTATCTGGTTTGATTTGGACTTTTCCAGTTTTCTTAGTTGATCTTGTAATTCTTTAATTTTCTTCTGTCTTTCTTTTTTCTTTTTGGAATTCAGGGCTATCATTTTCCCTCTTATAAAAGCTTTGCTGGCGTCCCATATAATAAGATCAGACATGCCTTCAGTCTTATTTAAAATAAAAAACTCTTTCAGATCATGCTGGCATTGTTCAAGTGTTTGTTTATTCCGCAAAATTTGATCATTCAGCCGCCATCTTCTGATCCCTGTTTTACCTCTTAGCAAGGTCAGTTCAATTGGATTGTGGTCTGACAATATCCTGGGTGCAATATGTATTCTCTCCACGCTTGTTATCATTGATCTGGAGGCCCAGCACATATCAATTCTTGAATGTGACTCGTGACGATTTGAATAGAAGGTGTAATCTTTTGTTCTTGGATTTTTCATTCTCCATATATCAATCAAATTAAATTCTTTCATTAATTTGAGAACACTCTTCGGCAACTTCCCGGATGTGCTGCTGTGGGTCTTGTCAATCATGGGATTCACGACTGCATTGAAATCTCCTAAAATTATAATTTCTCCTTGATGGTGTTCTGCAAGATTCTTAAACAATGTTTCATAGAAAATTTCTTTGGCAGCATTCGGAGCATAAATATGTGCTATTGTAAAACAAATTCCATCTGATCCGAAAAGGATTAAAATCTGATAACGTCCATCTGGGTCTGCTATGTGGGTTTTTACGGTCAGAATTTTCTCATTGATATAAATGACTAGGCCTCTCTTCTTCACTTGAGCCGATGCGAGATAAGGAGTTCCAAGATGATTTATATGTAGGATTTTCTCATGATTTTTTTTAATATGGGTTTCTTGAAGACAAATGATGTCTTTCTTTTGCTTTTTTAAGCTGTGAAAGACTCTCTTTCTTTTATTAGGAGAATTAAGACCGTTAATATTCAGTGATGTTATCTGTAGATGATTCATGGTGAAATTAAGATTCAAGTCTACAATGCAGCTGCTTGGTCTTATTTGTCTCCTTCTGGAGTCTTCTTGTGTTTTCTGAGTTCTCGCTTCTCAAGCGGTTGTTTTTTTGCCTTCTGGGTCAGTTGTGATTTGCTAGGGCCTTCTTCTGGGTTATCTTCGGAATCTTTTGAGGCAGTATCTTCCAAAGTTTTTAGTTCTTCAAGTAAATCTTTTGCTTGAAGATGATTGTGAATTGTTCTTTTCCCTTTTGGCAGAGAGATCTCTAAAGAATATGGAATAAGCCAACGAAACCTGATTTGTCGCTTAACCAGTTCTTGCTTCAAGTCGTTATACTCTTTTCTTTTAGTTAGAACACTTCTTGGAAGATCTGATAGAATTTGTATTGAATTCCCTTCCCAGATCAGTGGATCGTCTCTTTGTGTCTTAAGCAGCAGATCTCTGGTTCTTTTGTGGACAAATCTCACCAATATATCTCTTGGTTTTTTGTACTTGGTGGCATAAAATGAGTTTATTCGGGAGAGCTTAATTTCTCTTAAATGGTGGACTGCTGGCAACTGAACACTGCAAAATTCTGGTTTCTTTTTTTCCATTTATGTTGCTAATCTGGGCTGGAAAAATCTCAGTTTGGTTGGATGTTCCCAACATTCTTAAAGGGTCCCCTGGCTTGGATCATAGCTGTGATGCAAGGTGGATAAACATTTAGTCGTCCCCCCCACCCCCTGTGTTGTTAGCCCTGGAAGGGAAAGAAGACAGATCATTCTTTTTTCCTTTCCAGGGCTAACCATAATCGCTGAGGGTGGTCTCCCATCCAAGGCTGATCCAACTCAGCCCTCCGAGTTCTGATGAGACCGGGCTAGCCTGGGCCATCCAGGTCAGGGCAGCTGAATGATGAATTTGTAATGAGTGATTCAGCCACAGCCATATTGGGAAAGGGTTAAATTTCTGTTCCCTCATACCTGATCTGACTTGTGGTGGAGGTTGGCGGGTCGGGGAAGGCTTTGGCTCCAACTTCTCTCTAAAAAATATTGGGAAATTCAATCTTGGATCTCCCTGGAGCACATCTAGTTTGGGCCCGAGAACACTTGTAGGAAATGTTCAGACTTGATCCAGGCATGTCTAGTGAGAGGGAGATCCATAAGTAGGGTTGCCAGGTCCCCTTTTGCCACCATCAGGAGGTTTTTGGGGCGAAGCCTAAGGAGGGTGGGGTTTGGGGAGGGGACGGACTTCAATGCCATAGAGTCCAATTGCCAAAGCGGCCATTTTCTCCAGGTGAACTGATCTCTACCGGCTGGAGATCAGTTGTAATAGCAGGAGATCTCTAGCTAGTTCCTGGAGGTTGGCAGCCCTATCCATAAGTAGGAGAGTTACTGGAGATTCCTTTCTATGTACCCTTCTGTCTGGATGGGGCCCAATGGTATTGTTAAGGATCATACAAGACAATACGGATATCACAGTTCTCACAGGAGTTTGGTCCTCCAGTTCAGATTGTGCTGCTTTGCCCATAAAAACTGTCTTCCTGTGCTCCTTGTTAGCGTTGGAAGGAAAAAAGAAAAGCATGGAAGCACTCTGTGTATGTTCATTGTTGTTGGTTTTTATAGGCAAAACTGTTTGGACATGGGGACTCCCTTTTTCTGTGGCCTTGATCGTAATTAAGGTTGCCAACCTCCAGGTCCTAGGACATTAATGTTAACAGCTAAACAGAATAAGGAACAACCTGTTGAAAGATTATGTTGGGGAATTGATTACACACCCTTGGCCTTCAAAATTAGGTCTATTATAACTAAATTTCAGCCAATTATATCAGAAGTTTCAGGGTGTATCCAGAAACCCTTGGTAGCATTAAGGAAAACAAGATCACTTGACGATAGCTTGGTTAACTCAGATATAACCAAGGGATCAGATGTGAAAATGACAAATAGGTCTTTACCACAAGGTTTCTTCAAATGTGGAAATTGTAAAATATGCACAAATACGCTTGAGGGGCATGAAATTGAGATACCGGGATATGGCAAACATTATATTACTAATTTTTACAATTGTAACTCTGCCTATGTAATTTATTATGTATTATGTGAATGTTCAAAGGGATATATTGGGCAAATGACACGCCCGGTTAAATTAAGGATTATAGAACACCTGTCTCACGTTAGAAGGAAGGAACTGTCGGCTCCTTTAACGAAACATTGTTTGGATAATAATCATGATTGTAATAAAATTAGGTTTTGTGTTTTGGATTCAGTAGATAGGTGTTCTACACAAGTTTCTGCTGAAAAGGCATTATCCAAAATGGAATCAATATATATATTTAAATTTAACACTCTTGAGCCAGAGGGATTAAACAGGGCACTGGGCTTGTCAGCTTTTCTTTACGGTAAGTATTGAAAGGACCTGTCCCCCTTTTTGAAAAAGTTAAAAAGTTAAATGCATTAAGATGAATAAAAAGTATAGGGACCTCATGTTAGGTCCGGCACTTTTCAATTGTGACCTGCAGGGGAAGGCTGTTGCCTCCAATTCAGTAAGTATGGTAAAGGTAAAAGGAATTAATCTATGATGTTTGTATTTTATTATAAGTGTTTTCATTATTATTTTTTAGATTGATGCCTTGATAAAGATTATTAAAACTTTACCCAATCTCGGGAAATAAAGTTGGCATGGCATATGGCACAGCATAGATTATAAGGGCAAGTAATGCTCATAGAAAAATTGGCAATTACACCAGATTTGGAAAAATTGCAAGGGCATATTATGCCTGTGTATTCAGATATGTAAATCTGTATGTATGTGTATGAGATAAGCCATATGACTATAAGTTTGTATGAAGTATATACAACATCCAGTAAAAGCAAACAAGGTTTAGTTGTAAATTTTGTTCATTATTTCGGTATTTTTCCATACGGAACACAGCAATAACCTCCAGGTACTAGATCTCCTGCTATTACAACTGATCTCCAGCCAATAGAGATCAGTTCACCTGGAGAAAGTTGCTTTGGCAATTGAACTCTATGGCATTGAAGTCCCTCCCCTCCCCAAACCCCGCCCTCTTAAGCCTCCCCCCAAAAAACCTCCCGCTGGTGGCAAAGAGGGACCTTGCAACCCTAATTGTAATTGAGGCCCCAAATGCCAGAAATTTAGTTTTAAATAATGTGTGAAGGTAAGCTCTCTTACCATGTCTAGTTTGATCCATGAGGGTGGATTTTGGAGATCACTGTGGGACACGGGGAAAAGAAGGTGATCTCTTAGGTGTGTTGGGCCTAAGCCGATTAGACCTTTTATAAGAAAAAAACAAAACAACCTACCAGACAAGCTTCTTTTGAAAATATTTCTTAGGTAGCCAAATGCTTGGTATTTCCACCCCCTCAAGCTTTGCAAATAAGCCTAGCAGATATTGGTGCTTGTAGGTTATCCGGGCTGTGTGACCGTGGCCTTGGTATTTTCTTTCCTGACGTTTCGCCAGCAGCTGTGGCCGGCATCTTCAGAGGAGTAACACGTCAGGATAACCTACAAGAACCAATGAACTCTGACCGTGAAAGCCTTCGACAATATCTAGCAGGTATTGTTCGTTATGTTAACGGGTGTTCATTTCCCAGGGGATGGAGGGTTCATCTCTGCCCCATCCCACAGTACATAATAACCAATTATCAAAATCATAGTGATTGTAACAGTCCCTGTCAAGCCCGAAGCACTCTGCAGATGTGAGCCCTCTGGGTTGCGAGCAGGGTATATGCTAATAGAACAGGTGTGCGTTTCATCCGTGGAATCCAAAATTGTTTTGGTAACTGCTTAATCCTTTGATTAACAGTTACTTATTCTACAGCTAAATCCCCAGGTCCCAACTGGAATATTTTTTTCCCTACCTCGGCTGACAATTTACATATACAGTGTATTTAAAAAATACGTTAATATTCTCCTTGAATTAACTGGTTTGCTAATTACAGCTCTATTGAAATATCTGTAAACTGCCCTTCTGTTTTGAAGGATCCCCCAAGCAGGTATTTGAACCCCAAAAAATCCAAAATCAGGTTAAAACTACAGAGCGTAAAGCAAACCCAAGAAGCAGATCTGTAATTTAAAGAAGCAATTAAAAAGTTATATGTCAGATAAATCAGAACACACATTACAGTATTTTTGCCGCATATGTTTCTTCTCGCTACGGTGACAAGTTTCTTTAGTGATCAGTTTACATGCTGACCTGGTTTTTCACATGGGACAGGGTGAGCTATTTTAAGACACTTGGGATGCCTGTATGGTATTAAAATGGAACTGCCTTAAGAGGAACTTCATTTCCACTGTTTGTTTCAGCAAGGTGAGGTTTCCTGACTTCACAGCATTGACGGACTGCTGTCTTTGTGGTTTCTTTAAGAGTGAAATCAAACAGTTTGCAATAGATAACAAGATTTAAACTCCATTCTCACGATGTAGGCAGCATGTAGGGTTGCCAACTTCCAGATGGTGGCTGGAGATCTCCTGGTATTAGAACTGATCTCCAGCTGATAGAGATCAGTTCACCTGGAGAAAATGACTGCTTTGGAAGGTGGACTCTATGACATTATACCCCATTCGGGTCCCTCACCTACCCAAACCCCGCCCTCCTCAGGCTCTGCCCCAAAAACCTCCCGCCGGTGGTGAACAGGGACTTGGCAACCCTAGCAGTATGCCATAAATACGTTTTAATGGCAGTGGCCAGATAACATTTTTAAAAGATGCTATTAAACAGTTTTTACATGACATATCCAAAAGCTTTTGAGCCCTTTGTGCGCAATTTCTGCTAACGTGGGGCTGAATTTGGGAAAGAGATTCATTGACTGTTCTCACCAATTCAGGTTTTGTGTTCATTCTACGAACTGATGTAAGGGTGCTGCGATTTTAAGCCTTTGACTTTTCCAGGGTTCTTGTAAAGATCAGAGGCTCTGATGGCACTCTATATTATGATCACAAGTAGTTATGCCCGTGATGCGGAGAATGCACTGGTCCGTCCTAATTTGTCGTGTTATATGGTGCATGGTATTGATCTGCAGTCCTTTGAATTAAATTGTACGGTGAGCTTGCTACCAGGGAGGAAAAAAATGAAGGGAAAAAGACCCAACCCTAAATGAGTTAGGAAGCCAGAAAGTTCAGAACAAGATACAAAAGTTAATAACAGAAAGTTAAAGACTAATACAAAAATTTAATAGAACAGAGAGCAATAAAATCGGAGAATTGAAACAATGGCTTCAGGTATAGCACCTACATATGGCACCTAGTACAATTAATGAACAGGCTAGTAACAATACATACAGTTCAGATGACTAGACCAAACACAGTAATCCCCAGACCAGACATGTTTCAGCCTTTAAAGCTTTCTTCAGTGATCACTAATGAACCGTTTATCTATTTATGATGTGAGTACTGTCAAGTTGCAACTAGGGTTGCCAACCTCCAGGTAATTAGGAAAACAGAAACATCAGAAAAATGCAGAAATTGTTATGCTGTTGTAGAAAAGTAGTGATATTTAGTATTCATATCATACTACATGTATGTAACATAAAACATATGATACATCAAATAAAGCACAGATATACACTGATATACATAAGTGAGTTCATATAAGAACAAGTGCTAGTTGTCTCCTTGACATCGTCATGGAAAATAATTATTTTATTTTCAAATTATTTTATTTTCAAATTATTTTATTTACAAATCTACGGCGTTGCGATGGGCAGCGCATGCGCACCATCTGTTGCTAACATACATGGTGGCGTTTGAACATGCCCATATCTTACACAACAATCCCTACAGTGATAGGATTTTTCTTTATATTAGGTACGTTGATGACCTTATCTTTGCCATGCAAGACTCTCATAGCTTTGATAACTTTAGCCATTGGATTAACCAAAGGGATCCTAATATTAAATTGACTGGGGAATCGAATCCTTTTGAGATTCCTTTTTTGGATGTTACCGTATATAAGAAGGAATGCGGTAACCTTGGGGTCCGCCCTTATAGAAAGAGCATGGATCGCAACACTCTCCTACATTACAATTCTTTCCATCCACTACATTTGAGGAACAACCTTTCTTATAGCCAGCTACTTAGGCTTAAGCGTAATGCCACCTATGAGCCAGACTTTATACAAGCAGCTCAACGGTGCAAAAAAAGACTTAGCACATAGAGGCTATCCTAGGAAAATAATTCAGATGTCCTTAAAAAAAGCTCAACAAAAATCTAGAACTGAATTATTAACACAGAAATCTACATTACCATCTACACAACTTACTTGTGTTCTTCAGTATACATCCATGTCTCCTCTTATTAGGAACATCCTACATAAGCATTGGCATTTAGTCCAACATCTACCGGGTTGCTCCAACCCCCCCTCCCCCTGTATTGCATATAAACACACCCGTTCATTCAGGGATGCATTGGTACGAAATGTCACACAATCCAATATAATTTCCACCCTACCTAAAGGAAATTTTAAATGTGGATCATGTCAGAGTTGTAAATTTATGTTATCAGTTCGAGAAATTACTAACCCTGTAACAGGTCGTAACTTTGTTATCAACAGTTTTAATAATTGTGACTCTAAGTACCTTATTTATGCTATAAAATGTGCATGCCAATATTGGTACATTGGTAAGACGAATAGACAAGTAAAATATCGCATCAGTGAGCATCACTCGAGAATTAGGAACCGCGTGCTGGAAGCGCCTCTCACGCAACACTTCTGGGACAACAACCACACTGATGAAGATTTGTCCTTATTTGTACTTTGGCGGTTTGTGAAGCAAGGAAATGAAAAAACTGATGTTGATTTGTTATTGCAACGTCAAGAATCTAAGTACATCCACCTCTTTAATACGTTGTATCCTAATGGACTTAATACAACACTGGACTTGGCTTGTTATTTATGACATCTTACTGTACCTTAAAGGAGTTGCTTGGGTGTAATCTATTAGCAATTAAGCTTGTGAATACACTGTTTAAAAATGTAATGGAGACATTGTTCTTGGCCAATGCGTAAGCAGGTTACTAACATCTAGCGTGTAAGTATAATAATGATATAGCAATGTCTTATTTCCTATATAAGCAAACTTCTTCGTAATTTATGCCTATATGCTTATTATGCTTATTATTTTTATTGTTTATTTAATTTAGTATTGTGCATATAGTGGTCCCTGAAGAAGGCTCATTAGCCGAAACAGAGTGATAACCGGACCTCTGTACAAGAAACCACACCCGATGAATCTTGGAACCACAAACAGTGCAACTAGAACTTGTTCTTATATGAACTCACTTTTGTATATCAGTGTATATACTAAGGATTAATTCTGTGCTTTATTTGATGTATCATATGTTTTATGTTACATACATGTAGTTTGTTATGAATACTAAATATCACTACTTTTCTACAACAGCATAACAATTTCTGCATTTTTCTGCTGTTTTTTCCTAATTATCCTACAGCAGGCTAACCTCTGTTTACTAACCTCCAGGTAATAGCAGGAGATCTCCTGCTATTACGACATCTCCAGCCGATAGAGATCAGTTCACCTGGAGAAAATGGCTGCTTTGGCAATTGGACTCTATGGCATTGAAGTCCCTCCCCTCCCCAAACTCCGCCATCCTCAGGCTCTGCCCCAAAACCTCCCGCTGGTGGTGAAGAGGGACATGGCAACCCTATTTGCAACTAATTTATGGCTTAAAATGGCTGCTGCTGGTCAACATAACTGGTCCAGGCCCAGCAATCTGACTTGCCAGGGCCGATTCACACATTAAAAACTCCCCATGCCTCTTTGGAACTGAATTCCCTGGTGTGCATGGGCCTGGCCTAGATCAAGACCGTGGCCTAGATCAAGACCGTGGTGCATGTGCAGGGGGAGTGGGGCTTAAACCTCCCTTCCCTCCGAGCCATTTTCCCAACCTGAAGCAGCCCCTGGGAGGTACTCATCACTCTGTTGGGGAAAATTGGGAAGACAGTGACACTTTGGCACTATTTCACATTAGGTTAATGGCATTGGGGGTAGGGTTGCCAACCTCCAGGTGGTCGCTGGAGATCTCCTATTACAACTGATCTCCAGCCGATAGAGATCAGTTCACATGGAGAAAAATGGCCGCTTTGGCAATTAGGCTCTATGGCATTCCAGTCCCTTCCCAAGCCCCACCCTCCTCAGTCTCCGCCCCAAAAACCTCCTGCCGGTGGCAAGGAGGGACCTGGCAACCCTAAGCAATCTTCCATGGTAAGAGTGGAGATTCGAACCTGGCTCTCCTGTATCCGAATCCAGCACTCTAACCGCTGTGCCAAGCTGGCTCTCAACAAAGTTGTGAATAGCCTGGTTTCCCTTGGTAACTGAGAATTGTCTCTGAGTGACCAGCCAGAGAATCTTTGCAGAAGTTGCTTCTTTTCTTCCTTTGGGGTTAGGCATGCACAGGTAAGCTGGGCAAGGCTGTTGCAGACTGGCGTGCGAAGCTGGCACATGTCCCACTCTGGGTCTTCTTGGAAACAAGAAAACGGTTTGCAAGAGGTGACGACTGCCCTGACAGAATTCAATTCCTTTAAAAAATATATTTTTTATTTTTTATAAACATAACACAGAAAAGAAGAAAAATTTAAAATACCATATCAAAACAATTGCAATCATATACAAAGACAAAGAAAAGGAAGACATATAATATTATGATATAATAAGCAATAAACAATGATAGCAATTATGAACAGTAAATAGTGCTATAATAATGAGCATTAAATAGTGATTACCATAATAACCTTAGCATAAATCATAAGGTAGCCTATACAATACTTGATCAACCCAATAATGATGTTAAACAATATTATAAAAAATTGTAATAAAATAAAATAGATAAAAAATATATAAAATTGCAGTGGCGATTGCTGTTATAAATTTCTGTAAATACTTCCCAACTCCTGATTGGCTGCCTGCCTTGGGATTCTTATTTCCTCTCCTGTCAGTTGATGCTGAACTATCATTAACGTTTTAGAGTCCTTTGTTTTAAGTAACAGATTTGGGGAAAATGTAGCTCTTCTTATTTACGCCTTTGCCTGGCTATGCGTTTTAAAACCGGCCACTTTCTTGGTTTCAGGTATACTAAGCTGGGATATGCAGGGAATACAGAACCGCAATTCATTATCCCGTCATGTAAGTAAATGCCATCCTGCCTTTTAAAATACACGCTTCTTGATGAAAAGGGAACAGTTTGGCTTCCCAGCTCTCCAAACTTGGCATTCGTGGAGCGGTGTGTGTTTGTGTGTCTTTTTTTTCTGGGAAATGGTATTTACAGCACCCGTGTCCTTGGCTAGTGTATAGCTGAGAGGAGGGGGGAAAAGCTTGCTTTCCTTCTTGCCAGGACCAGTCCTCATTAAATCAGTTTCTGGTTGCCATGACAAGCTCTGTTTCCTTCCTATCTCCATTGTGTGGCTGCCAGGGATCTGCCCGTAGCGAACAAGTGACTTCCTCTTTACCTGACACCATGGAGACGACTTGAATAATCCCGTGGGAGTCTTCCGGTCAATTTAAATACTGAATTGCAGATGCCACCTGGCTGGGGAGAGAGAGATCTATATTTGAACTGGCTAGGATTTTTTTTTTTTTGGTGAGGGTACACTAAATAGAGTGATGTTCATGGCTGTAGTTTGGAAGGACTGTGCGCTCTTGTCAGTTTACATTTAAACTCCTTTTTTTTTTTTAATTTAGGCATTGCAATAAGGGAGTCGGCCAAAGTGGGAGATCAGGCCCAGAGGAGGGTGATGCAGGGAGTGGATGATCTAGACTTTTTCATTGGAGATGAAGCCATAGATAAACCTACCTATGCTACAAAGGTAAGGCTCAGCTGGGTACGGCAAGGCTCAGCTGGGAATAGAAAGATGCTTCTAAAATAATAGGAGGATGCACAGGTGTTCCCTGTTTCAACACGTAGCCATTCAACACGTATTCCAGTTTAACGAGCAGAAATTTAACTTTTTAAATAATCTGGCATTGTTTTATGGATGTGAAGATAGGATGTAGTAGTTTGAGAGTGGGAACAGGCTAACGGTGCAGCCTTATGCAGAGTTACTCTGGTGTAAGCCCATTTATTTATTACATTTTTATCCCACCTTTCCTCCAAATTGCTCACAGGGGCATACATGGTTGTTCCTTCACCCATTGTATCCTAACAACTCTCTGTGATGGGCTAGCCCCACATTCTGAGCCTAAAGCCATCTAGTACCTGAGTCTCCCTTGGCCTAGTCCAGAGCTTTGACCACTGCACAGCACTGCTTCTCACTGAAATCATTGCGCTTTAATTCAGTGGGTTTAGCCCCATGGTGGGCTTTGTAGTCAGTCACCAGAGATAACCTTGAACTGAGGAAGGGCCATAGCTCAGTGGTAGAACATCTGCTTGGCACTCAGAAGGTCCCAGGTTCAATTCCCGGCATCTCCAGTTAAAGGGACTAGGCAAGTAGGTGATGTGAAAGACCTCCGTCTGAGACCCTGGGGAGACACTGCTGGTCTGAGTAGACAATACTGACTTTGATGGACCAAGGGTCTGATTCATTATAAGGCAGCTTCATGTGGTGAACCTGGTAAACTGACAAAGTAGTCAATGGAGTAATTGCAGAATGGGGATGCAGAATCTGCCTAGTTCCCGGTAGCAACCGAACTGCAGTATTCTACATCAACTGGAGTTTCTGAGTTAACTTCAAGGGCATACCCATATAGAGTGAATTACAGTACTCTAGCCTTGAGGTCACTGTGAAGTAGATCCATGTGATTAAGTTGGCTGCATCAAATTGGCTGGTACTTCAAGTGTCTCCTGCTTCCTTAGGCAGCGCCACCTTCCCCCCCACCCCACCGCCATATCTAGAACTCCCTCCCAGAATATTCACGTGGTGCCATCTCCATTCTTTGTAATCCCTCTTCAAAACAGCTTTAGTTCTTTAGTTGACCCACATCTGAAACGATGCCTGAGATTGAGCAACTGAATTTGTGCATATTGAACTGCTGTTGTCCTTCCACTCTCCTTCCTTTCCTCCTTTCTGTTTTGCCCATTGCTGGAATCTAGACTTCAAGCCCCTCTCAGTTCTCCCTTATTTTTCAAGCCATGGGTCTTGACAACATTGAGCGAACAACCACATTCTCAGTGCATTCCATGTTGAAATTGATACAGGCTAACCCATGACCTGGTAGCATGCTAATCAGTGTCAGGTTTTGGTCTTCAACACATGAAGCAGCCTTAAGCTGAATCAGACTGAGGTTCTCGACATAACTTGAGGGACTTCCCCAGGGATGCAGGAAATGTAACTCTGTAAATTAACCAAAAGAAAAATGGGAGGGGGAGACCTCAGACTGGTGAGGACTGCCTATGCTCCAGGAGTACAGAATGTCAAGAGCAGTTGAAAGTCAAAGGGAAACTGTGGGGGAAGGGAGGTGAAATTAGCCCTGAGAATGTAGAGATCTTGCAAACAGAGAGCAAGATTGAAGTCAAGTAGCACCTTAACATAAGAAAGGCCATGGTGGATCAGACCAAGGTTCATCAAGTCCAGCAGTCTGTTCACACAGTGGCCAACCAGGTGCCTCTAGGAAGCCCACAAACACAATGACTGCAGCAGCATTATCCTGCCTGTGTTCTACAACACCTAATATAACAGGCATGCTCCTCTGATCCTGAAGAGAATAGGCATACATCATGACTAGCATCCATTTGACTAGTAGCCATGGATAGCCCTATTCTCCGTGAACATGTCCACTCCCCTCTTCACGCCTTCAAATTGGCAGCCATCACCACATCCTGGGGCAGGGAGTTCCATAATTTAACTATGTGTTGTGTGAAGAAATATTTCCTCTGATCTGTTTTGAATCTCATATTCATTAAAGGCCAACAAGCTTCCGGGAGTCAAAGCTTCTGAGAATCAAAGCTCTCCTTGTCAGATATGACGAAGGGAGCTGTGATTCTCAAAAGCTTCTACCCTGGAAATCTTGTTGGCCTTTAAGATGCTGCTGGACTCGAATCTTGCTCTTCTACTGTAGTCCAACATGGCTACCCACCTGGAAAGAGAGAGTTCACTCGGATGGCTCCCCGCGAGTCCTCGTGGGCCCTTAATTATTGTTATATAAACATTGGCTCCTTCACTTTTGCTTCAGTGGCCTATACGACATGGCATCGTAGAAGACTGGGATCTTATGGAAAAGTTCATGGAGCAGGTTATTTTTAAATATCTTCGAGCCGAACCGGAGGATCACTACTTCTTAATGGTAAGGCAAACAGGCGAAAGGCATGTTATTCTTATGAGTAGGGTTTCAGGGCCATTTCAGACATTACTCTGTGGACGCCAAGACAGGCCACTGAATTGTTCAGTCCTGGCTTTCTGACAGGTGTCCCTGTAAGATGTATCTGCTTTGCATTTTCACATGTATGTTTCAGGTATTCTTAGGTATATACAGGAACCCCGTGGCGCAGAGTGGTAAGCTGAAGTACTGCAGTCCAAGCTCTTCTCACGACCTGAGTTTGATCCCAACGGAAGTCGGTTTCAGGTAGCCGGCTCAAGGTTGACTCAGCCTTCCATCCTTCCGAGGTCGATAAAATGAGTACCCAGCTTGCTGAGGGAAAAGGGAAGATGACTGGGGAAGGCACTGGCAAACCACCCCGCAAACCAAGTCTGGCTAGTAAACGTCGAGATGTGATGTCACCCCATGGGTCAGGAATGACCCTGTGCTTGCACAGGGGACCTTTACCTTTTTTTAAGGTGTATACACCTAAAGACATCATGGATGAAGAGGCCCCTCAGAAGACTCTCCATTGCATTCGGGTTTTCCTCTGTTCTTTATTTCTGGAGGAACAATTTTATAAAATCACAGGCAATATTCCAATGAATTTCTTTAGCAGGCTTCCAGGTTTGAGTGCTCTTTATTATTATTGCTTTTAAAAAAAAAAATTGGGCGGCTTGATTAGATTACAGCTGCTGCTTGAAATAATTGGCTGATTTTTACTTAAACAAAGGACAGCATTACAGCAAAATGGAGCAAAATGTCACTTAGCAATATGTTGTGTTTTAGCAGCTACGTGGGCAATTATGCATTGCCTTCTGTGGAAGCTTTTTACTGTATAGCGCTATTGCGTTAAAGGAAGACATTTTCCTGAAATTTACTATCTCTGATTTTTTTTTACATTGCCATAAGCTGACAACGTACAGAATGTCAATGCTTTTTAAAATTATTTTTTAAAAGGAGTATTTTTTAGTAACAAGGTGCCAAATTAGCTCTGCCTTTAGACTTATAAATGGCTGCATTTCATGCCCCCTTCCAACCATTTTTTCCTGATGAATTGGCAGCAGTTTGACTGTAAAGTCGTGATGTTAATGTAATTTATTATCCTAAAAGGTTTTTTGTAACCATATTTTTTTTAATAAATGGTACCTATCAACATAGCAATTTTACTTTTGTTTAGCTTGCTCTGAGAATGATGGAGCTGCCATCCACTTTCTGTAGTTTGCTAAATATTTCCTAAGAAGAGTCCAGTGGGATTGGACAATAGGTCCAATTACAGTCCCATCCTGTGCAGAGTTACTCCAGTCTAGGCCCATTGATTTCAGTGGGTTTAGGCTTAAATAACTGTATAGGATTGCACAGTTGATCGGCGTTTAATTGTTTACTTTATTCATTTGTAGCCCCCCTTTCTCACTGAGACTCAAGCTGGGTTACACATTTTTTTAAAATTCCAGTTCAGTCAGAGAGCAAGGACTTCCAATAATCATTGCAGGTTAAGGATAACATGATTGGGAAACAGCAAACAACCACAGTCAGTGAAAAGAAGAAAAAAAATGTTTAGCCATGATATGCCATAATGCATAAGTGGGGTATATGGCCAGCCAGATTTCCAGGCTAGGAATAGAAAATTTCTGCATATGAAAGTAGAACCAGAAGTTTGCCCTGCAAAATGCATGCTCCCAAACCTGTGTTAGAATTGGGGTTTCCAGGTCCCTCTTCGCAACCAGCAGGAGGTTTTTGGGGCAGAGCCTGAGGAAGGCGGGGTTTGGGGAGGGGACTTCATTGCCACAGAGTCCAATTGCCAAAGTGGCCATTTTCTCCAGGTGAACTGATCTCTATCAGCTGGAGATCAGCTGTAATAGCAGGAGATCTCCAGCAGGAGATCTCCAACCCGGAGGTTGGCAACCCTAGTTACAATAATGGGTGGGGGGGATTTGCAGGCAAGAATTGGAGGCAGTTTACCTGTCCTTCACCTGCCAATTCGCAGCTACAAGTGCCAGTCTGAAGGCTATTTTGTTTAGCTGGTCTATATTCCCAGCTGGGGAGGGGGAAACCAACCTGAAGCAGCCTGGAGGGGAGTAGCAAACAAACCTCTGTCAAGTAGTTACCCATATTCAGGTTGCTAATTCACCAGGGAAAGTTCCAAATTATATACAACTTCAACTGTTTGCTTTTATAATTGAAACAGAAAACTTATAAATGACACATCACAGTTAATACAGTGGTAGTCCCAAACAAATATACATAAAGCTAATTCAACAGGTAGTGTTCTGTGTTACAGATAATGTTCTGTGTTGTACACACTCAAGCCACAAATCAAATAATATATTTCAAAATAAATTCCAAATATAATGTACAGTCTTTTCGCCGTCAGTTCAGATTTCCAATTATACATAGGATACTACTTGACAGAGGTTTGTTTATTGGACATTTTAGTACCTTCATTCCCCTTTAGGATTATTGGAGGGGAGCTGCTGCAGGTGAAGCAAGGGTTAATCTCTTTCCCCTCAATACTGCCCTGCAAATGCCCTCTTCAGTCCTGTGTTTGCTTCCTATGGTGTGGTTCCAGCTTAAGATGATTTCTTCTTTTTGACCTAATAGATTTTTGCACAGACTGTTCTTGAACCCTGGGTAATATACCCCCAAAATGTTGCTGCAGACTTCCCTCTAGGTACATACAGGAAACTTACACACATTCTGAAGGGAGCTTTGACCCTCAAGAGCTAATACCCCTAAAATGTTGGTCTCTAAAGTGTGACTGGACTCGAATCTAGCTGTTACTCAGATTTCAGCAAGCATTCAGCAGTCAGCTAGCTTCTTGTGTGATCTGGAGGAAGGTGGCATTTACCTTGAGTTCAAGTAAAAGTCCCTCGCAAGGGATCATGTTGTGGTATATCCTCACACTGCTAATTATGGGCAAAACCTCTCAGGAATTTCGGCACAGGGAAGGCCAGAAAGGATGGCAGGCATGCTTCCACAGTCTCAGGCTGTCTAATGGCCACAGGATCCTTTGCTAAAAGGAAGAACATGTGCACAGATAAACACGCTGTAGGAGACTCTGGCTGATTCAATTGAGGTGTGGTTGGCTTTATTGAAAGCAATATAGTGTGGGGCAATACATTATCTGTGCTTCTGGTGCCAGTGTATGTCCTGGTTTCGAATATGCGAGCTGGTTTTCAGGTTCCATATTAAAATTCCATCTGTGTGTTTACAGGAAACCATTGGTTCCGAGAATAATAATTCTCAGTAACAATTCTCTAATAAAGGATACACATGAGCAAGATGCCTGAACAGTAGTTTTTCTGCCGACCGGCATCTTTACATGTTAACTCGAGGCTGTAGCAGAAGAATCCTTGAGCCTTTAACTCGCTGAAACTGTAGGGAAGAGTCTTTTTTCATGTTGTCACTCTCCAAATATACCTTTGACCAGTGCTGTGACCTAAGGAGAGCCTTCTAGTTTCCTCACCGCAGTAACTTTGGCAAGGGCTCGTAAAAGAACCTATCTGTAGCAAACGGTATCCTTGGCTGAAGTTGACTTTGATTATATACAGGTAATAGGATCTTGTGAGCCTAGGAACATTCCAGCTGCAGAGTCCTGTAGGTCTTTTATAACAGGCGTTTGCTAGATTTTGAAGCCATCCAAATCAGGGGATTATATTGTACCGTAATATCTTCGTATGTCCAATAGCCAATGGCTGACCTTTGTGCGGATCGAAAAATCTGCATGATAGGGCCAGCCACAACTACGGTTTCAGGTTCTGAAAATCCAGAAGGACCCTTAGGTTTGTAGCAAAACATGCTTTAGAAACAATTGGGGGGGGGTAAAATAAAAGTGTTAAGAGTGAAGTTGCAGCCTGAACCAGCTCCAAATGGCACGTGGAAAAGGATGAGCAGATGATGGTGGAACAAAGTGGGACTGGAGGGAGGGAAACTGAAACGGGTGTGTATGGGTGGGAGCAGAGACAGTGTAGTAGGGGAGCACAGCTGGACATAAGGGAGAAGTAGTGGTTTTCCCTTCCTCATGTGTCCCCCCCCCATCAAATATAAGATGCACAAGACACAGAAATACAGATTCACAGTCCACACATGAATGCAAACAGGCTTCAGATAATATGTGATATTTTTGGTGGATTTCATTTTCCATTGCTTCCACTTAAGACTACTTTTGAGGACTGCCGGAACTTCATTACGCTTACAGGAAAGCAACCTTAATAAAAGATGTTCTCTATAGTTTTAATAATCTCTTTTGTGAACAGACTGAGCCACCCTTGAACACTCCTGAAAACAGAGAATACCTTGCAGAAATCATGTTTGAATCTTTTAATATACCAGGACTTTACATCGCTGTTCAGGTAACAGTTTTTTTTAAAGCACAGATATACTGTATTTCCTTTTTATTTTATTTTATTAGTTGACGAGTCTGTGTTATCCCCATCAGAGATAGGGCGGGTTGAAGCTAGGAAATAACATCTTAACTAAGTCTACTTGGTGGCAGTGGTAGATTTGAACCGGGGGGCTTTTAGCCTCGGTACTTACTAAACTAGCTGTTCAGCCATTAGCTCTCACTCCAGCTGGAAATTTGGGGTGGTGTATTGCTGGGGTACTCAAGTGTGGTTTTGTGTTTCTGCTCAGGCGGTGTTAGCCTTAGCTGCCTCTTGGACTTCGCGGCAGGTTGGAGAGCGGACCTTAACAGGGACTGTTGTTGACAGTGGAGATGGTGTGACTCATGTAATTCCAGTGGTAAGTTGTGCTGTATGGTCAGCATCCTTATGTACTCACCTTTACATAGAAACATTGAGCTGGAAGGGACCCTAGGGTCATCTAGTCCAACCCCCTGCACAGTGCAGGAAATTCACAGCTACCTCCCCCTTCACTCCTGCAGTGACCCCTGCTTTATGCCCAGTCTCTGCTTACCTTAACTGAAAAGCACAGGGTTATTTTATGAATATGTGTCTTGTAAGAACGATGTAGGTGAAGAAAGGCATCGAAAGATAACTTACAATTTAGTCCAAAATGCAGGGCATGCAGTTACGTTGCGTGTTGGCCTTTTAAAATAAGAATTCATAACCATTATCTTACATGAAGAACTCCGAGAACTATCACACTGAAATATACTCTGATGCACCTAGGATGAGGATCTTAGTTCCATGTATTCAAGGCTGTATGAATTGGTCTTCATGTAGTGCCTTCTAAGTTTTGCTGTCATGATGATGATGCTTGAAATGGCTAACAGGTTCAACTGGTCCTTTACTTATAAACAATAACTACCCAATTCCCTCCTCCACCCTCTTTTCTGCAGGCAGAAGGCTACGTAATTGGCAGTTGCATCAAACATATCCCGGTTGCGGGTCGAGATATTTCCTATTTCATTCAGCAGCTTCTAAGGGAGAGGGAGGTGGGAATCCCGCCCGAGCAATCGTTGGAAACTGCTAAGGCCATAAAGGTAAAAAAAATATTTGTGAAATGCATCCAACTCATAGCAATTCTCTGGCAACCCTTTTAAATGCAATAGTTTGGTAATAACACTGGCTTTCCCTCTTGAATTCAGTCACGTCCCTTCCTCCCAAAACAGTTTTCTTCTGGTGGCCGCCTCCTGCCAGTGAGCTATAGTCACATGGAGGCAATTAGCACTGGGCTTTTTTTATCCACTAAGGGGATGAAAAGGGAACTAAAACTCACCAAAAGTGGCCACGAGACAACAGAGGCGGAATTACCACTATGCAGAAAAAGTAGCCACGCCAGTTGAAACAAAATCCAAAAATAAGACATTGGATCCAGAACCACATTTCCCACTCACACATAAGGCAGAACCATTTCTGCCTGCTCCCGTCCTGCTGCAGCCCACTGATCTCCCCAAAATACTGTTCCTGACGGACCTTCAAGAAAGGCAGGAGGGAGAAATCAGGGGTCGGTAGTAGGAATGTTTAGTCTGGATATAACCAAAATCTATGTAATAAATTTTATTAAGACCAGCCCAAATAGCTTAATACAGTGAACTGCCACCCCTAAGAAGAAATTGATTAAGGAACTGATGCAAAAGTGTGAAGCCTTTGACAAATGCTTCCTCTTATTCAAAAATAATATGTACTACAGTATTTCAGCAAGGGGCTTTGGGGAGTTCTGCTTGTTCCTTTGCATTTGAATGCATATTTTATAATAAAAAGAAGAGTGTAGGTTTTCAGTGGCCTATTGGGCGAAGTCAGCCAACCTTACCCTGTTCGCCAGGTATTGGTTAGTATGTTGGCTTCAGTGACACATAAATACAGGCTCCAGTGGGCATATAGGCTTTCCCCAGATGCCACAGTCACATGTTCTTTTTTTTTAAAAAAAAATTATTACTTTTTAAAATTAAACATAAAAAGAAAAAAAAGAAAAAAAATTAAACAATAATAAAATCATAATCCAATACACACAAAGAAAAAAAAACATAAAATACACAAATACAAATACAGAGCACTATTACATCCCTTGCTAATACATTATTTACTATCTTTTAAAAGAAAAATCTGTAGTGCCCAAACCACTACCACCCACCTATGTGCCCTCCACCATTGGACGTCCGGAGCGGTGTTATGACAGTATATAAAAATGTTATTATTCATTTATTAATTAAAAAGCACATTAATCTATAATTCATTAACTATACCTTTAAAATCCATTTTTGCCAACTTATCCCAATATGCGGCGGCCTTTGACCATGTTTGTTTACATTCAACCATATCTTTACCATGTAAAGAATCTGTAATTTTGGCCATCCGCATATAAATCCATAACTTTTCTCTCCACTCTTTAATTGAAGGTTTATTTATTTGCTTCCATTTTTTAGCAATTGTAATTCTGGCTGCAGCAAAACTGTATTGACATACGACTCTATCACCTTTATCTAAATCTTTTTTTGGAATACCCAATAAACAAAAGGCAGGATCTTTTTTTATTTTTGATTTAATCAGATTATTAGTTTCCTTTAAAACTAATCGCCAAAATCTCCTAATTTTTTTGCAAAACCACCAAACATGCATAAATGTACCTATATCCGTTCCACACTTCCAACCAAGAGCCTCGTCATCTTTTTTCATTTTACTTAATAATACTGGAGTTATGTACCATCTATAAAACATTTTATAAAACATTTTATATAAATTTTCTCTTATTTCAATAGTAATAGTAAATTTAAATTCCTTTTCCCACAAATTTTCCCATATCTCCAAATCTATATTGTAACCTAATTCCCTCATCCATTTCACCATCGCTGGTTTAATCCTTTCTTGTTCTAAATTCATTTCTATCAATAATTTATAAATCCTACCTAGCAATCCTTTATTACCCTTAGATAATATAATCTCAAATTTAGATTTGGTTTGATTAAAACCCATCCTACTATCCTTACTAAATATGTCCCTTAATTTATAGTACATAAACCAATCTTTAATTTGAAGTTCTTCTCGAGTTTTCAACATCCATATCCCATCTTTGTATTCTATAATTTCTCTATATTTATTGCTATCAAAATTTAAATGTGCACCCCTTCTCATAAAGGCTTCTATGGGATTAATCCAACCGGGAGTTTTACTTTCAAGAAAAACCTTTATATTTATTCCACGTTTGTAATAAATTAAATTTATTACAAAATTAAATTAAATTCTTTAAATTAAATTATTTATTTACTTTCTCCTTCTCATACCATAAGTATGCATGCCACCCGAATCGTAATTTAAATCCCTCTAATTCTAATAACTTCGGGTTCTCTAAAAGAATCCAGTTTTTTATCCAGGTAAAGCAAGCTGCTTGATAATACATTGTCAAATCTGGTAATCCCAACCCTCCTGTTTCTTTCAATTCTACTAAATTATTATATGCTATCCTGTGTCTTTCTTTACCCCAAAGAAAACTCGAAATATCTTTCTTCCAATCATCAAATATCTGAGCACCTTTCACTATTGGTAGATTTTGAAACAAAAAAAGCATTTTAGGTAATAGCATCATTTTAATTACTGAAATTCGTCCCCATAATGATAATGGTATTTTCCCCCAACTTTTTAAATCTTTTATTATCTGTTGCCATTGATCAACATAATTATTTTGAAATAAATTAAGATTATTGCTCGATATCCATATACCTAAATATTTAACTTTATGTTCAATATTAAATCCTGTCTTTTTAGTTAATATTTGTTGTTGTGAGAGAGTCATATTTTTGACCAATATCTTAGTTTTATTTTTATTAATTTTAAAGCCTGAAAGCTTTCCATAAACCTCCAAGATTTTATTCCATCTATCAATTTGCTCTATCGGATCAATCAAAAAACATTCTAGAGCATATGCTCTAACTTTATATTGATTTCTCCCTATTCTTACACAAACTACTTCATCAGTTTTTCTAAGATTTTTCAATAAGAATTCTAATACTAAAATAAACAACAGAGGGGAAAGAGGACATCCCTGTCTCGTTCCCCTTTGAATTTCAATCTTCGGTGATAATATTCCATTTATCAACAAATTGGCAGTTTGTTGAGTATAGACACTTTTTATGGCAGTTTTAAAATTCTCACCAAAATCCATAAAATTCTAAGACCTTAATCATAAACTGCCAATTTACATTATCAAATGCTTTTCCGCATCCAAAAATATCATAGCTATCGGAGTTGTATCTTGTTCCGCATATTCTAAGAGGTCTATTACCACCCTTACATTCTGACTAATCAATCTTCCTGGTAAAAATCCTGCTTGATCTTCATGTATTAATTGATTTAATACCCTCTTCAATCTAATAGAAGAGTGTAGGTTTTCAGTGGCCTGTTGGGCGAAGTCAGCTGACCTTGCCCTATTTGCCAGGTATTGGTTAGTATGTTGGCTTCAGTGACACATAAATACAGGCTCCAGTGGGCACATAGGCTTTCCCCAGATGCCACAGTCACATGTTCTGATGCCCACGGGACTTTAATGAGCTTTCCCTAAGAGATACAGGAGCTCTCTGCACATTTTGGTTTAAAGCCCTGTTCTGTGCTTGGCTTCAGCCAAAGCTCTTTGCCTTGATCCCTGAATGGGTTCCAACGCTGAACGCAGGAGTTTTCCCTACCAATGTGTTCGGCAGGACTGTCTTTCCCTTCTAATCTGGAGAACCGGGTTTGATTCCCCACTCCTCCACGTGAGCGGCAGTTGCTAATCTGGTCAACTGGGTTGGTTTCGCCACTCCTACACACGAAGCCAAGCTGGGTGACCTTGGGCTAGTCACCGCTCTCTCAGAGCTCTCTCAGCCCCACCTACCTCACAGGGTGTCTGTTGTGGGGAGGGGAATGGAAGGTGATTGTAAGTCTGTTTGATTCTTCCTTAAGTGGTAGAGAAAGTTGGCATATAAAAACTAATTCTTCTTCTTCTCTTGACCTTCAAATGAGTTGAAGAGGGGAGAAATTAGGGGAGGGGCTGTGGCTCCATGGTAGAGCATCTGCTTGGCATGCAAAAGGCCCCAGGTTCAATCCCCGGCATCTCCAGATATAGGAGAGCTGCTGCCAGCCTGAGTAGACTGTGCTGACCTTGATGGATCGATGGTCTCATTCAGTATAAGGCAGCTTCATGTCTGTCATGTGTTGTTAAAGTGTATAGAATGTATTTTGCCGACCTCAGTTTGACTGCAATCTTTTTTCCCTTCGCCCACTTCCATAAAGTAGGTGAGATAATTTTTGTTCTAAATGTTTGGGACCTTACTGTCCCTCTTCTTGCTATGATGAGTCCGAGGCTGCGATCCCACCCATGGTTACTTGAGAGTAAGACATTGCATTCGGTGGGATTTCTGAGTTCAGGATTAGGCTTCACCACAATAATTACCTTTTAAAGCTTTGCTTTTGGCTCCATCCTCCAGTAACGTTGCAGGGGCAGCCATGGAGAGTCTGTCTTCTCAAATAACCAAAAATAACCGCGTCTTGCTTCCGTTTTTCCATTGTATTCACAGGAAAAGTACTGCTATATTTGCCCTGACATAGTCAAAGAATTCGCGAAGTATGATTTGGATCCACGTAAGTGGATTAAGCAATACACAGGCATCCATGCAATCAACAGAAATAAATTTGTTATAGATGTTGGCTATGAAAGGTTCCTTGGTCCAGAAATCTTCTTTCATCCGGAGGTAAGAGAAATGGCTGCTACTGTTGGGTAATAATAACAATAGTATAATTACAGTCAGAACAGTAATGCATCTTTTAGTGAGAGAGCACCACCTTGTGGTTAAGCCACAGCTTTATTAGAATTGCATGACACGCAGAGCTGTTCGCAAACTATCAGGGGTTACCTTTGGGCCACTGTAGAATAGAAGTTGTTCAGCCTGTAGCTAGTATTCTGCAGTTAAGTGACTCTGGATATTGATGTTGCAGTGCATCTGGTTTTATGTGAACTCCTTGGGGAAAGAGCGCTCTTCCATGTGCCACTTAAATCTACCCATTACATGTAAGTAATGTGGTGTTTGAACAGATGCAAACTGATCAGGTGTGGCTGCACTCGCCACGTTCATGATAACCATGGCTGTGCATACACCAGGCCCACATTGTATAAAGGCCAAATACAGTGAATCATTCTTTGCGTCTGATGAACAAGACTCTTGCCTGCGCAAGCTTTTCTTGCACTAAAACCGCCTCCTGGAGCACCTTGTTGGTCTTCAAGGGGCTGCAGGACTCATCCTGTGCAGAGTTTCTCTGGCCTTAGCCCAACAAAATCAATGAGCTTTGACTTGAGTATCTCTATGTATCATAGAATCATAGAGTTGGAAGGGACCACCAGAGTCATGTAGTCCAACCCCCTGCACAATGCAGGAAATTCACAACTATCTCCCCCTCCACACCCACAGTGACCCCTACTCCATGCTCAGAAGATGGCCAAGATGCCCTCCCTCTCATCTTCTACTTAAGGTAATAGAATCAGCATTGCTGACAGATGGCCATCTAGCCTCTGCTTAAAAACCTCCAGGGAAGGAGCACTTACCACCTCTCAAGGAAGCCTGTTCCACTGAGGAACCACTCTAACTGTTAGAAAATTCTTCCTAATGTCTAGACGGAAACTCTTGATTTGATTTTAACTCGTTGGTTCTGGTCCGACCTTCTGGGGCAACAAAAAACAACTCGACTCCCTCCTCTATATGACAGCCCTTCAAGTACTTGAAGATGGTTATCATATCCCCTCTCAGTCCTCCTCTTCAAGCTGTACATACCCAGCTCCTTTAGCCTTTCCTCATAGGACTTGGTCTCCAGACCCCTCACCATCTTTGTTGCCCTCCTCTGGACACGTTCTAGCTTGTCTACATCTTTCTTAAATTGTGGTGTCCAAAACTGAACACAGTACTCTAGGTGAGGACTGTGCTCCTCTGGATTTTCTCTCTTTCATGGTCCAGCGCACTCATTTGTGTGTGTGTGTGAGAGAGACTGCCTCATTTCTTTTCAGTTTGCCAACCCAGACTTTATGGAGTCCATTTCTGATGTTGTCGATGAAGTTATTCAGAACTGTCCTATTGATGTCCGGCGTCCCTTATATAAGGTATTGTTGGCATGTGTGGGAAGGGGAGGGACTTAAGTACTTTCAGTTGTGTTTGAAGCTCATAAAGGTATAAGTAGATTCTACCAGGTATAAGAAGACAGTTCAGGGACAGGTCTGCCTAGAACAGGAGGATGGTGTGGAAATCAGCATTTAGTTTTAATCACGTGTAGTCTGTTTTTCCCAGTGAGACTCAAGGCGCATGGCACTGTGTAAAGAATGTGATCAAATAGCCACAGAGAGATTTAATAAGCAATGCAATAGGACTGGGACTGCAAAAATTGGAAACTGCACAAAATGTTCAGACATGATATGCCAAGAGATGCAGAACATGGAATTACGGAAGTGGAAGGATGTTCACGTATGAGCGACAGTAGCTGTTTGGAGGAGGGGCCGTGGCTCAATGATAGAGCAACTGCTTTGCATGTAGAAGGTCCAGGTAGGCTGGTAAGTGGGAAGGAGAGAAGGAAGCAGAAAAAGGGGAGAGGCTGTGGGGGCCTTTAGGAAAGGGAAAGAAGAAATAGGGGGGGAGGGGGAAACGAGATGCCACCCGCGAGTCCTTGCGGGTACCCTGCTTGTTAATAAAAGTTCTGTGTGGATCTAGATTGCTCCATGTCGTATCTCAAGTTCCAAAAACAGAACCTAGATACTTTGTACGTCAATGACAGCTGGTCTTGTCTTTGTGGATAAAGAGCCAACATAGCTCTTTAAAATTTTTTAACACCTTCAAATAACAAGTTAGTGTGCTATACATTACCTTTGTACATGGAGGTACCATTTGAAGGTCTTTTGATAGACTTGCCCTCCATGAATTTATTTAATCCTTTTTCTAAAGAAGAAGAAGAGTTGGTTTTTATATGCTGACTTTCTCTACCTCTTCAGGGAGTATCAATCCGGCTTAAAAATCACTTTCCGTTCCCCTCCCCACAACAGACACCCTGTGAGGTAGGTGGGGCTGAGAGAGAGTGACTCGCCCAAGGCCGCCCAGGTGGCTTCATGTGTAGGAGTGGGGAAACAAATCCAGTTCATCAGATTAGTCTCAACTGCCCATGTGGAGGAGTGGAGAATCAAACCCAGTTCTCCAGATCAGAGTCTACCACTCTAAACCACCGCTCTTCACCATTACACCATGCTGGCTCTCTAAAAAAGTCTCCAGCTTAAATCAGCAGACCATGTTGCACTGAGTTCCGTAAGTTAACAAGACTCTGTGAAGAGGAGGCCTCAGACTTGTCTGGCTATTGACAAAGATGGGCATCTCTGGGTATTTTTCTGTGTCTTAAGAACGAGAGTAAGGAAGAATGAAGGCAGCTCTGAGGGTAGAGAACAGAAGGGAATGAGCACGCCTGTCCCCTGGACATTTATTGTTGTTTGGTAATAACGAATAGTTCTCCTCCTCCCCAGCTAGCCTCTTCCTTTTTATTTTAAGTGTTTCTGGGAGATGTTAGTCATTTAAATGCTAACAGCAGTGTTTGAGACTCCTGCTGCACAGTCTGTAGCAGGCAGCCTGCTGGAGCCTGCTTTTATGAATTTCTGTCTGTTCTTTTGGTTCCTCAGCCTTAAGAACATAAGAAAGGCCATGCTGGATCAGACCAAGGCCCATCAGGTTCAGCAGTCTGTTCACACAGTGGCAATCAGGTGCCTCTAGGAAGCCCACAAACATGATGACTGCAGCAGCATTGTCCTATCTGTGTTCCACAGCACCTAATATAACAGACATGCTCCTCTGATCCTGGAGATAATCCAGGTCTGCATCATGACTAGTATCCATTTTGACTAGTAGCCATGGATAGCCCTCTCCTCCATGAACATGTCCACTCCCCTCTTAAGGCCTTCCAAGTTGGCAGCCATCACCACATCCTGGGGCAGGGAGCCACAGTTTAACTATGCGGCATGTGAAGAAATACTTCCTGTTGAATCTCTCACCCTCCAGCTTCAGCAGATGAACCTTAATCTTTAACAACTGGGATTAAATTACTTGGGTCTTCCTTTTAGGGCTGCATTGCTTTTTGTGTGTGTGTGTGGTTATGCTGGCCTCTGAACAGCAGCTAATGTCCGCTAATTCTCAGCAAACAGATGTGGCTCCTTTCAGTGTGGCTTGCCACGAGACGAAGTCCTTGAAATGAGGTCCATCTTCTGTATCTGTCAGCACCATCCTATGCAGATTTACTCCCACCTAATCCCATCAATTGCCCTGACCTGGATGGCCCAGGCTAGCCTGATTTTGTCAGATCTTGGATGCTAAGCAGGGTCGGCACTGGTTAGTACTTGGATGGGAGACCCTCAAGGAAGTCCAGGGTTGCTACGCGGAGGCAGGCAATGGCAAATCATTTCTGTTAGTCTCTTGCCTTGAAAACCCTACTGGGTTGCCATAAGTAAGCCGCAACTTGACGGCACTTTACACACATAAGCCTATCAGTTGCACTTCAATTGATTCAAGTCCTGGTCATCCCCTTTTTTTTAGGGGGAGGCGCAGCCACTGTCATCTTTATTGCTGTTTGGGGGGGCACGGTCATCACTGCCTTCTTTATCCCCATTTTTTTTGGGGGGGGGAGCTGCTGACATCTTTCTCTACTATTCAGTAACAACTCACTATTCATTGCTGGTCATATGTTCATAAAATATCACGGCAGGTGCAATCTGACCGTAGGGGCAAGTGGGAAGGAATTAGAGGAAAGCAATAAAAGAAAGGAGAGAGAATTTTGCATTATGTGAGGAAGATAGATAGATTTTTCTGTAGGTTGGTAGTAAATAACCAGCTGCTGAGGACGGTCAGTGGGATGATAAAATACCACTGCTGGTTTATCCCCCATCCTGATGTACGTCTGGGCTTGTAACTGCTTTAGCAGCATGCTGGTGGCAATCCTGAGCACTCTCACTTGAATTGATGGCTTTTGTGCTGCCCCTCTGCTCAGCCTTGTTTGAGATTTTCCTCCAACAGGAGAGGCTTGGAGCAGGAGAGGCTTGGAATGGGGAAGGGCCATAGCTCAGTGGTAGAGCCTCTGATTGGCATGCAGAAGGTCCCAGGTTCAATCCCCAGCATCTCCATTTAGAGGTGAAATACCTCTGCCTGAGACCCTGGAGAGCCGCTGCCAGTCTGAGTAGACAATACTAACTTTGGTGGACCGAGGGTCCAGTTCAGTAGAAGGCAGCTTCATGTGCTCAATGTGTTCAAGCCAGCTTTGCTGAGATTGACAGTGCTTCCAGCAAAAGATGTTTAGAATCAGGGTGCAAAATTTCATTCTTTTAAAAGACTTGCTGAACCTTGCTTCCTGTTGTACCAAAAACAAAAAAACACAGACAGATATTTTGGATAACCAGATATCTTCAAAACTTTTAAGCCAGTTGTAAGGGGGGTGTCTTAGAAACCCATGCAGTAGATAGGTGGCACTGTCTGACCATCATGAAATGCCTGGCTGGTGGAGTGTCTGGAATACGATATTCTTCCAACTGAAATGAAACCGGTGGCTTTTTGAAAGCTTGCCTCTTGACCGCACGGTTTCCTTGCCCTTGTTTCTCAGGGAAAGTCAAGATCACTTTGAATGTTTATACGGAGCTCAGAACTGCTTTGAAAGCCCCACTGGGTTGCCATAAGTGGTGGAGTCTGATCTGGAGAACCGGGTTTGATTCCCCACTTCTCCACATGAGAATGGCAGAAGCTAATCTGGTGAACAGGGTTGGTTTCCCCACTCCTCCACATGAAGCCAGCTGGGTGACCTTGGGCTAGTCACAGCTCTCTCAGCCCCACCTACCTCATAGGGTGTCTGTTGTGGGGAGGGGAAGGGACTGTGATTGTAAGCCAGTTTGATTCTTCCTTGAGTGGCAGAGAAAGTCAGCATATAAAAACCAACTTATCTTCTTCCCGTGCAACAGAATTTTGTTTGCAAATGTGCTGCGATGAAGGTGATTCAGCTTCTGCCACTGGTGGAATTCGAGCTGGCGTAAGGAGGGGGGCGGGATTTTGCCAAGCTGGGTGCCATCATCCTTCTCATGGGCTTGGAAGGCAAGATCTGGGAACTGAGAAAATTCTTCTCAGGCCTCATAAGCATTCTGCCCATTTTGGAGTAGCCCTGCCCTGCTCCCCACCCCTTTGCTTTACTTTTGATTCCTGTTGTTTAAATTGGGATCTCTCTAAGGAAATATAAAGATTGTTTTGGGTGGCTTCTGACAAGCAGTGGTTTTATCCAGTGGCGGTTTTCGGCCAACTTAAGGACATTTCACTGGTGAGGAAGGTGGGGTGCAGGAAGTACATAGACATATGCGAAAAGCTCCGGCTGTGCTGGATCTTTGCTTCTGAAGAAGCTTCCAGTCATGCGAATACTTGCTGGGTATTTTGCTTTTCTAAAAAAACAAATCAGTGGGTTATAGATCAAATCAAGCCTGAACTGACCCTAGAAGCTAAAATGATTAAACTGAGGCTGTCGTACTTTGATCACATTATGAGAAGACAAGAGTCACGGGAAAAGACAATTGTGCTAGGAAAAGGTGAAGGCAGCAGGAAAAGAGGAAGCCCCAACAAGAGATGGATTGATTCAATAAAAGAATCTACGGCCCTCAGTTTGAAAGACCTGAGCAAGGCTGTTAAAGATAAGACGTTTTGGAGGACATTGATTCATAGGGTTGCCATGAATCGGAAGTGACTTGACGGCACTTAACACACACACACACACACACACACATTTTGAACACACATGAACACAAGAAGCTGCCTTATACTGAATCAGACCCTTGGTCCATCGAAGTCAGTATTCTTCTCAGACCGGCAGCTGCTCTCCAGGGTCTCAGGCAGGGGTCTTTCACATCACATACTTGCCTAGTGCCTTTAACTGGAGATGTCGGGGATTGAACCTGGGACCTTCTGCATGCCAAGCAGAGGCTCTACCACTGAGCCATGGCTTCAGCTGTACTTTTCTCCTTGCCCTGCTCTGCTCTGTTTTTGTGTCATACACTTTGAGTAGCTCCAGTGCCTTTTTGGGAGTCCTCCAAAGATGGCTGCGCCTGGTTGTTCAGCAAGGCACATGCACAGCCGTTTTGGCTTGGGGGGCAATAATTTGCTCAAAGGCAAACAGGCAACCCTTATGGAAGCTACTGAAGTTGCTGGGGCCAAGCATGACGTGGCTTCTCCCAGTTCTTCTGCAGCATCTCTCTGGCTCTGAGATCTTCCTCCACGTTGTGGTGCCTGAAAGTTGTGGGATTAGTCACAGCATTGCTATTTCCTTCGTTATGATGCATCCAAACTAGATGGGCTCAAGTGACTGCCCCCTCCCCTGAACAATGTGTGGTCTCCCCATCATAAGCAGGCTTGAATTCTCTGCAGTTCCAGTAAAAGAGCAAAGAAGATATTTTGACTCATGAAACAGCAAATTCCCTTCCAGGAAATGTTGGCCCCGTGCTGCCACGTAGGTTTTTTTCTTGTACGGTGTTTAGCATTAACAGACACGATTCTCATAAGAACATAAGAAAAGCCCTGCTGGATCATGCCAAGGCCCATCAAATCCAGCAGTCTGTTCACACAGTGGCCAACCAGGTGCCTCTAGGAAGCCCCCAAACAAGACCACTGCAGCAGCATTATCCTGCCTGGGTTCCAAAGCTCCTAATATAATAGGCATCCTCCTCTGGCACTGGAGAGAATAGGTATGCATCATGACTAGTATCCATTTTTACTAGTAGCTATGGATAGCCCTCTCCTCCCTGAACTTGTCCCCTCTTAAAACCTTCCAAGTTGGCAACCATCACCACAACCTGGGGCAGGGAGTTCCACCATTTAACTATGCCTTGTGTGAAGAAATACTTCCTTTTATCTGTTTTGAATCTCTCACCCTCCATCTTCAGCAGATGACCCTCGCGTTCTAGTGTTGTGAGAGCAGGAGAAAAGCTTCTCCCTGTCCATTCTCCAAAAAAGTTGACTATGCACAGCGCGAGGAAACCATAGGCACAGCTGAGAGGCTCTTTGCCGCTCTTTTTGAAGCGGCAAGGTTTAGTTTGAAGAAGTGCTTTGGATGGTCAGCATTAACTTTCTCTGTGAAATCTAAGCTCCTTTGGGCTTTAGACCTTTCTTTTCAACACCCTTACAGTTAATCTTTTGTTAAATCCTGAGTGAAAGTGTGTGTGTTGGTGTAGCTCTGTTAGCTAAGGGCAGGTTTATTGACACCCATGTCGGTCTTAAGCATGTCGCAAACACACGCAGCGAGAATAAGCAGGCTGTCCGATCTGCCCACAGCGCAGACCAGGGAAACAGCCCGTTTTGCCATGCAATCAAAGGGTAATGCCACTCATTTCTCACTTTTCTATCGGGATGTTATTCTCAAGGCAGGGCTTTTGGGGCTTTCCAGTAGAGCTTTCCCATAGATTTGAATTAGCCATGCGCTCCATGCCACTTCTGGGTTATAAAGCCTCACGGGAGAAAAAAAAACATTCTTTCTTTGCCCTGTAGAATGTGGTTCTTTCAGGAGGATCCACAATGTTCAGGGATTTTGGACGCCGGCTGCAGAGAGACTTGAAAAGGGTCGTGGACGCCCGACTGAAGGCTAGTGAAGAGCTCAGCGGAGGCCGGATAAAGGTAAACAAGAGTTTTACTGCCTATTAAAAAGCTGCCAGTGAGCCAGACGAGGGCACATGTTGCTGTTAATGAAGCTCATAAACCAAGAGACGGTTTTGCCAGGGTGGTGAAAGCATTGACTCAAGCCACTGTCCAGTGCTGAGCTGCTGTGGCCAAGGCAAAATAGTGTCCGTGGCTTCCACAAGCGCACGAGGAAGCGAGCACATGAGCCTTGCATCCTGTTGTCTGATTGGAGAAAATGCCAGCTTTCAGAGCATCTGTGGAGGCGGCTTGGTGGCATTTGCCCCAGCAGCACCCTGTGCCAGAGAGACAGGGAGAGAACGAACTGGGCCCTTGCCTCTTGAGCAACTTGAATCACTGCAGTTAAAAGTTCACGCAGGTAAGGGGGGAAATCGAGGGTGGGGGAGAGATCTCTCTGCCTCCCCTGGTGGATTCCTCTGGAGTCCCGGTGGCGATTCTGCTGCAGACCGATTTGTTTAAAAATATTTCTTGGTGGCCTTCCTTCCCTCCCTCCCTCCCTCCTTCCCCCCCTCCCTCCCTCACAGCAGCCTCTTGAGATGTAGGGTTGAGCTGTAAACCTTTCTAGGACCAGAGAAGTTGTGCTTGAGATGGACCATTGGTCTGATGCTCTCTCATGCTGTGTCTGATGGCGCACTGAACGAGCGGTTGTCTTTGCTTTCCAGCCCAAGCCGGTGGACGTGCAAGTGATAAGTCACCATATGCAGCGCTACGCAGTCTGGTTTGGAGGTTCCATGCTCGCATCCACAGTAGGTGTCCTGTGAAGTCACACTGTTGTAGAACGGTGGTCCTGGAAGAGATCCAGAGAGCGTCCTGCTCCTGTCTCTCACGCACAGTGAAGATTATCTTTTTCTCAGACTTCCCTAGCAGATCAGCGAAAGCTCAGTGTTCTTTCCATTGATGGGCATGCTCTGATATTACATTAAGAGACAGACTCTGTGCTGTATTAGGTAAAGGTAAAGGTCCCCTGTGCAAGCACCGGGTCATTCTTGACCCATGGGGTGATGTCACATCCCGACATTTCCTAGGCAGACTTTGTTTATGGGGTGGTTTGCCAGTGCCTTCCCCAGTCATCTTCCCTTTACCCCCAGCGAGCTGGGTATTCATTTTACCGACCTCGGAAGGATAGAAGGCTGAGTCAACCTTGAGCCGGCTACCTGAAACCAACTTCCGTTGGGATCAAACTCAGGTCATGAGCAAAGCTTTGGACTGCAATACTGCAGTTTACCACTCTCCGCCACTGTATTATCCTAGTAAAACTTGCATTACAATCTAGGGAGATATGATTTGATCTGCTTTGGACTAGAGCGGGGTGGACAACCCGTGCCAAACAGTGGCATAACAGATGCATTTAGCTTGGCTATTAAAGCCAGTTCTCCCTCTGAGGGACCAAGCCTCTGAGGTGGTGGCAGCGCCACTGGCCAGGTACACCTTTTCTTTCCCCACCCCTGCCCATTTTGTCTGCCAATGCACTGACATCTTTACAGGTAGGTGTTTTGGTTTTTTGGCACTTGAACCAAAAAGGTCGCCTGTCCCTGAACTAGAGCAAAGGGGGAGGGCTCAGCAGAAGAGCATCTGCTTGGCAGGCAGAAGGTTCCAGGTTCAATCCCCAGCATCTCCATGTAAAAGGAATCAGGCTGTAAGTGATGTGAAAGACCTCAGCCTGAAACCCCGGAGAACTGTTGCCAGTCTGAAAATACCAACTTTGATGGACCAAGGGTCTGATTCAGTGTTAAGCAGATTTGGAAAGGTGACAGAAGAGAAACCCATAAGTGTATTCCGTAGGAGAAGTTTGCAGGGGCCAGTGAGGTTCTGGTTCCTCTTTTCTTATATATTAATAGGAAATGTAGCCACCCAATAGCATATATGTCCATGCAAAGCCCATGACATGTAAGGGGTGGGGAGAGAAATGGCAAACCACCTTCTGCTGAATTATGCAGTCAAAGTGATATAGACAGGGATTTAAGCAGACCACACTCCAAATATTCACCTTGACGTTTTGGCATGGTGTATACTTGGTGTGAGGTAGGACCAGAGCTTTTTGGATTCTGCACGACTTCTAGATTTCTGTCACCTGGTGGAGTAACACACAAAGCTGCCATATACTGAGTCACAAAGTTGCCATATACTGAGTCCTTTAAGTGTAGATGCCAAGGATTGACCCCAGGACCCCCTGTATGCAAAGTGTGCACTCTACATCTAAGCCATGCCTCTGCAACCTTAAATAGACCCAAAATAAATATCCGTAAACTTGCCTTTTGATTAGCTTTGGGACAAATTGATGAAATAGCCTGGACCCGGTCTTTCACACGTGGGATGCTGCTGTTCTTCTTATGTAAGAACATAAGAAAGGCCATGCTGGATCAGACCAAGGTCCATCAAGTCCAGCAGTCCGTTCACACAGTGGCCAACCAGATGCCTCTAGGAAGCCCACAAACAAGACGGCTGCAGCAGCATTGTCCTGCCTGCATTCCACAGCACCTAATATATAGGAATGCTCCTCTGATCCTGGAGAGAATAGGTATGCATCATGACTAGTATCCATTTTTACTAGTGGCCATGGGTAATCCTCTCCTCCATGAACATGTCCACTCCCCTCTTAAAGCCTTCCAGGTTGGCAGCCATCACTGCATCCTGGGGCAGGGAGTTCCACAATTTAACTATGCGTAGTGGACCTTATTGCTGCTGCTGTTTCCACAGGAAATGGTTCCAAATCTGTGCTGGAGTGGCCTCTTTGCATCTTCCTGGTGCAAATTCTCTACCACTTTCATTGTAGCATCTATGGCGCTGATAGTTTTCTTAGGGGAGCAGTGTTAGTCTGCAGTAGAAGACCTAGATGCAAGTCCAGGAGCACCTTAGAGATCAACAGCATTTTCTGGGGATGAGCTTTTGAAAGTCAGAGCTGTATCTGGTATATGATGAAGGGAGTTTTGACTTTCAAATGCTCATACCTGAAAATCTCATTGGTCTCTGAGGTGCTGCTGGATTCGAATCTAGCTGTGGTCTTAATGTTGTGTCTCACCGGTACCAGCTGCAAAATGATTTTTGCCTTGGTTTTTGTATAAGTTTTTTCATGCCCGCTTCTTGTCTTTTTTTGTTTTTCTTTTTACCCTTCTCAGCCAGAGTTCTTCCAAGTATGTCACACCAAGAAAGATTATGAAGAGTATGGCCCTAGCATTTGCCGTCATAATCCTGTCTTTGGAGTTATGTCCTAGCGCCTGTTTCGGGTAGAAGTATCCGCTCTATTGTCTGCTGTGTCTGATGGAGCTCCTGCGGTTTTGGGAGAAGAGGAGAACGCTTGGTTTGAAAAGCTAAGCTGTGGTGTTGTACGGCCACTTGCCTTGGCGGAGAGTACTTCGGTCCCGCCGTGTGCGTCGGAGCCACGGCTTGCAATGCAACAGATAACCTGGAACCGTTCTGGCAAAAAGCCACCTACGTGCCAACTCTGTGAGCCTCTCCTTTCCTCAACAGTAGCTTCTAGCCAATGGGCAAACCCTTCCATCTTGGGAGACTGTGAGAACGCAGGAGTTGTGGGGAGAAACAGAGGCCGGGAATACAAGCCAAACCTTTCCTCGCTGTCATGTTCCTTCTGGAACCGGGAAGGGATGCTTAGAGATTTGTATCCGCGGGTCTCAGCCATGCAACCTGTCCATCAAGGGGGAGACCCAGGGCTAGTCAGTCATCGCCTTTGGCTTCATGGAGCCTAATGGCCTTCCCAGAACATATTAGATTGTAAAAATGTGGGGGCCTTAGTTTGTAGATGAATGTAATGCTCTAACCATGCAATACGAATGTTTATTTCAGAGAATTTTGTATTTTATGAATACTATTGCAATGGGTTTTCTGGGTTGAATGCAAACAGCAAGTGATGTTGCTGGAATTGGTGGCAGTGATGCCGGCTTCCAGTTGTGTTGCAGTGTACTGGTTTGCCTCCTTTTGGGGTGTGTGTGTGTTTTTCTTTTAAGGTACCACTTGATTTAAGTGAAATGTCTTTTTTAAAGCCCCTGAAAATATCGTTATGAGATTTATTGCTACTATTTATTTAATATTTGTGTGTATTTTTTTAAAAAATGGGGGGCAGGTTGAGTGGTGAATGAAAAGCTGTCAACTGCTAGCGAAATAAAAGCTGTTAACGTGTTTACATGTATTGCTATACTGGCGGTGAATTGTTAAAAAACAAACAAACCCAACACCTAGAATCATAGAATTGGAAGGGACCACCAGGGTCATCCAGTCCAACTCAGCTGCAAGTGGTTCAGTAATGACCTTTGTTAACAATCTTGCCAACTGGAGGTGGCTGGCCTTCCATCCCATTACCCTATCAGTTGAGCTGCCTTGCCAGTAAATGCTTAATAGTGCACAGGCTTCTTTGTTACAAATCTGAAGAACGTTGCACTTATGTCTCACCGCGGAACTTTCAATTAAATACAATTAGCAAACCCTTGACGTGACTTGAAGTGCTGATCTTCCTGTAAACAATCCATTCTTTATGATCCTGCTGTTCTCTCTCATCTGGAATAATTTTTTTTTAGTTGTGCCAAACAAGTGTCTAAAGATGCTGGAGGGGAAAGCTTATTCGAAACCACCAGAGAGGTAGATGGAAGCAGAAATACGTAATCTCTTGCTTAATCGAAAAGCATTACGTAGAGAGTTGATGTGCAATGAAACTATGAAAGTACATATTGTGTTGCAGAATAGTGATCAGTTACATCCATTTTTAAATAGGTTTGGTTTAAATTTTTGTTGTTGTTGTTGTTTTAGGTTCAGTGTAGGACAGTGGTTGTGCTGACCTGGATGCTCAGGCAAGCCTGATCTTGTCAGAACTCAGAAGCCAAGCAGGGTTGGCCCCGGTTAGTTTTTGGATGGGAGGCCACCAAAGAATACAGGGTTGCTATGCAGAGGAAGGCAATGGCAAACCACCTCTGTTAGTCTTTTGCCTTGAAAACCCGATAAGGGGTTGCCACAAGTCGGCTGCGACTTGACAGCACTTTCCACACACAAAGGACAGTGATTTGGACAACGATTTGGTCTGGCAATTGCCTTAGCTGCTCTGTATAATGTCCGTTTGGGTGTTTCTCTCTGTCCATTCCTTGCAATCAAACTGAGGTTGATTCTCTAATCATACTTAGGCATTAGGCAAACTTTGGTCCAGCCCTTATTTACCCATGGGAATATCTCCTTTACAAACCTATATATCTGTAGTAGGGTTGCCAACCTCCAGGGGCAGAGATGTTCCCCTGGAGAAAATGGCATCTTCCAAGGTCTGATATCACATCACATTTATGGTATCCCATCCCAGCTGAGCCCCCTCTGCTCCCCAAACTCTGCCATCCCTTGGCACTGCCCCAAAAGCTCCAAGAATTTCCTAAACTACAGCTGATGGGCCTAGTTATACCACTTTACAATGTCATGGCTTCCTCCAAAGAATGCTGGGAGTTGAAATTTGGTGAGGGTGCCCTGTGGGAGACTTTCTCCTCAGATTTTTCTCCTCAGGCAATGGGATAACTACTAAATCAACCTGGCTATGGGGCAGGCGTAGACATCCTCTGAAGCAGCTGTTGTTAAATTTCAGGTGTGCAGGCGAGATTCATAAATGTCCTGCAGAAATAATGTCTCAAAGCAGACAAATACTCATACTGTTGGTGGGAACTAGCATGCATCCCCTCTGTCTGTTGTCCGGCTCTGTTCTCCATCATGGTTCCTTTCACAGGTTTTCCCTATTTAGTCACACATTTTATTTAAGAGGCCACTCCTGTTACTTTGCTGCCTGTTCGGCTTATTGCCTCAGAGCATTCTGGGTCCCCCCTCCCATTTATCAGGTGGTATAGCCCACAATACATCAAATGCCAGTGGCAATTAAAGGATTAGGGACAAGCTATAATTATGGCCCTGTCGAGTAAAGTTTTTAAATGAGTCTGCGGCTGCCTATACTGTAATTATTCTGTCTGTGCCCTGATGAGCCAGGATGAACTATTTGCTTAGAACACACCATTCATGGATACACCATTTGTAGTTCAATAGTGCTAAGGAGCGTGCCCTGTGTTGAAGAAATGCGCCTTTGAATGAAGCCAGGGCTATCTTACTTGGCTGCAGTGCTGATCTGCTCAGTCTGTAAATCCACCTCAGCATAGCCAAATGAAGTTTGGAAGCCAAATATGTTTCCCAACTATTGCAATTTAAAAAAATGCTGTTCTCTATTTTTTATGCTTTATTTGTTGTTACCTGCCCTGGTTCCCATTTGTTTAGGGGAAAGGCAAGCCTATAAATAATTTAAATAGAGGCCAGCATCTAAAGAAATACTTTCCGCAAGTATTTGAAGGGCTGTCACTGAGAGGAGGGCAGGGAGCTGTTTCTGTTGGCAGCAGAGGATGGGACTCTAAATGCTTCTAAATGCATGGATACAATGGAAGTGGAGGTAAGGCGGTGCTCCTGTAAGGCAACAGATCCTCTACAACCATGTCAGACCTGAGAGAAAGTGATCCCCCACCTCAAGGGGTAGTCTCCCCTGCTGCTAACTTGGTGGATGCACACACTCCTAAAAACCCCTGCTGCTTTCCCTCATCTGCTTCTCCAAGCTCTTATTCTCCTAACAATTAGCTCCTCTTAAAGAAAAATCTGAGACCATTAAATGGCACAAACATTCTGTTTAGACAAAAGCTTATGTGGACGCTTCTCTGTCATATAGAGTCAGCTTCTGGGAATTGAACAAGAAAAACATCAAGCTCAGAGTACCTTTGAGTCTCCCAGAAAATTCCTGTGTCTTTGGGGGTGGGTGGGTGGGAAGTCAGTTCTGCACGTGTTTTGCTCCCCCTAGTGGTTGATCTGATGTTCAGCCAGCTTTAAATCCAGTGTATCTCCTTGCAGATTTAAACTGGAGATTTTTAATGCCAGATTTAAAGCTCTTTGATGTTGAGTCAACCACTAGAGGGAGCAAAACACGTGCGGAACTGAAATACACCCCCCCCCCCGCAAGAAACAGGAATTTAGAAGCGAGGAAACGTGAGAATGCAGAAATGCCCTACATCCGGAGGCTTTCTTTAAAGATAAAGCTTGTTTCTCAGCCTTTACATTGGTAATGCACGCTTAGCATTTTACAGATACGCTTAATAATTGCAAAGCATTATTAAAGAGCCACACCTTATTAATGGTGGAGGGGCTGTGGCTCAGTGGTATTATTTATTTAGCTTCATTTATACCCCACCTTTCTCCCCAGTGGGGGACCCAAAAAGGCTTGCATTCCTCCATTTTATCCTCACAACCACCCTGTGTGATAGGTCAAGCTGAGAATATGTATCCCAAGGTCACCCAGCAAGAATCCATGGCAGAGTAGCAATTTGAACCCGGGTCTTCCAGATCCCAGGTTCAATCTCCTGCACCTTTAGCTAAAAAGATCAGACAGTAGGTGCTGTGAAAAACTTCTGAGACCCTGGAGAGCAGCTGCCAGTCAGAGCAGACATTAGTGACCTTGATAGACCGAGGAGCTGACTCAATGAAAGGCTGCTTCTTGTGTTTGCAGCACTTATGTTACGTTTGCAATGGGTTTAAAGTGCTAATTGGCAAGTGAGCGTACCTCTCTTCTGCGGGAATGGTTGGGAAGAGCTCGAAAAGGCAGGGCTCCATTTTCACTACGGTATCGTTCAGAAATTCTAGTTAAAATAGAAATCGGGCTCTTTCTTGTATTGTTCTTGTGAACATCCCCGACCAACAGGAAACCCGTTAAATTCCTTATTGAAGCTGTACATTATTTCCTATGGAAGGCGAAAGTGATAGAAGATGATTCTCTCTATTAATGGCTGCCTCTTGGCCTTAATAGAAAACCAGTTAGTTGCAGCTGATGAGACTATTAGAAAGTCTCTATGAAAGTGAAGCTTTTATCTCCATGAGCAGGAAGGGGATGATGTTAGACCATTACTGGTTTAAAAAATGCTCTCGCACAGTGCATTCGATCCCTCAGCAAGCTTTAGATCCTGATAAGGAGGCACATTTTAATTAAAATGTAGATGAATGAAATGCCTGTAATTAATCGCTAAATTCCCACTGCAGTGTAATGCACAAATCTTTCAAGGCTCTCTTGATATCAGGATTTGGCTTTTAGAGTGGAGGAAGCATACACCCATACAAAGCTCTGCGAGAAGAAGAGTTGGTTTTTATATGCCGACTTCCTCTACCACTTAAGGAAGAATCAAACCGGCTTACAATCGCCTTCCCTTCCCACAACAGACACCCTGTGAGGTAGGAGGGGCTGAGAGAGTGTGACTAGCCCAAGGTCACCCAGCTGGCTTCATGTGGAGGAGGGGGAGAACCAACCCGGTTCACCAGATTAGCGTCTGCCGTTCATGTGAAGGAGTGGGGGAATTAAACCTGGTTCTCCAGATCAGAGTCCACCGCTCCAAACCACCGCTCTTAACCACTACACCATGTTGGCCGTATTCGTGGACAGATTCTTCAGCTGCGTTCATGACAGCGGAGCTGGAGTGTCCCTGGGAGTTTAGTTAGAGAGACGCCCTGCCATTCTTCCAAACATAATTAGAAGCTAGTCACATGCATTTCAGCGCAATTCAACCCCCCATATGGTAGCAAACCAAGCTATGCATCTGAGTGCACATTCAACAAGTAATTGCTGGTCTTCTTGTACCTCTGATATGTGCATCTCCCAGCTGTAGGATCCACTGGTTTCCAAGGAGCTATGTCTCATTCACGCATCACTATTTTTTAAATGGTGTAATCCTAAAACTATAATGTCTGTACCCTTCAGTTTCTTGTCTATAAGGAGAAACTTTAAATGTTAGAGGGAAAACATTGCAGTTGTAGAGAGGCCAGTTTATGCTTCACCCCTATGTATACCTGCAAGGGGCCACAGAAGCAAGCCCTGAGAACCACTGTGGTGTAGTGGTTAGAGCGTCAGACTAGGATCTGGGAGACTCAAGTTTGAATCCTCATTGTGCCAAGGGAGCTTGTTAGGTTCAGAGTAATTTTGAATTAGTTACTAGAGAGCCAGCGTGGTGTAGTGGTTAAGAGCGGTGGTTTGGAGCTGTGGACTTTGATCTGGAGAACCGAGTTTGATTCCCCACTCCTCCACATGAGCGGCGGAGGCTAATCTGGTGAACTGGATTTGTTTCCCCACACCTCCACATGGAGCCAGCTGGGTGACCCTGGCCCAGTCACAGCTCTGTTAGCCCCACCTACCTCGCTGGGTGTCTGTTGTGGGGAGGGGATTGTAAGCCTGTTTGATTCTTCCTTACGTGGTAGAGAAAGTCGGCATATAAACTCATCTTCATCGTCTTCATCATCGTCGTCGTCTTCTTCATCTTCTTCATCACCTTCATCTTCTTCCTCATCTTCCTCCTCCTCATCTTCATAATTTGTGGGTACAAAAAAAGGGTACAAATTTGCCTGCATTCAGCCAGTCTAAACCTCGTGTTTCAATAAAACAAGGTTGGGGATGATTACTTAAGCAGTGAGGGAAATCTCTGCACGTGCCCAGAGTTAGTCCACAAAACTTACTTGTTCAGGAAAATATAATCCCAATGGCAGTATGATAAGGGCTTTGAGAGCCAGGGGCTAATGTGACTTTCTGAACTGTGTGGACGAGTGCCCAAAATAATTTATTTGTGAAGTTAAGGTCAGCTTTGGCCTGTGAGTGCATACATTTCTTATGGCCAACGAGAGATAAATATGTTATCAAATTAAGGTGCAGAGCATATAAATTAAAGGAAAACAGTGGTCTTATCAGTTTGGCCCCATTAGAGAAAATGGGCAAAAGGGGGGAAAAACCAGCGATAAGAGCAGGTTGCAGTATTTGCAACCTTTGCAAGAGTTCTGACATTATCATATTACAATGAGACCTCCTTAGTGTGCCTGTGGTGTTAAAGAACATTAATAAAAAATTCCAGCTTCTGAGAAGTTAAATTGTTAGCCCTTTCGGCATGGAAACCTGATGGATCTGCTGCTGGAACAAGGGATGCAGAGGAAGGAGAAGGCAGCAGTGTCATAACGGTATTCAAGTTATTAAATTGAGTGAATGGGGGTCTGTGCATTCAAACGAGAGTGTGAACGAAGTTGTGCGAGAGTGAAAATGGAGGATGTAAAGTCAGAACCACAAAGGAGATGTCGGAAATCCAAATGCAGCTGTAGGTTTCTGCAGATCTCAGCTGATTACTTGCTGCTAATAGCTTCCGTTAGTATGAGAAAGAAGTGAAAATGTACACGTGATTAATTCCAGGACTAAATCTTTGTGCCCAAAACAGGCTCTCTCTATAGCCTAAATGAACCCTATCTCAAACTAGGCTTGGACGCGCACCCTGTGAAGCATTATGCTGAGGTTTGTCTGCAGCATGGATCTTGAATCAAAACGCACTTCAGAGAGAGCTAGAGGGAGCTCTTTCATTGTGTAAAAGGTACAATGAACCTCATGCTGCTTTAAAAAAATTCCTACTACGTCTATAAGGCTGTTGCTTTGTAATCCTTAGTGCATTAAAGACTCTAGTTTGTTTCAGAGGGTAGCCACGTTGGTCTGTAGCAGAGCAGCTGGGTTTGAGTCTCGTTGGTCTCTGAGGTGCTACTGGATTAAAATGTAGTTACTGACCTTTTATGCAGGGACCTTTCCCCGCGGTCACCCCCGCCGACTGCTTCGGGGCTTCCTTTTGATTATGCATGCCTTTTCCACCCGTCAGAGGTCGCCTTGCTCTCCCTGTACATTTTGCACGCATTTCCAGATTCTGGCTAAAACAGCATCTGGAAAACACGGGCAGAACATGTGGGGAGAGCGAGGCGACCTCTGACGGGCGGAAAAGGCATGCATAATGAAAAAGAAGCCCTGAAGCAGTCGGCGGGGGTGACCGCATGGAAACGTCCCTGTATAAAAGGCCACTCTCTAGTTTGCCACTATCTCAGTACCTTCTTTAAAAAAGAAAAGGGAAAAAAAAAGATTAACAATACTGGACAAGGACGGTCAACTTTGGACTTTGTGAGAGCCGCTCTGCTCTCCAGACAAGGGGTTCAAAGGTCAGAGGTGCAATTTGCCGTGCAAAGCAACCCTTCCGCAGGGAAAGATGCGCTACCTGGCAGCAACAGTGTTAGATTTATTTGGTTCTTGTAGGCTATCCGGGCTGTGTGACCGTGGTCTTGGTATTGTCTTTCCTGATGTTTCGCCAGCAGCTGTGGCAGGCATCTTCAGAGGACAGTGTTATTCCTCTGAAGATGCCTGCCACAGCTGCTGGCGAAACGTCAGAAAAGAAAATACCAAGACCACGGTCACACAGCCCGGATAGCCTACAAGAACCGATGAACTCTGACCATGAAAGCCTTCGACAATATTTAGATTTATTTATTTGTCTTGCTTCCAAGCAGCACAATATGGCATACATGGTCTTCCCCTTTTCCATTTTATCTCACAACAACACACACGCCCATACGGCTGAGGGAGAAGGACTGGACCAAGGTCCCCTAGTAAGCTTTGTATCTGAGTGGAGATTTGCATCTAGGTCTCCCCTGTCCTAGTTTTGCACTCTTAACCGCTACATCTTGACTGTTGTGGGACTGATTATGCTTTGGGGCATGCCGGGGGGGGGGGGGGCATCACTTTTGAAAGAGAAAGAGAGACTGAAGTGTCAAATCTCTCTTTTCTATACCACTTGCCTAGGGTTGCCAACCTCCAGGTACCAGATGGAGACCTCCTGCTATTACAACTGATCTCCAGGCTACAAAGATCGGTTCACCTGGAGAAAATGGCCGCTTTGGCAATTGGACTCTAGGGCAATGAAGTCCCTCCCCTCCCCAAACCCTCCCCTCCTTTTTTGGGGCTCCTCTCACCGGTGGAGAGGGGGGACCTGGCAACCCTATTAATGGCCGTTATTGTTCCCTTAGGGTGGACTGCTTGAAGAGGTACACCTTACAAAAGAGCAATCTCTGAGAGAGCTGGTCTGGTTAGGTTTGCAGGCTGGAGCTGGGAAGCGAATTTGAACTGGAAGATGATTTCTTACGCTATTTCGTCTGAAGGGGGGCCTTGGCCTGTGTAATATGGATAAAGTCTGACACAAGGACACATTTTCAGCATTCATATACAAAGTGCTTGGGTACGGCCCTCCTTTTTTGGCTGGCAAAGAAGCAGAGAAATGAAAACCTTGTAGGCACTTTGACAGGAAAATCATTTAAGCTTCATAATCCGCTGACACTGCATGTTTGGTTAGAGTAACTGTTCTAAAGATCAGGCAATATATTTCAGTGGCTCTGTTATCTCTGACAAGATTGAAAGTGTTCCTGCCAGCCAGAATTTTCCAATAAAGATTTCATTGTCTCTTTCCTATGTGGAAAGTGATAAGTGACTCTGATATTTCTCTACTCAAATTTTTATCAATAAAAAATGGGTTCTGGATGGATTATTCCTGGTTGATTCTTAATGAAGTGCCACTTTATGGGATGTCAGAAAGTCTAGAAATTGAGAGGTGGTATATATTAGGGCAGGGGAAAGCTCCTTTGACACACCACGAGGGAGACACAGTCTGAAGGGACTGAATCCACTTTCTCCTCAAGTACATAAATCACTCTCCTACAAATAAATACACAGGAAAGGGAAATTGATGGGTTGCTGGACCTCAATTCATAGCCTTGACTCAAATTATTGCTTGCTGAAGCATGTGCCACTTAATGAATCCGTCATAGGCTACCCATCCTGGAAAGTGATTGGGTGTTACGAACTTCCATTCGTGGACCTGATTTCTAGTCGTGGACTTTATTGCGCTTGCCCTTCTCCACGGGACACAGGGTAGCACCAGTAGAATTATCTCATGTTACCTTACAGGTAGGATTGCCAGCTCCAGCTTGGGAAATACCTGGAGATTTGGGGGGGTGTAGCCTGAGGAGGGTGGGGTTTGGGAAGGGGAGGGACTTCATGAGGAGGAGTGGGGAAATCAAACCCGGTTCTCCAGATTAGAGTCCACTGCTCCTAACCGCTACACCATGCTGGAAGGATAAGGGGCAGTGGGCAGCACCAGAAACAGAACCCCAAAGAAGAAAGGCACAGTTGATTTTGCACGTCAGTGTTCCTGCCCTCAATAACCAGGTGTGCATTTTCCCTGCTGTTTCCCTTCAGAGTGGATGTTGTTTTTTGCTCCAACTTCAGAGTGGATGTTTCTCCCGCGTCTCCTCCTAGTACTTTGATTTTAAAAGAATCATGTGATTTTAAAAATCATTCTGGCACATGCAAAAATATAGTACATCAGCACATTGGGATTGCAATCTTCCCTTTTACTTGTAGGTAAGGATTTGGGTGCCATGACCTGGATGACCCAGGCTAGCCTTATCTCGTCAGATCTCAGAAGCTAAGCCGGGTCAGCCCTGGTTAGTATTTGGATGGGAGACCACCAAGGTATACCAGGGCTGATATGCAGAGGAAGGCACTGGCAAACTACCTCTGTTAGTCTCTTGCCTTGAAATCCCCATAAAGGGTCGCCATAAGTCAGCTGCAACTTGACGGCACTTTACACACACACATACAAGGGTTAGGGTACTCACTCAGGTTCCTGCTCTGAGGTTCACACAACAGAGACGGGTGTACTCAAAATAGCATCCATTTATTAATGAGATATAGGGATGAAAACAACCAGTTCAGAAAGAGGGAACTCATGGAGTCTGTATTTCTACCCAACAAACATTACTAAGCAGGGGCTCTTTCCATGAGACTGAACTAATTCACACAAATAGTAGGAGGGAAGCAGTATTGTAACATATACAGTAAATGTACCACAATGATAGAGAAGTCTCGAGGAGAAGAGATCCCTTGAGATTAAGATGCCTAAGGAAGTCCTTTCCGTAAGAAAAGCCCATCCCGGTACACCTCTCAAATGCCTTTTATGCAGGGACATTCCCCCAACTAGTTGACCCTGGTGGTCCCTTCCAACTCTATGATTCTTTGACCTAGATTAAGCTAGGAACAAATCGGGTCCTAGAACCATAGCTATTTCTAGAATCATAGAGTTGGAAGGGATCACCAGGGTCATCTAGTTCAACCCCCTATACAGTGCAGGAAATTCACAACTACCTCCTCCCACACCCCCAGTGACCCCTACTCCATGTCCAGAAGATGGCCAAGATGCCCTCCCTCTCATGATCTGCCTAAGGTCATAGACAGATGGCTATCTAGCCTCTGCTTAAAAACATACAGGGAAGGAGACCTTACCACCTTCCAAGAAAGCCTGTTCCACTGAGGAATAGTAGCCAATGATCTTTGGTAGCTAAGCAGTTGCATTCTACGCCAGCTGAAGGCTTTCCAAATGCCGTTTAGTAGACTGAAAGCCAGCCAGCATGGTCAAGGGGTACCATGGAAGACTTTGTTCAGGAAAGGAAGTGTGGGATAAAGCCATAGTAGATAGACACAGATCATTTAAGGATGATTATATCTATATTGATTTAGCAATCATGATTGATGGCAGAAGTTAGATTTTTGCAGCAATTCAAATATATGCAGGTCTTTAGAGGAATGCTTTCTTTTTCAAAGAGTAGTCCTGAATTTGACAACTAACGTAGCTGAAGGTAATAACTTCCTTCCAGGTCCATTATGATACAAGCAAACCATGTCATCTTCAATGGTATCCCTTTACTTTGACTATGTGCAGTGTCTGCATTTTAACAGCTGTAGATGTTCCCGCTTCTAATGTCTCAATCTTCCTTGTGTTCCAACAGCACAGAGTAAATATTTACTCTCGCCGTTTCTTCCTATCAATGTCTACTGGCGTTTTGCTAATTAAATAGATTGTGTTTTTGCTGACAGTGAGATGAGCATGCCTTTCAGAATGCACTTCATTTATCATTGCCATGTTCTTTCACATTATGATTACTCCAGTGTTATATGCAATAAGCTTCCCCACAACTGGCTGCACTGCATAGCAGAAATTTCCTACCTGCAGCTCTTGCAAAAACACAGGCAGATAATATGATGAGGCTAATAATTTAGGTCAGGGGTCTCCAGCGTGGTGCCCGCAGGTGCCATGGCACCCGTCTACACCTTTTCTGGTGCCTGCCAAGTGTTTTTAGGAAGTGGGTGGGGCCAGGTAGGGCTTTTGCCCAGCAACCCTTCTGATTGACTATTGGACATGTGATTGGCTGTGCATATTTTTTGAATGTTGCTGTTATGTATGCAGCAGAAAACAAGGCTCATGTTGAGCTTGAAGTCTACTCCAGGCTCCTTCGCCTGTGTGTTCCTATTGGACTGTGGTCTAAAGCCTCCCAATCATGGACTTGGCTTGCTGCTGAGTTCCCATTGGACAATGGACGTCTACTGGCCAAATGAGGACTTGGGGGCGTGGCTCCGGGTGGTTGGGTTGAGCATATAAGCCAGGGTGTTGTGCCCTTACAGTTCAGTTCGGTTCAATTAAAGAGAGTTCAGTTCTGAGTATTAATGAAGTGGTTTTGTTGGAACTCCGTCTCCAGTCTCGTGCATTACCCCTCATATATAACAGTTGCTTTGGCAGCAGCTGCTACCATCGCACAAGGATCTGCACTGTGTTATTGAAGTTAAGTTGTGGCAATCATTTTGTGGCTGGTTCTGCCTCCCGTGGCAACCACTTTGTGGGAGCCATTTTGTTGTTGCGGACACCAAGCCGAGTCAGAATTCCACATGTGCCTGCGGGCTCAAAAAGGTTGGGGACCCCTGACTTAGGTCCTGACTGGGCCTTCATCGGTACATTTTTGGGCCAGTTCACACATTACATTTTAAGATGTAGACTTAACGATGTTTTAAGTATACTCCTAAAAATATGACATGTGAATGCAAGAAGCATGTACACTCCCCAGGAGACTGTGATTGGCCACAGTTCTGATTGTGTTAAGTGTACGCTTGGTCACAAATAGGGGTTTGTGTACTGTGTGAATTGGTCCTTTGTCTTTCTTTTTGCACTTTAAGCATTCCCTATATTTTTTGGGGTTTTTTTTTTTAAGTTTTCATTTCAAAGTGGAGGGGAACTGTTTATTTTGATCATGAGTTTAGGGCCTGTTGTGTCCCTAAACAGTTTCTTGGTCTAGAGGCAATATATTTTATTGCAATGTTGCTGGTGGTGGTTAAATGTGAATTAGATCTAACACAGTTATTCTCCTGAAATTTGTGCCTACGTGAATTCCGTTCTGAGCATTTTGTTCTGAGTCCTGAAAGTGACCATGCTGTTCTTCGAATAGAGACCCATCCAACAGGAATTGTGGCTCTGGGGTAGCGCAATTGCTTTGCATGAGGAGGTCCTGGGTTCAATCCTTGGCACTTCCAGATCAAAGGATCAGGTAATAGGTAATGTGAAATACATCTACCTGAGACTCTGCAAAGCCTCTGCAAGTCAGAGTAGGCAGTACTGATCTTGACAGATCAAGGGTCTGACTCTGCATAAGGCAGCTTTGTACGATCTCAATGATAAACTGGTTCCATATGATGCTGGGGGCAGGGATACTCGCACTGGGTGTCATGCAAACCCGAGATGTCACTTCCGATACAAAACTGGAAGTGACATCATCACATCTGGATGGCGATCTATGATTCGCCCCAAACCTCTAGTGTTAAACCATGGAGTTTGGGGTGAATCGTAGAGCATCACCTCAATACGATGATGGTACTTCCAGTTTTGGGCTGGAAGTTTGTTTATTTATTTGTGTCATTTATAGCCCACATTTCTCACTGAGACTCAAGATGGATTACACAGTGTGAGACCATTTAAATAAACAGGAATGTGACATCCAATAAACAATACAAGACAGGTTTGGATTGTAGAAATATGAAAACGAGCAGAAATCTGGAAACAGAGCTGAAACCAAGCTGAAGCAAAGCGTAAGCATTAACACTATATATTAAATGGTGACAAATTACATAGAAGGATCATACGGCAACAGACAGTATGTACTCAAGATAGTGGTATAGGCCACAGTCCCAAGACCAAAGTCCTATTTCCAGTATAAAAAAACCCTCCTGAATAATTCAGTTTTGCATAGTTTGTGGAAAGCCAGGAGGGTGGAACCCTTCTGATCTCCTCAGGCAGGCCATTCCAAAAGACGGGGACCACTACAGAGAATTGTACATGAATGGGCAGTTGTTGATTTTGCCCATTTGAAGAGTGGCATCTTCAGAAGGTGCCAGATGAGTGAAGCTGTCATGGTGGAGCATAGGGAAAGAGGTGGTCCGGCAGATAAGTTGGATCAAAGCCATGAAGGGCTTTGTATGTGATGAACAATACCTTGAATTGAGCCCGGTAGCTGATGGACAGCCTGTGGAGTGACTGGAAAATGGGGGTAGAATGCAAGCTGCACCTAGCTCCTGATAATCTGAGCTGCAGCATTCTGTGTCACCTGGAGTCTCTAAGCTGACCTCAAGGGGAGACCTATGTAGATGTATTACAGTAGCATATTTTCAGTGTTACCATGGAGTGGATCCAGGTGGCCAAATTGGCCTTGTCAAGGGAGGGGGCCACCTTCTGGGCTACACTAAGTTGGAACAAAATGTTTCTAAGCTGAAAGTGATAAGCATTTGTGCAATGCCGATGAGCCCCCCGCCAATTTCTTCCCCACACTCAGCACTCCCTGTGCTCAGCATGAAAACCCTACCAGTGGCCATCTGAACAAAAGCACCGCACTTCTTCCCAGACACAACCAGGAGGCAGATGGCTTCTCTTTCAGACATTGCCTGTGTGAAGTTGTCGAGTTGCAGCCGACTTATGGCGACCCCCGGCAAGGGGCTTTCAAGGAAAGTGAGAAGCAGAGGTGGTTTGCCATTGCCTTCCTCTGCAGAGCCTTCCTTGGAGGTCTCTCTTCCAAATACTGACCCTGCTTAGCTTCTGAGTTCTGAGGAAATTGGGCTATACCATGCTGCCTTCCCTCCTCCTTCAGACATTAACTCCTTTTTCAACTATATAGACCACTGGTTCCCAACCAGGTGTCCATGGACCCCCAGGGGTCCGCGAGAACTAAATTAAGGTCCGCGAAACAAAGTTATAAACCCATAATAAATTAATATTTTCAATTAAAAGTTCTCTATTATAAAAATATATATTCAAATATTATTCTAAGTTTAATGTTTAACTAACAGTTATGATTAAAGTTTATTTTCAAATTCTTGGAATTTTTATTTTGAACCTTGGGGTCCCTGCACCGAACAAAAAAGTCCTAGTGGTCCCTGGTCAAAAAAAGGTTGGGAACCACTGATATAGACCCATAGAATCATAGAGCTGGAAGGGACCACCAGGGCCATCTAGTCCAGCCCCCTGCACAATGCAGGAAATTCCGAACTACCTCCCCCCCAGACCCCCAGTGACCCCTACTCCATGCCCAGAAGATGGCCAAGGTGCCTAAGGTCATAGAATCAGCACTGCTGACAGATGGCCATCTAGCCTCTGCTTAAAAATCTCCAGGGAAGGAGAGCTTACCACCTCACGAGGAAGCCGGTTCCACTGAGGAACCACTCTAACTGTTAGAAAATTCATAATCAGGCAGTATATCATCCTTCGTAACACTTTACAAAAATTTGGAGAGGTTCTTCGCAGAGCTTTCAAGGTGGTGGCACTAAGGTTTTGAAACTCCATCACTATCCCTGATCGTTTTTCAGTAACTGGTTAAAACTGTCTTGTTTCAGCAGGTTTTTTTAAATCTTGAGATTTGGGAGTGGTGTAGGGGTTGGACTGGAGAGATGCAGATTCTGATCCCTGCTCATCCATGAAAGCTTACTTGGTGTCCTTGAGCCAATCACTGCCTCTTAGCTGAACCTACCTCATGAGGTTGTTGTGAAGATAAAATAGAGGAAGGGAGAATAATGTACATGATTTTGGAGAGAGGGTAGGACAAAAATGTAACAGATAATCTAACTTAGATCATTGTTGATGGCACACCAATAAATTGACCTCCTGATCTTCAATTTTGCTGGCTTAGTTAATTAGAGTAGTTAGCTCTACTAGAGCTAATGTCATGGCTTGTTTGGTCTTTTTACTCTGCTGTTTTAATGTGTTATGGATTGTTTTTGTTGATTATGGTTTATGATGCATTTCAATGGGCTTTACTATTGTAAACTACTCTGAATATCTCCTGGTCACAAGAGGGTTTGTTAAACATTTTAAAAATAAATAAGTAATGTGTGTCCTGTCCTAATTTAGATCAACCTGCTTTTCTAGCTGTCTTGATATGTTGCCAGCAAAGTGTCTTTGTGAGACCTTAGATGGCAATGGCTATGTTTGTGTTCGTATCAGTTTTTGTAAGTCTGTTCTGTCAAGGTAGAGAGCAATTCTGCTGGTTTCCCTCCCACCCCTCCAATTGATTTCTTGTCAGAAATAACAAGATCAATCAAAACATATGGCTAATAAAATGGATATAGAAGCCATAAACGTCTGAGGAACAAACCATCTGGCAGGCTGAAAATGAGCAACTAGAAAATAGGGCCAAGCTAGTGTTCAAACGTTAACCTTCATTCTTGAATTAGAAGCCCATTCACAGCCTAACATTTTCTTCCCTCATGCAATTAAATTAACGTCAGGGAATTCATAATCAGGCAATATAGCTCTGAAGCCATGAGATCTTTATAATCTGTGTTTTAAAGGCATCGCTTTTAATTTACCAGCAGGTGGGCAAACAACGTGGGTGCAGGGAAGAAGGCTGAGTTGTAATCACCACAGTGAGGGCGGAAATATGCATGGGTCTTTGATGCATGACTGTTTCACTCACTGTCACCCCTCCAATGACTTTGGGTCTTTGGGTTGATTATACATGCCGTTTCCAATTGACAGATGCTGCCTCGCTCTCCGCCTGCCTTTCCTCACGTTTTGCCTGCGCTTTCAAATTCGAGATAAAATAGGTCTCTAAAAATGTGGGCAAAATGCAGGGAAAGGCGGGGGGAGAGCGAAGCGATCTCTAACAGTCGGAAACTGAAAGACCTGAAGTCGTCGAAGGAGTGACGGTGAGTGAAACAGCTATGCATAAAAGACAATCAACACCAGGCTGCTGCTGAAAATGGAATCCCTGCGTCAACTGCTCTCCATAGTGTTTTCATCCCACTTGGTCACATCAGTTTATCACTACAGCATCAAACAGCAAAAACACCAAGTGCTAGAATTCAAGTCTGAATGGAAGGGAGTTAAAGGCAAGGCCCCCTAACCTCAAATGTGTATGAAAATGTAGGGTCAGGCTGTGGTGGAAATACACTGTACACACTTGCCATGATCCAGCCAAAGCACTTTAACTTGCATTAAGAGCAGCATGATTTAATTCTGGCTGTTCAGAGTCACTCTCTTCTTGACACATTTTTCATTTTTGCCAGGCTGAGTCTTGCCACTAAAAACAGTTTTTGTGACTAAGATCGAACAAATGCCTGGCTCCTCTCAGTGAATTTAACAGTGGGAGGTATTTGGTAACTCGAAAACCAACAAAATAATATCTCAATCAACAAAAAATAACTTTTCAGTTTCTGATCAACAGCTCTTCAGTTGAACAGTTGAATGATGGATCCAGAAAATAAATGACCACCATAGCTCGGGCTGTACTTATGTTGAAGTCTGTGAGTTTACATGCTGGTATGACAATCCATAACAGGCAGATAGCCCAGACTAGCCTATGCTCATCAAAGCTCAGAGGCTAAGCAGGGTCACCCTTGGTTGGTGCTGCAGAGGAAGGCAATGGCAAACCTCCTCTGCTCATCTCTTGCCTTGAAACCCCCATGAGGAGTTGCTCTGAGTTGGTTGTGACTTGAGGACACTTCATTTATCATAACTGATATGATAAGGCCATTTGAAAAGAGGAGTTTTTAAAGAACAAAAATCACCTGTCTGAGGAGAAAAATATAGAGGCATACATAAATTGTAAAGCAATGGAGATGGGTTAGACGATTCTTCTGGTTCTTGTAGGTTATCCGGGCTGTGTAACCGTGGTCTTGGAATTTTCTTTCCTGACGTTTCGCCAGCAACTGTGGCAGGCATCTTCAGAGTAGTAACACTGAAGGACAGTGTCTCTCAGTGTCAAGGGTGTAGGAAGAGTAATATATAGTCAGAAAGGGGTTGGGTTTGAGCTGAGTATTGTCCTGCAAAAGTATTGTCCTGTAAGTATCAAGATAATGTGCTAATGAGGGTATGGTGTGTTAATATGGAACCATTGTATCCTGAAGTGATCTGTTAATGTGTGTAATCCAAAACTAATCTGTATGGCTATTGTTGAATGTTGTCTTTGTCTGGAGGTTTTTCAGGGCAGGAAGCCAAGCCTTATTCATTCTTAAACTCTCCTCTTTTCTGTTAAAGTTGTGCTGATGTTTATGAATTTCAATGGCTTCTCTGTGCAATCTGACAAAATAGTTGGTAGAATTGTCCAGTCTTTCAGTCTCTTGGAATAAGACCCTGTGTCCTGTTTGTGTCAGTCCATGTTCAGCCACTGCTGATTTCTCAGGTTGGCCAAGTCTGCAGTATCTTTCATGTTCTTTTATCCTTGTTTGTATGCTGCGTTTTGTGGTCCCGATGTAAACTTCTCCACAGCTGCAAGGTATACGATATACTCCTGCAGAGGTGAGGGGGTCTCTTTTGTCTTTTGCTGATCGTAGCATTTGTTGTATTTTCTTGGTGGGTTTAAACACTGTTTGTAGGTTATGTTTTTTCAAAAGTTTCTCCATCCTATCAGTGACTCCTTTAATAAATGGCAAGAATACCTTTCCTATGGGAGACTGTTTTTCTTGAGTTTTCTGATTTTTGTTTGGTTCAATGGCCCTTCTGATTTCATTCTTGGAGTAGCCGTTTGCTAGCAGTGCGTGATTTAGATGGTTAGTTTCTTCCTTGAGAAACTGTGGTTCACAGATCCGTCTTGCACGGTCCATTAATGTTTTGATTATTCCTCTTTTCTGTCGGGGGTGGTGGTTGGAGTTTTTGTGTAAGTAGCGATCTGTGTGAGTTGGTTGGTCGCTACTTACACAAAAACTCCAACCACCACCCCCGACAGAAAAACAGTCTCCCATAGGAAAGGTATTGCCATTTATTAAAGGAGTCACTGATAGGATGGAGAAACTTTTGAAAAAACATAACCTACAAACAGTGTTTAAACCCACCAAGAAAATACAACAAATGCTACGATCAGCAAAAGACAAAAGAGACCCCCTCACCTCTGCAGGAGTATATCGTATACCTTGCAGCTGTGGAGAAGTTTACATCGGGACCACAAAACGCAGCATACAAACAAGGATAAAAGAACATGAAAGATACTGCAGACTTGGCCAACCTGAGAAATCAGCAGTGGCTGAACATGGACTGACACAAACAGGACACAGGGTCTTATTCCAAGAGACTGAAAGACTGGACAATTCTACCAACTATTTTGTCAGATTGCACAGAGAAGCCATTGAAATTCATAAACATCAGCACAACTTTAACAGAAAAGAGGAGAGTTTAAGAATGAATAAGGCTTGGCTTCCTGTTCTGAAAACCTCCAGACTAACAAAGACAACATTCAACAATAGCCATGCAGATTAGCTTTGGTTTACACACATTAACAGATCACTTCAGGATACAATGGTTCCATATTAACATACCATACCCTCATTAGCACATTATCTTGATACTTACAGGACAATGATTAGCACATTACTTTTGCAGGACAATACTCAGCTCAAACCCAACCCCTTTCTGACTATATATTACTCTTCCTACACCCTTGACACTGAGAGACACTGTCCTTCAGTGTTACTACTCTGAAGATGCCTGCCACAGTTGCTGGCGAAACGTCAGGAAAGAAAATTCCAAGACCACGGTTACACAGCCCGGATAACCTACAAGAACCAATGAACTCTGACCGTGAAAGCCTTCGACAATAGATTCTTCTGGTGTTTCAGATTTCTGGCTTGTGCATAAGACTGAGGTATTTATTTATTTATTAGATTTGTATCCTGTCCTCTATCCCGGCCAGAGCCAGGCTTAGGGTGCTAACAGCAGTTAAAAACATAATAAAACACAATACAACAAAAGATTCAAATTTCAATTCGACATTAATTTTAAACCCAGCAATTCTGATCTAAAAACAAGTGGTGCTCAGTTTTGGCACACAGGACCAAGCCAATCCAGATAGAGCAACCCCCTCTTTGAATGATATAATAAGGCATAAGTTGAAAATGGGGGGAAATGTAGGGAGACCAGCTCTGATGGAAACCGTTACTGCCCTCAACTATAGGCCTGGAGGAACATCTCGGTCTTACAGGACCTGCGGAACTGCCACCTGCCCCTAGTTGAGGACAGCCAGATATTTCTTGGGCCAGGGACAACCAGAACATTGGTGTTAGCTGAGCTTATTGCTCTACGGGGGATGTTCCAGGAGAGGCGGTCCCACAGATACGATGGTCCTGGACCGTTTTCAAAAGGTGGCTGGTTTCAAAATTTCAAAAGCTAGCTGGTTTCATGGGAATATCCCACTTTTTGATTTTGCTTCTCCCTTGTGAGACACTACCTGCGAGTCTTACTTCTACCTCAGTTTCTCTTTCCTCACCTTTAATCTACATTTTCTAGTGAATGTTCTGCTGGTTGTGTATAGATGGTGTGAAAAAGAATAATCAATTACATTGACAGAACTGAGGTCAACAGAAACTAGTGACCATCAGAACATACAAAATAAAAAATTAAACAAAATTGCCCATCACTACCCATCTCTACATCACCACCCTGGTCTCATGGATCATGTAACCCCAAGTTCCACCTGTCCTCTCCCCTCTTGGCCCTTTCCCACCCAAACCCCAAATCCTGACTGGAATGAATAATATCATCTTCCAGACATGGCTACTTTAGCTCCTGTGTTCTGACAGTAGAACTTGGGTTTCTAAACTTGGGTGGTCTTAGCTGAAGAACAGAAGATAATGCCCTGCCTAGATTCATTGGAGAGTGACCGAACTGTCAGGGTTATAAAAAAAGTCTGTCAAACGGACCAAGTTGGTTGAAGTGCCGTGATGGATGAAGAATAAAACATAAAGTTGAGAGACAAATGCAATTTTCTTGGTGAAACAGGAAGTTTCACCAGGAGTTATTACCCACTAGTAAAGAATCCAAGGCAGGAGGAGATGGCCAATAAAGTGAGAAGATAGCAGTTTATTATTTTTAAGAGGTGGAGGTTTAGGATCCTCCTCGGTGATGTCTTCTTGTGTGCCGGCGGAGAATAAAGCATCATTTCTCTGCCGGGTAACCTTCACTGCCGCAGCCTGTCTGCACTGCAGCTTTTTTTGACTCACTGATGACAAAATTTCATCTCCTGGGCTCATGCCATGTTCATTTTCCAAAATGTCCAGACCTGAGGTTTAAAGCTGCTTGCAAGTCATAGACTTGGCTCTCAGATTTGCTTGATGTGATATTATTATTTGCATTTTATTGGTTGACTGTTCAAGAACTTGGTAGCCATTTCTCAGTGGCACTTTGTGCATGCTCAAGGGAGAAGGGTCTCTCATCTTTATTGTCTCTTCATGTATTCCAGCCCCAAAAAAAGAGAGATTGAGTGAAATCCTACGATCACTTTCCTGGGATTAAGCCCTATTGAATAGACATGAGATTAGGATTCTGAGCAGAAGTTTTAGAATGGTACTGTTAACCTGGGAGCGAAATTGAGTCCAGTGGCATGAAGAGACTTTCCCATAACATACAAGAGGGAGGGGCCATGGCTCAATGGTAGAGCATCTGTTTGGCATGCAGAAGGTTCAAGGTTCAATCCCTGGCATCTCCAGTTAAAGGAACTAGGCAAGTAGGTGATGTGAAAGACCTCTATCTGAGACTCTGGAGTAGACAATACTCCAGAGTCTCAGTCTGAGACGGTCTGAGTAGACAATACTGACTTTGATGGACCAAGGGTGTGATTCAGTATAAGGCAGCTTCATGTGTTCAAGAGAGGAGAAGCATCAGAACAGGATCCGGGACTTATCTTTTGAAGCCTTGGCTCAAATTCACCTAGGGCTGCCAACCTTCAGATGAGGCCTGCAGTTCTCCTGAACACATGAACACATGAAGCTGCCTTATACTGAATCATACCCTTGGTCCATCAAAGTCAGTATTGTCTATTCAGACCGGCAGCGGCTCTCCAGGGTCTCAGGCTGAGGTCTTTCACCTCACCTACTTGCCTAGTCTCTTTAACTGGAGATGCCAGGGATTGAATCTGGGACCTTCTGCATGCCAAGCAGATGCTCTACCACTGAGCCACGGCCCTTCCCTCCTGGAATTATAACTGTTCAGCTCCCCATAGATCAGCTCTCCAGAGAAAATGGCAGCTTCTGAAATTGTATGTATGATTGTATGACTGTATGGTATGACTTCCCTGCTGATCTCCCTCCTCAAAGTCCTCCCTCCCCAGGCTCTGCCCCAAATCTCCAGGAATTTCCCAGTCTGGAGTTGGCAACCCTAGGCGGCTGTTTACGAGAAGCTGCTTCTTGGACAATGCACAGCCCACAGCGAGGGAGCAGCTGCTAACAGCAACAATCTAGTGACTTCGCGAAAGCATGTCATTTGGCTGGACTATCCTGGGTACTCCTTCTAGCAACTTGAATTGGCCTTTGCACTCATTTCATGGCAGTGAACTTGGGTTTACGAGAAAGAGGGCACTTGGCCGGCAGCTGCAGCTAATCTCGGCTCTTTGATTAGTATAGGTTTGCAGCTGTTTGGGGAGTTTTGGCTGGAAGTAAGCAAACTGCCTGAAACCGAAATCAATACATAGACTTACAAATACATATTTGTCTTGTTCACAATTTACTTTCTTACACTTAAAAATAATCTTAAATGCATTGTAAAATGTGGGGCAGTCCTCTGTGGCTGCTCTACTAGGGTTGCCAACTTCCAGGTACTAGCTGGAGATCTCCTGCTATTACAACTGATCTCCAGCCGATAGACATCAGTTCACCTGGAGAAAAAGGCCGCTTTGGAAGGTGGACTCTATGGCATCGAAGTCTTTCCCCTTCCCAAATCCCGCCCTCCTCAGGCTCCGCCCCAAAACCTCCCGCTGGTGGCAAAGAGGGACCTGGCGACCCTATGCTCTACACATTTCCTTTAGGTGTGCAAGATTGGAACCCTGCCTGTGGTTATTTTATGGGGGTGGCGAAGGCGCCACATATGCACCAACGGTTTACGCATGTGCCACTTTTGTGCGATAACAGCCATGCTTCCTAGCGATGGCCGAAGTTGTTTCTGCCTTCCACCTGGGGGGCCTTGAGCCGTTAAAATTAAATAGATACAATTAAACACTGAATAGGAATTACAGGCACGTTGGGAGATGGGAGATATTGATTTGAATTCTACAAGAATAAACAGGAGTCCTGTTTGCCTGAGCCAGGATTATATTTCACTACTAATTAAAGTTCAATGGCGTAGCGTTCCCTTGAATATAAAGAGAACTTGGCCACTGCGGATCGCTCCGCTAGCAGCAAGGAGACACAGACCTTGCAAGATGATCGCTCGCTTGCCATTTTCTCGATAATGAGACAGATGCACATTAAATCACGCACAAACTTGGCGGTTCTTGATACATCCACAAAATTCCTCAGCGGTAGTAAATCTGAACTGTTCCAAGCGGAAGGGATTTTGGCCAGTGATAGCTTGATCTTTTCCTCCGTCATTGATTTAAAGCCCAAAATAAACTCTCCCCCCCTTCCTGACCTTCGTCATATTAAAACGGTAAATATAATAAAACTGGTTATAAATTGTGCTGCTGGGGGTGATTTAGGATGATGGATTTCCTGCCTAAACTAGAGTCTTGCTGTTCCCTGGGTGATACTGTTACCCTGGCTGCCTTGGAGGGATGTTAATATTATTTGGTTTAGATGCAAATTCTAACATAAATAACTGCTTGGCTCTGGGAGTGTGGGCTTGTAAGTCACGGTGATCCTAGTTTCTGTCGAGGGAAAAGAAATGGGTTCTGGATTTGGGGTTGAAAAGTAAAAAAATAACTGGGGTGCAGTTCTCTCGGCAGTTCCTAGATAATGTGTCTAATAAAAGTACAACATTTATTCATATATTGTATTTATATCCTAATTCTCATCCCTAGACACCTCAGGGCGATTCCATTTAATCTTCCTAGGGTCGCCTCACTCTCCTCCTGCATTTCCTCACATTTTGCCTGCATTTTTAGGGACCTGTTTTATCTTGAATTTGAAAAATGTGGGTAAAATGAGGGAAAACGCAAGGTGAGAGCAAGGGGACCTCTGATAGTTGGAAACGGCATGCATAATCCAAACAACAACCCGAAGTCGTCGAAGGGGTGACCTAGGGTTGCCAGGTCCCTCTTCACCACCGGCGGGGTTTTTGGGGGGCAGAGCTTGAGGAGGGCGGGGTTTGGGGAGGGGAGGAACTTCAATGCCATAGAGTCCAATTGCCAAAGCGGCCATTTTCTCCAGGTGAACTGATCTCTGTCGGCTGGAGATCAGTTGTAATAGCAGGAGATCTCCAGCTAGTACCTGGAGGTTGGCAACCCTAGGGTGACCACAAGGCCATGCATAAAAGGCCTTACACTCTTCTAAGCCTATTGACTTCAATGGATTTAGAAGGATGTAACTCCGCTTAGGAGTCTGTTTCTCCCCAATTGTTAAACAGCCTGAGGGCTGGACAGCAACTTCCTGCCAGCTGGATATGGCTCCTGGAGTGCAATTCACCCAACTCTTTTCTGGGAGTGGGGTTGCCAATCTCCAGAGGGTGGCTGGAGATCTCCCAAAATTACAACTGGTCTCCAGGTTACAGAGATGAAGTCCTCTGGAGAAAATGGCTGCTTTGGAGGATGGACTCTATGGCATTATTCCTCACTGACGTCCCTCCCCTCTCCAACCCCCCCTCCCCAGGCTCCACCCCCAAAATCTCCAGGAATTTCTCAACTGAGACCTGGCAACTAGGGTTGCCAACTGCCAGGTAGTAGCAGGAGATCTCCTGCTAATTCAACTGATCTCCAGCCGATAGAGATCAGATCACCTGGAGAAAAATGGCCGCTTTGGCAACTGAACTCTATGGCATTGAAGCCCCTCCCCTCCCCAAACCCTCCCCTCCTCAGGCTCCACCCCAAAAATCTCCCTCCGGTGGCGAAGAGGGACCTGGCAACCCTACTGGCAACCCTATCTGGGAGGAAATAAAAACCTGGAAGAAATGAAGTCACACTTAATATCAGACTTCAAAGAATGATGTATGGGGCAAAGCGAAGAGCTAAATGCATAGTCTTTATCTGGAAGACCTGCTGTATACATTTGGGTGTAAATAAAACTGTGGAGAGAAAGGAGTTATGTAACATAATAAAAAAAAGAGTCTGTGAACAGATGGCTTCCCCAATCTGTTATCTGAATGAGACAAAGGCTCACACAGAGTAAGATGTAAACTGTTTCCTTCTGGGGGTATTTTCTTTTTGATGATCAGACACAAAGGAGCAAGGGGTTGCCCAAGAGAAGTGAGTGATAAAAAGAAAGTGCAACTTCTTAGGAAGTTAAAGCATGGGCATGATTAGTAGGGATGACAACCTCCCAGTAGGACCTGGAGATCCCCAGAATTACAGCTCATCTCCAGACTACAGAGATCAGTTCCCCTGGAGAAAATGGACGCTTTGGAGGGTGGACTCTGTGGCATTATGCCCCACTGAGGGTCCCTGTCCTCCCCAGGCTCCATCCCCAAATCCCCAGCAGTTACCCAACCTGGATCTGGCAACCCTACCCCCCATTCCCCCCTCTGGTGGCCAGGGGAGACCTGGCCAACCTAATTATTAGTAGGGTTCCTCGGTCTGTCACCCTGTCCTCCCCAGGCTCCATCCCCAAATCCCCAGCAGTTACCCAACCTGGATCTGGCAACCCTACCCCCCATTCCCCCCTCTGGTGGCCAGGGGAGACCTGGCCAACCTAATTATTAGTAGGGTTGCCAGGTCCCTCTTCACCACTGGCGGGTGGAGCCTGAGGAGGGTGGGGTTTGGGGAGGGACTTCAATGCCACAGAGTCCAATTGCAATTGGCAACCCTAAATTGTTTTTTCTCCACTGAGGAAAAACTTATGGGTACCCATATATTTGCTGGTAAAAGCAGTGTGGGAGTGGCAATTTTCTCCCAATTTCTCTCCTCCACTTAAAATAAAAGCCTTTGTGGGAAAGAAAACAGAAAGTCTGGAGAGAAGGATTATGGAACTACGCATAGCATGTCACTTTCCTCTGTGCAAATGCGCAAATCTAGACAGGCAAACCTGGATAGCCAGACAATGAAGCACCATGCCTGGTACAAAGGTCTGGTTGGTCCATATGTAACTCTTTGGATGCAAGGTTGTACCAGAAGCATTTCAAGTTGATACAGGTTGCTGAAGTAGGTGGACCGTTGGTTTGATCCAGCATGGCTATACTTATGTTCTTATGCTGATAAACAGCCATTCTCATGTAGACAGAAGGGTGGAGAAATTGGAACTGAAGAGTAGCAGAGAGCCATGGATGAAAAACCCCAGCTAGCCTGCCAGCAAATGGTCAGCAGAGCCATTACAGGGAAATTGGCTTCTTTCCACTCTTCTGGGCAGATAATTCTGCACTAGCTACCAGTAGTTGCTTGGTGCAGGCATGGGGGTGAAGGACATATAGCTTTCATATCTTGTAAGCTGTTTTTTGGAGATCACTGGATCCAATGTAGGGTATAAGTCTTTGAAATAAACAGAAACATCCAATACCATTTATTAATAAAAAAGCTCAGATCTTTTCTACTTGGATGAAAAATTAGAATGATGGAAGGTCTACCATCAGAGGTAAAAATGGAAACTCCATGTCCCGAGGCAGTGGACTCTTGATTGCTATACACATGGTTGATAGAACAGGGGATGACTGTCTCCCTCATTCTCTGCTTGTTTGGTGGGATTCCCAGAGGCAAAACACCGCACCAGATGAACCTTTAGTTTGGTTTGGCAAAGCTGCTCTTGCCATGTTCTTTTGCTAATTGTAAGAAGAGGTTTATCTCATAAAGGAGAAGTGTTGGAGCTGAAGGATCCCCTCTTACCCAGAACTCAGATCTGGGTACTTACTGATAAGAATGTGAGTTGCCATCTCTGGTTTGGGAAATTCTGGAGATTTGGGGGTGTTGCCTGGGGATGACAGAATTTGGGGAACAGTAGGAGCTCATTGAGGATGTGATGTAATTCTTGGACTTCCTTTTCTTCTCCATTCTATGAAAAGTCTGCCCTCCAGAGCTGCCATTTCTTCCAGGGGGTCTGGTCTCCAGGCCTCAATTTGAGGATAGTAACCCTAGTCCTGCTCAACGGAGCCTTCTCCTTTACTATGACACATGCTTGAAGGATGAAACTGGGTTCTGCAGAGAGAATCTGGAATTGAAAGCTCCTCAGGAATTGAACAAGGATTGACTGAATTCATGGTCTCTGCCTAGGGTTACCAACTTCATTCATGGAGATTTGGAGTGGAGCTTGAGGAAAAGAGCAACCAAAAGAATCAGGGGGCTAAAGCAACTGCTCTATGAGGAGCAGTTAAAATGCTTAAAGCTGTTTAGCTTGGAAAGAAGGCAGTTAAGGGGAGACATGATAGAGGTCTATAAAATTATGCATGGTATGGAAAGAGAGGACAGGGAGAAGCTTTTCTCCCTCTCTCATAATACTAGAATGCAGGGTCATCTTCTGAAGCTGGAGGTTGAGAGATTCAAAATAGAAAAAAGGAAGCATTTCTTCACACAATGAATAGTGAAATTGTGGATCTCCCTGCCCCAGGATGTGGTGATGGCTGCCAACGGGGCATGGTTATGTTCATGGAGAAGAGGGCTATTCATGGCTACTAGTAAAAATGGGTACTAGTCATGATGCATACCTGTTCTTTCCAGGATCAGAGGCACATGCCCATTATATGAGGTGCTGTGGAACACAGGCAGGATGGTGCTGCTGCAGTTGTCTTGTTTGTGGTCTTCATAGAGGCACCTGGTTGACCACTGTGTGAACAGTTCACTGTGTGAACTGCAGGAGTTGGTGGACCTGTGTCTGATCCAGCATGGCCTTTCTTATGTTCATATGAAGGTGGCATTTGCGGCGGGAGCTCAGTGGGGATGTGATGTCACAGAGTTCACAATCTGTAGTTGCCAGTTTGGGATTACCAACTCCAGGTTGAAAAATTTCTGGAGATTTTGTGGGTGGAGCTTGCAGAAGGTGGGGTTTTGGCAGGGGAGGGAGCTCTGTGGGGATTTGATTCAATAGAGACCATCTTCCGAAATGGCTGTTTTCTTCAGGGGAACTGATCTCTGTAGTCTGGAGATTCCGGGGGAACTCCAGGCCTCACCTGGAGGTTGGCAACCCTAGGTTCCCTTTCAGCTGCAAATTGTATTATCCAGTGCCAAGCAAAATGGCATTGGGGGGACATAATCATACCAGCCAGCTATTACAAACCCGAAATTAGAATTGGGTGGAGAGAAGTCAAAAGTTGCATGACAAAGGACTTGGCTGTGCTCTGGCAATCTATTACGTCAAGAAAGCAATTGCCTTTTAAAGGGGTCTATTTTCTTTGCTTTATCTTCTGAGTAGGAATTTGTGGCTGCTAAATTTAAACAGATAAAACACAAGCAGGTGCTTTCAGAGGAGGTATTAGCTTTTGTCATAAAACCCCTCTGAGGAAACGGAGGGCTTTTATTAAATGTTATATACAGCAATGAAGGCGACCTTGCAATGGCAGAGGAAGCAATACCTTGCAGAAACGGTTCATCTCACCTGCCCAACATAACTGATTATTTTTTTTGCAGAAGTACAAACAAGAACCCTCTTCCTACACAGTCTGCCTCTTGCAGTCTTCTTACTCCTTTTATACAGGCTTAGGGTTGCCAACCTTCAGCTGGAGCCTGGAGATCTCCTGGAATTACAGCTCGTTTCCAGACAACGGACATCAGTTCCCCTGGAGAAAAGGGCTGCTTTGGAGGGTGGCTTCTATGGCTTTGTACCCCAACTGGCCTCCCCAAGCTCCATCCCCAAGTCTCCAAGTGTTTCCCAACTCGAGTCAGCCACTCTATATAGGTCCCACTGCAGTAAATGCCAGTTTCTCAAAGAAACACACACTGCTAAAAACTTCATAGCTCCTGCCATGCTGTGGTCAGTTTTTAGCTTGTTACTCCTAAGTGGGATCCAGTGGAAAATTTCCACTAACAAGAGAGAAAGAAAATATTTGCCAGTTTCCTCCTCTGTCCACAGACCTTTGAATCCCCGCCCTTCTGCTGTCCTGGGTTGGGAGTCTCCCATTCCACAGAAGCAGCATCTTAAGAACATAATAACATAAGAAAAGCCTTGCTAGATCAGACAAAGGCCCATCAAGTCCAGCAGTCTGTTCACACAGTGGCCAACCAGGTGCCCCTAGGAAGCCCACAAACAAGACAACTGCAGCAGCATTGTCCTGCCTGTGTTCCACAGCCCCTAATATAACAGGCATGCTCCTCTGGTACTGGAGAGAACAGGTATGCATCTTGACTAGTATTCATTTTGACTAGTAGCCATGAATAGCCCTCTCCTCTTTGAACATGTCCACTCCCCTGCCCTCCCCTTGAGGGTGGTGTCTGGGAGAGGGGGGTTTAGGGAGGGGAGGGAGATAGGGAGGGTATAATGCCATGCTGTTAACCAAATTGCTCAATTATGAATATTTATATGGGGAATTAGCAAATCAATAACTGGCAAATGACATAACTTCGGGATCTAACCAACGTATATCAGAGTCCGTACCATGACCCTCAAAATAAGGCAGAGGCAGTGGATTTAGTTAAAAGGTGTTTACTTGAATTAATATGTACTCACACAAAACATATCAACGCATTCATAACATACACACAGAGTCTAGGAAATTAAGGTAGTAGATAGAGAACGTTCGCCATTGTGGCAGGGTCCTTTGAAGAGGGGCGATATTCACCTGATCCTGAAGACGGCATCCTGGACTCCGTGCAGCAGAGAGGAATGAAAAGGGGGCGGAGGGGGGTCCCCTGCATGCTCGAGCATTGCTTCCCAAACCGACAGAGTAACAGCAAGTATGAGAGAGAGAGGGCTCACTAGCTTATGCGCTTTGGCTTCCCCAGTTATACCCTTCTGGGGTGGGGGTTAATTAGATTACCCCCTTGTGGTTCCCGGCGTGAACAAAGACCTTAATGGTCAGCTGCTAAGGTGGGGCAGGGGGGCACTTTAGACAGGCTAACCTAAACCATTGACAGTGCACATTCCAGGAGGGTTGGGAGACAAAGGTTGATGGGATTATCGGGTCGGAGACAAAGACGCGAACAGCTGCATCCGGGCGGGTTACTTCCTGGATGCTGGAGGAGCGATCTTTCGGAGCTGATATTTCGGAGGCTATTAATCATGCAGATGGGGGGGGGGGGGAAGACTGCGTACATGACAGGTCGTCTCTTGCGAAATGACAGCTGCTGGAGACACGATCTGGGAACAGAGAAAATGGATTCCTTCTGGTTCTGTTAGGGCTTTCCTCCATATCCGTTTGGCTGGGTAGTACGGGGGCCTCTGTCCGTGACATCTGGGCTTGACTCCCGTCTAGACTGGCGATGACACGTGTCTCTGTGATTGCCATGTAATACAGTCCGGGAGATGGCAACCTCTGGCTTACAATGCAGTCTGCCTTCCAAAGCAGCCCTTTTCTTCAGGAGAAGCGGAATAAATGTTTTTAAATAAATAAATAACAAATAAATACAAAGGTGGGGTACAAAGCCATAGATGCCAAAGTGATCTCAGAACCACTGGCAATAATCTTTGAGAATTCCTGGAGAACAGGAGAAGTTCCAGCAGACTGGAGGATGGCAAATGTGGTCCTCATCTTTAAAAAGGAAAAAAAGAAATCCCAAACAATTATTGCCCAGTCAGCTTGACAACAATACCAGGTAAGATACTAAAGCAGATAATTAAACAGATGTTCTGTAAGCACTTAGAGAGAAATGCCGTGATCACTGACAGTCAACACGGGTTTCTCAAAAACAGGTCATCCAAACTAATCTCATATCTTTTTTTGATAGAGTGACAAGTATGGTAGATGAAGGGAATGCTGTAGATGTATTGTACCTTGATTTCAGTAAAGCCTTTGATAAAGTCCTCCATGATCTTCTTGAAGCAAAGCTAGTAAAATGTGGGCTGGACACTGCTACTGTCAGGTGGATTGGTAATTGGTTGACCAACTGAACCCAAAGGGTGCTCATTAATGGCACAACTTCATCCTGGAAAGGAGTGACCAGTGGGGTGCCACAGGGGTCTGTCCTGGGACTGGTGCTATTTAACATTTTTATAAATGACTTGGAGGATGGAATAGAGGACATGATAATTAAATTTGCAGATGACACCAAGTTGGGAGGGATAGTTAATACCCCAGAGGACAGGGTCAGAGTTCAGAATGACCTTGATAGACTGGAGAGCTGGGCCATAAACAATAAAATGGATTTCAGTTGGGAGAAGTGTAAGGTACTTCACCTAGGCAGAAACAACATAAGGCACAGGTACAGGATGGGAGATAGTTGGCTTGACAACAGTACATGTGAAAGAGACCTAGGGGTCTTAGTGGACCACAAACTGAATATGAGTCTCAATCAACATTGTGATATGGTGGCTAAGAAGGCCAATGCAATTCTGGGCTGCATCAAAAAAACTATTGTGTCTAGATCAAAGGAAGTAATACTACCACTGTATTCTGCATTGGTAAGACCTCACTTGGAATACTGTGTCCATTTTTGGGCTCCACAATTTAAGAAGGATGTTGACAAGTTGGAGCATGTCCAGAGGAGAGCGACCAGAATGGTCAAAGGTCTGGAATCCATGCCCTATGAGGAGAGACTTAAGGAGCTGGGTTTGTTTAGTCTGGAGAAGAGAAGGTTAAGGGGTGACATGATAGCCATGTTTAAATATTTGAAGGGATACCATGTTAATGAGAAAACTAGCTTGTTCTCTGTTGCTTCAGAGACTAGGACACGGAGTAATGGATTTAAACTAAGAGAAAAGCGATTCCACCTAAACATTAGGAAGAACTTTCTGATGGTGAGGGCGGTTCGACGGTGGAATGCCCTGCCTCAGGGGGTGGTGGAGTCCCCGTCTTTGGAGGTCTTTAAGCAGAGGTTGGATGGCCATCTGTTGGGAGAGCTTTGATTGTGGGATCCTGCATGGCAGGGAGTTGGACTGGATGGCCCTTATTTATTTATTTATTATTTCCATTTGTTACTCCGCTCTTTCCGGCCAAAGCAAGGCTCAGACCTTGTTGTCTCTTCCAACCTTGTGTGATTTTGTGATTTGTGTGTGTGTGTGTGTGTGTGTGTGTGTGTGAAATAAGTGATTTATTTAGGGCACTTTCATACATGCTGAATAATGTGCTTCCAATTCACTTTCAATGCACTTTCCAGCTGGACTTTACTTTGTGAAACGGCAAAATCCACTTGCAAACGATCATTAAGGTGATGTCTGCTAGCTGGAGATCAGTTGTAATTCTGGGAGATCTCCAGCTCCCCCCTGGAGGTTGGCAACCCAATAAATTAAATTGAGGAAGGACTAGGCAGGAAGCACAGGAACCGTGTTGCTTCCTGCCTCCTCTCTCTTGGCCCCATCAAATGGCAGGGAAGTTGGAAGGAGGGGGAGGGGAGGGGATCCAGGCATGACTGATTGGTGCTTGGCTGCTTCCTGTCCTCCCAGGAAATCAGAGTAGGGTTGCCAGGTCCCTCTCCATCACCGGCGGGAGGTTTTTGAGGTAGAGCCTGAGGAGGGTAGGGTTTGAGGAGGGGAGGTACTTCAATGCCATAGAATACAAGTGCCAAACGAGCCATTTTTTCTCCAGGTGAACTGATCTCTATCGGCTGGAGGTCAGTTGTAATAGCAGGAGATCTCCAGCTAGTACCTGGAGGTTGGTAACCCTAAATTGGAGGCATGATGGGAAACTACTGCAGGGTGTTCAATTGTGGTGGATGGTGAACAGATAAACTGAAAGTGTTGCCTGATGACATCTCTCTTCTTTCTTTTCCAGCCCTGTGAGTGCGCTGGGACACAGTGTTGACAATCCCAATAATTTATCTGGCCTTAAAACGTTACCGCCTTTGCTTTTGTGTCTAACTAGGCTCTCATACTTTATAAAACCCTTAATTGGGTGAGAGGCCTAATAGCACAGGGTTGGAAGCAACCCCTACCTTGCCCTCTTATTCTTGTAATAGACTCCCACTAAAATAAAATAAGGCTTAATAAAACTTCCGCTTGAAAAACTCATTTGGTTGGGCTATTGATTTAATTAGCGTGAGTCTATTTGTTTTTATCACCAACCATAGCGTTTAAAATGCAGAAAGTAGTAGTTCCAGAGAAGTGCACTGAGGATAGCTGCCATTCCTTTGAGTCTAGGCATGACTGATCTCCCCAGGGGTGATTTGCATCTGGCGTCCCATCTTTAAGAAGACCCCCCCCCCCCAACAGCGATATCTTATTATACTCAGTGGACTGTGATGGCCATTATTATTAATCAGAGCAAAGTACCTTTGTTGCAGAGGATGGAACCTATTCTGGAAGGAAGAAGTAGAGTTGATTCAAACTGGCATAGAAGAAAGCACTGCCTTTAGGAAAGTTTCAGCAGTTGGTCTCCTAAATTTAGATCCACATGAACTGGACGGGACTATAATTTTATTATTGTTGGGTACTATTGCCAATCTGGTGTAGTGATTAAGAGCAGTAGTTTGGAGTGGTGGCCTCTGATCTGGAAAACTGGGTTGGACTCACCAGTCCTCTACATGAGCTAATCTGGTAAATTGGGTTGGTTTCCCCACTCCTCCACATGAAGCCAGCTGGGTGACCTTGGGATAATCACAGCTCTTAGAGCTCTTTCAGCCCCGCCTACCTCACAGGGTGTTTATTGTGGGGAGGGGAAGGGAAGGTGATTGTAAGCCAGTTTGATTCTCCCTTAAGTGGTAGAGAAAGTCAGCATATAAAAACCAACTCTGCTTCTTCTTCTTCTTCTTCTTCTTCAGAACATAATAAGAGCCTTGCTGGATGGATCCATGGTCCATCTAGTTCAGCATCCTGTCTCGCACAGTAGCCCGCCAGTTCCTCTGGAGGTCAAACAACAGGGCACAGAGGCCAAGGCCTTCCTCTGATGTGGCATCCTGGCACCAGGATTCAGAGGTTTACTATCTCTGAATGTGGATGTGGAGATTCCCTTTGGTCACCATGGCTAGTAGCCATAGATATACCTTTCCTCCACGAATCTGCCTAATCTTGTTTTAAAGGCATCTAAAGGATGCATTTACGTCTCAGCCAGGATAGCTGGAGCTCTAGTTAGTGGGTTAGCTTTGCTATCATAGCGCAACACAGATTCTCGGTATCTTTTGATTAATGGTACTCCTGTTTGGATAGAAACTTGTCAAGAAGCACTGGACTGTATGTGGATACAATTTTTGCATGAATGTATCGAAGTCCCTGGAGCTGTAGCGGGGACTAGATGTCCATTCCCTTGAAGCCCGAGCTTGGGCGGCTGCCATGAAGATGTATTCACTTCGAAAAGTAAAGGTTGCCTTTTATTTTAAAGAAAGGACTATTACATAAGATCTTGGCAGCAACTGATAGAAACTAGGTTATCTATGTTGGGAATTAGGGTTGCCAGGTACATCTTTGCCACCAGCGGGAAGTTTTTGGGGAGTCCAATTGTTAAAGCGGCCATTTTCTCCAGGTGAACTGATCTCTTATCAGCTGGAGATCAGTTGTAATAGCAGGAGAACTCCTGCTACTACCTGGAAGTTGGCAACCCTATCGGGAATTCAGACTTTGGAATTGGAGTTGATGGGGTTGGAAGGGAGCTAGAGCAGTAATTTTGGGTTGTTTATATGATTTGGATTTTTTAAGTTCTCAGAGCACGTAGAGTTGTTCTTCCATTTACTTGGGATTGTCCTACCCCAGAACTCTCCTGCTCTATATTAAACTGTTGACTGTGCCCCGATATAGGAGAGCTTTTATGCTCGGTAGGTTGACTTCTATACCATCTCAAGTAATGAATGGTCATTATAGGAAGATGCCCTATTCGGAGAGGCTGTGCTTATGGGAAAATTGATACTATAGAACACTTTTTATTGAAATGCCCCTTTTCCTCAAATGTGAGAGTTTTGTGGATCACTTCATCCCTAGGTGGGATAGTAGGTGTATCAGTGGGAGAATAATTCGGGAGATTCTTGGCTGGGGTGGATTCAGAGGTTACTTTGGCTGTTGTGAATTCCCCCCCCCCATGGGTTATAATGAGTAGAAAATGATGTTAAGATGATTTTTTTAGCCTGGTTTATGTGGATTCTAATGTAGCAGTACCACAACCTATCATTTGAGTAAGGAGCTTTTAATTACAGTTATTAACAAGCAGGACTCCTTCAGTAGTTGGAAAGGGCAGTGAAAAATAAAGCCCCTTTTCAAGAACAATGTATTAAATCAATTTTCCACCACTAGCTTGAGCAAACAATTTCGCTCCACAAACCAGTTGTTAACTGCAACATATATAATTTTGCACCTTTTGTTCCAGCATCTTCACTCGCATCTGTTATCTTCCAAATATGAAGCAAATTGGTAGTTTTTATCTAAATGGGTTGGGCCCTGTATTCACATGATCGTACCAGTCACAACACAGCCTGTACAATGAACCAGCAATAACCACAGAAGTCCACCAGGTTTGAACTGCAAGACCAGGAGGTCAGTTATTCTTAGGGCAACCCTGACCAACAATCCAACTGGTAAACCATATTGACTCTTCATGTAGAACAGCCAGGGGTGGGCAGATTTGCTGAACTTCTAAGCTGCAGATAATTAATTTTAGAAGTTCAAGAGCCACAAGATATGAACATTAGGGTTGGCAGGTGCCTCTTCGCCATTGGCGGAAGATTTTTGGGGTGGAGTCTGAGGAGGGTGGGGTTTGGGGAGGGGAGGGACTTCAATGCCATAGAGTCCAATTGCCAAAGTGGCCATTTTCTCCAGGTGAACTGATCTCTATCAGCTGGAGATCAGTTGTACTAGCAGGAGATCTCCAGCTAGTACCTGGAGGTTGACAACCCTAATGGACATCCTTTATGCATATTTTTGTGTGTGTGTGTGCTAAGCTCATCTCTTGGTTTTGGGGGACCGCCAAAGCTGGAGGTGGCTGTGATAAGTTTTTATTGTCCGATCCTCAGTGCAAAACCTGTTTAATAAGAAGCACATTAGCAGCATGCTTTGCGACATGTTTAAAGAGAACCACCAGAAGCAGTGTGTGACTTTTAATTGCACTATATATTCTTGATGAAACAACATTGCTTTAATAGCTGTGCTTTGCTGCCGGGACCCTGGGATGATGAGGTGCTAAATGAAAAGAGAACAATAAAACGAGAGATGCTTCCCCCCCCCTTAACCGTAAACACAAAGCAAGCAAACAAAAACCCTCATTCATTTTACAAGGAAATTGGATAAGCAGCAGAAAACTCTACTAGGGCTTTAACTGCATGTGTGAATCAGCCCCACATTCTGCATTCAAAACAAGTAACAAAAAGTCAGTGTACTCATTTTTCTCAATTGAGATACCTCTGAACCCTGTATTTGAATTTATCTGAGCATTCTTTGGTGACACAGAAGTAGGGATGTCAGGGGCAGCCCCAAAAGGTTTGGGGGCAGGACAAGAGGCAGAACTGACACTGAGCTAAGCGCTGACGGCACGTTCGGGCAAAAACCCAGATATGACATCAGTGCATTGACTGACGCTCTAGAAACCATAGAGTTTTTGCATTGGCTGATGTGCAGACATGAAGCCAGCATGTAGCCGGATGTCATTTCCAACTCCCCCCCCCCCAACTGTTTCTGCCACTGGCAGAGAGGTAGGGGCAGAGGGGAGGGCCCATTGGCAGGACACACATCCTACCACCTAGATGAGTGGTTCTTCACATGAGCACATGTGCCTCTCAAGATCAGTTCAAAAGGGCTTATCGGCACTCTCATCTTACCGCCACATCAAATATGTGACTGTAACAAACAGGATCTTTTGGTACTCGGACCTGCCCCACGGTATCAGCTCCCCATAGAGATGACTCAAACCACATTGCCATTAGGTTTTCATAGAGGTTGTATGAACTTTTTCAAAGTGAACTTTTAAGTCTATAAAGGAATTGATAATAACGCTCATGATGACAGATGCTTCTGCACTGTTGGGCTTTTCAAATTTGTAAATGTTGATGTTCAGTTTTCTGCTTGGGTTTGAACAGCTGCAATTTTATTAGAAAGTATCTTTTTTACCACATGAGCCATCCTGAGCACAAGGAAAAGTGCGATAAGAAATCCTAAAATCTTTGCAGGCATTAAGGCTAGAAACGTTTTGTTTTAAAAGCGATTTTTTTTAAGTTGCACTCCAAGCCCAACATTTCACTCTTTTTAATGTGGTCCTGAAGAATCACAGTCCTAGTTATAATTCCATAGTAATTAGGGTTTCCAGCTCCAGGTTGGTAAATACCTGGAGATTTGGGGCGGGGAGGGGTGGAGCCCTAGAAGAGCAGGGTTTGGGGAGGGGGGGACTTCAATGGGGTATAATGCCATAGAATCTACCTTCCAAAGCAGCCATTTTCTCCAAGTAAACTGATCAATTCTAATCCCAGGAGATCTCCAGACACTGGTTGACCACTGTGTGAGATAGGATGCTGGATCTGGTCTGATCCACCAGGGCTCTTCTTATGTTTGTAACTTCTCATAAATCTATATATCTAATAGTGATGTGTGATCCCCATCTGCGGATACCTAAATCCGTGAATTGGGGCCACACTGATGCTAAACAGGTAGTTCTCCCAACTTGGAGGACTCCCTATGTTTGCAGAAAAATCTGAACTCAGCTATAAAATATATACTTTTGCTTTGTCTGCTTGTGCAGACAAAGGGCTCTTACTGTAGCTTTTCAAGTAACAGGTAATTGCCCATTAAAATGTGGATATGGAATCGCTCGACTGGATCAATGCAATCGTCTCTGAATGCATCCAGGCCGTGCTACATGCAGTGAGGAGCAGTAAGGAGGTGTGTGGGGAATCAGCAGTGAGGGGGGAGGTATCCCCTCATAAGTATTGTGGGTCCTAGGCTTGCCAGGTCCCTCTTCTCAACCGGCGGGAGATTTTGGAGGCGGAGCCTGAAGAGGGCAGGGTTTGGGGAGGGAGTTCAATGCCATAGAGTTCAATTGCCAAAGCGGCCATTTTTCTCGAGGTGATCTGATCTCTATCGGCTGGAGATCAGTTGATTTAGCAGGAGATCTCCTGCTACTACCTGGCAGTTGGCAACCCTAGTGGGTACCCATTTGTTTCTGTAACTTTGTAATTTCAGGACAATCTTTTTAGTTATTGGAAGGTCAAGTAGGCCTTGCAAATCCAACTTTCTTTGGTTCAACATCCTGCTTTTAAAGAGATCTAGAAAGACAGCAAACTTTTGAGCTGAAGCTTTAATTCAGCAAATTCCCCCTTAATCGCAGTCAAGGCAGATTTCTATTAAACTCCTGTCTCCACTTGAGTGCTCCTGTTCATGTGGCTGTTTCCAATAATTATGTCAGAACCAGTTTTCTTTTTGCCCTCCCAGTTCTTATTGCGATGACCCTTCTAATCAGTACAATATCCCATTGGATATAACAAATCACGATCCCTACACTTAATCTTAAAATGTAATTAAAACAAAGGAGTGTGAAATGAAAAGCCCATCGGACTGAAAATCACAGAATTCATTCAAAGAGTGTGTTGCCTTTCGTCACGGCAATGTAAATGGAGTGGTTGTGGAACGGGCATGGCCAGTCCTTTACAAGGCAAATGACAAAACTTTTAACAAACATGTTAGAAGTTTAGGGGCTTTGAGATGCAGAACAGGGCTCTTCTTTGGTTAAGTCCCAGGATATTCAATCAGCAGGTTATCCTGGAAGTGCTTTATCATGTATCACGAATCTGAATCCTCTGTCTAGGGGAGAGGCCTGGCTCAGTGGTAGAGCATCTGCTAAGCATGCAGAAGGTCCCAGGTTTGATCCCCGGCATCTCCAGTTTAAAAAAGGACCAGGTAATAGGTTGTATGTGTAGTTTATGCATGGGAGTTTTACCTGAGGTTTGTTGTTCGCTGGACCCGTACTTTCCTGTTGGGAATCTATGCACTAGCAGTCTCCAAGCTCATATCAAGTCGCAGCTGTTAAAATGCTGCTTTGTAATTGGCTTACGTTGTTTACTGTGAGAGAAAATTCCCTCCCAAACCCAATTACCACATTAAAAAGCATGTTAAGAACAAAAAACTGAGAAATCTGAAAAGGGGGGGGGGAACCCAAGCCTCAGTTTTAAAAGTCTTTCTTCTGCTCAGAAAGAGCTCCAAGGAAGCAGGAAGTATTTGAATCCTCGCCTCTTTACATGCTGCTTTGTAATTGGCTGTGAGAGAAACCAAGCTTGTGTGACCCACACTTTGCCTTTTGCACGGAGATTTCACCCGGGCTGAGATGGACGGAGAGGGAAGAATCGGGTTAACAGAGGAACGGGAAGACCCAGGATTTGTGAGGGCTGGCAGCGAGATCATCTCTAATGGAGGGAAAACTCATGCATAACTCCAAGGAACAACCGAGACAGACCGGGGGCAAACATGAGCGAATGTATCCATGTATAAACGACCATGAAAGACCTCCCTCTGAGACCCTAGAGAGCCACTACCAGTCTGAGTGGATAATATTGACCTTGATGAACTGATGGTCTGATGCAGTATAAGGCAGCTTCATGTGTGCTCTTAAACAGTGTTAGTGTTTAGAAAGGGCTGTAGCTCTGCTTTTATGTACAAAGAGTCTCAGGCATTTCTACTTAAAATGCTCTCAGAAAGCAGGGCTGAAAGATGCCTTGAAGCCTCTGCCAATTAAATGGTCCCAGCGACTTGGGTCAGTGTACAGAGATTCCATGTGTGCCTACTCTCCAACCTCTGGTTACCACCTACTATCTCTGTGGCTCAACCGCTACCATTACTGAGCTGTTGTTATGAATGTAGCACATAAGAACATAAGAAAAACCACGCTGGATTAGACCAAGGTCCATCAAGTCCAGCAGTCTGTTCACACAGTGGCCAACCAGGTGCTTCTAGGAAGCTCAAAAACAAGACAACTGCAGCAGCATTCTCCTGCCTGTGTTCCACAGCACGTAATATAATAAGCATGCTCCTCTGATCCTGGAGAGAACAGGTATGCATCATAATTAGGGGACTAGAGCAACTGCCCTATGAGAAGTGGTTAAAACACTTAGGGCTGTTTAGCTTGGAAAGAAGGCTGCTAAGGGGAGACATGAAAGAGGTCTATAAAATTATGCATGGTTTGGAGAGAGTGGACAGGGAGAAGCTTTTCTCCCTCTCTCATAATACTAGAATATGGGATCATCTGCTGAAGCTGGAGAGTGAGAGATTCAAAACTGATAAAAGGAAGTATTTCTTCATGCATCACATAGTTAAATTGTGGAGCTCCGTGCCCCAGAATGTTGTGATGGCTACCAACTTGGAAGGCTTTAAGAGGGGAGTGGACGTGTTCATGGAGGAGAGGGGTATGCAGATGCCTTATACCAGTCTGAGACAGGGAGTTCAAAAAGAATTCTACTGTTGAATTGGGAGAGTGACAGTTAGGAAGGAAGGTAGTGGAAGGAGTAGAGAAGGAGATGAGTGAAAGATCGAAGAGGATCCTAAATAGGGAATTGAAACTGGTAGTCTTACCATGAAGAAAATTGCTCCTAGGCAAAGGGTGTGATCCCTAACAAGTGTTAAAGAAGGAAAATTGGAACCTGTGTGTATGCTCCTGGCTCCACAGACTAGAATATTTGCATCAAATAAGCTTATGCCTGTTTAACTAAGGAGTTACAGCCAAGTGATCTCTCTCAACAGTTAGAAACACCTGTCGGTGGAACAAAACAGCAACATTTTTGTGACAAACTATCTATTGCATATTGTTATTTGAAGTTTCCTTCATTCCTGTTGCCTTTTCACTTGCCAAGTTTAAAACTGAAACCTCCCTAACAGTGTGACTTGACCATTTCCCTGTAAGAGTGAAATAAAACAGTTGATGTGTTCTGAATTAATATCAGCCTTTCTGTGCCATTTTCAGACATACACCAACAAAGGGTTTTCCAGTTCCTCAGCTTCCTAGGCTGGGTCAGAATACATCGATATACATTTTAACATCTAGGGGGTGACAGACAGACAAATGAAGAAAAAAAAGGAGCCGCTTGGTTAAGTGAAAAAGGAAGAGGGGAATCGTCATGCCATCCCACTGCTTCTCGTCTACATTTGCTCTGTAATATTGACAGCCAACTTAACAGGTAAGTCAGGATGATCCCTGTCTTGCTCTTTTTGGGCCGGAGAGAGACCTTTGATCTTGGGGATTTTCAGCTCTCACTCTTAACCACGGCCCTGACACCGTACTAGACTTAAATTGCTGCAATGGTTTTCCGAAACTCTTACCACTTACTTTTCTTTCTTCCCCCCAGCCCGAATAATGGAACGTCTGCCTTGCAATCTGTTCATGTTGCACCTTTTCACCTCTGTTCCTGCCTCTGGGCTTTCCCCTTTCAAAGCAATCTTGTAGCTGTAATTCAGGAAGCCATGCTTCAGCTTTCCAATTCTTTTCCTGCCAGAATTCCTTTGGAGCCCAGGTCACTCTCTTTAATGGTGATTCACATTTTGGCCGCTTGGCAGAGTAAGGTTTATGGCTTTCATAAATTCAGAACCCGCTCAAAATGACACCATCTATTCTTGGTGTTTCCAGGTGATGCGGAAGCCAGTTTAAACAAGCCTAGCCCCTGAACTGTGTTCAGCACATTTCTCTTCTTACTTGTGCATTTCATTTCAACGGGACATGGTGGTGTTTTTTTGGCACATGTAAAATTATGTTTGGGATCTGGTTCGGCAGAGATTTGAGAGCCGGAAAGTTTTTTCTTGATAGTTCCCCTTCGAAAGGCATCAGAGCCATAGAGCTTTGCTGGATGAGATCCATGGGGAACAGTCAAGTAATCAGAGATACAAGGTGGTCAGGCAGACAGAGAAGAGAGACAGACCGCAGAAAGGTTAAAGTCTCAGTGGAGAATGGAGTGCTCCACGCCTGGCTGTCCCATGTTCCCAGGATTCTGCCAAGTGTTTCAAATCCCAGATTTATTCTTCCTTGGTCTGAAAGAAAGAATTCACTACCACCTCCTTTTCATATAGACTGCCAAAGCTGCTGCCTCAGGTTGAAATGGTGGTGGTGGTGGTGGAAAGTGTCTTCAAGTTGCAGCTGACTTATGGCAACCTTGTACAGTTTTCAAGGCATGAGAGGTGCAGAGGTGGTTTGCCAATGCCTGCCTCTGAATAGCAACCCTGGATGCCCTTGGTGGTCTCCCATCTAAGTATTAACTTGGGCTGACCTGCTTAGCTTCCAAGATCTGATGAGATTGGGCTAGCCTGGGCTATCCAGATGAGTACCAGGTTGAACTACTGCCCCATGATCTTCTGCCATTGTACACACATGAACACATATGAAGCTGCCTTCAGCTCAATCAGACCCTTGGTCCATCAAAGTCAGTATTGTCTACTCAGACCGGCAGTGGCTCTTCAGGGTCTCAGGCAGAGGTCCTTCACATCACCTACTTGCCTAGTCCCTTTAACTGGAGATGCTGGGGATTGAATCTGGGACCTTCTGCATGCCAAGCAGATGCTCTACCACTGAGCTATGGCCCTTCCCCAAAAAAGAACACATAAACTCATGAATCTGCCTTATACTGAACCAGACCCCTAGTCCATCAAAGTCAGTATTGTCTGCTCAGACCAGCAGCGGCTCTCCAGGGTCTCAGAGACCCTCTAATCCCACCAGATGAAGCTTCATCAATTTAAAAGCTGAACTCTCTTTATTGACTATCACCCCCACAAAGCTGAATGTTAGGACAGGGGTGGTTCAGCCTTGAAGCATGGAGTGGTCTCCTTTTATGGTCTGCAACTACTATGGAGGATGGTCTTGCTGGCTAAAGGGATGGTGAGATTCAACTATCCACAAAAAGCCATTCTATATGAATTGGTGATGGAAAAATGCCGTCAAGTCGCAGCTGAGTTATAGTGACCCCCACAGGGTTTTCAGAGCAAGAGACGAACAAATGTGGTTTGCCACTGCCTGCCTCTGCGTAGCAGCCCTGGACTTTCTTGGTAGTCTGTTTAGCTTCTGAGATCTGACAAGATCAGGCTAGCCTGGACCATCTAGATCAGGGCATATATAAGTTAGCCTGCTGTAAAAATATGAACATATAAACTCTTGAGATTGAAGGAAATGAATTATTTTATGTGTGTCTATACATAGATAAATTTTTCAGTTAGAGTATATTCTACTGGAATATATATACATATATATTGTCATTCATTCATTCATTCAAATAAACAGAATATACTCTAACTGAAAACTTAGTCTTCTACTATTTCCATGGCAGACCACTTATCACATTAAGTGATGATTATGTGACAGTCTTAAATTAAATGAACTTCTGGGAAAGACCTTTGATAATTAAATGCAAAAGTTATTGGAGAAAAGCTAGATTCAATTCTGAAAATCTCATTTCACAAATGCCTGCAATTTTTCAAATCTTACATTTTTAAGAAAAGAAAAAAATTAAGTCAAGGCTGCAATGTTGACTCACTTGTTCAGCAAAACGTATTTTTCATTTTTATTGAGAAGCTGTTCATCATTTATACGCTGACATTCAGCTCCTTCTCTCTCTGTAATCAAAAAATGGCTCCAAATCAGTCATCCAAGGCAAGTGGATTGATCATGGCTGTCCTAGTCATCCTTTCTAACGTAGGTGTCCGACATGGAAAGAATTCCTTGTCTCGGTGATATTTTGAGCACTTGATGAGTCAGTTGTGGGTTTGTTCATATGACCTCTTCAGCATAGGGTGTTTTGGAAAAGTGGGTAGACTTTTACAACTAGCCCTTTTCAGACAGTGCTCCTGATACAAGTGGTTAACACGTTGTTTGAATACGGGCAACACATATTTTTCATGAGCATTAGGGTTGCCAGGTCTCTCTTCGCAACCGGCGGGAGGTTTTTGGGGCAGAGCCTGAGGAGGGTGGGGCTTGGGGAGGGGAGGGACTTCAATGCCAGAGTCCAATTGCCAAAGCAGCCATTTTTCCCCAGGTGAACTGATCTCTATTGGCTGGACATCAGTTGTAATAGCAGGAGATCTCCAGCTAGTACCTGGAGGTTGGTAACCCTAATGTGCATACAACTTTAGTAGATGTGAACCAGAACCCTTAAAACAATCTAGTGGTCACTTCATACGTACCCAAGTTAGGCTTCCATTTGCTTGCCTGAGCCTGGTAAACCCTGTCCCAATCCACCCTCAAGAAATTGAGCAGTAGAAGAAAAAAATGGCCTGCTGCGACACAATAGGAATCTCCCCATGTCTCTATGGTCTTTACCATGGAGATGAGGGAAGATTCTTAGAACATACTCTGGAAGCAATGTCACATCCTCCCCAAACTCCCCTCTTCCCAGGCATTGCTCTGGAAATCTCCCAGCATTTGCTAAGGCAGTGCTGACAACCAAAACTGTATGTGCATGCAAATCAGGGGTGTAATCCCTGTTCAGAGAACAGGGCAACTGTGCATATCAGGAGGATTTAAGCATGGTTGGGAGGCTCCCAGTATGCATGGACATAACACTGGAAAAAAGGAATATGGTTAATTGATACAAATATTCAAGCGTAAAGCAAAACAGCATAATTATCACCATATTACACATGGGATGTTGAAGCAATATAATAGATGGCCAAAGGCAAAATGAGAACTAAAGTGGGGACTTCCAGATACAGAGACCAGATTATGCTGCATTAATACTCTTTACATGGCAGTCAACAATTAAACAAAAAGCACTTTGAAACTGAGATAATTTTTAAAGTAGCTGTCCAACAAGTGGTACTTACTTATTTAATCACTCTCTACTACTTTGTGTTTTTGCTGAAAAGCTGAGGGGCTGGTGTGGTGGGCTAGGAGCAGGGAGAACCAGGTCTGAATCCCTGCTCTGCCATGGAAGCTCACTTGGGTGACCTTGGGTCAGGTCTCCAGCTATTCTGGGGAACATCCCATCCCCGGGCTCCAGGCTCAGTGGAGCAGCAGGAGCAAAATGCAGAGAAAAGTGACCTAGCAGTGATGCTGCATGACATCACTTCTGGTTATGTACCCAGAAGTGATATCACTGCATTGCATCAGTGCTCTAGAGGTTACCCAGATCCCTATGGTTTTTATCATAGAGATTCGGAACGTTCCTAGAGTGTTGTCATGGCACCGTGATGTCACTTCTGGGTGCATAACTGCAAGTGATGTCACAGTATTGTGCACCACAATGACACCCTCCCCACCCCTGAAAGCTGTTGTGGGAGCCAGCAAAGGCTGGTAACCCTACTTCACAGGGTTGTTGTGAGCATAAAATGGTGGAGGGGAGAACATTGTAAGCAGCTTTTGGTCCCTGTTGGGGAGAACGGCAGAATATACATGAAGGAAGTAAATAAATAAATTTGGGTATAGTTTAGGGGGGAAAGAAGGGACAGGATAGAACTTATGCATGATTTGAAGAATACTGTGGTTTTTTTGTGTTTTTTTTTCAGGAAAGAGCACCAACCTTCCATCCTTAAACTAACTATTGACAACATCCATTCTTAGCTATGAGATATAAATAAGTCTGCCAACTCTGACTTGGGTAATTCCTAAAGATTTGGAGGTGGAGACCGGGGAGGGCGGAGATAGGGGACGGGAGGGTTGCCAGGTCCCTCCTCGCCACCAGCGAGAGGTTTTTGGGGTGGAGCCTGAGGAGAGCAGAGTTTGGGGAGGGGAGGGACTTCAGTGCCATAGAGTCCAATTGCCAAAGTGGCCATTTTCTCCAGGTGAACTCATCTCTATCGGCTGGAGATCAGTTGTAATAGCAGAGGATCTCCAGCTGGTACCTGGAGGTTCTCAATCAAAATAACAGCACACAAATATGTTTTATAGCAAACACAGGTTGTATTAACATAGAAGTGACAAGAAAACAGGAAATACTTAGCTAACTAGGAGCATGCAAACAGTATATACAAACAAACAAGTGGTACTGAACCAAGCTATCACAAACTATTATTTACAAATATATACAGTATACAAAATAGGTCCCACAGCACGCTTATGTAAGTTCGATAATAAATCTTTAGAACCCTTTAGGTACGGGGTAGAGTAAGCCGTTTGTGGACTTGACTTGCATCGAGTGCACAGTCAATATCCTTAATTTCACCCGTAGTATTGGAGCCGATACGAATCCCTTAAAAGGGTAATGTAAAGCGTCTGGTGGGGCCCACAGTAAGGATGTTGTTCAGAACCGCACCGAAGGTACGCAAATCTCAGGTATTCTTTTGCGTTTCACCAGAAGAGGATTCATCACCCTTGCATGTCTCTAGTCTAGAGGAATTCAAATTCGCCTTGAATACAGGTCTGAAGAATTTCTAAGAAGTTTCACAGCGTGTAATTGTTATTTTGATTGAGTATCTCTCAGTACAGCACCGGGTGATTGTTATTTTGGTTTGATACCTGGAAGTTGGCAACCCTGGGGTTGAGCAGGGATATGATGCCATCGAATCCATCTTCCAAAGATGGCTGGACAAATTCATGGAGGATGAGCCCATCAGCAGCTATTAGGCGGGATGGCTAAACAAAGCCTCCCTGCTCAGAGGCTGTGTACCCACAAGGACCAGTGAGGAGCAGAGGGAGGGAAGCGGTTGGCTTCATGCCCTGCTTGTGGGTTTCAGGAGGCATCTGTCTAGCCACTGGGGGAAACAAGGCCCTGGATTAGATCCTTCTTTTTATCATCCTACCTCCCTTCAGCTGAGGGGCACACACAGGAAACCCCTCCCCCTTTTAGGAGTTAAAATCATGGCTATCAGCTGAATGGCAGAGAAGGAAGAGAGAGAGGATGGGATGTGCCTATTCCCTCCACCCAAAGGGATGATGCCGGGATTTAATCTTTTAAAGTGGGGCTCTGTGCGCACTATCTCAGCTGTGGGTTTAGCAAAGGGAACGGCACGTGCGGCTGCTGTGCATGCACAGTTTCCCGACTAGCTAGAGACGCGTGCAGAAACCTGTTTTTATGCATGCAACTCCCTTCTCCAGTTCTTGATCAGGGGACTAATTTGAAAGCTGTCATTATTTTTAAGCATAATGTACTGTTGATATGAAAACACAGCTCACAAATGTTTTAAAAATTACAGTGTTCATATAGTTTAATTCATGAATGTTTTTCTTTGGCAGTCATGGAATCATACAGTTGGAAGGGACCTCCAGGGTCATCTAGTCCAATCAGGGTCATATATAGGGCTGCCAACTTCCAGGTATTAGCTGGAGATCTCCTGCTATTACAACTGAACTCCAGCCGATAAAGATCAGTTCACCTGGAGAAAATGGCTGCTTTGGCAATTGGACTCTATGGCACTGAAGTCCCTCCCCTCCCCAAACCCCACCCTCCTCAGGCCCTGCCCCCAAAACCTCCTGCTGGTGGTGAAGACGGACCTAGCAATTCTAGTCATATAGTCACTGAATCACAAAATTATTATTCAAAATAAATTAGTATAGGGAGCCTCCATTTACATTTTACCAAGTGTTTGAGCTTAATCACTATTTATTTAAAATAGCTATATCATACCCTTCGGAACTTCCATGTTTAATGTTTTCCAAGGTCTATTTAACCATTCACAAGAGGGTCTTTTTAACTTTTTTGTCCAGGTGCTGATTTGTCTTTAGATGTGATAATTTAATTTGCCATCAGTTCCTGTTGCCTAATGCTGGCATTCTCATTCATTCTCTCTCTTTATAAAACCAACATACATATCATTGGGCTCTACGGCAACCAAGGTGGTCATATCAGCTATAACATGAGCAACACACAGGGTTGCCAACAGTAGGTTTGGAAATTCCTGGAGATTTGGGGTTGGATCCCGGGGAGGGTGGGGTTTGGTGAGGGACCTCGGTAGGGTATAAAGCAATAGAGTCCACCCTCACATGAAGCTGCCTTATACTGAATCAGACCCTTGGTCCATCAAAGTCAGTATTGTCTACTCAGACCAGCAGCGGCTCTCCAGGGTCTCAGGCAGAGGTCTTTCACATCATCTCCTTGCCTAGTCCCTTTAACTGGAGATGCCGGGGATTTAACCTGGGACCTTCTGCATGCCGAGCAGATGCTCTACCACTGAGCTATGGCCCTTCCCCAAAGCAGTCATTTTCTCCAGAGGAACTGATCTCTGTACTCTGGAGATCATTTATAATTCTGGGAGATCTCCAGATGCCACCTGGAGGTTGGCAATACTTACAACTCAAGATAATAAGAAATATCCTTCTGCATCAAACAAGTGGTTCACCAGTATTCTGTTTTTCACAGCGGCCAATCAGATGTTTTGGCAGCAAGGCATAGAGGCCAAACACCCCTGTTATTCCCCCCCCCCGGAACTGGTATTCAAAGATATACTGTCTCCAAACATGGCAGTTCCATTTACCCATCTTGACTAATAGCTATTGATGGTCCTATCCTCCATGCATTTGTTTAATAGCCTTTTAAAGTCACATGTTCTGGTAGCTACTGTAACATCCTATGGCAGTATCCTGACTCTACTTCTTATCACCCAGTACTTTTTATTACACAACAGCCTCCCATTAAGTGTTTTATAAATAATTTAAAATAATTACTAAGCACCTCAATGTTGTGCTGCATGTTTTTTTTAAGAAAAAAGGTCAGCGATTATCTGTAATAAATTCACGTCATATGGCTGCAAAAGAAATGCTTACCAGTGCTAAACTGAAATTGAAAAGAGACAGAATCACACCAGTCCCTTTTATATCCTGTGTCAATCGCCCGACCTGAATTGCTTGCCCTCATTGTTCTCTAAATTGAAAAATCCACCTTCCAGAAGCGTCAGTCAGCTTCTCCCCAACACACATCAAGACTGATGCGCTAAGCTTTGTGTACACCTCTTAGGAGCGCAATGGCACACATGCTCCTTTTCCTGCATAAAACAAACAAGCCGGAAGTCCAGAAGGATGTATATAAATGTCACTTAAATGAGGCAAGTGATGGGGTACCCAGATTTTCACTACATTGATTATGACTGGGCATGGCTGAGTGGTAGAGCATCTGCTTGAAATGCAGAAAGTCCTTGGTTCAATACCCGGCCTCTCCAGTTAAGGATCAGGTTGTAGGGGATGTGAAAGACCTCAGCCTGAGACCCTGGAGTGCTGCCGCCAGTCTGAGTAGACAATACTGACTTTGATGGACCAAGGGTAGACAATACTGACTTTGATGGACCAAGGGTCTGATTCAGTAGAAGGCAGCTTCATGTGTTCGTGTGTGTTCAACAGATTTTTTATTTTTTACAGTAAACAAGCACTGTGGATTTGAGCCTGATGAGGCAGTCCTTCTCAGAGCAAGCCTAGGCAGAAGGAAGTCAAATTTTGTTCAATAGGTCTTACTACCAGGAAAGCATTCTTAAGATGACAACTGCATCTGGCTGAGGAACAGCCAGTGTCTAAGTGAGTGAGACCAGGGTGGTCAAGTTGTGCCTGAAGAACATGTGACAAGTATAAAGTCGGGTGTAAGCATCCCAATCCGCTGCTGTTTCCCCTTCTTTAAATGTGGTCAAGCAAGAGTGAGAGTTTCATACATGAGAATTACCCACTGTGTTGCATATTGATAGATCATTTTATTTGTCCCATTGGGAAATCAGTTGAGCTGCCAGGCCTATTTACATTTAATCACAAATAGGCGCAGCAGTAGTCAGCTTGAAGTATCAGTGATATTGTGGGAAAGTTAGTACCTTTTTAATGTAGTAACCCTTTTGTAGGAATTTTTTTGAAATGACTCTGGTCACCCTCTGGGGCAAGATGCAGATCGCACCAACTGTTCATAGTATGTTTGAGAACATATTTCGTGAATAATATCTGGTTCTGACGTAATTGAGGCACACTGGAAACCTTTTTGTGAGATGACGTATGTACTTACGTACTGTCAAGTTACAACCAACTTACAGTGAACCCAGCAAGAAGAAGAGGTGGTTTGCCATTGTCTTCCTCTGCAGTATCTTCCCTGGTGGTCTCCCATCAAAGTACTGACCCTGGTTAGCTTTTGAGATCCCATAAGGTCAGGCTATACCATGCCTCCTTTCCTCCCAAATGTAATAACAATTCATTGTGGAAGGGGTGTTTGTTAGTGTCTCATGCCATTGAAAGCAGCTGGAACTTAGGATAAAGAAAATTGGTCCATATAGGCTGTTTGTTTATGTTATTTATAGTTGGCCTTTCTCATTGAGACTCAAGGTGGGTTACACAGGGTGAGTCCAATAGAATCAACAGTGTGGGTCATCTAGTAAACAACCCAATAGGGTTTGGATTGAAAAAATCTGAAAACATGCAGAAATCTGAAAACAGCTGAAACAAAGCCATAGTGTGACATGTTAAATAATGCAGAAATTACATAGTAGGATCGTACTTAGGGCAACAGACCATACGTACTATACAAAGTGATATAGTCCAGCATTTCCCAACTTGCGAGTCAGGACCTCAAAGTGCGTTGCAGGTCAGCCTTCACTAATGGCCATTCCTGCCCTTTCTATCACTCTTTCATGTTTCCAGATGCTTCCCCATTTGGTTGCTTTAAGTCTATTCTTATTTGTCACAGTAACCAGTCCAGTTGCTATTTACAAGAAGAATAAGAATAAGAGTTGGTTTTTATATGCTGAGTTTCTCTACCACTTAAGAAACAATCTTACAATCACCTTCCCTTACAATCACCTTCCCTTTCCCTCCCCACAACAGACACCCTGTGAGGTAGGTGGGACTGAGAGAGCTCTAAGAGAACTGAGACTAGCCCAAGGTCACCCAGATGGTTTCATGTGTAGGAGTGGTGAAACAAATCCAGTTCACCAGATTAGCATCTGCTGCTCTTGTGGCAGAGCGGGGAATCAAGCCCGGTTCTTCAGATCAGAGTCCACCGCTCCAAACCACTGCTCTTAACCACTACACCATGCTGGCTCTCCGGCCTTATCAATAATTATAGAAACCTCTCCAATGACGGCTCACTGAACTCTTGTAAGAAGATGTTGATTATTTTTTCCAGTCTCATAAATCCATTCATTTTAGCAGTCTTACACTATTATGGCTCTTTCTTTCTTTCTTTCTTTCTTTCTTTCTTTCTTTCTTTCTTTCTTTCTTTCTTTCTTTCTTTCTTTCTTTCTTTCTTTCTTTCTTTCTTTCTTTCTTTCTTTCTTTCCCCTTCCCCTTCCCCTTCCCCTTTCCCTTCCCGTGTCAATTTACAAGACAGCAATATGTGAACAGATTCATTTAACATGGGAACTGATGCAAAGCCAAAGGCCCAGTTTATAACATTGCTGTAATCCAACTCAGTTCACAAAAATTGTACATTATGCATCAAACTCTGTGCAGATTAATCACCTGATGCCTCAGCAAGCACAATGAGATTTGTAGATTTGCTTTATAAAAAGAGTGGCTTATATTACCCAAGCTTTTTGATTCATTGGAAAAGAACTAGGAGTCCCTGTATTTTTTCATTCCTTTTTTCCTGCACAGGTCAAATAGCAAAAGTAAAGTACCCCAAACAATAATGTTGCCATACTTACATTTTTTTAGAGTTCATAAAATCTAATTTATATGAGATTGGTATTTATTTATTTGTTTAGCTCTTTACAAATCAGTGCTGGAAAATACTCTTTCCTTAAATGGCTTGTCAGACACCTATCAACCACCTTTATGGCCATTAACAACTAGGAAAGCATACTCAAATGCCCTTGTATTCTTCACACAGTTGCAATGCATTTATGAATAAATAGGGATCCTGCAGGGTTATTTATAAAACTGCACAGAAAATTTCAAATGCAGTTCTTTATTTTCACTTTCAATCTCAGGCAAGATAATTTTTCTGGCACTTTGAACCCCACTTTCATGGATCGTTCACGCTTCTGTATTAGCAGCACTCTTGTTAATATTCATTCAATGCCGCATCTCAAGTGCATATAATTGGCCTGAGCTACACCACTGAGTTTTCTGCCAGTTTTGTCTGCTTTGTTTTATAAAGCAGGCTTATACCATCAATACAGGTGTGCTACATCAGGATAAGCCAAAAATCTCTTCTTTGTTTATGGACCATTTGCTGGCATAAATATTTTAATATCATTAAGAGGTAATTCTTTTTAACAGGGTGATTCGATATCGCACAAAGCTGTAATGAATATTGCATCAAGGCACAACAGGGAGCTCTAAGAAACAAATATCCCTATAAAATATACTTTTGTATTATTTTGGATAAATTTAAATTGGCAAGCTGGAGCCAACTTGATGTAGTAGTTATAGGGATGCCAACCTACAGGTACTAGCTGGAGATCTCCTGCTATTACAACTGATCTCCAGCTGATAGAGATCAGTTCACCTGGAGAAAATGGCAGCTTTGGCAATTGGACTCTATGGCATTGAAGTCCCTCCCCTCCCCAAACCCCACCCTCAGGCTCCACCCCCAAAATCTCCCGCCAGTGGCGAAGAGGGACCTGGCAACCCTAAGTGGTTAAAGTGTTAGACTAGGATCTGGGAAACCCAGATTTGAATCCCTGCCGTGAAAGCTTGTTGGGTGACCTTGGGCTGGTCTATGGTTTATTTATTTATTTATACATCCTCACCACCGGTGTGGGGTGGGGAACTTACTGGCAGTAAACTTAGACTGAGGCCTCTGGCATCTTCAGTGTGGTGACATCGTTTCCAGCGTGCACCGGAAGTGTCATCATCGCATCGCCAACAACTGCGAGGATGCTCTGGTATTTGGGCAAAACTCTACGGAAGAAGCTGTTTTTACCATAGAGTTTTGCCCAAATACCAGAGTTTCCCTGCGATTGTTGGTGACGCGATGATGCCACTTCCAGCTAGGGTTGCCAGGTCCCTCTTCGCCAGGAGGTTTTTGGGGCGGAGCCTGAGGAGGGAGGGATTTGTGGGGGGGAGGGACTTCAATGCCATAGAGTCCAATTGCCAGAGCGGCTATTTTTCTCCAGGTGAACTGATCTCTATCGGCTGGAGATCAGTTGTAATAGCAGGAGATCTCCAGCTATTACCTGGAGATTGGCAACCCTACTTCCAGTGCACGCTGGAAATGACCATGTTGCGGTCTAGCCATGTTGCGGACGCTAGAGGCCTTGCCCTAAGTTTACTGCTGATAAGTTCCACTACTGGCTGGCTGAATGGTGCTGGGGGGCAGGGTGCCAAAGCGGGCATCTTCTGCTACCAACGGGGGTTTGGAAATCCTAGGCCGGTCACACACTCTCAGCCTGATCTACCTCGCAGGGTTGTTGTGAGGATAAAATGGAGGAGAAGAGAACATTGTGAAGGTGCTGTTGGTTCCCACTGGGGAGAAAGGTGGGATATAAATAAAGTAAATAAATATCCGTGCTTTAAAAAATGCAGCATAAAGTCTGGAATTTATACCAATCCTTAATTTCCTGTGCAAATGGGGGCAGATGAGCAATTTACTGCTGCTTTCTATACTCGTATCTCTCTTTGCAGATTGATATTTCCACTGCTACAAGGCTATATCTGCTGGTGGTCAATTGGTGCATCTGATCTACTCTATCTGCATTATACAACAGCCCAACTTGAAGGGTGTTTCTGCTTGATGTAGAATATTGAACTTCGGGACACACAGTCTTCAACCATTTCTCCATTTTGAAAAGTTAGAGAACTGGGCATTTGCATACATATCCCTCTAGAAATGGGGGACGTGAGGTATATTTCAAAATAGCTGATGAACTCTCACATTAGCTGAAAAGCTGAAATTTGGTCCCTAGGTGGCTCAAGACATCTAAATTACTAGAACAGTCTTAAAATCAGACGTGTCTCTATTAGACACACTGAGGGAAAGTTGGTGAGACAACAAAAAAGCAGTTTTTGAATAGCAGCAGCCACAGCAATAATAAATATTACTGTCTCTGACAGCCAAGCACATTAACCACAAAATTAGTAGCATCCCTAGATCCAATCTAAGCTACTGAGGTTTTTTTTTAATGCCCTGGTGATATTCTAATGATGTAGAAACCTGATGTAGAGTATTTTCACGGAAAGACTTGCCCCCAAAGATTTTAAGTTTAAAAGCAAAAATAAATAAAAATAAAATGCAATCGTGTACTATATAAGAGAAAGACACATTTGCTTTTTTAATAATCTGCATGCTCAGTGACTTTGAAAACAGTTCTCACCTGGGATGGTTTTGGATTTCATCACCAGCACGTTTCAGCAGAGGAAGAGAAGTGAAGAAAATCTGGTGGTATGAATAGGGTAACTTTCCTGTTTCCTCCCCTCTATTTGGCCTTGAACTTAACAATTAAATCCTTATTTATTTTGATTATGAACTAACTTGAGTCCAGTACTGTTTCTGACACTAGAATGGCCCAGTTAAAGTATTTGTTCAAAGAGAGGAACTTTGATTAGGTCATCCTAGTGCCAAAAACAGTACCAGACTAACAATACTAATATGGACAAAGTCATTGATGCTTCTTCTAAGATTGCCACCATCTACAAACTTAGGGTTGCCATTGCCAACCTCCAGGTACTAGCTGGAGATCTCTGGCTATTACAACTGATCTCCAGCTGATAGAGTTCACCTGGAAAAAATGGCCGCTTTGGCAATTGGACTCTATGGCATAGAAGTCTCTCCCTTCCCCAAACCCTCCTCAGGCTCTGCCCCCAAAACCTCCCACGAAGAGGGACCTGGCAACCCTATACAAACTCCTTGCTCCAGAAAAGCTATTTGCATAAACTGCCATTGCTTATGGATAGCCAGTAGTAATGGCCCTATGATTATTTTCAACCTAGGACTTTTTGTCCTTGTGATGTTCACATTAATGAGGTTTAATTAATTTTTATGGTACATTATATAACTTCATGTGTCTGTAAGTCACAACTATGGCAATAAAGCTGCATTTGAAACATTTCAGTCTCTGTAATTATTTGAAGACTGAATGTTCGTAATTGATGTCTTTTATTCTCATCACGCTCTCGACTCCTTACAGACTGGTAAGCTGTGATAATGTCCTTAATAATTATCGAATGAATATTCAGCCTAATTTTCCCTGAAGTAATTTTAATTAATTTTGCAATATCTCAGTCCTTTTTGCTATGTTCTTTAGCTGAGAATTTGAGAACAAGAACAGCCCTGCTGCATCAGACCTGTGGTCCATCTAGCCCACCCCCCTGTTTCACATAGCAGCCAACTCATTGCCCTAGAGGGCTAACAAACAGGGCATGGAGGCCACGGCCTACCCCGACGATCACACATCCATAGCATCCTGGACACTTGGCAGACACATATCTGTTCTCCACCCTACTTCCCCTTTCCTTCCTCCTAGTTCCTCATTTGGACCCTTTGGGGCTTTCCAGACCATGGACTTGGTATTCTCCCCCTTGTCACTTCTATGTAGCTCTAGAAATCATCAGGAACTCTATGGTCAGAACTTCCGGTAAGTACCCAAGGGCTTCTTTTTCTTTTTCTTGTTTCTTCCCAGGATGATCACCCCCCTCCTATGGTTCCAGTTTCCACCCCTTGATTAGCTGAGCGTCAGTAGGCAAGGGCTGCGATTGACCTGAGGACTCCACCCATAAGTGGGCAAATCAGAACCCTAGAGTTAACAGCAGTATGAAGGGGTCCCCTAGACTTTGGTTTCCTACATGGCTACTTTTAAACTGATTCGCTTTTGTTGTGACTTGCAGCACTACCCCACTACACATCTCTACTCAGAAGTAAGTCCCATTGTGTTCATTGTGGGGCTTGTTCCCAAACGTGGGCACAGGACTGCAGACTTGGGCCACAATCCTAAGAACACTTTCCTAGGAGTAAGCCCCATTGAATAAAATGGGGCTTAATTACAACTAGGCTTGCTTAAGGTAGCTTCCTCTGTCTCTCTCCCTCTTCCTTAATCTTCAGTTAAGGAAATGAGGACATGTTCAAATGAACAGAAGCATCTCTCCTCTCTCCTCCCAGCAGAGTAGAATCAGGCTGTGAAGAAACTTACTAATTCATGAGCTCCGAGCCTGGCTAACTTTCAGCAGGGTGGAATTTGGCTTTGTAAACTCAGGTGCCTTTACATGGGAGCAGATCATGGGGACATCTGAACAAACATGCTCAGGATTCAAGGATGAAAGTAACTGAAATTCCTTACTAGTACTGTTTGGGGTGTGTGTGTGTGTGTGTCAAAGCAGATTCCTTTAAAATGTGGTGTTGGAGGAGAGTGTTACTGCGGACTGCCAGAAAAACAAATCAGTGGGTTATAGATCAAATTAAGCCTGAACTGACCCTAGAAGCTAAAATCATAGAATCATAGAATCATAGAGCTGGAAGGGACCACCAGGGTCATCTAGTCCAACCCCCTGCCCAATGCAGGACATTAACAACTACCTCCCCGCAACATCCCCAGTGACCCCAACCCTCCCCCCACCATGCAGGATCCCACAATCAAAGCACTCCTGACAGATGGCCATCCAGCCGCTGCTTAAAGACCTCCAAAGGCAGTGCATTCCACCATCGAACATCCCTCACCGTCAGGAAGTTCTTCCTAATGTTTAAGTGGAATCGCTTTTCTCTTAGTTTAAATCCATTACTCCATGTCCTAGCCTCTGGAGCAACAGAGAACAAGCTAGTTCTCTCATCAACATGACATCCCTTCAAATATTTAAACATGGCTATCATGTCTCCCCTCAACCTTCTCTTCTCCAAACTAAACAATGACTAAACTGAGGCTATCGTATTTTGGTCACATTATGAGAAGACAAGAGTCACTGGAAAAGACAGTCATGCTAGGAAAAGTTGAAGGCAGCAGGAAAAGAGGAAGACCCAACAAGAGATGAATTGACTCAATAAAGGAAGCCACAGCCCTCAGTTTGCAAGATCTGAGCAAGGCTGTCAAAGATAGGACATTTTGGAGGACTTTGATTCATAGGGTCGCTGTGAGTCAGAAGTGACTTGATGGCACCTAACACACACACAAAGCAGAGGATGAGAGGGGCCACTTACCGGACCGGACCTGTTTAGCTTCACCCCTGGCAAGTATGGACTGCCTGTATTGCAAGATCTGCATTTGCTGGGTCCTCACCCATAAAACTGCACTTAACAAGCGACTGTGAAAGCGAGTTTGCAGTTTCCCCAGGCAGCATATGGTGAACAACAGTTATTTCAAAAGTGCCTTTTAAAAAGAGAGTGCTGGGTGGATATTAAAGGAAATGTGAACAGATGTGTTTTAACAATAGAATTACAGTGGTATTATTTTCATTCTATTTTAATGACTGCATAATCAGCTGGTAAGCATCCAGTGCTATTTAAATAATGAAGCTTTATCTAGCTATAAGATTACCTGAAGTTTCTAGGCTGCTCTGGTTTCATCGTATTATCTGCTGTTGTATCAAGATATATTTTTAGGGCTGGCTTTTTCTCACCACTGCCACTGAGAATTATGGGCAGTTTAGAACATTCAATAATCATTAAATACTAGTCGAGGTTCTTTGTTTCACCCACAAATGACTCGCTATATCAGACACAGCAGCCCAATCCTATGTGTGTTGATTCAGAGGCAAGACTCATTCAACCCAATCAGTGGGTAGGGTTGCCAACCTGCAGGTGGTAGCTGGAGAAAATGGCCGCTTTGGAAGGTGGACTCGATGGCATCAGACCCCATTGAAGCCCCTCCCCTTCCCAAATCCCACCCTCCTGAGGCGCCACCCCCCAAAATCTGCAGGTATTTCCCAACCTGGAGCTGGCAACCCTATCAGTGAGGCTCAGAGCCCATCTACATATCATATTGATTGTACAGAAAGGTGTCTAGCCTTTCTGTTCATGTATTTACTACATTTTAATCCTATCTTCTTTCAAGGAGCTCAGGGTGTCATGCATAGGGCTGCCAGGTCCTTCTTCACCACCGGCGGGAGGTTTTGGGGGCGGAGCCTGAGGAGGGCGGGGTTTGGGGGAGGGGAGGGACGTCAATGCCATAGAGTCCAATGGCCAAAGCAGCCATTTTCTCCAGGCGAACTGATCTCTGTCGCCTGAAGATCAGTTGAAATAGCAGGAGATCTCCTGCTACTACCTGGAATCTGGCAACATCATGTTCCCCCTCCTCCATGTCTTCTTCACAACAACCCCACATGGTAGATTTGGCTGTGTGTGTGAGAGAGAGACTGACTGACTGACCTAAAGCCTCCCAGGGATCCAAGCCTTTCTCCATCAGGCTGTTGGATGCAAAAAGCCAGACCCCACTCACTGGTTCAGATTTTCCCCAAGAATGGGGCGACTCAGGTTCTTTAGAAGCAAAAGGTAATTTATTATGCCGGCAGGAAGAGTTTGTCTCTCGACAGCCAATAATACTCTTCAAAGACATCACACATCCCATGGCAGTTTTTATACATTTTTGAGTTCTTTGTTCAGATTTCAAGTTTACTTCATGACCTAATTTTGACGCAGTCTGTATACGCCCCGTGATGCATTCTGTGCCCGCCCCATGAGCTCACTTTACCAATTAGCTTAATTAGGGCACATATCTTTATATGCCAGCCCCTATACATCTGAAACTGGCCAACTTACTTGAGATAACACACCTGTGCAGAGATATACCTTATACCTTCTAATTCCATTTTGGCATGCCCTTTCCAATTAACTGTCCTCTTGGCAGGTTTTCGTTCTACTGAAGAGGTCTGATCTAATCCTTGGAACGGTTTTTAAACTTTTGTCTAACCTAATGAACTTTTGCACTCTTGCTGAGTTCTTTTACTTCGAGGCCAGTCAGATCCCTCCTGGCCTAGACATTTAAAACTTATACATACATCCCTTTAAGTGCTCCAGTGAAGTGTTTTTCATACATTTTTAACACACTTCAGTGAAATGATACTATTATACGGTGGTATCTTTAATAATATGTGTGCTCATAAAATCTGAATAACATACCTTCCCTATAAGCTATTCCAGCTTATGTGCTTAACTGTTGTGATACACAGTGTAAGCCAAACAAATTGAGATTTTACACTTCCTTCAAGGCTGTCCCAGCCTACACGTTGAAGTTGGTTCACAGTGGGTAGCCGTGTTAGTCTGTCTGCAGTAGTAGAAAAGGGCCAGAGTCCAGTAGCACCTTAAAGACTAACAAAAATATTTTCTGGTAGGATATGAGCTTTCGTGAGCCACAGCTCACTTCTTCAGAAAGCTCATACCCTACCAGAAAATATTTTTGTTAGTCTTTAAGGTGCTACTGGACTCTTGCCCTTTTCTACTACACGTTGAAGGTGACAGAATCAGGAAGACATCACCAAGGGTGCTCTTAATGATTCTGGGGGGTGACCCAGCAGCACTGGATTTGCTGCTGCCGCCAGAAGCCCCACCCAAGCCTGAGCCTTAGATGACCTGGGCACGAGTTGCCACTGCCAAGTTGGCTGTCCAAGCCTCAGGTGGGGCAGATGGCAGCCTGCAGCTGAGCTTAGGGTTGCCAACCTCCAGGTGACACCTGGAGATGCCCCGCTATTATAATTAGTCTCCAGACAACCAAGATCGGTTCCCTTGGAGAAAATGGCTGCTTTGGAGGGTGGAATATATGGCATTATACCCTGCTGAGGCCCCTCCCCTCCCCAAACCCTGCCCTTCCTGGCCTCCACCCCCCAAATCGCCAGGTATTTCCCAACCCAAAGCAGGCAACCCTTGGCTGTCACCCACCATTGAGGGGGCAGGGTTGTCACACGCTCAGTGGCAGCTCAGGGGCCAGGGGCACCTGGCACACAGTGATCTTTTTGCCCACCCTCATCATCATCAGCTGCTGTGAACCCTTTATTTACTCTAAGAACATAAGAAGAGCCCAGCTGGATCAGACCAGTGGTCCATCTAGTCCAGCATCCTGTTTCAAACGGTGGCCAACCAGTTCTTCTGGAGGACCAACAACAGGGCACAGAGGCCAGGGCCTTCCCCTGATGTTGCCTCCTGGCACCGGGATCCAGACGTTTACTGTCTCTGAATGCAGAGTTACCATGAGTCACCATGGCTAGCAGCCACTGATAGACAACTTCCTTACACTCACACAGCTAAAGAGTCCTGTCCCTTTAATTTGCCTCTGCAGTCCTTTCCCTAGATTTGGAGTCCATCGTCTGGCACCACCTAGGGTTGCTAACCTCCAGGTGGGGCCTGGAGATCTCCCAGAATTACAACTCCAGGCAACATAGATTAGTTCCCCTGGAGAAAATGGCTGCTTTGGAGGGGGGACTCTATGGCATTATATCCTGCTGAGGTCCTAACTTGGCAATTGGGAATTGGACTCTATGGCATTGAAATCCCTTCCCTCTTCAACACCACCCTCCTCAGACTCTGCCCCCAAAATCTCCCAGTATTTCCCAACCCGAAGCTGGGAGGTGAGGGACTCGAATGGGGTATAATATCATAGAGTCCACCTTCCAAAGGGCCATTTTCTCCAGGTGAACTGAGCTCTGTCGCCTGGAGGTCAGTTGTAATAGCAGGAGATCTCCAGCCACCACCTGGAGGTTTGCAACCCTACATGGGACTCTTGTGGGCCCTCCTCCCTCACAAGGGTCATGGGCAGTCAGTCCCCCTTCACCATGGGGCCAGGGGAAGCTTCCCCTCTTGCTCACTGGTTAAGACCATCCCTGGAGATAACCCCAGCCTAGTTACGCTTACAGAGAACAAGGAATTTCAGGCTGGATTTTTTCCTGCCATATGTATCTCTCATGGGGCAAATTTTCCTTGGACTCTCCCTCCAGATTAAAAAAAAAATAGCCACAAGAGAAAATAAAAATACAACAGAGAATCCAGCCAATGCAAATGTTTCTCGCAAATGTAATTCAGCTAGAGCTGTTTCCTAGCTTCAAGACCTAGCCTTCTTGGCCTGTTGAGGCATCCAAGGGGAGGGAACCTCTAAGACCCTTCATCTGTCCATGCAATCAATTCGCCCGCTCCTGCCCCCAGCTAAATGTGCATTGGATGGCATCCTTTGTCATTACTGAACTGGGTGTAATCTAACAATTCCTTATGGCCACGAGAGCGCTACAGTTGTCATGTTCCTGACCCGGCCAGTAAGATTATGTAAACAACACGACCACGGATCAAAAAGCAAGCAGCTGTGATGGAGCAGAGCCAGAGCCGCTCACCGGAATCTGGCGCAAGAGAGACAGATGAGGAGGCAGCTGAGTTTCTAGATAGCCAGGACCTACTGAATAACGCAACGGTCCAGGAATGATGTCCTGGTTTTGCAGTGTGTTGATTTAGGGATGCTAGGCTTCTGGTTCCATGCAAAAGACTTATGCAGTGCTAGCTGTAGGGTTTTTTTTGGGGGGGGGGGAGAGATGCCCGCAGAGGTCTCAGCTTTCCAAGTGGCCTAACATGTTTCTGTTGCCCACTGAGTAGGCCCAATCTCCTTTGCTGTTGAGACGAATGGTAGTAAGCTGCTCCTTTTCTTTGCTTCTGTCCCTGCTCCTTCACCCAGAGATGGAGCCTAAGCAGCCAATAACTGCAGCCAGGAGAAACTGGGGGTTCCAGGTGATGGCAGAAGCAGATATGGGGTCTCTGTAACACAAGTCGTGAAGCTAGGTTCACACCAGAAGTGACAAACTCACTGTGACCACTAGGGATGCCAGCCTCCAAATGGGACCTGGGGATCCCCTGGAATTGCAGCTCATCTCCAGACTACAGAGATCAGTTCCCCTGGAGAAAATGGATGCTTTGGAGGGTGGACTCTATGGCGTTATACCCTACTGAGGTCCCTGTTTTCCCCAGGCTCCATCCAGGCATTTCCCAACCTAGAGCTGGCAACCCTACTCCCCCCCATCCCCTGCCGATCATCAGGGGGGACCTGGCAACCCTAGAGACCACTCAGAATGTCTTCAACCTTAAAGAAAGGATGGACTGCTTAATGGTATCTCCGATCCTGGGAATGTTTGATCTAGGGATAGAATTCTGGGGAACTTGTAGTATGTTACCTTTTTGGTATATGGACAGAAGTAATTAATCATAAGGAGCCCCGTGGTGCAGAGTGGTAAGCTGCAGTATTGCAGTCCAAACTCTGCTCATGACCTGAGTTCGATCCCAACAGAAGTTGGTTTCAGGTAGCCGGCTCAAGGTCGACTCAGCCTTCCATCCTTGTGAGGTGGGTAAAATGAGTAACCAGCTTGCTGGGGGTAATGGGAAGATGACTGGGGAAGGCACTGGCAAACCACCCCACAAACAAAGTCTGCCTAGTAAACTTTGGGATGTGACGTCGCCCCATGGGTCAGGAATGACCCAGTGCTTGCACAGGGGACCTTTACCTTTTTTAAATTAATCATATACCCCATTGTATCCTCCCCAAGCTCCATCCCCAAATCTCCAGGAGTTTCCCAACCACGATCTAGCAGCCCTATCCCTGAATCCCCCACCAGTGGCCAGAGGGGACCTGGCAATCCTATGCTGAATCAGCAGAGGTCACGCCCTCCATGGATTTAAATGGATGGACAGCGCTGAGAATGCAATGGTACCCACGCGTGATGCTTGCGCCGCTGTCCCATACATTGAAAACACTGGGGGGACGTTTGAGCAAGAGCTGTATGTGCTCAATGGATAAAAGGAGCCTTGAGATCAGGAGCATCACCTTTTGTGGTCCAGGAAAACAACCGGCTGTTATCTTGTTTAGTTACACAGCCTCCCCACCACCCCTGCCCAGCCCTTGTCAGGCTTCTCCTGAATAGCTCTCTTGTTACTAGGATGAATGTGCCCCAATTTCTGCAACAAATCCTCAAAGGGAAGTTTTGCTTCCTGATTGCCTCTCGAACAGCATAATACGAAATTAGCGTAATTGGGGACTGAGGTTGGTAAAAGACAGTAACGAAGAATAAAAGAGAGCATGGATTAAAAACACACACATATTGGCCAGTTTTACTCCCCCCCTCCTAAAGATTAAATTAAATGTGAAATTCAAATCAATAAACTGCATTTTTCTTTTTTAAAAAATCAAATGACCCATTATCTGGTAATAGAGCAGTAAATACTAAGGCGAGTGATCCTGTATAGACAGAGCAATGATTGTTTGAATATGGAATTATTCGGCTCACGCTAGTGCTAAATGGCGGCGCTTTTGCTTTATATTCCAAATGTGTCCATTGCCAGCTCTTTCCTGCACACAGTGGGGGGCATGCTGAAGGCAGCCGGTGGAATGAACATTATCAACCCTGTGGCTTTGTTTGGTCACTGTGAGCACCGGCTTTGAAAAGGTTCCTAAATCAATGTGCTCTTGGAGCTTCGAAATTAAAATCAGAACCGGCTGCAAAGGAAAGTTAAGTGAATGCTAATAATGAATGACAAGCAGTGTGGCAGGCTTACGATCCTTTGTGGCTTTATTTAAGTATAAGAACAAGGCAATAAAACAGTCGATTTATCTCCTGCATCTGTTCATGCATGGAAACAGGTACCGGGAACAAAGGAGGGTGAATGAACACATCCCTTTCTATAAAACAAGTGGTTTGTGTTATTCTGCGCTACCCTTTCCAAGCAATGAGAGGAGTTCAGGGAAGCCGTTATGAGTATCACAAATATTTGATAATCAAATAACTCTTTCTTTCTTAATTCAGAACTGGAGGTAACTTCCCCATGATCCAGTCATCCCTAGTGATTACCAGGGACAGTCCCTATTTTCGGGTCTGTGTTGCACACTCGGTTCCTATTTTGTTCCCATCCCCCCTCCCCCAATTTTGGGGATGCTTTGTTACAATGGCTAGAGCTGACATTTTTTAGAATTCAGCTCTATTTCCAGGATTTTTAGCAATTAGAACATAAGAATGTAAGAAAGGCCCTGTGGGGTCAGACCCAGGCCCATCAAGTCCAGCAGTCTGTTCACACAGTGGCCAACCAGGTGCCTCTAGGAAGCCCACAAACAAGACGACTGCAGCAGCATTGTCCTGCCTGTGTTCCAAAGCACCTAACATAATAGGCATGCTCCTCAGATCCTGGAGAGAATAGTTATGCATCATGACGAACATCCATTTTTACTAATAGCCATGAATAGCCCTCTCCGCCATGAACATGTCCACTTCCCTCTCAAAGCCTTCCAAGTTGTCAGCCATCACCACATCCTGGGGCAGGGAGTTCCACTATTTAACTATGTGCTGTGAGAAGAAATACTTCCTTTTATCTGTGTTGAATCTCTCACCCTCCAGCTTCAGCAGATGACCTCACATTCTAGTGGCATCTGATGGTGAGGGCGGTTCGACGGTGGAATGCTCTGCCTCGGGGTGGGTAGGGGTGGGGGTGGATTCCCGTCTTTGGAGGTCTTTAAGCAGAGGCTGGATGGCCATCTGTCGGGAGCACTTTGATTGTGGGATCCTGCATGGCAGGGGGTTGGACTGGATGGCCCTTGTGGTCTCTTCCAACCTTGTGTGATTTTGTGTTATGAGAGAGGGAGAAAAGCTTCTCCCTGACCACTCTCTCCATACCATGCATAATTTTATAGACCTCTATCATCTCCCCTTAACTGCCTTCTTTCCAAAGCTAAATGGTTCGTTTAGGAACCTTAACTGGCTTACATCATTCTCCCAGGTTCATGTAGCGGTTAAGAGTGGTGGAAGCTAAACTGGAGAGCCAGGTTTGATTACCCACTCTTCCACATGAGTGTTGGACTCAAATCTGGTGAACCGGGTTGGTTTTCCCATTCCTCCACATGAAGCCTGCTGGGTGACCTTGGGCTAGTCACAGTTCTCTCAGACCTCTCTCAGCCTCACCTACCTCACAAGGTGCCTGTTATGAGGAGGGAAGGTAGGGATGCTGTGAATCTTTATCAAACGTATTTGACAGTTGAGCCAATCACCCAGTATGTTCAGCTCACACCAAATGACCCAGACGCCCACTGAACAAGTTTGCATTTGTTTTTTTCCACATATTTGAAGGAGTATCTCCCTTCATACAGCAACTTTGTTCATCCAACCAATTTCTCCTGTATTCCCTCTAAAAGCCTGATGAAATCTGCTGCCATGTGGTTATAGACCTTTTCAGCTATTGCCCTAGTTATTTGGAACAACTTACTTGAGAATATCAGGAATGCTTGGATTTTTTTGGGTTTTTAGGAAGGCTGCTAAATCAGTATTGGGGGCTTTGGAAATATTTTTTTTGATTTTCTGAAGTGTATGCAGTTTATTTGATTATTGTCTTTCGTGATACCTAGAGTGTTTGCGCTATGTAAACTGCCCTGAACCTGATCCAAGTGAGGTCACATGAACACATGAAGCGGCCTTATACTGAATCAGACCCTTGGTAAATCAAAGTCAGTATTGTCTACTCATACCGGCAGAGGCTCTCCAGGGTCTCAGGCAGAGATCTTTCACATCACCTACTTGCCTAGTCCCTTTAACTGGAGATGCTGGGGATTAAACCTGGGACCTTCTACGTGCCAAGCAGGTGCTCTACCACTGAGCCACGGCCCCTCCCCACACCACTTTTAAAAGGAGTTCCCACTGGAAACAAGCAGCTGAATTATAGTTGCAAGTTAGGGCTGCCAGGCTATTCTTCCAGTGAAAACCCAGAAGCGATGTAGAGTACCTTTAGGAATCACTGGACACTCTATGGTTTTATTATGTAGTAATGTGTAGTATTACTATGTATGGGTGAAAGCTGGACATTGAAGAAAGCTGATAGGAAGAAAGTAGACTCTTTTGAAATGTGGTGTTGGAAGAGAATGTTACGGATACCCTGGTCTGCCAAAAAACCAAATCAGTGGGTTATAGATCAAACCAAGCCTGAATTGACCCAAGAAGCTAAAATGACTAAACTGAGGCTGTCGTACTTTGGACACATTATGAGAAGACAAGAGTCACTGGAAAAGACCATCATGCTAGGAAAAGTTGAGGGCAGCAGGAAAAGAGGAAGACCCAACAAGAGATGGATTAACTCAATCAAGGAAGCCACAGCCCTCAATTTGCAAGATCTGAGCAAGGCTGTCAAAGACAGGACATTTTGGAGGACTTTGATTCATACACTACCTGAGTTCAATCCCAACGGAAGTTCGTTTCAAGTACCTGGCTCAAGGTTGACTCAGCCTTCCATCCTTCTGAGGTCAGTAAAACGAGTACCCAGTTTGCTGGGGGTAAAGGGAAGATGACTGGGGAAGGCACTGGCCAACCACCCCGTAAACCAGGGGTGGGGAACCTTTTTCCTGCCAAGGGCCATTTGCACATTTATGACATCATTCAGGGGCCATACCAGGTATAGATCTCCCGGTGGTGGTGGTGGGGGAAGAGGCTAGGGTTGCCATGTCTCCAGCCACCACCTGGAGGTTGGCAACCCCAGGGGAGGCCACAAAGAGAAGGCCTGCAGGGTGCCCCCACTCCCCCCTCCCAGGCAGAAGAGCAGCCAGCAGTGGGCCCGAGCAAACGAGGTGCCAGGGGGGCGCAGCCCACAGTCGATCGGCGAGGGAGGAAGGAAAACAGAGAAATAGGAAAAGGGAGGGAGGGAGAAAGGGAGAAAGAAATGGAGAGAGAGGGAGAAAGAAAGAAAAGGACGAAGGGAGACAAAGAAAAGGATGGAGGGAGACAAAGAAAAGGACGGAGGGAGAAAAAGAGGGAGGGAGGGAGGGAGGGAGAGAAAGGAGAAAGAGTGACAGAAAAAGAGGAAGAAAAGAGAGAAAAGCCTTCCCCCCACACATACCCGCTGGCCCCGTGCGACCGGGCCCAACCTCCCCTGCCCACACACACACACGGCGGCGCACAGAGCCCCGCGCGACCGGGCCCCAGTCTCCATGCCCACAAAAGGGCCCCCCTGAAGCCCGATCGGCTCCTGCATGCATGCTCTGCTGCCAGGAGCCGCCAGCCTCTTTCCCCCTCCCTCTCGCTGCTCAACAGCCGACAGTCGGCAAGATGAGGTCCAAAGGGCGCCACAGCGCCGCTGTAAGCCAGGAACACCCTCTGGGAGCGCCGCCCTGCGCCCTGCCTCTGCAGCAGGGCCCCGGAGCTCCCAAGGGCCACAAAAAATGTCCTCGGGGGCCGCATACGGCCCCCGGGCCTGAGGTTCCCCACCCCTGCCGTAAACAAAGTCTGCCTAGTAAACGTCAGGATGTGATGTCACCCCATGGGTCAGGAATGACTTGGTGCTTGCACAGGGGACCTTTACCTTTACCTTTTTTTACCTTGATTCATAGGGTCGCCATGAGTCGGAAGCAATTTGACGGCACTTAACACACACACAATGTGTAATTTCCAGCAGCCCTATGTCACTTTCAGGTTTTCCCTGGAAGAGAGGTTGTGGCGCACACATGCCCCCTTCATGTCCCCACCCAAAGCTCCTGTAGGTGGCATGACCTGGCAATCCTACTGCAAGTCTATGTGGTAGGCTCACATAGGTTGTAATGTGTAGTTTCACCCTACACCACAGCGCTTGACGGTTGCAACAAAAATACGAGCCCCCAGACTATATCTGAACAACAGGAAAAGAACAATGAACTAAGCAAAAGGACACAAAGCTTGCCTGTGTTTCATGAAGAGTCAGGCTACTGTATCGGAGTCAGGAAATAGACACACCGAAGCATCTCCTAAAAATCAATTTTACTCTAATGATCCGTATCAACACAAGAGCTTATTTTGCATAAAGGACAATAGCAGTGTATTGGAATAGAATGTATTCTTTGATTAAATTACTGAGGCTAATTTGTTGCACTCGGAGCAAATAGCTGAAACCAGACATTTTGCATCTGCTTGCTTCTAAAGATGAGTTTATAGGCAATCAATTTTTGAGCACATAGAAATGTCTCCGAGAGGTGACATTCGTTGTCATTCTGCTGTAGGGACTTGCTCTTTGAAATGTCCCCCTTTCCTGCATGGTGAATCTGAGATTTGGTCAATGGTAACACAACCACTGAAAACTCCTGTTGTATTTCCTATGGCTGTATCTCTTTTTCATATGGGATGGAAAGGAGAGATTTCCAGTTTGGGGAGGGGGGAAGTCAGATTTGTACAGTAGAGAGGGAAATCTCCTTCACCGCCCCCATCCAATAAATTGATTACAGAATATAATTATTCTCGCTAGATGCTTGTAGAACATCCATTTTCCATTTTCGACTAATAATGCTGTTTATTGCTAGCCTGAAATATTTGCCCTGGCTTGTTAATTACGATGATGTTTACATTAGACTTAGATCACATGATGTTACTTTAATCTAGATATAAAGTGATTTTAGCAGATAAAGGCATCTGGGAAGCATGGTGTGTGCCTAGAGGGAGGATATTATCTTCTTCCCAATTTATAATAATTTCACAAGTCAGTAATTTTATTTATGCCTCTGAGCAGCAGAGTTCTTTGAGCCTGGTTTCATTTTTTCCATTGTCAACATTCTCCTCCCTTGCCAAGTCTCAAAACACCACAAGACAAACTGTCTTTCTTTTTCTTTGAGTTTCCCTGAAGAAAATGTTTCCTTGGTTTATGGAGCTCACAGTTGCCATGTGTTCAAGAACACAATGTTAATCACTCTTAATTAATCTTCAAACATGCCTGAGATATATGCGCAGGTGTATAACTTCAAGTGAGCTCTCAAGAACTGGTTTTGGTTTCTGTCTTACAGTCTGTGGCTTCACTTAGGTCCAGCGTTCTGGTGTTGAGGTTGTAGTCTCCCTGTGGGTATCTGTTTTCTTAACTGGTAAGAGTTCTCTCCTGGTGGGGAACTACCACAATCTCTTGTGCTGGCTACACAGTAGGTCTGAAGGGTAAACTGGAAACAGGACAGGTAATCTCACCACCACAAAGGATACTACAAGGCCTGCACAATTTGTGATTCACAGCACCAAATTTCACTCCAGATGGGTTTTGACCAGCCTGAGTTCTTAATCTAGATTATATGTTGAATTCAGACTAAATTGGCAATTTCCAGCAATTTCCCCTTCCTGTTGCAGACTCCTCCCCCCATGTCATTCCTCAGGATCCCTTATTCCCCCAGAAGCAACGTTTTGGGGCAATCAGTGTACTGCCGTGGAAGTGGAGAGGCAAGAAATTTCCAGTCTGCCACTGGAAAATTTAGTCTGGATCCAACCCCATGAGAGGCACAGTCTGTGCAGTTTTGGGGGAGATGAAAGAGAACCATGGAGAGGGATGAGGGGACCTTTGGTGAACATCCCAAGGTGTCTCAGATCAAAGCTCAACTGATCCAGTCTTTCTCAGCTGACTGGTTTGAGAGGACCTGGGACCATTCTTTGGATCCTGAAGGTCGGGATGTTGTGAATTTTTTATCAAGTATATTTGACAACTGAACTTGCTGTGTTTAAATGCAACGATCGGTCGGGAGCCAATCACCCAATATGTTCAGTTCACACCAGATGACCCAGACACCCACCGAACAAGTTTGCATTTGTTTTTTTCCCACCAAAACTGAGCATGTGCCAAATGCTGTTGATCAAAACAGATCGGCAGCCAGTAACATCGCTAAGGACTACTTAGGTAAACACCAAATTGTATGTTTTTTTTTAAAAAACAACAACACAGCATTTATTTATGACAGATGTAAATGATTGTTCTCTGATTCAACTGTCTATAGCTACATCCAAGACAGAGAGCCATAATTTTGCCTGCATCTTCTCCCTGTAGTACCACCAGAAGGCTTTAAAAAAAGATCAGTTGCTATTGCAAAAGTGTGCCAGAAGGTTCTCACAATCTGTTACCACGATCTTTAGATTCCTAGCTTTTATTTTTTTAAAAAGCAAGTCTTTAACCCCTTTCCCTGCAGAGGTATAACTCAATAATCATGACAGCAATTACCATTTTTTTGGGGGGGGGAAGTCCCCCAAAAGCCATCTGCTGACATAGCAGGGAAAGTGGTGGCCACGGCTGTAGAAAAAGCTTGTTGTTCTGTAGTGCACCATTAGGAAGGAAGCAGTGAAAAAAATCTTTTGAACAACCACAAGTGAGTCGACGAACGGTTGTAGAAATCATCGAAAAATCGCTGCTTTGTTTGTGAACTTGTGACCAGGACATGATCCAAGCCCATAGGTGTTAAACATCCTGCTGACACATAAACTGGTTTTACTCATGTCCTGATTGCCAGTCGCAAACAAGGACCCAATATTTCCATGACTAGTTCAACCATTTGTCGACTCTTTTGTAGTTGTTTGAAAGGCTGTTTTACTGACACACATGCTTGTCAATTGTGGAACTGCCTACCAAGAGAGTCTCCTTTGCATCTCTCTCTTTCATTTTATCTGACCCTTCCTCCTAGGTGCACAGCGTGGCATACATGGTTGTCTCTTCCCATTTTTGTCATCACAACAACCCTGTGAGGTTGGTTAGGCTGAGACTGTTAATAGTGCAAGGTTACCTGTTAAGCTTTCATGGCTGTGGGGGATTTGAACCTGGGTCTCTCTGGTCGTAAGCAATCACTCCACGGCACCACACTGGCTCTCTTTTAGATGTGTGGGTGGTAAAAGCAAGGGAAAGTTAGTTTACTGGTCTGTTGCTTGGAGCCATGATGGAGTTGCCCAAACAAGCTCAATACACACTATAGCTATACTACTCCAGTACAGCTATAGTATAGATCATACTATATACTATAGCTACATTGTGCATGTACAGACTTTATAAATCAAGCTCTCCCTTGAAAGAGAAGTATACCTACACTGATAGAATGAGGATTTGGTTAAGCACCATTGCTGTTGCAGTCCACAATTAAATTTTGTAAAGTTGTAAAGGTAAAGGTCCCCTGTGCAAGCACTGGGTCATTCCTGACCCATGGGGTGATGTCACATCCCAACATTTACTAGGCAGACTTTTGTTTTACTGGGTGGTTTGCCAGTGCCTTCCCCAGTCATCTTCCCTTTACCCCCAGCAAGCTGGGTACTCATTTTACCGACCTCGGAAGGATGGAAGGCTGAGTCAACCTTGAACCGGCTACCTGAAATCAACTTACATTGGGATTGAACTCAGGTCGTGAGCAGAGCTTGGACTGCAGTACCGCAGCTTACTACTCTGCACCACGGGGCTCTTCAATAAAGTTGTGGCCTGTTGTTTATCTAAGTACTTTGCTTTATGTCTCTATTCCAAGGGAGTTTGGCAAACAGCAGCCAAAAACTTGGTAGACCCACTTACTATAAGCCCGCACAACCAAATGCCAAATGTTTAACCTACACACACACACACACACACACACACACACACACACACACAGAGAGAGAGAGAGAGAGAGAGAGAGAGAGAGAGAGAGAGAGAGAGAGAGAGAGAGAGAAACCCTCCAAACCCTATGGTATTCTCTTTTCAAATATTACCCTAACCACCTGCACTCCGAGATTCTTTCCTTCTCCACATGACTGTTCATATGCCTCAGCTGTCCTTCTTGGTGTTGTGGAGATCCCCAGCATGGGTATCTGCAAGACCAGGGTAACTCATAAGAACGGCCATGCTGGATCAGACCAAGGCCCATCAGGTTCAGCAGTCTGTTCACACAGTGGCCAACCAGGTGCCTCTAGGAAGCCCACAGAAACAAGACGACTGCAGCAGTATTGTCCTGCCTGTGCTCCACGGCACCTAATATAATAGGCATGCTCCTCTGGTCCTGGAGAGAACAGGTGCACATTATGACTAGTATCCATTTTGACTAGTAGCCATGGATAGCCCTCTCCTCCATGAACACGTCCACTCCCCAGTTCAAGCCTTCCAAGTTGGCAGCCATCACCACATCCTAGTGAACTCCAGTCCAGATGGAATTGGTATCCTCCATCCCACATTCGAGAAGGGTCATCACTGGCTCCATCAGCATCCTTTTCAGTGGGCAGGGTGTGGACAAAAGCTAGGTGATTTTAAGTAGGTGCAAGCTTAGGAGAGCTTGCTTCTGTTGGTGCTAAATGAACAGGTGCAGAACGCAGTCCTCCGAGAGGCCATTTTAAATATTACTGATTTAACAGGAGCCGTGCTTAGCTTTTATTTTTTTAAAAAAGATTTGGCTTATGTAGGCTGTAAAAATTAAGTGCTAAATATTAAAAGTTATGACATATTAAAAGGTTTTCACTTCTCAGTTACCAGGTTGGGACTAGTGAACAGAATGGCTTCAAGCCACTGCGTCTAGGACTGACTAATAGCACTGGAACTAAATTTTAAGCAAATGGATTCATTTCTTACTTTCTTTGGAGAATCCCTAAACCATCGCCTCTAGCAAAATGGCAATTATTACAGAAGGAAATTATATAAAAAAATGAAAATATAACCACCATAAAATTGGTTACAAAAAAGCTTCTTATAAAAATATAAACTAACATGAAGCAGACTTGTGAGGACTTGTGGGAAGGAGGAAATTCTGTTGTTTTTGTTTCCGCTGGAGCCAGCCCCTGTTTGCTCCAGGGTCTATATCCCCTTCCCTCTCTTTGCACTCATTCCACTTCCCCTCAGGCTCCATTTCCCCCCTCACAGAATCATAGAGTTGGAAGGTACCACCAGGGTCATCTAGTCTAACCCCCTTCACATTGCAGGATTTTCACAACTACCTCCCCCACACCCCCACAGTGACCCCTACTCCATGCTCAGAAGATGCCCAAGATGCCCTCCCTCTCATGAACTGCCTAAGGTCATAGAATCAGCATTTTTTAAACTCCCTCCCCCCTTGATTGCAGGTTCCACTACACATTGCTTTCCCAACGTCTTTACCTCATCATCTGGGTACCAATATGTCACCTGCACTCTTTCCCCTGCTGATATCTATGCATGGACATAAGAACATGAGAAAAGCCCTGCTGGATCAGACCAAGGCCCATCAAGTCCAGCAGTCTGTTCACACAGTGGCCAACCGGTAAGTTGCTAGTGCGTCAACGGGCCAGGTGCCTCTAGGAAGCCCACAAACAAGACAACTGCAGCAGCATTGCCATGCCTGTGTTCCAAAGCACCTAATATATTAGGCCTGCTCCTCTGATCCTGGAGAGAATAGATATGCATCATGACTAGTATCTATTTGGACTAGTAGCCATGAATAGCCCTCTCCTCTGTGAACATGTCCACTCCCCTCTTAAAGCCTTCCAAGTTGGCAGCCATTACCACATCCTGGGGCAAGGAGTTCCACCATTTAACTATGCATTGTGTGAAGAAATACTTCCCTTTCATCTGTTTTGAATCTCTCACCCTCCAGCTTCAACAGATGTTCTGGTATGTGTAGACTTTAAAATGTTTTGGGTCTTTTTACCCGCCACCCATTTTTAACCATTTTGCACTTTTATGCAAACCTAAACCTTAAAACATTTTAGGGGAAGGCTGTGGATCAGTGATGGAACATCTGCTTGGCATGCAGAATGTCCCAGGGTCAATCCCCGGCATCTCCAGCTTAAAGGATCTGGTAGGAGATGATGTGAAAGACCTCTGCTTGAGACCCTGGAGAGCCGCTGCCAGTCTGAGGAGACAATACTGACCTTGATGGACCGAAGGTCTGATTCAGTATAAGGCACTTTCATGCGTTCTTGTGATCTGGAACAGACTTTGTTTTATGGATGTCTTGATCCACATGGTGGCCAGCTTTTTAGCTATTAGATGATGTGGATAAATGACATCCGAGATTAGGGTTGCCATCTCCGGGTTGGGAAATACCTGAAGATTTTGGGGGTGGAGCCTGAGGAGGGCAGAGTTTGGAGAGGGGAGGGACTTCAATGCCATAAAATCCAATTGCCAAAGTGGCCATTTTCTCCAGGGGAATTGATCTCTGTCACCTAGAGATCAGTTGTTATAGCAGGAGATCTCCAGCCACCACCTGGAGGTTGGCAACCCTATCAGAAATGTAGCTGGGAAGATAACACGGCTTCAGAACTAGCGTTGAGAACAGAGTGAAGAGATAAATACGTTGCAAAAGGGAATAAAATGTAGCGGGTCAAAATTTAAGCAGTTTAAAGTCCCCATTGATTTCAATGGATGAAAGTTCTGTTATATATGGTTAAAAATGCTGGCTTTGTAATGGATTCTGCAGCATTGGTTATTTGATCTGTTTCAGCGTGGAGAGGTGTAAAGCGCCACCACGCACGGCACAGGCGATGTGAATCATGTCCGCTGAATGTATTCTTATCCAGAAGGCAGGAATGGTATTGCCACGATTTCTTCCATTATCCAGTATGAATATGCAATGACATCTTCCCATTTCTGCATGCGCTTGGAGTTAGTCAAAGCGTATACATCAGGCAAATTGAATTCAGCTGTGGCAGAGATAGTTTGGGAGGGGGAATGAGTGTGGGTAGGTGGGAATCAATTTTCTAAAACCTGTGAACCTGGATGAGTAATCGGAAATTGGCACTGGCTATTTCTTTGCAGTCATTATTTTGAAGATTATCCCAGGTTATTAGCTTTGATTAAAGGATTTTACAACTGGCTTGTCTGAGAGCTGGGCGATTTAAGCAATAAGGAGCTTTTGCCTCTGGTGTGTCCCCAAGTTTATCAGTTCTCTACTGCGGGGCTTTGATTACTTACCCATCTTTGTAAAACATACCAATTTTATTCATTCATTTGTAGCTTTCAGATCAGCGAGAACTATTAAAGCGTGCTGGAGAATATAATTATCTGGCAATTTTTCGCATGCTGAGCTTGGTGGCTCTATTTCGGGGAGATCAAAACCCAAAGCTCACCTGAGTTGTTATTTCCAGTGGATACCACTGTGCTGTCCATTCGGTGAATAATTGGGCAGCTTAATTGTGGGCATATTCTTAAAAAGGAAGATGACTGGAAAGCCGACATTTTAGATGAGGAAATGGCCATTCTCCTCTTTTTCCTTTTCAGCACTTTGGTGGCAGCAGGGAAGATATGAATGCGTTCCTACGGCTTTTGTTTTGTTCAGTTAGATCCCTCTAAAAAAAAAAGAAAAAAAGTAAAGGTCCCCTGTGCAAGCACCGGGTCATTCCTGATAGTAGATCCCTCTACCATCCCTCAAAATTCAGAGTGGGCCATTTTTTTCTTTAATTCATCTTCACAGCTAGGGTTGCCAACCTCCAGGTACTAGCTGGAGATCTCCTGCTATTACAACTAATCTCCAGCCGATAGTGATCAGTTCCCCTGGAGAAAATGGTCACTTTGGCCATTGGATTCTATGGCATTGAAGTCCCTCCCCTCCCCAAACTCTGCCCTCCTCAGGCTCCACCCCAAAAACCTCCCACTGGTGGTGAAGAGGGACCTGGCAACCCTACTGTTAGACATGGTACTTAAGCAGCTAGTGTCAGGATAGTTTCCTGGAGGATGCTAATTGCAGTAGATCCTAGTCATGTGCAGATTTGTGACTTGTGGTATCACTTATTTGTGGTCTGTGGCTCAGGTGTGTAATATGGCTTGTTGACCACATTGTTGGAAATACAATGTCTAGTGCACAAAGATTGATTAAAGAAAGGGGGCAGCAAGTGTGAGAGTTAGATAGATAGAAAGGTTGTGATCCTTCTCCCTCCTCTTCCTTCTGGTTACAGTGAAAGAGAGGAGTAACAGGCCGCATGTTGCCCTGTTAGTTATGGACCCTAGTTAGAAATAAGCCTGTCTCTCAGTCGTTTAATAAATTATTATTTCTGAATAAACTCACTTTGTTTAGTCCTTAATCAGACTCAGGATCATTCTTAAGAAAAACTCCATTTCCTTCACACATTACCCCTCTGTATGTTGAAAGAGTGAGAGCAGGAATGAGCAAGCTGACCCCACAACCTGCCTCTGCATGATAGCCAGCTTCTCCGAGCTGTGACTTCATAGGGAGAAGGTTTGTGTGCTGGCCGAGTTGCATGATGCCCGACTCACCTTGCCCAGCCAGGTGGCACCCATTTGCGACCCTGTGACATGTCTAGGCCAAGCAGGTGAGGTGGCCACTGCTACTTGACTCACTTGGCAACGCTGCAGCCAAGCCAGGCGCTGCACGCCACTTGGACCAGCTGGGCCTCCCTCCGTGTTGGTGTGGATCCCTTTCCAGGGCTGCTTTGGCCTCATAAGAACATAAGAAAAGGCCATGCTGGACCAGACCCAGGCCCATCAAGTCCAGCAGTCTGTTCACAAAGTGGCCAATCAGGTGCCTCTAGGAAGCCCACAAACAAGACGATTGCAGCAGTGTAGGGACCCCAGACCAACCTCTGTAATGTGTGAAACTGAGTGACCGCGGGATGAGGAGATGGATTCAGATGACTTACTCTGAGCCTTGTTTCTTGCCTAGCAAAAAGATTGCCAGTTACAGAATGGACTCCTCCGCATGGATCTCCCATCTTCTTCACCTGACAATTGCCTGTAGTTTTGAACCTGGAAACAGAATTTTATAGGACTGGCTGCTGTTCCCCAGTTTACATTTCAGGACTGCAACCTTGACGGATTTCAAATCTTGCAAATCAGTTTCATTTTCCATCCCAGCAATATTGTTTGACACACTCCCTTAGCCCATGGCCACCCAGCACGCTTCACAGCCAAGTACAATTTTGTACCAGCTTTCCCACAGGGTTCTAGCCACTGCACCACACTGTCTGTCTTCCTCTCACTGTGATTTCCTGCTGAAAACCCATTAACACGTGTGATGTTCAGCCTTCCCCATTGCCTGGAGCTTCCTGTGCTTCAGACTGACCCCACCCCCTCTTCTTCCACGGTTCTTTTTAAAATACCAAAGCACTAAAAATAAAACAAAACACACAGCTCTCCCCTTCATCCCTTATTCTTTATATTCCCGGAGGTCAGTTGATAATTCATGCAGCCTATTAATTTTGGGTTGTATCATGCTTGGCTTATCTCCCTTCAAACAACTCATTTGCAGGGAGCTGCAGTCAAAGCTCCTTATTACACTTTCTGGGGAAGGCTCTAATTTAAAAAGGCTTAGAGCCAGATTCAGCGGAAAAAAAACCAGCTCTGTAGCCAATAACCCCTGGGAGCCGTGGGCGTTTTTCTGGTTCCCTAGTTAAAGGCTGTTTATGATTCCAAGGCTGTGTGGCTTAAAAGCTTCAAAAGAAGAAATAACCTTTCACCGTCTCCACAGGAATATTGGCAAAAATATGACCCGCAAGCACCTGCTTGGATCCAAAGAGGCATATGGTCACAGAATCATAGAGTTGGAAGGGACCACCAGGGTCATCTGCTCCAACCCCCTGCACAATGCAGGAAATTCCAAACTACCTCCCCCCACACCCCCAGTGACCCCTACTCCATGCCCAGAAGATGGCCAAGATGCCCTCCCTCTCATGATCTGCCTAAGTTCATAGAATCAGCATTGCTGACAGATGGCCATCTAGCCTCTTCTTAAAAACCTCCAGGGAAGGAGAGCTCACCACCTCCCAAGAAAGCCTGTTCCACTGAGGAACCGCTCTAACTGTTAGAAAATTCTTCCTAATGACTAGACGGAAACTCTTTTGATTTAATTTCAACCCGTTGGTTCTGGTCCGACCTTCTGAGGCAACAGAAAACAACTCAGCACCCTCCTCTATATGACAACCCTTCAAGTACTTGAAGATGGTTATCATATCCCCTCAGTCTTCTCCTCTTCAGGCTAAACATACCCAGCTCCTTCAACTTTTTCTCACAGGACTTGGTCTCCAGACCCCCTCACCATCTTTGTTGCCCTCCTCTGGACACGTCTGCCAATTCCAGGTTGGCTAATTCCTAGAGATTTGGGGGAGTGTGTGGAGCCTGGACCCCAGTGGAGTATAATGCCACACAGTCCACCTTCCAAAGCAGTGACTTTCTCCAGGGGAACCGATCCCTGTAGTCTGGCGATCGGTTATAATGCCAGGAGATCTCCAGGCCCCACCTGGAGGGTGTCCATCCTCTGAGGATCTCAGGGAGGCATACGTATTTTCCACTCTTCCATTTTATCCTCACAACATCCCTGTGAGGTAGATTAGGCTGAGAGTCTATGACTAGCCATAGATTGTCCAGAGAACTCTGTGGGGTTTTCAGCTGGGGTCTCTCCGAGACTAGTCACTTCTCCACACTGGCCTACATATTCTCACAATAACCCTCTAGGGTAGGTCAGGCTGACCCCAAGTCATTCAGTGAGCTTCATGGATGATTGTGATTCTTAGGGTTGCCAACCTCCAGGTAGTGGAATTCAAAATATGGCACCCAATAAATGTTTCCAATGTAGGAAAAAGACAAAGCAATACTTGCAATTAGAAGAATATAATGAGAATATTGAAAACAGGTACACTTCTAAAGCAACAAATATACAACAATGGGTGAAGTCCCAAAACAAACACAGTTGTGAACATATGCCGGCGTAAACGCTCAGTTCATATCAGTTTGTTATCTATAATGTTCATAAACATATCACATAGCAACGGAAACAAGACGTAGAGCAATGGAGATCCGGTAAACTTCCATTTCGTGTAGACTTTCTCAAGCCTTCAATCTTTCAGTGCAAAATTCATTCAAAATTTAAAGGAATGTGCCTTTCCTATATCTTGGGACAGCAAAAGTAAGACGTCTTACTTTTGCCGTCCCAAGATATAGGAAAGGCACATTCCTTTAAATTTTGAATGAATTTAAAGGAATGTTTTCAATATTCTCATTATATTCTTCTAATTGCAAGTATTGCTTTGTCTTTTTCCTACATTGGAAACATTTATTGGGTGCCATATTTTGAATTCCATGCTCCTGTAAGCACTTGTAAGCCGTTTGTTTGGTTACAACCTCCAGGTAGTAGCTGGGGATCTCCTGCTATTACAACTGACCTCCAGCCGATAGAGGTCAGTTCACCTGAAGAAAATGGCTGCTTTGGCAACTGGACTCTATGGCATTGAAGTCCCTCCCCTCCCCAAACCCCGCCCTCCTCAGGCTCCGCCCCAAAAGTCTCCTGGTATTTCCCAACTCAGAGCTGGCAACCCTAGTGATTCTGGAACCAAATTTCTCCAGTGTTCCAATCTCACACTTTCCCCACTCATTTTACTGCCTCCCCGATTCCCTATCCTGCCCCCCCTACTTGCTCTTTAATCGCCTATAAGTTCTAAACAGAATTTGGTGAGATTTGTTTACCGGCAGCCCAACTTCTTTGCACGGGCTATTTTCCACCCAGTTCTCTTCCCCCCTCCTTCAACTGCTCTCTCAGCTAATCCCGAAATTGCGTTTTGCGATTTTCCGAAACACAGGAAAAATCATGCCCGCCCGTCCTGCAGAGCAGCTGGCAAAACGACTGAAATAATGTATGTAAAACACTGCGAGTGTCGAGGAACAACATCCATAAATAAATATAAGGAGCCCTGACAACAACAACAGGGCTGATTCCTGTGTTATATTTTCACATATGCAGTTCCACAGTCACAGTGAGAGAGAGAAAAAAGTGTCTTTTACAGTGTGGCAATGGCTGCACAGGTACACGTTTTTGGTCTGCTATGCACTTCCTGGGGTCTATATTGGATTCAGGGCTGCCTGCCAGGAAGGTATGTACATAGGGTTGCCAGGTCCCTCTTCGCCACCGGCGGGAAGTTTTTGGGGCAGAGCCTGAGGAAGGCAGGGTTTGAGGAGGGCAGAGGAGGGACTTCAGTGCCATAGAGTCCAATTGCCAAAGCGACCATTTTCTCCAGGTGAACTGATCTCTATCGGCTGGAGATCAGTTGTAATAGCAGGAGATCTCCAGCTACTACCTGGAGGTTCAACCCAAAGACACACAGAATAGGGCTCAGTCCGGTTCCGGTTCTGGCCACACAGAATATTAACTCATATAAACATAACCCAAAATGAAATGGAAATCAAAATATAGAATACAAAGGTGTCATGGAATCAACAATGTACCGAAAAAGGGTGTTCCATTATATGTTACAATTCAGATATGTTGACCAGGTAAGTATACAATCAATCACAATATCTCATATTAATGTCATAAATCCTCGTGTTTTTTTTTACAGGAACAATATTCCTTATATTCAACACATATCAGGTTGACAAGAAAATCAGGCTGAAAAGGAGGGACTTCAATGTCATAGAGTCCAATTACCTAGGCGGCCGTTTTCTCCAGGTGAAGATCAGTTGTAATAGCAGAAGATCTCCAGCTTAGGGTAGCCAACCTCCAGGTACTAGCTGGAGATCTCCTGCTATTACAACTGATCTTCAGCCGATAGAGATCAGTTCACCTGGAGAAAATGGCTGCTTTGGCAATGGGACTCTGGCATTGAAGTCCCTCCCCTCCCCAAACCCAACCCTACTCAGGCTCTGCCCCCAAAACCTCTAGCTGGTGGCGAAGAGGGACCTGCCAACCCTACTCCAGCTACTACCTGGAGGTTGACAACCCTATATGGGGGCAGGTGCATTTGGGGGCAGAGAGTGGTAGAAATGGTGCTACATGAGGCTGTTTCCCCATATTTTGCTCCTTCTACTGAGGGGCAGCAGGGACAGGAGGTTTGTTATTTTACTTCTAGTGAAAATCCCTTTTATCGGCATTAAAGCAGGAGGTATATCAGCAGTCCAATTCTAGGAAGAGTAAAACCCTTCTAAGTTCATTGAAGTCAATGGTCTTAGAAGGGCACAACTTGGTTTAGGATTACACTGTATGTTGTTTGGTTTTTGCTGAACACATCTTTCTGAGCAGAACAGCGTTAGCATTCATGAAAGCCCCCAATGAGAAATACTGATGGCAAACTGTGTCTCTCTGTGTGTATAAATACATATGTAATATACAAGCATTCTTCTGCTTTAAAAATTAAATCTGTGCCACAATATTTTTGACTGTTTTATAGCTATTACTTTGGGCCCCACTGGGATGTCCTCATAAAAGGTGCTCCATAAATTTTATATAGTCTTGTATTATATGATGTTTTATTGCAATAATTCAGCTTTTTTTACAAAAAAGAAAAGAAAGAAAGAAAGAAAGAAAGAAAGAAAGAAAGAAAGAAAGAAAGAAAGAAAGCAAGCTGTAATGGCAATTTCCCCCCTTCCACAGATGGAAGCAGGATCGGAACGTGCATAGCAGTTCTAGTTATATAACACGTATGTTCCTGACAAATGACATCATTGCTCTTAGTGATATATACTCAATACCATTGATTTTCCTTTCCTTTCTTCTTCTTTTTTTTTACTGTAAAACATATAAAGGAAAGTATTTCCAAAGGTTATATTACAGAAATATGGTGCCCTACAGATGGTATTCTCCCCACCCCCCAGTTTATTTTTCTTTAAAAATGGAAGTTAACAGTGATTTTAAAATATTTTGCAAAATCCTGTGCCTTCATGAATGGAGTGAGTTATTTTGAGGAGGCCTAACGTCTCCCTGTGCTTCTGCCCTCGCCACAGCTACCTGCAGTGTTCCTAGCCATCCCCAGTTACTCATAGGGTTGCCATGACTCTCTTCACCACCGGCGGGAGGTTTTCGGGGTGGAGCTGGGGGAGGGCAGGGTTTGGGGAGGGGAGGGACTTCAATACCATAGAGTCCAATTGCCAAAGCAGCCATTTTCTCCAGGTGAACTGATCTCTATCAGCTGGAGATCAGTTGTAATAGCAGGAGATCTCCAGCTAGTACCTGGAGGTTGGCAACCATAGTTACTCAACAGCTTCTCATGCCTTACACTGAGCTCTCCGGTAACCCTCTTCTGTACAGACACTCTGGTGAATAGTGTATTCTGTGAGAAGCCGATGAATCATGCTGAAGAGTCGCTTTCTCTTAGCCTGTCTTCCTATATTATTTTCCTCATAGGTTGTTGTGGCGATAAAACAGGAGAGCTCAGCTCCCATCTATGCTGTTCTGAGCTATACTGCTGTCTGTTGTCAATCAGTGGACATTATAAAGACAATAATTTAGTGTGTTGTGTGTGTTCAGTTCTGTCAAGTTGCTTCTGACTTATGGTGACCCTGTGAATCAACGGCCTCCAAAACATCCTATCATTAACAGCCCAGCTCAGGTCTTGCAAACTGAGGGCCATGGCTTCCTTGATTGAGTCAATATATTTCATGTTGGGTCTTCCTCTTTTCCTGCTGCCTTCAACTTTTCCTAGCATTCTTGTCCTTTCCAGTGAGTCTTTCCTTCTCATGATGTGGTAGTCTCAGTTCAATAATTTCTGCATAAAAGCAGAATAAGAAACAACCAAGTATAGTATAACTCTGAAATGACAGTTGTTATCAGTGCAAGAACATCATTCTTTAACAGTTGACTTGTGGCTTCCTAGTACAATCTGTTCACTTTGTGACTTTATATGTGAAAGGTGTAATCCTTTCTTGTGAGCTTGTAGCACCATGTGTTAAGGAAACTGTGGGAGCACCTGGGCTCATATATTTTGTACTTGAATAGGCTCTGTTTATGTTGTCTGCTATGTGGAGTGTATACTAGAACATGGGGAGGGTGCTTTTGTGCATACAATGTATATGCGCATAGCCTCTTTTCATAAAGGAACATTAAACATATGAAAGTTGAATGCTGCCCAAGGTCCAAGCATGGGGACAAATGGATACCCTTCACTGGGGTGCATGGATCCCAGGCTTCAAGCCCATTAGCACAATTGAGATCATTCAAAACTTGAGGTCTATTGAGATCATTCAAAACTTAAAATAATTATTTTCCTGATTTTTGAGATTGCATGCCATGGAATGGGGTCATGTATATGTCTGGGGCCCATGTCACAAGTGTGTATCGGGCCAGAGAAACAATGAGGTTCTGCCACCAATATTCCAATCCTCCCTCCACATCTTCTATAAGAATAAAGAGATGTGCCGATCCTTCTGAGGCATGCAAAACTCATCAGAAAATGAAGCTGAGTGTCTTAAACAATTTGGCCGCCAGCTTCAGGATGATGATAGACTTGCAGTGCCAAAAAGTGAAGGGAATTGGAATATCCTGGCACATATCAGCCCCCGAACATCGCGTGGAGTGGTTTGGAGTGGTGGTTAAGAGCAGTGGTTTGGAGCAGTGGACTCTGATCTGGAGAACCGGGTTTGATTCCCCTCTCCGCCACATGAGCGGCGGAGGCTAATCTGGTGAACTGGATTAGTTTCCCCTCTCCTACATATGAAGCCAGCTGGATGACCTGGGGCTAGTCACAGTTCTCTTAGAGCACTCTCAGCCTCACCTACCTCACAGGGTGTCTATTATGGGGAGAAGGGAAGGTGATTGTAAGCTGGTATGATTCTTCCTTAAGTGGTAGAGAAAGCCAACATAAAAACCAACTCTTCTTCTCCTTCTCCTACTACTATTTGCAATGGAAGCAAAGGTTTACTCATGAGAAGCCAGGAAAAGCAAGCTGCACACACAGGGAGGGTGGAACATATCCCCTCCTTTATGAAAGAAAGGGTGTTTAAGAACCTCCCTTAGCTAGCACAGCCAGTACGTTGTAGTGGTTAGAGTGTCTGCCTAGGATTTGTCGTCCCATTCTGCTTCAAACCTGTGTGCATGGTTTCATTCAAAACATGAAATCAAAAGCATATATTTTGTGTGGAGGCTTTATAAAGACCATGAGCATCTTGCAATTCAATCCCATACAACACTTTTTGAGACGGAGAGGATGTGTCCCCATTTTCCTGAAACCAGCCCAACTTTTCAGTAGCATTTTTTTTTGTGCTTGTGCTTTCTGACCTCCGCGCTGTTTATCGGGCGCTTCTGTCCTTGTCAGCAGTTTTAATCGGAGCGATGAAACTGGATTAAATCTCTTTAAATATGCTAATATCCTGACAGGCCACGCAGTGGGCCCTGATAAATGATTCAGAACTGGAACACAGCCGGCAGCTGCACCAGATTACCTTTGATATTTCTGCTCGTCAAGCGCATTAGATTTCCACTTATTTTGCTTGCTAACCGACGTATCCTTTTGATTACTGCAGATTTGTCTCATATTCTTTTGCCAATTGCACTGCTGTCCTTCTGCTTTCACGAAGGTGCCTTTTTTGAAATCCTGAATTGCAAATCGTACCTAATTGCATTTCACATGCCTCGTGCTCTTTAAGTCATTGCCCATCGGAGAGCCAGGTGAAAGGCCGGGGAATATCATGCGCTTGAGCACAAAGTATATAAAGCAGGCAATTAGCAATTTATATAATACCTCTCAGTTGGATACACACACACACACACACACACACACAGAGGCTGTTACTGTGAGGTCTCGGAGAAAAGGGATAGAATGAATGCACAGTTGTCATTTCAATTTTTATGTGCTTACTCTTTGGCCAGGATCCCTAGCAGGCTGCTTTGAGGTCAGTGGTCTTGAGAAGTGCTGAGAGGTGCCACCACCCAATGTCTGCTCCCAGTGTCTGCTGCCCGGCAAAGCTCATCTAACAGGCCAAGCAAGTATCTGTCTCATTATAACCAGGATGGAAGTTGGACTGAAAGGGACCACGTTTGGATGGGTGCCCTGGAGAGGCAGGGTAGAAAGTTTCCACGTGAATGAACTGTCCATTTCATTCAGAAAATTGGGAAGATGCACATAGTTAAATTGTGGAACTCCCTGCCCCAGGATGTGGTGATGGTTGCCAACTTGGAAGGCTTTAAGAGGGGAGTGGACATGTTCATGGAGGATAGGGGTATTAATGGCTGCTAGTCAAAATGGATACTAGTCATGATGCACACCTATTCTCTCCAGGATCAGAGGAGCATGCCTATTATATTAGATGCTGTGGAACAAGGGCAAGATAATGCTGCTGCAGGTTTTTGTTTTTGTTTTTTGTTATTGGCTTCCTAGAGGCATCTAGTTGGCCACTATGTGAATAAACTGCTGGACTTGATGGACCTTGGTCTGATCCAGCATGGCCTTTCTTATGTTGTGATGTTCTTATGTTCACTGCTAACGCTGTCTCCAGCACCTTGCTTAAGAAGGTAGATTAGTCCCCTAGGCAGTAAGTATTCAAACCCTGGAAGTACAAGGATGACTTTTCCAGCAAAGGTTCAAAAACAACTCCCTTTAAAGCCGTTGGAAAGGACCCTTCTTCCAAAGGAGACATTGCTTATCCACTCCAGCCATCAATGCCTGCTTTCACCAACAGATTTTCATAGCCGTGAGGGGCAAGGATTTGTGGATCCAACTGCTGTCATGCACCTCTCCAAGTATTCATCCTCAGGCAAAGCAAGCTGAAAAGGATCAATGGAAGCAGGATCACCAGAAGCCTCAGGATAGAATATCTACAGCAGGTAGCCAATGCAGTGGTTTCCAGACAAGTGTTATAGATTCAAAGTTATTTCCCCCAGTTAACAGATGGACTGCCTTGTTCTGATTGAACTGCCTTTGAAACTTCCAAGTTGGCTTTAAGGGCAGCCCTATAAAAATCACATTGCAGTAGTCTAATCTATCTGAGTGGTAAGCTGCAGTACTGCAGTCAAAAGCTCTGCTCATGACCTGAGTTCGATCCCGACGGAAGTCGGTTTCAGGTAGTCGGCTCAAGGTTGACTCAGCCTTCCATCCTTCTGAGGTCGGTAAAATGAGTACCCAGCTTGCTGGGGGTAAAGGGAAGATGACTGGGGAAGGCACTGGCAAACCACCCCGTGAACAAAGTCTGCCTAGTAAACTTCGGGATGTGACATCACCCCATGGATCAGGAATGACCCGGTGCTTGCACAGGGGACCTTTACCTTTAATCTAGCTGTAACAGTAGTACACAGCAGTACGGCTAGGCTGGACAGGTCCATGTTGAAGACATTTTTTCAGCAAGATGCAATTGAACTGAGGCAGCAGAAGAGCTTTTCCAACAGCAAGACCGAGTCCAGTAGCATTGCCGGGCTACAAACTTAATTACATACTGTGCTTCTCTCATCTTCCCACCTAGTACCAAATTAACTTTTTAAAAATTAATTTTCCTTATGTCAGTAAGGGCTGTGCTTCAGTGTTATTCCCCACAGACACTCAGCTCCTCTCGTATGGAAATATTGAATATACTGAGAGTTGCAGTAAAAACTTGGAGTCAATTAATTATCACCTTTTTGTGAAGTCAAGAGCTACATGGATTAAAGGACAAATCATCCATCAGTGGGTCTTCCTCTGCTTTGAGTGCACATGAGTGTCACTAAGACGGGGAAATGAATATAATGCTATCTGAAACCAGGGAAAGCCAACATAAAAAATGCTGCTTTAAGCCCAATTTATTCTGTCACGGACTACTGAGCTTTCTGTAAAACATGACTGTGTAAAATATATGGTGGTATAAAATCTGAACCTAATTTCATTTTGGTTAAATCAAACCAGTGATCCAATTACACTAGTTAGCAACACATGAGACGGTAGTGATGTATACTTTATTAACCTATGGAAATGCAGAGCCAATACGAGTGTTTATCTGACTTCTAAAGCCAATACTTCACAGAAGGTGACAGTTTCTCGCTTGCAAAATGCTTCATAAAATATGGAGTATCATAGTCATGGGGTATCTAATGGTATATGGGGACTGTGAACATAGTCTCAGATGCTTCCAAACCCTTGACGCCCCGGATGCAGAAGCAAATCCTCAAAGTTATCAAAAGATGCATCCAGCCTGTTCAGTGAACGTTGCCATGTGGCTAGGAGTGGACGCACAGATTCACATCTGCAACTTCCTTGTGGGCTATGTATGTACAGCTGAAATACTGCTGTGGTTAAGATCTGTGGTTTGGAGTGGTGGACTCTAATCTGGAGAACCGGGTTTGATTCCCCACTCCTCCACAGGAGTGGCGGATGCTAATCTGGTGAACCGGGTTGGTTTCCCCACTCCTCCACATGAAGCCTTCTGGGTGACCTTGGGCTAGTCACAGCTCTCTTAGAGCTCTCTCAGCCTCACCTACCTCACAGGGTGTCTGTTCTGGGGAGGGAAAGGGGAGGAGATTGTAAGCCGCTCTGATTCTTCCTTAAGTGGCAGAGAAAGTCGGCATATAAAAGCCTACGCGGGGTCATCTGCTGAAGCTAGAGGGTGAGAGATTCAAAACAGACAAAAGGAGGGGAGTGGACATGTTAATGGAGGAAAGGGGTATCCATGGCTACTAGTTAAAATGGATACTAGTCATGATGCATACCTATTCTCTCCAGGATCAAAGAAGCATGCCTATTATCTTAGGTGCTGCTCCAGTCATCTTTTTGGGGGGCTTCCTAGAGGCACCTGGTTGGCCACTTGTGAACAGACTGCTGGACTTGATGGGCCTTGGTCTGATCCAGCAGGGCCATTCTTATGTTCTTTAACTCTTCTTCTTCTTATAGCCCTAGTCCCTCCCAATTAATTTATTTGACTACAACTGATCTCTGAGCGACAGAGATTAGTGCACCTGGAGAAAATGGCCGCTTTTAAAGGTGGACCTTATGGCATTACACCCCATTGAAGTCCCTCCCCTCCCTAAACCCCACCCTCCTCAGTCTCCACCCCCAAAATATCCAGGTATTCCCCAACCCGGAGCTGGCAACGCCATCCCCGGCTTCTGGGAATTCTACTTCTATTAAAAGGCTTCTGGCAAGTCCACAATTCAACTGCATCCTCAAAAATGAACAGGTTGTGTAGATAGCATAGCCGAGTGAATATGTTTTCCCAAGCAGCCGTATTCTTATGAGGATCAATCTCTGAGCCAAGTTAAGTTGCAGGATGCAAATGGCCACTCCAGTCAGCACGTGGAGCTGAACACGATTCCCTCTTTCCCGGGCCCTCCAAAGATGCAAACACCACATTTTTGCTTTGTTGATGATGCTTTAATTTGAGTGCTGCTCCGTGCCTTAAAAAAGGAGCCCAGCAAACATGAGTGAAACAGCAATTTTAAATGAGAGACAATTAGCTGCACTTGGCAGCAGCTGCACCTGATCAATCAAACAGCCAGCCCTCTTTGCTGACACAATTCATGCCAGCTGTAGGAAGATGCCATAATGAAGGGTAATAATAGTGGAGGGGGAGAAACAAACAGGTTGAAATTTGCCCACCTTCCTGATCTTTGATTTTTTTTAAAGAAAGAGCTACAGCTGCCTTTCTGCTTGCTCTTCCCTCATGCATCCACACCATCACAAGACTCCCCGCTGCCAACAATCACACCCTTCCCAAGTGAAGTGAGTAGGGTTGCCAGCTCCAGTTTGGGAAATATCTGGAGATTTTTGGGGGTGGAGCCTGAGGAAGGCAAGGTTTGGGGAGGAGAGGGAATTAAACCTGGTTCTCCAGATCAGAGTCCATCGCTCCAAACCACTGCTCTTAACTACTACACCTTGCTGGCTCCTTTGGGGTAAAGCTTGGGGAAAGTGGGGTTTGGGGAGGGGAGGGACCTCTGACACTCTAGGTGATTGCCTAGGACCACCTAGTGGACAGGATGACCCTATTCAAAGTAAAGCAACATCTTCTTCCATACGATATCAAAAGAGCATCATGTGAGGGTGGACAACATTGATCTTGATAGACTAGTGGTTGGACTCAGTTAACAGCCCTGTTCACAAGTTACGGCAAATACACATACAATCTGTGTACAGTGTGCACTTAATTGTTCTTTACTGCTGAGTCCTATGAGGAAAGGCTGAAGGAGCTGGGTATGTTTAGCCTGAAAAGGAGAAGATTGAGAGGGGATATGATAACCATCTTCAAGTACTTGAAGGGCTGTCATATAGAAGAGGGTGCTGAGTTGGTTTCTGTTGCCTCAGAAAGTCGGACCAGAACCAACGGGTTGAAATTAAATCAAAAGAGTTTCCGTCTAGACATTAGGAAGAATTTTCTAACATTTAGAGCGGTTCCTCAGTGGAACAGGCTTCCTTGGGAGGTGGTGAGCTCTCCTTCCCTGGAGGTTTTTAAGAAGAGGCTAGATGGCCATCTGTCAGCAATGCTGATTCTATGAACTTAGGCAGATCATGAGAGGGAGGGCATCTTGGCCATCTTCTGGGCATGGAGTAGGAGTCACTGGGGGTGTTGGGGGAGGTAGTTGTGAATTTCCTGCATTGTGCAGGGGGTTGGACTAGATGACCCTGGTGGTACCTTCCAACTCCATGATTCTATGAGTAATTTTCATGTTACACTCAACATGCGTACAGCCGAATGGGTAATTTAAACCCCACCGGGCCTCAGTTTCATTGGTAAAATGAACACACACTGGTTGTTTCTTACAAACAAGTGTATGCATGAGCATGCAGGTCGTAGGCGGTTTCACCATAATATGGGATTCCAGGCTAGTATGAGGCAGCTTAATGTATTCATTCAACTTGCAATAAGAGACGTCTTACAGTATTGTTCCAAGTCAGTTTAAATGATACCAAAAATAATAGCAGTAATTCCACAGTGGAAAAGTATGTACCTCATTTTGAAGAATAATATAATAAGTGGATGTTTTAAATTACCTTTATTGTGTTGACTCAAGGTCATAGCAAACAACAGACACAAAATCATAAAATCACAACAGCAGGCACAAAATCATAAAATCATAATACAGTTACGTTGCTAGCTATTAAGTGGAATATAGCTTGTAGCGTGTGTGTGTTTTAAAAAGATACTCATAATTTGAAATGAGTTGAATTGAATCCAGTTAGACCATTCCCCTATTTGTATGACTTCCAAAACCTTGTTAATGCCAAGCCCTGATCACTTGTGAATATGGCTTTTATAGAACAAGATCACTGGGAAATAATTATACATGTGCTGCTGATGTAGAAGAAATCCAGGAAGAGGTAATACATAAAGTCAATGATGGATTACTACTGGCTGAGTTCTTGGAAACTGGAGACAGAACGTTGAGGGTAATTCATTACTGAATGAACCTCATTGTCATTAGCTGGTAGTTATATATAAAGCTGATCTTGTGTTTCAAGATGGGTTGGCTTCCTGATGAATAAATCTGGAGCAAATGTTTCCTTCTGGAATTGGGGGAAAAAATCCAACTGTCAATACAATTGACCTACTGCAGCTACTATTGTGGAACAGACTGTAAATGATTAAGTTGAAAAGATATGCCTTCAGCAAGGGGGCGAGGGATATCGTTTTCATGTGCTTTGTAAGTACATGGCCCACCATTCAGTCCTTTGCATTGCCCACAGTAGGGCTGTGAAAGACCCTACCTGGTGAATCATTATCAGATGGAGAAGACCTTGTTGAACTAGGTCAGTGGTCGGCAAACTCATTAGTCAACAGAGCCAAATATCAACAGTACAACGATTGAGATTTCTTTTGAGAGCCAAATTTCTTAAACTTAAACTATATAGGTAGGTACACTGTTTATTAACGTAATAAACTTTAATTAAAGTTTTAAGTCTTAATTAAACTATAGGTACACTGAATAAAACTTGATATCATACTTAATAATAATCTTATTTATTGATAAAAATTAAATTGTAAGTAAGGTATCCATAAAATTAAATCATGACAATGACTGACAAACACTTAATGTGAACAATGGCCTTGCATCTCCCTGACCCCCACTGATCTCTCGGCGGCCGCCCTGGCGCATCCCGGCCGCCTCAGCCTCCTGCGCTTGCCTCTTGGCCACCTCCTCCTCCTCCTCGCCGCTGCTGCCTGGGCTCTTTCCTTCCTTCCCTCCCCGGCCGGCCTGCCGTCCGCCTGCCCGCCCGTCCACCCCTCCTCAGCGCCTCAGCCTCCGAGGAGGAGGAGGAGGAGAAAGAAGGAAGGAGGAAGGCGGAGGGGTGTCCTCCCCCCTCCCCTCTCGCTGGCGTTCTCCAGCGGCGGAAGGGAAGGGCAGTCCACGAGGGCGACACGCTGGAGCTTGCAGGTGAGGAAGGTGGGGGAGGGTGTGTGTGTGCTGGATTGGGGCCTCCCTCCTCCCCGGTGCTCGGGCCATCACGTTGCAAAGATCCGCCCCCCCCAGGTGCGGCGGCGGCAGCTCTGGGCTGGGGGAAAGGCTGAGAACTTTTGCGAGACTTCTGCGTGCGCGCAGAGCCCGGCCGGGGCAGAGAAGGGACGCCAGGCTCTCCTCCGCTGCGACGTGCAGCCCCGATCCTCCGCCGAAGGAAGCCAGCCCCCCCCCCGCGCCCGGGGAAGGTGGCTTCTCTCGGGTGGGCGGCCGCGATCCTGCAGCCCAGAGCCGCACTCAAGGGGCCAAAGAGCCGCATGCGGCTCTCGAGCCGCGGTGTGCCTACCCCTGAACTAGGTGGACCAATGGTAAAACTCCCATGAATAAACAACCAAAGTGACTTTAATCTACAGCCATATTACCATAAAAACAGGTGACAGGTAGGAGTCCAGGTTTTGCTATGGATTGTGCGCTTCCCAAAATAGCTGTCTCTTTTTAGAGAGAAGCATTCTGCCGATTATGCTTGGCCACTGCCGAATCATAAACAATGCTACAAGGGCCCCTCATTCCCATAATTCTCAAGAGTCATTCTGCTTGAGTTTTTGATAATGTCTTCTAAACGCAATGAAGCTGGCCTGCTTTCTTGGTTGGGAAGACATTAAAGGAAGATCATAGTTCTGCATTCAAACACACACACACACAGCTCTTGTGCGTGGTGTTCCCCTTTAGTCATGAAAGGACTTCTTGGTGAGAACACGCTGAAAACAAAACTGAAACACAGCCACACACACTCTTCTCTCTTACCCCTTACAAAGAATATATGGGATACAGAGGTTTTTGTAGTCTTGTTATTTCAAAGCTCTCCAGTGCCTCTGGGTTCATGTGGCTTGAGCATTTTTTAAAGCTCTGAAGAGTTCTGAAAAATAGGATTCACTAAAAAGAAAGGGTAGGGTAATGTGTTGTTGTCCTGTGGAGAAAAATATCTATACCTATGCATGCTTCCTAAGTGATGTTTCTTTTCTCTTCTAAATCTAGTTTTGCTGCACTAGGAACTTCAGATGTACACACATATACACAAGCACACTCACAGTGTGTGAGTGTATAAAGATGGCTCACTGGTGGATAGGGTTGCCAGGTCCTGCTTCACCACTGGCGGGATGTTTTTGGGGTGGAGCCTGAGGAGGGCGGGGTTTGGGGAGAGGAGGGACTTCAATACCATAGAGTCCAATTGCCAAAACGGCCATTTTCTCCAGGTGAACTGATCACTATCAGCTGGAGATCAGTTGTAATAGCAGATTTCCAGCTAGTACCTGGAGGTTGGCAACCCTATGGCAGCAGAGGACTCACAATAATGGATTTAAATTGCAGGTGGAAGGGTATTAGCTGGATTTTGGAAAACATTTTTTACAGTAAGAGTTGTTCGACAGTGGAATCAGCTACCTTGGGAGGTGGTGAGCTCCCCCTCACTGGCAGTCTTTAAGCAGAGGCTGGACAAGCACTTGTGAGGGATGCTCTAGGCTGATCCTGCATTAAGCAGGGGGTTGGACTAGATGGCCTGTATGGTACCTCCCACCTCTATTATTCTAAGAATCAAACACCCGACTTAAAAGAAATGCTGCAAAGAGAAACGAGTGCAGCCGTCATCGGCATGATAAGAAATTAACCTAGAAGGATTGATTTCAGCAAGGGATCACATACACTTGGAGAGAAATTGAAAATTGATCTTTTTATTCTTTCATTTTTATCATATTTAGTATAAGAAGCAGGGAGGGATTTATCTCTGGGTTTGCTTTCATTTCATTTATTTATTCATTAGAATTTTTTTTTAGTCGCTACTCACCATGGTTTACTGTGACTAGGGTGGCCAGGTTCCTCTTTGCTACCGGCTGGAGGTTTTTGGGGCGGAGCCTGAGGAGGAAGAGGTTTGGGGAGGGGAGGGACTTCAATGCCATAGAGTCCAATTGCCAAAGCGGCCATTTTCTTCAGGTGAACTGATCTCTATCAGCTGGAGATCAGTTGTAATAGCAGGATCTCCAGCTACTACTGGGAGGTTGGCAACCCTAACTGTGACATTTGAATGCCACCCGAGTGTCACACCATCACCTTTGGCTGAAGCAGCTTTTTACACCTAGCAGGAAGAACCAATTCACTGTCTTGAACTCTTGTCCTATTCTTTGTTATATCTTTCCTATGCTTTCCCCTCCCAGCTTCTGGAGAAGATCTAGGATCCTTTCACTCATGTTGGATAATGCACTTTCAATACACTTTAGCAATCATTTGAAAGTGGATTTTCCTGTGTGAAACAGCCTTATTAGTCAAGCGTGATAATAAGAGAAAAGGGCTCAGATGGCAGCCTATAAAGCATACCGGCTGCACAGTGTTGTATACACCAGAACTGTTGGATCAGGATTTGTATGTCTTAAGAACATAAGAAAGGCCCTGCTGGATCAGACCAAGATCCATTAAATCCAGCAGTCTGTTAACACAGTGGCCAACCAGGTGCCTCCAGGAAGTCTTGATTGAACCAAACTTTGCTGAGGAATTATCAGTCACAGAATGATGCGATAGATCAGTCTAACTCAGGCAACCCAAAAAGTCAACATGGGTTTCAGCACTTAATTTTTTTTTGATAAATGCACAGAAAATGTGTGTGTAAAGTGCCATCAAGTCACAGCTGACTTATGGTTACCCCAGCAAGGGGCTTTCTATGGAAGTGAATAAGCCGAGATGGTTTGCCATGCCTTCCTCTGCAGAGTCCTCCTTGGTAGTGTCCCTTCCAAGAACAAATCCTGCTTAGCTTCCGAGATCTGATGAGATCAGGCTGTACCATGCTGCCTTTCCTCCCACACAGAATATCGGCATATTAGTATGAACTTTCAATGTGCAAATTGGAACCTCCATGTTCAAGGGCAGTGTACCTGTGATGACCAGATGTTGGGAACAAATGACGTCTCCATGATGGGTGGCTGCATCCACTGTGTTGTGTTCATGAACTTCTTGCAGGTTGGCCTGTCTATTTTTGGAGATCCTGTGGGACTCTTGAAGGATCCAACAGAACATGTCTGACATTCTTAGAAGCGGCTGTGCATCTGTACAAGGCATGTGTTATGCGTTCATATTTGCAAAATCCTCAGAAATGGTGGCAATGGAAAAGCAATTTAAGTACCACTCCTGGGGAAAAAAACCCCTTCATACATAATTCTAAGATTCCAGCCTGCAGTTATTCATATCAGGCAGTTCAGGGTGCCCAATAAACTCTCCCTTCTGCCTCATTTATATTATTGAGTAAGGCTAACCTTGTGATCTCCCAATATTAAACTATAGCATCCCACGGATAAGGGATAACCTGTGCATGAAAAATTAGTAGGCGAGGGGAGAAGTAATTAGATGTTGCAGATTGGGGTGATGAAAGTGTAGCCCTCTGAGTGGGAAGCACTAAAGGGCAGGGAAATGTTTTGATGGAGCTACTCTTTAATCATTCAGGGGGTGATAAACTGACAGGCGGGGGGTAGGGTGGACACCCGGAATGCAAGACTTTCCGCCGGATAGCCAAGACGGTGTAGGTCAGAGAAACAACACTTAAACTGCTGACACAACCAAGAAGGAATAAGTGCTTCTGCCCAAATCCATCATATTAATGCTTCTTAATTAGCTTGGTATCATGCTACAATTCACTTTTATGGAGACTACATGGGAACTACAAGGGAATTTACACATCATTTTCCTAACAAGGATCAAGGGAAGGGTTTAGTCTATTAGGCGAGACTCTTATGGGGCTTATTCATGCTTTTTGTTTTGTATTTTGACTTTTTGCTGTGCAGTTGTTTTACACATGGCCAGGATCAGCTGGAGAAACCACATGTGAACTGAAATGTCATGGGTAAACAGTATACCAGGTACTGACTTTTGTCGAAAGCTACGCCCATGTACTGCTTGTTCGCATAACCCCTATATGCATTATACACAAGTGAACACAAATACACCCTGTGTGTACATATGTACGTCTGTTTGCAACAAAGGGCTGATGTGTGTTCACTTTATAATTGAAAATGGGGACCAGCACCTGGATAAATGTGAGGTTTAAATCGCAAGTTGAAATGAAATGTGCATGGAAGGAACATGAGAATTGCTCAGTGCACGAATACAGAAAAACCAAGGGTACACTGTGCACAGATTGTATGTGCATTCACTGTAAATTGTGACCAGGGCTATGGTGTTTTCTTAGGACACAAACCAAGCATATGCAGAAAACGAATAATGGTTTGCTAAGCAGGTGCAATATAATTCTGGGAGGGTAGCCATGTTGGTCTTCAGTAGAAGAGCTCAATTTGAGTCCAGTAGCACCTTAGGGACCAACAAGATTTTCCAGGATATAAGCTTTTGAGGAGGGGAAGGGAAGGTGATTTTAAGCCGGTTTGAGTCTCCCTTAAGTGGTAGAGAAAGTCGGCATATAAAAACCAACTCTTCTTCTTCTCCTTCTGTTGTAATTCCAGGAGATCTCCAGGCCCAATCTGGAGGTTGGCAACCCTAGGGAAGCAACTTCTTCTGGCATTCAAACAGGTTCACCTTAGTTTCTGTTTAATATTTTATTCTTTATTGCCTAAAGATTCAGCATTTTCTCAAGGCTGTGTAAAGGCTGCTTCTCTATCTCTGTGCAGGAAAAGGTTCGTCGTGCATAATGCATGAAATATGACGTGAGCGGCTGCGAGTACAAATTGGGAAGCCAAAACGGTGGGTGGATGAATATCAGTGTAAGGAATTCTATCGCTCCCCATGTCCCCCAGTGACTAGAGGCCCAGAGGCAGAGTATCTTTGTCATATTTGTTTGTTTACTCCTCTACTAGCAGACTCTCCGGGGAGTGAACTCCTAATGAGGAGAGTACAACAGTTGTTTCTGCATCCGTTTCATAAAGAGGAGCCATGGCACAAGGGCAGAGCACATGCTCTGCGTGCACAAGAGCCCCGGTTCAATTCCCAGAATCTCAGAGAGTTTAAGTAATAGAAGAAGAAGAGTTGGTTTTTATATGCTGACTTTCTCTACCACTTAAGGAAGAATCAAACCGGCTTGCAATCTCCTTCCTCTCCCCTCCCCACAGCAGACGCCCTGTGAGGTAGGTGGGGCTGAGAGAGCTCTAAGAGAACCAAGGTCACCCAGATGGCTTCATATGTAGGAGTGGAGAAACTAACCTGGTTCACCAGATTAGCCTCCGCTACTCATGTGAGGAGTGGGGAATCTATCAAAACTCCAGATCAGAGTCCACTGCTTCAAACCACCACTTTTACCCACTACACCACGCTGGCTCTCCAGATTCTTGGTCTGCCCGAGAATGGCTGCCAGTCAGGTTGGACAATCCTGAGCTCAGTGCATCAGGGTTATGTAAGGCATCTTCACATGTTCAAGAGCAATTGTAGCAAACCCCCCCATTGTACCCCAGTTTTTATCTACCAGGCTCCCAACTGTTACTCTTGGCATTCAAATCAAACTGCCAGATGTGTCTTGTTATTTTGCATCCTGTCTTCCAAATCCAGATGTGTGGCAGAACCTAAAAGAGAGAGGTTCCAGGTTATAGAGGACCGCTTCGCTTAGGGTTGCCAGGTCCCTCTTTGCCACCGGTGAGAGGTTTTTGGGGCGGAGCCTGAGGATGGCGGGGTTTGGGGAGGAGAGGGACTTCAATGACATAGAGTCCAATTGCCAAAGCGCCCATTTACTAGAGGTGAACTGTCGGCTGGAGATCAGTTGTAATAGCAGGAGATTTCCAGCTAGTACCTGGAGGTTGGCAACCCTATGTCTCACATAATGACCAACCTGTTCCTCTGGAGAACCAACAACAGGGGACAGAGGCAAAGGATGTTGTCTTCTGGCATTGCTATGAATAGGGTTGCCAACCTCCAGATACTAGCTGGAGATCTCCTGCTATTACAACTGATCTCCAGCTAATAGAGATCAATTCACCTGGAGAAAATGGTGCCTTTGGCAATTGGACTCTATGGCACTGAAGTCCCTCCCCTCCTCGAACCCTGCCCTCCTTAGGCTCCACCCCAAAAACCTCCCATCGGTAGCCAAGAGGGACCTGGCAACCCTAGCTATGAATCTGTCTAACCTGTCTAAAGCCATTGATGCTTGTGGCCATCACTGCAGCCTCTGGCAGCAAAGTACACATTTTAATTGCTCATTGTGTAAAGGAGTATTTCCTTTGTCCATCCTGAACGTACAGAGAACTGATTGCACAGGACAGCAGAAATACAGAAACAAAAATCATTAGCTTTAGAGGACACATGGAATTTTCCTTTCTGGCAGGGCTCCATCTTGTATGTTTTTAACAGCTGCACAGTAGGTCCAACTTTGGAAGCAATTTTCCCCCCATCATGGAATATTCATGCAAGCATCACCTGCTGTTCTCAACCTTTGATGGAGTTGCTGGAGGCAGAGGAGGTTCACTATGAAAACAAATGGTAACCTCACGTTCCAAGGAGGCATCCCTACGAGTGAAGATTGCAACACTTTGTTCACTTAAAAAAAACCCTTTTCTTTTTTCTTCCTTATTTCTATTTTTTGTTTAATAAATGGGGTGTAATTTATATTTTTAAGGGATGTTATCACCCTATTATTTAGGCCATTGCATAAATAAACTGAGCAGCTCTGAAGAAATCACAGAAGAAATGCACTATGCAATTAATGCATTCATTTATTAATTCAATCAATGTATTAAGTTGTTTTTCATCCTCTGTTGAGTCAGTCACAATTCCAGACATGCCACAAACACATTTTACAAAGACGCTTGGGCATTCGTTTGTCGCAGTGCTTTTGTACAATCTGCCAGTTAATCCCTCTCTGCTTTTTCTCCAGCCTAGATTAAAGAACAGCAGAAGCATGCAACAGATTTCTTCTAAAGAGGTTTCATTCAAAGGAAATTACATTTTGTATGCCATTTTCAAGTCCTAAATCTCCATGGTGGCATTTATAACATCCCGTAATGAATTATATAGAATGGATTCAATCATCTCGATACCATGCACTGAGAATAAGAAATTGGGGGAGACCTTTAACTTGCAGCAGCTTTGGGTATAGGTGTTCAATTTTTGTTTTCATTTCATTGTTTTCATAGTGGCCTGTTTTCTACCCTGGGTTGCCTACTTTACCTTGAGATGTTCCTGGAGATTTGGGGACAGTGTCTGGGGAGGAAGGTCAGCTAGCGTGACCAGATTCTCCGCTTCAGTGCCAGACCTTCTGGTCTTTCTCTTGGTTCTCTGTCACCCCTTGGCAGGGCTATCAGGAAAAAAAAAACAATTGCCAGAGAGAGGCATCTCACCAACGAGACAATATTGCTTCTAGCAAATATCCACATTATGTTGCCCACATGACACTGACATGACACTCTAGGATTTGGTTTTACCATAGAGTTTTACCATAGAGTTTTGGCGGAATCCTAGAGTGTTGTGTCAGCATCACATACATCTCTTCTGGGTATCTGCTGGAAGCAGTCACGCCATTGGTGCAACATGTTCCTCCTCATTCCTACCCTTCCCTCTACTGGTGCTTGCCAGCTGTGGCAACCCTAAGCTCAGCAGGTATTTGATGCCGTAGAATCTGCCCTCTGAAGTTGCCATTTCTTCCAGGGTAATTGATCTATGTAGTCCAGAGAGCAGCGTTGACTGCAGGAGAACTCCAGGTCCCTCTTGGAGCTTTGTAACCCTAATTCTACCTCTTTGCCTGGTGAAGTTGGAAGACTTCTTCTGGTCAAAGGCAGAGCCACTTAAGTTGGAGAAAGTCTCTGTAGGTTGGAGGGAGGCTTCAAACTGTTGAGTGGAGTGGTAAGGATACAGCCCATTGTGGTGTGCATTCAAGCCGCACGTACTTATTCTAACAGCAAATGTATTGACCTTTTCTTGACAGTTGAAGTAAAGGCGACATACGCCTCCATGTGCAAAGGTTTTCATTCTGTTAAGTACCATATGAATTATTAGTAGGGTTGCCAGCTCTGGGTTGGGAAATTTCTGTAGATTTTTTGGGGTGGAGCCCGAGGAGTGCCCTGAGGGTTTGGGGAGGGGAGGGACTTCAATGCCATAGAGTCCAATGGCCAAAGCGGCAATTTTTTCCAGATGAACTGATCTCTATCAGCTGGAAAACAGTTGTAATAGAAGAGGAAGAAGAAGAAGATTTGGTTTTTATATGCCAACTTTCTCTACCACTACCACTTAAGGAAGAATCAAACCAGCTTACAATCACCTTCCCTTCCCCACAAGAGACACCCTGTGGGGTAGGTGGGACTGAGAGAGCTCTAAGAGAAGTGTGACAAGCCCAAGGTTCCCCAGCTGGCTTCATGTAAAGGAGTGGGGAATGAAATCCAGTTCTCCAGATTAGAGTCCACTGCTCCAAATCACCGCTGTTAACCACTACACCACACTGGCTCAGGAGATCTCCAGCTAGTACCTGGAGGATGGCAACCCTAATTATTCATATAAGGATGGAGTAGTCTTTAAATAAAAGCAAGAGGGGCCTGAGCATATTTGAGCCTTAAAAGCATAGTTAGCAATCCTTCCAATTGAATTTTTGAGAAAGGAACCAATGCTGTGTTTTCTTTTTTGAACAAAATAGGTTCTTCATCAGCACCTTTGGTGAGATCAGTTTGAGGCCTGGACCCGTCTCTTGGGCTAAAGAGGAGTTCCCTTAACCATGAGTCTATCATCGATTGTTTCAAGAAAAGATTATTATAAAACTGCACAACTAGTCTTAAAACTGATTTATGCAAGTCATGAAATACGAGCAACCTTGTCATATAGCTGCATCACACCCTCTCTCTTGAGAGAGCAATAATTGTAAAGCTGAAAATCTTCGGTATGTTTCTTTGTAATATCTGGATTACACATATGAATAATTTGAAGCAGCAACTGGTAAAACATTTGTTTACGCAGATGTTTATTGCCCATAGATTTTACTTGTGGGGCAGTAATTCCATAAACATATTTTTGTTAAATTAAATCCGACGCCCATTCATCTTCTATTTAAAATGTTTATGCGGAGTAATTTATGCAGTTGGCATCTCTCAGTATTTACATAATGAAAAAATATTATGTATGATTAATCTCCCTATATTCTTTTGGAATAAGTGTTGGGGGGCCCTTTACACTATGGAATAAAAGGCAAATTAATCAAGGGTTTTTAACTACAGTACTGTGAACTTGTGGATCATAAATGTGGAGCCTACAGTTTGCCTGCAACCAAACAGGACCCTTGGCAGAACTTTTTTTTCTGTTGACAATAAATAATACTCTGCAATTTGGGAACAGCAGGAAATAAAATCATATATTACCAGTGAACATGTGTTTCCATGCTGAGATTTTTCTAGTCCGCTTGGATTTGGGATACAGAAAGCAATCCTAAGCAAGTCTACACAGAACCCTTCTCAGGTGTATCCACTGGGGCTTACCGGTACTCCTAGACAAAGTGTTCTTTGGATTTGTGTCAGGTGCCTTTTAGATAGGGTTGCCAATCCCCAGGTACTAGCTGGAGGTCTCCTGCTAGTACAACTGATCTCCAGCTGATAGAGATCAGTTCACCTGGAGAAAATGGCCGCTTTGGCAATTGGACTCTATGGCATTGAAGTCCCTCCCCTCCCCAAAAACCTCCCGCCGGTTGCAAAGAGGGACCTGGCAACCCAACTTTTAGACCTCTCAGTTGAGTCAGGAACTCCTGATATCTGACCATCCTGGAGATGGTTTAAATCTGGGGGCCCCATAGGTTTGCCAACCTCCAGGTAAGTAGCTGGAACGTTTGGTTTTGTTGTTGTTTTGTTCGTGTTTGACTTTATAATATATGCTTACAATTCTCAAAAAAAAAAAAAAAAAAAACCCACCAACTGCCACGTAGTAGCAGGAGATCTCCTGCTAATACATCTGATCTCCAGCCGATAGCGATCAGTTCACCTGGAGAAAAATGGCTGCTTTGGCAATTGGACTCTATGGCATTGAAGTCCCGCCCCTCCCCAAACCCTGCCCTCATCAGGCTCTGCCCCAAAAAATCTGCCACCAGTGGTAAAGAGGGACTTGGCAACCCTACCCAGAGATAGCCAAATCTCCAATGGCAACCAAATCTCCTGGCAACACTACCCAGAGATGGCCAAATCTCCAATGGCCTTGGCCTTGCCTACTTTCTAAAAAACACTTGGAGAGCACCAGGAAAAGTGTCAGCGGGTGCCCTGATGCTCATGGGCATCACATTGGGGTGGTTTAAATAAACCAACCATGTAGATAGGGACCCATCCTGTGGGTCTTTCCCACGGAATTAGCAACCTTTTCCAACATTGTGCTTCTGGTTCCATGCAAAAGACTTATGCAGTGCTAGCTGCAGGGTTTTTTTTTGGGGGGGGGGATGCCCGCAGAGGTCTCAGCTTCCCGAGTGGCCTAACATGTTTCTGTTGCCCACTGAATAGGCCCAATCTCCTTTGCTATTGAGACGAATGGTGGTAGCTGCTCCTTTTCTTTGCTTCTATCCCTGCTCCTTCACCCAGAGATGGCACATAAGCAGCCAGGAGAAACTGGGGGTTCCAGGGGATGGCAAAAGCTGATATGGGGTCTCTGTTACACAAGTTGTGAAGCTAGGTTCACACCAGAAGTGACGAACTCACTGTGACCACTAGGGATGCCAGCCTCCAAATGGGACCTGGGTATCCTCTGGAATTGCAGCTCATCTCCAGACTACAGAGATCAATTCCCCGGGAGAAAATGGATGCATTGGAGGGTGGACTCTATGGCATTATACTCTACTGAGGTCCCTGTCCTCCCCAGGCTCCATCCCCAAATCTCCCGGCATTTTCCCAACCTACAGCTGGCAATCTTACTCTGCCCCCCATCCCCTCCCGGTCAACAAGGGGGACCTGGAAACCCGAGTGACCTCTCAGAATGTCTTCAGCCTTAAAGAAAGAATGGATTACTTAATGGTATCTCTGATCCCAGGAATGTTTGATCTAGGGATAGCATTCTGGGGAGCTTGAAGTATGTTACCTTTTTGGTATATGGGCAGAAGTAATTAGTCATACACCCCATTTATTAGCAGTGATAGGACAAGTGGCCTTTCTAATCACCTTTCATTCTGCTATTAATTTTGCAAGAATCTCTGCATGAAATTATGTCAGTGTCTCCATAAATCACACCAGCAAGAAATCAATGAGTACTAAGGCCAAAGGAAACTAGACTGGTGCAGCAATTCAATTAAGCCCCAGTACCCTGTTGAAAATGAGAACTTCACAGAAATATTCAGAGATATCTATCTATCTATCTATCTATCTATCTATCTATCTATCTATCTATCTATCTATCTATCTATCTATCTATCTATCTATCTATCATCTATCTATCATCTATCTATCTCACAATTCAAAAATAATTTTCCATTAGGTACAACTTCAAATGATCTGAATCACATATTCCAATATGCAAACATTTTATCAGTTATGAAAATGGCAAGAGACCAAAAACTTACAGGGCAATCCTAAAGAGAGTTACTCCAATCTAAGCCCATTTGTTTCACTCTGCATAGGATTGCGCCATCTGTCAGTCATTCTTTTCTGTTGGAACTACCGTATATTAACATGTAGCCAATATAATTTGTGCAAATGTTAACAGATCCATTTTAAAAAGTCTTCACTTTTTACAGTCTTGTTTATATTTCCAAATACGATGAACAGATCACTCCTCAAGCTTTAACTAGTTTTGATACTCTCAGATTCTCTTCCTAATAATTTTAACCTGTTAGTAACATAAAAATTACAAAATAAGAAAAACATTCTTTTATTCTGAATTATGCCAAAATGTCTTCCTTCAAAAATAAGGGCGTTCCCCACTCCATCCACCCCAAAATAAACCCATATATTGTGGGAAGAGTCCCTGTGTATTTCTATGGTCTGGAATAGAGAAACAATAAATAAGAAACATCTTTGTTGCTTGAAAAGCAGCAACAGAGTTACTGCCACAATTTTCATCCTTAATCTGCTCAGGACAGAAACTTTAGTCTTGTTATCTATGGTCCCCCATTTTAATGTGTTTTTAATTGCCTATTCAAATGCACCTATAGCAATTAAGGAGAAAATATCTTGCCTTTTGAAAAATGTATGAGCTTTGCAATTAGACGTAATTGCCCTTGTTAATTAAAAAGTGCTCCTTTATTTTCTGTTGATTGTATCTTTTCCCCTGTATTAAAGGAGTGGTTAATGGCTTTGGAAATTCCGTTATATGGTAGGCTTTCCCTTCCATGCCTTTTACAGGTGTAAAGGGTGAAATTCTTTCCTGTTCTCAAGGCCAAAGTATGGCTTTGAGAGGCAAGTTTATGGTCAAGGGGATCTTAAGGCGTTGGTCTTATTACCGTACAAGGTATGTATCAATCTCAAGTGTTCTGTTGTCAACACTTCTGCTTCTCATCCTCTGATTCTTCACCAGTGTGGCACTGCAGTTAGATTGTTGGACTATGATCTGGGAGATTAGGGTTGCCAACCCCTAGGTGGTACAATAATAGAAAACACCTGTGCCAGAATTAACGTAGTTAAAGAAAATGGTGGTACAGAGGCTCAAGTATATGACACCACACTGGGATGAAATCAAGAATGGTCAAATTAATTGAAGCATAAATTCATGCAAACAATACAAATATACATCACCGAAGCACTTCTTAGCATACAACATAAAAATACCACAAAGAGAACAAATATGGGTCCTCAAATTGGGAAATAAATTAAAGCATTAATTCATGCAGGCAATACAGGTAAAAATCACCAAAGCACTTCTAGGCGTGCAATCAAATAATCACAAAACAAATAAGTCCTCAAGTTGGGCAGAAGTCTCCCGTCCAATGAAGCAAGGTCCAAATAAATACAATAGCAAGCAAGGTCCAAAGTGTACACAACCAAAGGAGAGAAATGAAAAGGAGAACGTGTGGCTAGTCGTTCTTTCACGTTTCAAAAGCTTTCTTCAGCTCCGAGTGTTTTTTGAATAAATATAAACATTGTCCATTAGCCCGTGGGCTTTAATAACATCAAACAAAATCAATCGGTTGTTCCGGTGACCGTCAGCTAGAGAATGCGTCTAAGTGGGATTCAAAAGCGCATGTATCTTCATGTAGCCTCAGCTGAGGACCCATATTTGTTCTCTTTGTGGTATTTTTATGTTGTATGCTAAGAAGTGCTTCGGTGATGTATATTTGTATTGTTTGCATGAATTTATGCTTCAATTAATTTGACCATTCTTGATTTCATCCCAGTGTGGTGTCATATACTTGAGCCTCCGTGCCAACCGCTAGGTGGTGGCTGGAGATCTCCTGGGATTACAACTGATCTCCCGGTGACAGAGATTGGTTCACCTGGAGAAAATGGCCGCTTTGGAAGGTAGACCCTATGGCATTAATACCCTACTGAAGTCCCTCCCTATTTGTATGCTACCTTTCCACCCAACTTATGGTCCTCAATACAGCAAGCAATCAAAATAATGTTAAAAACACACACAGAGAGACACGTGTAATATTGAAAACAAATTAAACATGTAAACACAGACGCACAAACAGGGAGGAGGGCCCATGAGAGTTATTGAGGGAATGTCAAACAAAACAAAACAAAATTTTCACCCACTGGTGGGAGAGAATGGTAGAGGGAGACAGACCAGTCTTCATGGGGAGGGAGTCCTAGAGTTTGGGCACCATGGCCAAGAAGGCTAGGGTTGCCAACCTCCAGGTACTAGCTGGAGATCTCCTGCTATTACAACTGATCTCCAGCTGATAGAGGTCCGTTCACCTGGAGAAAATGGCTGCTTTGTCAATTGGACTCTATGGCATTGAAGTCCCTCCCCAAACCCCGCCCTCCTCAGGCTCCACCCCAAAACACTCCTGCTGGTGGTGAAGAGGGGCCTGGCAACCCTAAAGAAGGCCCTTTCCCGGGTTCCCACCCGTCTTGCCTCAGATGTTGGGGGCGCCTGAGGCAGGGACTCCGAAGATGGCTAGTGAGGTCGGGTTCATTCATATAGGAGCAGGCAGTTTTTAAGTTACGTAGTTCACCATCATTCGCCCTGTGTGTGTGTGTTTTGCCGTCAAGTCACAACTGACTTATGGTGACCCCGTAGGTAGGTTGATCCTGCATTAAGCAGGGGGTTGAACTAGATGGCCTGTATGGCCCCTTCCAACTCTGTTGTTAGGAAACGGGTTGCCAATCTCCTAGGCTGGTCATGGCAACCCAAACAGATGCGTGCCACCACTGTTCCATATACGCGCCAAGCCCCAAACGCAATGGGGAAGGCTCCCATGCCTGCCAGTGAGACTGATTGGAAGGAGCCACGGGCAGAGAAGCCTCTTGGAGAGGACCAGAGGGACTCCATATTCTCTGACCCAGTATCAAGAAGGCTGTCATTTTGCAAAACATGTCCAGGCATGCATGCAGTCCTTCCCCCCTCCCCTTGCATCATCAGCAATGATTAACCCGCCATCGACAGACATTGAGACAACAATGAAGAATCGTTATCACACCTTTGTGTCAACTCGCTAATCTCATCAACCAGAGACTGCTGGTTTCTCCTGGGGTTGCACAAGTCACTGTGTTTAGAATAGATTTCCAAATTGTCACCACCCCACCCAGGCAGCCGACCATTAAGGCCCTCTGTCACCTTTTGTCACCTGGGAACCTCAGAGGGTAATCCAATCAGCCCCCACCCCCAGAAAGAGTATAACTGAGCTGCTGAAAGTCCAGACAATCCCTCAGGCCTTCCCCTCCATACTGCCTGGCACTCTGTCAGAGTGGGCTTTCATGCTTGAACACACCGGGGGTTACCCCTGCCCCCTTTTTATCCCCAATAGTCTAATGGAATTCAGGACGGACAACTCCTCTACAAGAACGGTGCAGTATCACCCCCTCATCAATACCTGCCACATGGCAAAAGTCTCTCTACTCCTGCCTTTTGATTCTTAGACTCTCTGTATGTTTGTGTTTGCAACATTGAATGCCTGAACGACATAAACTCTCTTAATTTGGAATCCTTTTGCCTCTGTCATTATTCTAAGGTAACAGAAATGGGCTGTGGTATACATAGGTTGATTCCCGCTATATAAATATTGTAGTTTCTGATTGCTCAGCTAATTTCCCCATTTAAAGAGCAATTCGGGTAACACTGTGATTCTATGATTCTATAAATAGCAGTGCACCAGCAGCAAGTGTTGTTCCCTTAAAGGCTCTGCAGTGTCTCCCCTTTCCCTGCTTCCTTCTCTCCTTCCCACCCACCAGCCAACTTATCTCTATCTGCCCCCTTGTCTTCAGCTTTCTGTCCTTCACTCCCCTTGGCAGCCACTATCCAGGAAAACTATGGCCGAGCTGTGCAGTGTTGGCCATCAGGCTAGTTGTGCAGTGGGGAACCCTCAAAGATTTGCAGGGGGCACCTCACTTTCCCTTGTAGTGCCACCCCCCACTATTTCCTCCTTTCCTCCTCCTGACACCTCCCAACCCCCCACCTTTCCCTTCTTCTCTCCATTTGTCTGCCTCCCATCTTCAGCTATATCTATTATTTATTTACTTCATTTATACCCCACCTTTCTCAGCAAAGCAGTTTATGTCATTCTCCTGTCCTCTGTTTTATCCTCACAACAACCCAGAGAGGTAGGTTAGGTTGAGAATGTGTGATGGACCCAAGGTTACCCAGTGAGCTTCCATGGCAGAATGGGGATTTGACTTAGGTCTTCCAAATCCTAGTCTGAAGCTCTAACCACTACCCCATGCTGGCTTTCATGGGATGGTCCTTATTGAACAGTAGTGAGCAGGCAGGCCTGGATAAGTCATGGCAGTTGCATGGTAGCAAGTCACTCAGGGTTTGTTCGTGAGCCTGGCCCTGATGGGTCCTCCCTCAAAGGCCAAAGCAGCCAAGGGAAGGGTCCCCATGCCTTCTCCTGTCAGAAAGAACCTTTCAAGGAACAGTCTACATTGCAAAAGGACATCACCCACTTAGATTCTGAAATGGTAGTCTATTCACCTCAGTATCATCTCAGGTGAATTATCTGGCATGAATTATCTAGGACTAAGCCATTACAGATCAGACACCATAATGAGCACTTTTGTATCATCTCAAACCCATCGCTCTTCAGGGAAGTCAACTCAGCCAGTGTGGTGTAGTGGTTAAGAGCAGTGGACTCTAATCTGGAGAACCGGGTTGGTTTCCACACTACTCCCCATGAAGCCAGCTGGGTGACCTTGGGCTAGTCACAGTTCTCTCAGAACTCTCTCAGCCCCACCTACCCCACAAGGTGTCTGTTGTGGGGCGAGGAAGGCAAAGGAGATTGTAAGCCGGTTTGATTCTCCTCAAAAGGTAGATAAAGTTGGCATATTAAAACCAATTCTTCTTCTTCTTCTTCTTCTTCTTCTTCTTCTTCTTCTTCTTCTCCTCCTTCTTCTCCTCCTCCTCCTCCTTCTCACACATTCAGCTGATGGCCAAACTACTTATGTTGATCTTTGAGGACGACCACTGTGCCCTCAAGTTATGGACTGGAACCATCGCACTGGGAAAGGGTGTGTGTGAGAGGGAAAAGTCAGTTACAATATGGGCACTTTTTACCCTGAAGAACCAGCTGTGAGCTAGAATAAAAGATGGGCTTTAAAATAAATTACAACACAAATTATTTCTGTGAGATTAGCATAGGAAAACAACATAACTGGAAGTTTTGACATCCAACTCAATGCAAAATGGGGATTGGTGGTTCCTAGTTATTACTGGAAATGAATGAATTGCCATGATATATATATTTTTTACTATCTCTGCTTTTATAGGATCAAAATGTCGTTTTTTTAAAAAGTCTTAAAATGATAAATCTTGACCTTTTAAATTGTGTACCTAATTGTCTGTATGTACTGTCTGGAGGTCTTTGACTCTAAGTGTTGTCAAGGTTTCAGTAATCAAGGAAGTAAAGCATACATGATGTTCCTGCATCTGTGAATGAGCCCAAATCCATTGAGGATTCTGTTTCACAAGGCCATTAAAGGACACAGAACCTCACCTTAATGTCTCTTTCCATTACTGTGCTTTTGCCTTTAATGATCAAGTCAAGTCTAGTCAAGTTTATTGATATGGTCTGTTTGACCAGCCAGAAGTTAGTATATCAAATTATCTAACTTGATAAGACTGTAAAACTGATACAAATTACAAAAAATGATAAAACTATGATATTAATAAAATATAAAATATTAGTGGATAATACAAAAGTAGGCTTACCATCTTAAAATTACTAAAAGTATAAAAGAATTTAACAGTTTTTTTCCACCCTGTTTTTGCGTATTTTAATGGCGATGCCGCAAAATTTGGCAGTGGGAAATGAAAAATGAGGAGACTCCCCCATCAGAAGCTTCTTAAACAGGAACTCAACCAACTTATTTGGGAATCCGCTGATCAGGGAAGCAATAAGTCTAATACGAGCCCCATGGTAAAATGGACAGCTGATCAAGAAAGTGCCTGGGATAAGAGAGAACAATAAACTTAATGGTCAGCTTGACCATTGCATTGTCATCTGCAGAAAGAACGCCCTCTAAAGCTTTAGTAATGGATTACAGTCCATCCTTTGGAACCTAAAGAGATGTCTATGGCCATTTATGCATGGGAGGTTTTGCCTTGGAGTTGCTGCTTTCTAGATGCATATTTCCCCCATCCAAATTCTCAAAACTTTGCATAGGGGCCTATTTTGAGTTTTGAGAATTCGGGTGGGAAAAACGTGCATCTAGAGAGCGGCAAATCCAAGGCAAACCCTCCCATACATAAATGACCTAAGGGTACTTTCACACAACTGAATAATGCACTTTCAATCCACTTTCAATGCATGCCAGTGGGTTTTGTCATTTCACACAGTAGAATCCAGTTGCAAAGTGCATTGTGCCAGTGCATTATTCAATCTGCGTGAAAGCACCCTTTGTCCTTGACAAATCAGTGCTGCTATTCACCAGTGGCCAACTGGTCATTCTTCCATTAAAAGAGACACAATAGAAGCAGTCCCACATTACCCTGTTCCATTTCTCCCAGTTGCATTCCACTCATGTTATAAAGTGCAGCACAGAGACCAGTCAGGCTCAGTACATTCGGTGCTACCACTTACCTTGTCAGGATTCTTCTCTTGCAATTATAGTAAGTACTTCTCAGCAGAGAAGGTGAACTCTCCCGTCTCCTGAAAGATGTGTAACACAATGCAATCTTATTGTGTTGCCACCGGGACTTGCATTTTAGAACACAATGAGGACTTCTATGTCAAGGGTCAGCCTGCCCACCAGTAGAAGAAATGGGAGGAGGCTCTCACAGTCTTTGAGGCATCCTTCAATCTCTTGTTTTTGTGTAAGAAACAGACAAAAGGAGTGTGGGTGGAAAATTCCACTTGTTTCCATTCTGTTACCCTTCCAGTTCAGTGTGGCTATGTGAAGCTGTTGCATTGCCTGGATGAGTGAATTATTTATCAAGTGCTTTCCATTTACCTGGCACTTCACAAAGTTTTGTGTAATGGGGGAGGGGGAGAGTTTCCTCTCCCAAGGACTGCAGTGCAAATGTTGACGGTGGGATATAAAACAAAGGAAGGGAGGGGTGGGGGAGAGGCAGGTATCAGGGGATGAATTTGACCCAAAGCAGCTGGTTATAACTGGGGTTGCTGTCAGGGGTAGAGACTGAAGGCTCAAGACAAAGCTGTCATGGATAAAGATAGTTTTAAGGATGATTCCTAGGGTTGCCAGGTCCCTCTTTGCAACCGGCAGAAGATTTTTAGGGCGGAGCCTGAGGAGGATGGGATTTGGGGAGGGACTTCAATGCCATAGAGTCCAATTGCCAAAGCAGCCATTTTCTCCAGGTGAACTCATCTCTATCGGCTGGAGATCAGTTGTAATAGCTGGAGATCTCAGGTGCAGAGCACTTGGTTTGCATGAAGGTTTCCAGTTCAATCTCTGGCATCCCCACTTAAAAAGGATATCAACCAGCAAGTCTTAAGGAAGACTCTTTTAGACTCTCAGTGGAGGCCTTCAAGCAGAGGCTGGAGAGCCTTCTGCCACAGATGCTCTGAGCAGACTGTGTTGAACTTGGTGCCAGCATGATGTAGTGGTTAAGAGTGGTGAACTCTAACCTGGAGAACCGGGTTTGATTCCCCACACCTCCACATGATGCCTGCTGGGTGACCTTGGGCCAGTCACAGTTCTCTCTGAACTCTCTCAGCCCATGTGGAGGCAGGAAACCACCTTTGAACACTCAGAAGCGACTTGATGGCACTTAACACACACAATATCTGGCCCTGCTCATATCTGGCCCTGGACTGTATATAGGTCAGGTGATGGTAGCAGAAGAGAGAGAAGGGGTATTAATTGGCAAGTTTGGTGATCTGTTGGAGGTCAAGGATTTTTATCCCTGGGAGAGCTCAGGTAACATCACTTGGCGTGGTATGTCAATAAAAAAAGATATGCAACATTTAAAAAATCTTTATTTAGGACTTGCTCTTTATGTCCTTCCCAACTAAATTCTTTTTAAATAACCGAAATATCAGATGGGGTCCTTTAACAGCCAGTTAGAGGATGGAATGCGCCACCAATAGGGTTGTCAGCTCCTGGTTCTGAAACACCTGGAAATTGGAGGATAGAGCCTGGGGAGGGTGGGGTTTTGGGAGGGGAGGCGCCTTGGTAGTGTATAATGCCATACAGCCCGTCTTCCCAAAGCAGCCATTATTTAAGAATAAAAGTCTTAAATAAATAAATAATGTATAAATAAGCAATCTATGTCTAGAGTTCAGCTGTAATTCTGGGAGATCTCCAGCCTCCACGTGGAGGTTGGCAACCCTAGCCACCAACATCAAGAACACCACCACCACCACCACCCATCACAGAAAATGAGTCATGCACCCAAGCAAACTGCTTCTCCTGGCAGACAACTAGGCACATAAGCCTCATGAAAAACTTTGATGTGTAAATGAACTATGCTTAGTCTGAACTTCAAAGACTCTTAGATTTGGGGAATGGTAAAGAATTAATGCAGACTAAGGCCTAGTTCTCACTGAAGTTGGAACATTGTGCCTGTGGTGTCCTGTGTCAGAATGCCTGTTGGGCATCATAAGATTCTCGCTGCAGATTATACCTATTCACACAGAACACTCACAGAGAGAAGGCAAGGTTAGAACCTCTGACATGCTACCTTACTATATGAAGAGACCTAGAGATCACATCACAGAGTCCCATCACCATGCCAGAGATCATAAGAACATAAGAAAGGCCATGTTGGAACAGAGCAAGGTCCATCAAGTCCAGTGGTCTGTTCACACAGTGGCCAACCAGGTGCCTCTATGTAGCCCACAAACAAAATGACTGCAGCAGCGTTATCCGGCCTGTGTTCCAAAGCACCTAATATAATAGGCATGCTCCTCTGATCCTAGAGAGAATACGGATGCATCATGACTAGTATCCATTTTGACTAGCAGCCATGGATAGCCCTAGCCTTCATAAGAACATGTCCACTTTCCTCTTAAAGCCTTCCAAATTGGCAGCCATCGCCACATCTCAGGGCAGGGAGTTCCACAATTTAACGTTGTGTGAAGAAATACTCCCTTTTATCAGTTTTGAATTTGTCGCCCTCCAGCCTGGGGTGGCATCATGGTCAAATCCTCAAGCAGAAGGTTGAATCAGGTTTCCAGGCTCTGTGATTAATATGTGAGCGCTTATTGATCTCTGGCCTACATGCAACCCGCCAAAGTGAGCACAGCCCTTCAGCAAAGAGCGGCAGCCCAGGATGAGTCCTGGTTTTGCTGAATGCCAGGGAATGAGGTGACAACACAACAAAGAGGCTGGTGGGCTGGGGCTAGTGAGCTGACTGATATCCTTATCTGGCTGATATAACAGCTCACAGTCTTAGGGCAGCATTTACTTCACTGTGATTTCAAATCATGCCCACGGAGCTTCTTGCTGGTCATTTCTCGAAAAAAACCCCACTGGTTCAATGTATTTGTATATGTGGCAGCTCAGTGGAACAGCTGCCTCGTTACGTCCTGGCTTGTTCTCTAGATATTGAGCCTAGGAATAAGTTCCTGGCCAACATACTAACTACTCTACACTCCATATCTGACACTGATAAATTATTATTTTTTTATATCAGATGTGGATTCCTTTGTCTCTCGAAAAATGGCACTTTTTGCCTTGGCGGCCAGGAAAATTGGGGCAAAGAAAGCCATTAATTGAAGAAAAGATTGTTAGAGTTGAATCTTGTCTTCCTTGTTTTATATATATTGTCTTAATAAGAAATGAATTGTCGGGTAGTGTGCTGACTGGAGACAAGTTGTGCAGGCCTAGTATAGAGAGAGAACGACAGATCATTCATTGTATGGTTTGATTTGTGGGGCACATTCATGGAAGGCAATGGCAAACCACCTCTGCTTGTCTCTTGCCTGGAACACTCCATGGATGGGGCCGCCATGGGTCAATTGTGACTCAACGGTACATTCTTCTCGTCTTCTCCATGGTGTAAATGGCTTGGTCTTGCTTCAGAGTTCTGGATGTGAAGGCTTTGGGTGTCTTCCAAGTTTATGATACTGTATTAACACAATTTTCCCACTCGGTGCTTCTGGGTATATTTTTGGGTATGAAGCCAGGAACTGATTAATTGCTGTGATTCATAACTTCATTGTTGGCAGGTTGCAACATGTTGATGTGAATCTAATTTTAATTGGAATTGCTCTGTATGAAAGTTTGATTTTCCTTGGCATCTTTATATTGATCCAGAAAAACGTCTAAAAGATCATTTCTCTAAATAACCATTGATTGTTATTTAGTTGACAACTGAATGTATCTCACAAGTAACATCACCTTATCAGCTGTGCTGAAATGCAGCAATATTGATGTTAATGGTAAATGTGGAGACTGAGAATCTCCTCTACCTATTTTAGTTGTTTTGTCAAGGAAATTGTTAGGACTTAGGCTACATATTGTTTTGACTACTTTTGGCTGCTGGCCTTCATGTAGGGTTGCTAGCTCTGGTTTGGGAGATACCTGGAAATTTTGGGAGTGGAACCTGGAGAGGGTGGGGCTTGGGGAGGAGAGGGACCTCAGCAGGGTATAATGCCATAGAGTCCCTCCTCCAAAGCAGCCATTTACACCAGAGGAACTGATCTTGGTCATCTGGAGATCAATTGTAATAGCAGGAGATCTTCAGGTGCCACCTGGAGGTTGGTAACGCTACCTTCATGGGAGAAAACAGAAATCTTACAGTGCAATTGGAAGCAAAATTCACACCCATTGACTTCAACGGACGTAGAAGAATATAACTCTGCTTAGGAATTTATGGTTACTTGCTGATGTTAATAGAGATGTAATGTTCAAACTGCAATGCTCAAATTGGCTAAATTGCATCAGATATTTTAATATAATAGCATTATTGTGATCAGGATAGGATGGGCTCTGAGCTCGACCTGGTTGGGAAAATCAAATACATCATCATCATCATCATCATCATCATCATCATCATCGTCGTCGTCATCGTCGTCGTCGTCGTCATCATCATCATCATTATACAAACTGTTGGTACTTCAACTCATCTTTCTGAATTCTTCAGTAATCTTTCTGAATTGATTATGTTTGGTTTTTCCTTTTTCTGTTTTTTTTTTGCTCATCGTGAGCAGTGTTTTTAACAATAAAACTTAATTGATTGATTTTCACGAATTAATGGCAAGTCAGATACTTTCCCGTCTTCAGGGAGGAGGTATTTTGGAACAGATCCATTGATTGCAAGTCTGATATTTGTATGTTGTGATTTTATGGTAAACATAATGTTCTTTTTTGGAGAACTATAAATTGCTTTCTCAGAAAACACATTTGGCTTTTGCCCACAGATTTCATGCTCTTCTGACTGCAGTAAAATGGTTTGGAGAAACTTATTTTGTGAAAGTACATATTTCTTATAAACATCTTTCTATATTTTTAGCTCTAGTGTACATTGTGTGCGTGCGTGTTTCAGTTAAGAAAAAACAGCAAATGTTTATACCATTTTCTGATTTAATTTGGAAAACGGTCTGTGTGACTATTTCTAGAAATTTGCACAGAGTAAGGTTAAAACTCCACAATCTTAACAGTTCTTATATAGCCTTTCACGCCCCGCAGTATTCTCAGTTGGGGTGTGAACTGGAGGAACCTGGGAACAGATAGACTGCACTTTAGCTAACAGGAGAAAGGAAAGGCAGGACTGGATCCTGAGGGCATCTAAACGGCAGCAAGGTGAAAGGTATTTGCCTCCTCTGAGACAAAAGCTGCCTTGGGACTACAGGGCTCCTTGGGAACAAGTGTAAGTCAAGAGAGCCGGGGTTGCCAATTCTGGGTTGGGAAATTCCTGGAGATTTTGATGTGGATCTTTGGGAGGGCAGGATTTGGGGAGAGGAGGGATTTCAGGCGGGGTATAATACTATACAGTCCACCCTCCAAAACAGCCCTTTCCTCCAGAGTCTGGAGATCAGTTGTAATTTGGGGAGATCTCCAGGACCCACCTGGAGGCTGGCAACTCTGAGAGACAGTTGGTTGACTGGTGACCCATCAAGGTCTTCTTCCTTTGCCTTGGGCTTAACCCCTCATTTTTGCCATCTTGTGCATGCACAAGAACAGGAATAATTTTTTTTTATCAAGCTCTCCACTGCCCACGTAGGGCCATCATATATGGCTGTTGTGTTTAGGTTTGCCAACTTCCAGGTAGTAGCTGGAGATCTGTTATGATCTGTCAACTCCCCTGGAGAAAATGGCTGCTTTGGCAATTGGCCTCTATGGCATTGAAGTCCCTCTCCTCCTCAAACCCCGCCCTCCTCAGGCTCCGCCCCAAAAACCTCCCGCTGGTGGCAAACAGGAAACTGGCATCCCTAGTTGTGTTGCACTTGGCTTGGAGGGTGAAACAAAGTTGTGTAAGGACATTTGAAAAGCACTACCTTATTAGGTGGACAGCACAAGCAGGTTGTTTACATGGCTTGTCTATTCATATTTGCATTATGCATCTCCTGGCTCGTGGTGTTGTTTGCTTAAGACCACAAAGAGGTTGCCAAGCACCTAGTGGGGCCACAATACATAGTTTGGTGGTGGTGGAGAGTGCTGTCAAGTCACAGCCAACTTATGGTGACCCCCTAGTGCTGTGTTGGCGAACCTATGGCACGGGTGCCACTTCCGGCACGCGTAGCCCTCTCTGCCGGCACGCATGGTTCCTCCAAGCCGCTGGCCATTCCGGCTCTGCCCTGCCCCGGATGGGGGAAAATGTGCATCTGGAGAGTGGCAAATCCAAGGCAAAACTTCCCATACTTGAGTGGCCTCTTTCTTTCTCCGTCTCCCTCCGTCCTTTTCTTTCCCTATTTTTCTTTCTCTCCCTCGCTCCATTTCTTTCTCCCTTTCTCTTTTTCTTTCTTTCTCTCCCTCCCTTTCTTCCCTTTCCCCCTCCCTTCCCTTTCTTCCTTCTTTCCTTCCTTCCTTCTTTCCCTCCAGAGGCTTCTCCGGCGCCCTCTGGGTCGGTGCGGGCGGAGGGGCGTGCAGTCCTTTTCCACCTTTGAAGTGCCCACAAGCCATCCTCCAAACACCTTTCCATTTGTCTTGATATGTAGAGAGAAAACACTAAGGAACTAGTTCCCAATCTCCAGATACTAGCTGGAGATCTCCTGCTATTACAAGTGATCTCCAACCAATAGAGATCAGTTCCCCTGGAAAAAATTGCCACTTTGGCAATTGGACTCTATGGCACTGAAGTCCTTCCCCAAACCCCGCCCTTCTCAGGCGCCACCCCAAAAACCTCCCACTCATGACAAAGAGGAACTTGGCAACCGTAGCCTCTCCCTCTGGGCCCCCTCTGGGGGTGGTATTCAGGTTAAATTGCCGCATTGGCACTCGGCGATAAATAAGTGGGTTTTGGGTTGCAGTTTGGGCACTCGGTCTCTGAAAGGTTCGCCATCACTGCCCTAGTGTTTTCAAAGCAAGAGATGAACAGAGGTGGTTTGCCATTGCCTGCCTCTGCATCGCAACCCTGCATAACAATGCTGGACTGCTTTGGTGTGCAAAATAATATGCTTCTGGACTTAAATCTTCCACCAAGTAAAGAGGTCAGAAGTAGCAGACTTGTAGAAATGAAAAATAAATAAATAAATATTTTAAAAGATTATTAAAGTCTTTTCCACTTTCATCATTTACTGGCCTCCCCATCCTCCCCAACTTGATTTGGGGCCCACGGTTGACCAGGCCTGTTTAGTGGCTTCAAATGAAAGGAATGCCATTCTGTTTTATTGCATAATGCGGAATGATTTTAAAGTATGTTTTAATCTATGTTTTATGATTTTGATCTTGTTGTGACCCGCTCTGAGCCTGGCTTGCCCGGAGGGCAACAAAGATGGTGAGGGGTCTGGAGACCAAATCATATGAGAAAAAGCTGAAGGAGATGGATCTGTTTAGCTTGGAGGAGAGAAGACTGAGAGGCGATATGATAACCATCTTCAAGTACTTGAAGGGTTGTCACATAGAGGAGGGTGCCGAGTTGTTTTCTGTGGCCCCAGAAGGTCGGACCAGAACCAACGGGTTGAAATTAAATCAAAAGAGTTTCCGTCTAGACATCAGGAAGAATTTTCTAACGGTTAGAGCGGTTCCTCAGTGGAGCAGGCTTCCTTGGGAGGTGGTAAGCTCTCCTTCCCTGGAGGCTTTTAAGAAGAGGTTAGATAGCCATCTGTCAGCAATGCTGATTCTATAACCTTAAGCAGATGAAGCAAGGGAACGCATCTTGGGCATCTTCTGGGCATGTAGTGGGGGTCACTGGGGGTGTGGGGGGAGGTAGTTGTAAATTTCCTGCATTGTGCAGGGGGTTGGACTAGATGACCCTGGTGGCCCCTTCCAACTTTATGATTCTATGAATGAGGACAGAATAGATATGCAATAAATAAATAAATACATAAATAAATGAAATAAATAAAGTAGTTAAGTTAAATGTTGCTTAAACAGAAGAGCTTTAAAGGAATGGCTTGGCTAAATTTTCGAAAGCAACAATAGCCATAGAATGATAAAGCCTGTTTTTTTCTCTGAATTTAAATGTACTGAATACTGGATAAGTAAACAGATGGGAGTGATATTTCACATTTAGCATGGTGCTCCAAAAAGTAAAACTCCTGGCCAGTGGATCTCTGCAGTGGGTAAAAAGAGGATATTGAAATCTCAGGTTTTCTGGGTGGCTCCAAAACTTTCCAGAGTAACCACAAGGTGGCAGATGAACAACAAAGATAGCAAAGCGGGGAAGACGGTTGTGAGATAGCAAATTACAGTGGATAAATACCACAAATAGGTTTTTCTGCTGCATTTTCTTTATTTTCCTAAGGGGGAAAAATGCTCTCCTTCAAATCCAAACATGAAAAACTAGTTTGTATTGCAGGCAGCCAATTCCAGTGAAATTGCTTCTGGAGAGTTCACCTGTATTGATGTTTCTAGAGGTATTGGTGAGAGAAGGAATAATTGTGAGTGGTCTTTCTCCTTTTTTTGAGGGCTATTTGTGTACTAGCCTGACGACGATCATGATAGAAAAGAATTTTGCTGTCAGATTGTGTGTAAAAGGTCTCTTCTCAGATCACCCCAGTTCCTTCCCTTCCTTGATCCCAGGGATTGGGAAATACTGCCACAGAAATGTGGGACATCTGGGGATCACTGCTGGGGCCTTTGAAATTTACGCCATAATCCCTTGATGAGTATTTAGTGTCATAAAAGGGAATTTAGGTATGGCTTGCGCCGGTTGCAGATTTTGGCCTTACGTAAAGCAAATAGGCCAGACAGAGGGATGTGTTTAGAAGAGGTCACCTATTCATGCTTTCACAAGACACAGATTTATATGAAGAGGAGGAAAAGTTGGTTTTATAACTATCACCCATCCCTCAAAAAATATCCAACTTCCACCCTTTTCTCTTAGTCAGCTCTTGTATGTTTCGGGTGTGTGTGTGCTCATTGCTTGAAATATATTTTTTGTTTTACTGGACAGCCAGCATGGTGTAGTGGTTAAGAGTGGTGGTTTGGAGCAGTGGACTCTAATCTGGAAAACCGGGTTTGATTCCCCACTCCTCCACATGAGTGGCGGACGCTAATCTGGTGAACTGGGTTGGTTTCCCCACTCCTACACATGAAGCTGACTGGGTGACCTTGGGCTAGTCACCCTCTCTCAGCCCCACCTAGCTCACAGGGTGTCTGTTGTGGGGAGGGGAAGGAAAGGTGATTGTAAGCCAGTTTGATTCTTCCTTGCGTGAAAGAGAAAATCGGCATATAAAAACCAACTCTTCTATTTTTAATTCTTTAATAAAACCCATTTTAATGGCAGAACCACCTGCTCATTTGAGAGTTTTCACCCAAGACTATCCTGGTATACACACGTTATCAATCCCAGTTACACCCTCTTGCTCTCTGTCTCCAGCTAATTCGCCCTACCAAAGTGGAAAATGCCTACTTAGGGTAACACATTCAGACTTTTGCCATGACAAGGACTCTTATCATTGGCATTTTGAATAACATGAATATGTCCATCAGATGAAACTGCCTTTTCTTGAGTCAGTCCATTAGTCTGCCAAGTACAATCTCGCTGGTAATCGCTCTTCACATTCTGACAAAGGGTTCTCCTATTACTGTTGCCTGAGAGCCTTTTAATTCAGGAGGCCGGCAGCTGAACTCGGGGCTTTCCACATGCCAAGCATGTGCTCTGAGCTGTGGGCCCTTCCTTAAGTATAATAGCTGCCAGTACAGCCATGTAACATTATCCTGGCCCTCAATTGTCCCTTAGACGAGGCGTTACCTTGCTTAATTACCCTTCTAGCAAGATGTGGATTTATACACTTCAAGGGGAGGAAATTATCTCAAGAGCTTGTTCTCTGGACTGCATTCTGAGCAAAATGTCTGGTGTTTCCTGCTTCCAGGGACGAAAGGTGAAGACTGAAAATGCAGTATCAAAACGAAGGGGTATTTCTGTCAAATGCTAAGCTTTGCGGTATTTTTGTCCTCTTTCGGTCACACATGGGGTGTGTGGAGACAGTAAGGCATCATAATGAAGAGCTTTGCATCGAACATTTTGGTTCTGGCTCATAAAGCTTTCTGCCACAATAAATTCATTAGTCTTCAAGGTGCCACAAAACTCTGTTACTTTGGCCTCAACAGACTAACACAGCTACTCCACTGGAGTGCACCATTAAACTGGGCAAGTACACTGAGAGCAGCCCACTTATCTAGCTTCTTTGGTCATTCCATGAGTGACAAAGGGCTTGTCCACATTCTCATTTTCTTCCCTTCTAAGTTCCTGTTTCTTGGGGGACGGTCAGTTCCTCATGTGTTTTGCTCCCTCCACTGGTTGATTTGATATCACACAGGATTAAGTCCAGCATAAAAGCCTGCAGTTCAAACCTGCAGGGAGATAAACTGGATTTAAACCTGTGTGATATCTAATTGATCATTAGAGGGGGCAAAACACGTGCGGAATTGACCCCCTCCCAAGAGAAACAGGAACTTAGAAGCAAGGAAAATGAGAATGAGGAAAAACCCATTGAGTGCAATCCTGAACTGTTTACTCAGAAGTAAGTCTTAATGAGCTTACTGTCTGAAAAGTGTGCCAGGATTGCAGCCTTAGTTCTTTATCTTCTTAATTGTTCTCCTTTCCAACCAATCAATAATCTTCTTGAACTGTAGTCTGTGATGCCCAGACTACAATGCGGTACTCCAGAGAAGGTCTCTAGTCTGGTGGCTGCCTCTTGTCAAAAGAACATCAGATCTTCTCCCAAAGTTCAACTCAAGCCAGGGTGAGACATCCAGTGTTGTGTAGTGTGTAAGATGCAGCGATCATGCAGGAAGATGCTGATGGTCATTTTAATAAACATATAGTAATTTTATTTTATTTATGGTAATGGATTGCTTGATGAAGATGGCAACCCATTGTGTGGCTACTGTGAAAAAGGCAAAGTCCATGCTGGTGATAATTAGACAAGGAATAGAGAATAAAACTGCTGCTATCATACTGCCCTTGTACAAATCTATGGTGAGACAACACTTGGAATAGTGTGTACAGTTCTGGTCACCACACCTAAAAACGGATATTGCAGAGCTTGAGAAGGTGCAGAAAACTGCAACCAAAATGATCAGGGGACTAGAGCATCTGCCCTATGAGGAGTGGTTAAAATGCTTCAGGCTGTTTAGAATCATAGAATAGAATAGAATCATAGAATCATAGAGTTGGAAGGGACCACCAGGGTCATCAAGTCCAGCCCCCTGCACAATGCAGGAAATTCACAACTACCTCCCCCTTACCACACCTAGTGACCAGAAGATGGCTAAGATGCCCTCCCTCTCATCATCTGCTTGGAAAGAAGGCAGATAAAGGGAGAAATGATAGAGGTCTATAAAATTATGCATGGTTTGGAGAGCGTGGACAGGTAGAAGCTTTTCTCCCTCTCTCATAATACTAGAACATGGTGCCATCTGCTGACGCTGGAGGGTGAGAGATTCAAAACAGATAAAAGGAAGTATTTCTTCACACAAGGCATGGTTAAATTGTGGAACTCCCTGCCCCAGGATGTGGTGATGGCTGCCAACTTGGAAGGCTTTAAGAGGAGTGTAGACATGTTCATGGAGGAGAGGGCTATTCATGGCTACTAGTCAAAATGAATACTAATCATGATGCATACCTATTCTCTCCAGTATCAGATGAGCATGCCTATTATATTAGGTGCTTTGGAACACAGGCAGGATGGTGCTGCTGCAGTTGTCTTGTTTGTGGGCTTCCTTGAGGCACCTGGTTGGCCACTGTGTGAACAGACTGCTGGATTTGGTGGGCCTGGTCTGATCCACCATGGCTTTTCTTATGTTCTTATTCAGGAGATAATGAATACAGGAACACAAGGCCTACCAGGGTCCTTCATACCAGTTCCTCTAGCCAGCTTATCCTGAAACATGAGTAAAACCTGAACCAGAACAGATTTTAGTATCCTGGAACTAATATAAAACATGAAACAGACTACTGAACATAACACATTGGTTAGAGTGTTGGACTAGAATCTGGGAGACCCAAGTTAAAATCAGCAATGAAGACTTGCTGGGTGACCTCGGGCCAGTCGCACACCCTCAGCCTAACCTACCTCACAGGGCTGTTATGAGGATAAAATAGAGGAGAGGAGAACTGTGTATGTGGTTTTGTGTTCCTGTTGGGAAGAAGGGCATGGTATAAATGAAATAAACAAACAAACAAAAGAACTCAATATTTTATTAGTAGATACCTGTTTCTCCCCATTGCATGAGACTGTTGCACCACGAGGGTGGATTATATGATTTTTAAAAACTCAGTTAATATGTATTCTATATTTGAATCACATCTTATACTTATTAAAAATCATTCTGAGAATTTCTCGTATACGAGAAAAATCTATCTGTGCCAAATACCTTTCCTAGTTGTAGGATATAGAGATAGATCATTAACTGGTGTTTAGTATCAGAAGATGACAGTTTCATCTTATTGCTAGAATAAAGGGTATTAATTTACATTGATGTATCAGAATGTATTTGACCAGTTATCACCTACCAAGTGTTTTTAACGATTTTGCAAAATATTGTACCCTGTAAGGGAATAATAAACTATTAAAGGATATCACTTAATAATTAGCTCTAGAATCTAAATGGTGAGATTAAAGTTGAGTGTGCATGTATTACTTTGTTAAAGCTTGGGCACAGGCATGTTTTTCTTTTCTTTTAATCCTTTTTTCTGTATCCCACTATATAAAATAAAAATTATAATTAAAAAAATCATTCTGAGAATTTCAGAGATTTTAAATGTTAGGACTACCCTTTGTTGTATAACGGAGCAAAGAAGAGGGTCAATAGAGATCAAATTGATCCAGATTTGTGGTATCTGTAATAAAAAACTCAAATGGTTTTTAACACTCCAGATGGACTTCCAGGAGAGACAATTCCTGCTCATAGGAAAAGCATGGACTGACACTTTATTGTCACATAGCGATAATTCCATGTCTACATTTCGATTGCCAGTATTACATGGTTTCTTTCCTGCTTTTTTCTTCAGAGAGGCATATTGATTTACTACCTCCCTTATGCAAGTTGAGTGTAGTTTATCGATACTATCAGTCATTGACCTCAAAGCAGCAACATTTTTTTGGACCGTTTCAGAAATTAAAAGTGTTTCTGTTGCTAATAAGGAATAGTCTATTCACAGACATATCCGTTTGTAATATTTTAAAGGTTTAGGCGCCTACAAGGTCAATCAGCTATATCTCTTATGTGGCCCACATAAATAAAAACTTCTATCCTGGTAAACCTTATTGGGGTTGACTCAGAATGTATTTATCCAGCTTATTCCTGCGAGGGGGATGCGTTGGGTTTCTTAATATAGACACTGTCTCATTATAGGCCTGTAGAGTACCATTCAAGCAAAGAAAAAATAATTAAGTGATGCAAATTTAAAAAATGTTGGTTGTATTAATGTAAATGTTAATAACAGTGGTGCGGCTTGCCTTTCTGTTAGCTAGTTAATTAAACAGCAATTTATTTCCATGTGTTTTGAAAGCCCGTATGCTCCTTTTCTGAGCATTTCATAACCGCAGCTCAGTTATGGGGCTCGCCTCTTTGATCTTTTTATTTGTGACAAGCAAGACACATTCCGGAGTATTTTTTTTTAAAGAGCTAAATCTGCATGCCACACCCCCCCCAGTCATAAAAAGAGGACAATTTTTTTAGGAACACGTCTGTTGTTCATAAATAATTTAACTGGCACTAATTAAAAAATCCTTGCCTAACAGCAGGTTGACTGGAAAGCGTTTGTTGATATTCTGCATTAAACCAATGCAGAGTACAGACATTTCTGGTATGTATCCTGTAGAATCCTTTAAATACAGTGAAGGTTCCATTCATTCAGTCAGCTCAAGGCTTTGATCATGCTCCCAGTGAGGAGAATCAGCATTCTTTTGACTTCTGGTTTGCTTAGGTGCTGTCCAAAGCGCTAAAATTAGCGAGCTTGCAAGAGCCAAATAAAAAAAAGGGGGGGCATTTTGAATCCAAAGATTAAAGTGCATTTGGGAAAAGAATGTGCAAAATTCAACTTTCTTCATCTCTCTGCCTCCTTGCCCCTCTATGTATTTCGATATAAAACATAAATGAATTTCATGTTTAGACTTGGGTCCCATCCCCAAGATATCTCATTATGTATATGCAAATATTCCAAAATATAGAAAGATCCAAAATACGGACCACTTCTGATCCCAAGCAGTCTGGATAAAGTATACTCAACCTGTATGATTTTAATAGCAACATCAGCAAAAGAATCTAGATCGCTTGATTTTTGATTTCATACCTTTCAGCTACTGGTATAGAAAAACTCTTTCAGATTGTCTGGGCCATCAGTCAAAACAGATAAACAGTATCTATTCATGGAAGGTTTTGCATTGGATTTGCCACTCTACAGATGCACATTTTCCCCATCCGAATTCTCAAAACTCGGCATGGGGCCTTATTGTTGAGTTTTGAGAATATGGATGGGGGGAAAGTGGCAAATCCACTTAAGAGTGGCAAATCCAAGGCAAAACCTCCCATGCATAAATGGCTGATGTCTGTACCTCATTCCAACATTAGGGTTTGAAAAACAAAAATGACCAGAGTCTGACTATTCCATTTTGAACGGCCAGTTTCTGATTCCACTGCCAAGGGTTTTGCAAACTGCAATTAGTCTTATCCTTACAACATTTAAGAACAGTTTTATAGCTTGTATCAGAGTACTGATTTTTTTGTGTGCCTTTGAGCATCCACTGGTTGGTTCTAATAAAACAGATGGATGTACAATTACAGCCTAGCTCATCTCAGTCTGGAAGTAGTACTTTTTTGACCTTCATAGTTTTAAACAACAGTAATAACATGTTCACAGAGGAGCTTTGTGGTACACAACATGGCTTAGCCTGCAACTGTTATTGACTGGGGATGCTGGGAGATGGATTGGAGCTTGTATAGCAAATCCAAGGTGCAAACCGTTACACACCCGAAATTTCAGCACAAACCAGGAAACCTCTGCTGGGTAAACTAAATGAGCTGTTACATCGGTTATCAGCTGGTCAGAAAAGCTTCTCTGGTCTCTGTGGTAGCCATTAGAGGACAGAATGAAATGAACTGTCACTATTATGCACTTCCCCGGTTGACAATCTCATAACACTTGAGATCAAGGCATAAGGAACTGAGAGACGAATAATTTAAAAGGAAAAATAGAGTTGAGCAATTCCCTGTCATGGTCTGTAACAAGGATAGTAAGTTGAGGATATATTGGCCCAAAGCTGTAAAGTGAGAGAGCATATCTTGTGCATTCCCCACAGATGTTTTTGAAAGCAAGGGACCAGGTAGGCAACATGCACACATTGTAAAGCCAGCGTGGTGTAGTGGTTAAAAGCACAGGTTTGGAGCGGTGGAGTCTGATCTGGAGATTCCCCACTCCTTCACATGAGTGGCGGAGGTTAATCTGGTGAACTGGGTTGGCTTCCCCACTCCTACACATGAAGCTGACTGGGTGACCTTGGGCTAGTCACACCCTCTCATCCTCACCTACCTCACAGGGTGTCTGTTGTGGGGAGGGGAAGGGAAGGTGATTGTAAGCCAGTTTGATTCTGCCTTTCGTGAAAGAGAAAATCGGCATATAAAAACCAACTCTTCTATTTTTAATTCTTTAATAAAACCCATTTTAATGGCAGAACCACCTGCTCATTTGAGAGTTTTCACCCAAGACTATCCTGGTATACACACGTTATCAATCCCAGTTACACCCTCTTGCTCTCTGTCTCCAGCTAATTCGCTCTACCAAAGTGGAAAATGCCTACTTAGGGTAACACATTCAGACTTTTGCCATGACAAGGACTCTTATCATTGGCATTTTGAATAATATGAATATGTCCATCAGATGAAACTGCCTTTTCTTGAGTCAGTCCATTAGTCTGCCAAGTACAATCTTGCTGGTAATCGCTCTTCACATTCTGACATAGGGTTCTCCTATTACTGTTGCCTGAGAGCCTTTTAATTCAGGAGGCCGGCAGCTGAACTCGGGGCTTTCCACATGCCAAGCATGTGCTCTGAGCTGTGGGCCCTTCCTTAAGTACAACAGCTGCCTTCAGTGAAGGAGTGAAGGTTGTTGCCCCCCCCCATTCTCTTGCTGCCCATTGAAACTGCCCTGGCTGTGCACACATTGGGAAGCTGATAATGAAACCGCTTCCGAAAGCATGTGTCCCAGGGGGAAAAGGCGTGCCTGAAAAAGTAACACGTAAAACACCTCAAGCCCTGACCTGGGTAGCCATAGGCTAGCCTAATCCCATCAGATCTCAGAAGCTAAGTGGGGTCGATCCTGGCTAGTATTTATTTATTATTATTTATTTATTTTGTTGCATTTATAGCTTGCCCTCATTCCCGGCAATCAGGGCTCAGAGCAGGTCACAATGTTTAAAAGCGTAAAACATAAGTCTAAAACGTACATTAAAACTACGATCTCCGTACAGCACAATAAAGCAAGATGGCATTCATTAGTCATAAACAGCAGCCAGTGCAGGGTCCGGTCAGGCAGTGTAACCCCCATAAATAAAAAGTGGGGTGGGAAAGGATGGGGAGGCCAGCAACGATGTAAGAGATAAACTCAGTTATAAGCCTGGCGGAACAGTTCTGTTTTGCAGGCCCTGCAGAACTCATTTAGGTCCCGCAGGCCCTGATGTTACTAGGGAGACTGTTCCACCAGGCTGGGGCAGGGCCAAAAAAGTCCTGGCCCTTGTCGAGGACAGCTGCACACTCCTCGGGACGGGGACCACCAGTAGATTATTGTTCATCGAGAGCAAAGCTCTCTGGGTGGGGAGTATTTGGATGGGAGACCATTGAGGAAGTCCAGGGTCACAATGCGGAGGCAGGCAAGGGCAAACCACCTCTGTTTGTCTCTCGCCTTGAAAACCCTACGGGGGGTCCCCTTAAGTCAGCTGCGACTTGATGGCAAAAAGAAAAGCAAGCATCTTGAAGTGGTGCCAAGGAGATGGACGACTCGCTTGAGCTCCTGCTTTTCACACCCCTACCGCTGCCTGATTTCATTGCTTCTCTTTATGCCCTTCTGAAAGCTTCTAATGAAATCACAGGCTGGCTTTGCCCTTGTCCTCTTCAAGCTGTTTACATAATGTGCCCTTTAAAAGAGAGAAAGTGAAACCTTGCCACGGCCTACTTCTATTGTCGGTGGCGGATCTGTATTCTCCTCGTCTTTCTCCAATACCTCATTCTCAAGCAGGGGCTTAACGAACTGCGAAAAAGAAAACCCTTTGATATTTTTTTTGGGGTGGGGCAAAGGCTCTGTGGCTCAGCAGGCAATCTAACAGAGTGTGAAATAGTAACGGGAGGCTACAGAAACAATATTAAGAGTCGATGATGAGAGGCACCCCAGCCCCGGCTCTTAATTGGATCGTTACAAATGAAAATCATGGCCCATTAAAAGGGCATCAAACATGGCGGCTCTTGTTATTAGGAGAGCCGGTTTTGGCAAGGACAAATTGTCCATTAAGACCATATGACGACTATAAGTAGTGGTCGTTAAAACCAAATTTCACTCTAATGGGGGTGTCCGTTTGGGGCACAGTTAATTTGCCTCTTCGTTTTCCTGGGTGGCTTTTATGAGGATTGCCTTTCAATCCATCTGTGTCAGAGGTCTACCTCTTTGTTTGGATAGCTCCGTGACAATGGAGGATCTTTCCCACCCTCTTATACTCTCATCTGAGATCTTTCTAAAAGAGGGCAAACTCCACAAATGACATACTAGTCCTCTCTAGTTGGATGTGAATGCTCCATTGAGTCTCTGTAGTTCTCCTACAGAGCAGTGGAATGTGATCTGGAGAACCGAGTTTGGTTCTCCACTCTTCCACATGAGCGGCGGAGGCTAATCTGGTGAACTGGATTTGTTTCCCCACTCCTACACACAAAGCCAGCTGGGTGACCTTGGGCTAGTCACACTCTCTCAGCCCCACCTACCTCACAGGGTGTCTGTTGTGGGGAGGGGAAGGGAAGGTGATTGTAAGCCGGTTTGATTCTGCCTTAAGTGACAGAGAAAGTCGACATATAAAAACCAACTCTTCTTCTTCTTCCTCCTCCTCCTTTTCATGCCTACCAACACTGGGACATTCAGATGAGGCAGTTTTTTTCACAGACCAGAACTTCCTGTTTCCATCTGTGATGGAGGCATGAAAATCCTTCCCCCTCCTGTCAGTCACCAACCTCCTTTACTCCTGTTTGATGTGAATGCAGAGCTGGTAACAGCCAAAAGACCCATAGATAGCTGAATGAGCCAGTTGCAAGGGGGGAGTGAAACAGACAAATCTGCTACACTGTCAGCACTGGTCAGAGAGGGTTGGAGCCTTTGAAGAGCGTGATTAGAGGTGATTTAAAAGGCCCGGTAGAGGCTTCAACACCTAGACACACTCCTCGGAAGCCAGAGGGAGGGAGACAGCTGATGAGTTGCAGCAAGCAACCGCCCCATAGAGCTCCCTAATCTGGAGAACCAGGTTGTTTTCTCCACTCCTGCACATGAAGTCAGCTGGGTGACCTTGGGCTAGTCACAGTTCTCTTAGAACTCTCTCAGCCCCTCCTACCTCATCGGGTGTCTGTTGTGGGGAAGGGAAGGTGATTGTAAGCTGGTTTGAGTCTCCCTTAAGTGGTAGAGAAAGTCGGCATACAAAACCAACTTCTTCTTTACTGAACAACCTTGTTCCTTCTACGAAAGTCAATAAATGCCGCCACCCCCTGTTTACTTCAAGTCTTATGTGGGAATTACTGGTTCAGAATCCATTTAGGGCTCATCTGTTAGGTGGAGGTTAGGGTAGAGACTACACTGGTCTGCACTGTGTTATTTTAAAGGGCACTTAAACCCGCAACCTTTACACCATCCTCTCATCCGTCACACCAAGCAACTCATGACATCTAACTGGAAGAAAAACCAAGAACAGTTTTATATTTGCATGCATCTAGATTGCATTCTCAAATCTAAATCACACCATTTTAAAGCTGAAGATACATCAGGTATGGTCTGTCAATCAATTTTCCTAGGAAAATGCAGGGAAGTCGCATGAGAGATTAACAAAATTGGCTGCGGAAGTAATTACCGCATCCACTCTTTCAAAAAGTTCATTACTAAGCCATACTTTTCTATAAAGGACAAAAAGACAGAAGAAGCAAAGCTAAGAAATCATTGAAGCTGCTCTTCTCACTGCCAAATGTGCTTACTTTTCTGCTTATGGGCACAGACGTCATGGGAGGAAATTTTATGACTTCCCTAAGCTGTATTGATATCTTACAGTGCCATTCTAAGCTCCGGATGGACTTAGAAGTGTGTAACTCTGCTTAAGGCTGCATGGTAAATTATCCAGTCATTATCTTCCAAATAAATGTTTACTGTTTGGGAGATCAAACTGGTAAAAGCAGCACCATTTATTGGGTGCTGGAACAAGAAAATAAAAGAACAAAGACTTTGGAATAATAATGAACAAGGATTCTCTGACTGACTTCATTTGTAAGTGGGCATGGCCTTTCTGCCCAGACAAATTGTACCCCATGGTTGTACCGGCATGGCGTAAAAGCATCTGGTATTTTTCAACTGCTGCCTGACATGCAAATATTTTGCTGGTGAAGCTTTCCCTATTGCTATATCTTCATGCCAGGAAAAGCTACACCTGTAGAACTTCTGCTGGTAAATGAAGCTAATCAGAGAATCCAGTTAGTTGTTATAATTATGGAAAGCCTTTGGTCCCCCCCCCCTTAATGTTTCAGTGGGGCTATTGTTAGCACAAGACAACAGCAGGGAAAAAAGTTAGGAAGAGCAGTAAGGTCTGACAAAGCAAAAATCTAGATTTACATTTTACGTTCCCAACTTGTGTGTGTGTTTGTGCCATTAAGTCACAGCCGTCTTACGGTGACCCCATATGATTTTCTAGGCAAGAGATGTTTGGGGATGGTTTGCTATTGCCTGCTCCACATGGGCTGTGAGAGTTCCGAGAGAACTGTGACTAACCCAAGGTCACCCAGCAGGCTTCATGTGGAGGAGTGGGGAATCAAACCCGGTTCTCCAGATTAGAGTCCGCCGCTGCTCTTAACCACTACACCACACTAGCTCCAGAAGTGGACTGCCTCTGAATATGGAGATTCCCTTTAGTCCCCATGGCTAGGTTTACACATGTAAACCCTGAGTTTGAACTCAGTTCGGATGGAACCGAATTAAAAAAAAGGCGTGAAAACGACGAGCCAAACTCGGTGAGTTCGGGGCGTGCTGAATAAATTCGGCAAATTCGGGGGCTCAGAATCAGCAGCATAACCGTCAGTTAGTAAGCAGCATTCTCCCGCGGCCAATGGAGGCCAAGCTGGGTCTTCTCCTGGCCAATCAGAGCAGGGATTCTCACTTTTGAAATGGCCAGGAGAAGAGTCTAAAAATTCCTGTCCCGACTGTATTCATTGCCTTCCAATTTGGTGCGGTGCTGCTGAGAGTTCCGATTCCTGACTGGGCCGAGCTGCGGGTGCTTACCGGAATAGGATTAGATTTACTTCTCCTCTGTGCTCCTGCTGGAAGACATCCACACAGTTTGATTTTGGGGTTTTTTCTCTATACATTTTCTTCTTTGTGTGTGTGTGTGTGGGGGGGGGGAAAGCAGAGTCTGTGTGTGTGTGTGGGGGAGCAGTTTCTGTGGGTGGGGGGGGAAGCTAAAGGGGGCTTTTGCCCGTTCTGCCGAGGGGTGTGTGCCCGCTTGCCTCTGCGGGAGTGTGTGTTCTGCTTTTAAAGTTTAAAGTTGAGTCTGTGCGGCGGCTAGCAAGTCTCTCCGCTCGGCACCGGGGCCGCGCCTCCTCCTCCTTGGTTTTTTCCCCCCTTTTGGGGTTGAGCCAAGCCGTACAAGTTTGAGGGGTTTTTTTTTTCGCCCATTCTGCAGAGGGTGTGTGCCCGCTCGCCTCTGCGGGAGTGTGTGTTCTGCTTTTAAAGTTTTAAAGTTCAAAGTTGAGTCTGTGTGGCGGTGTCAGGCATATCAGTGTTGTTCACTCTTTTCACATCCTGCCATCCAGACTCAAGAAATGTTATCCTTACTGAACCGCAGCCAAGGTTGCAAGGGCTGTTATGCCTACCACTCTCTGTTTGAAGTTACTCTCTGTTTGAAGTTACTCTCTCTCAGGGCTGTTATGCCTACCACTCTCTGTTTGAAGTTATGGGAACCTACCTTGTTTTCAATATGTAATCTCTCACCCTTTATATTACCAAGTTTCAGCAAAGACAGCCCCATAGCTGTCACCCTTTCCTTTATGCTCTGTTATTCTATTTGACCAGTAAAGACCAGCTTCTTTGGACCTAATTGTCTATGTCGTGGTTTCTGGTTCATTTGGACCAAGGGCTTACAGGCGGCTAGCGAGTCTCTCTGCGCTCGTCCCCCCCATCCTTAATGTGCATCGTTATCCCATTCCCTCATTGGAATAAAGCCATAAAGCACAGTTGCTTCTGGTGACCCCAGCAAGGGACTTTCAAGGCAAGGGAGAAGCAGAGGTGGTTTGCTGTTGCCATCCTCTGCAGAGTCTTCCTTGGTGGTCTCCCATCCAAGTACTGACCCTGCTTAGCTTCCGAGATCTGACAAGATCAGGCTGTACCATGCTGCCTCCCCTCCCATACCAAGCAGTACCCTGCCAATGTAGGCTAGGAGCTAAATTCTAGAAGGAGGGGAGGTTTAGCGAACATTTCTTTCATTTGAAGAAAATTTGTGCTAAGCTTCTGTTCCCCCACTATTACAGGCACTTAGCCTGGTCTTGACTGTGGTGTCCCTAGAAATGCCCGCCACCAGGTGGGACCTGGGGATCGCCCAGGATTACAGCTCATCTCCAGACTACAGAGATCAGTTCCCCTGGAGAAAATGGATGTTTTGGGGTGTGGACTCTATAGCATTATGCCCAACTAATGTCCCTGTCCTCCACAGGCTCCATCCCCAGATCTCCAGAAGTTTCCCAGCCTGGATCTGGCAACCCTACCCCTACAGCCCCCACCGGTGACCAGGGGGGACCTGGCAACCCTAGGTGTCCCTGTCCCTGACCTTGAATTTATTTATTTTGAAGTGACCAACTTGAATTTATTTATTTTGAAGTGACTACACTTTCCAATTGAGTTAAAGAATGGCCATTATTGCTGGGCTCGTTTCTCATTTGTTTGCCCCCATTTAGTCGCATGCCTGTTGATCTCTAATCCAAAAAATGGAAACACATGGTTACGAAGGAGGGGCTGAGTGGGAGCCACCACTGCTCTGCGCTCCTCCACCCTGCCATCCCCCGGGTGGAGGTGAGGGGAAGCAGGCGGCGGGTGGAGGCAGCTGGGACTGGCTGAAGCCACTGCCACCACTCTGCTGTCCCCCGGGTGGAGGCGGGGGGCAGTTGGTGGCGGGTGGAAGTGGCAGGGGCTAGTTGACACCACTGCTGCCTCTCCACCATGCATTTTCGGCCTAAGTTAACAACTCAAATGATGAACAACCAAGCATGTTAGCTGCAGAAATCACTGAGGGAGGAAAGGAAAAGTTTCTTAACAACCAAAAAATCATGTGGATAACTTTAGTAATATACATTAAACACTAAACCACCACTCTGTGCTGAATGACAGGCATACATTCCAAATGGTTTGATAAAAGAAAGGAAATCTTTCTTTCTGGATTTTGATTCTGTTATAATTGATCCCAAGTGTAGACTGGAATTAATCTGTGAACAAAACACAATTATGGTAAGTATTTTGGAAAAATTTAAAGAGTGTGCCTTTGGGAATCCACTGCCTTTGGAAGTGATCGGATTCTTAATGGGCCTGTTAGGTCTAATTAGGCAAAGAACATGACTGTTAAAGAGATAAATAATGCTTGGGTTCATGTAACAAAACAGGATTTAATTTTCACCTCATTAAAATAAATTCACCAAGGGATATGTTTTTCCTGACATTATAGTGTTATATATTCCAAGCCTTGACTCTGCCAACATTACTACTTTTTATTGAGTCCATATTTGATTCTTTAAGGTCTTCAGAGAGACCACTGCAATGTAATAAGGTATTGAACATCGGCAAAACGACCCAACCCCAATCTGCAAAAACTTGGAACGCTTACATTTTTCATCTGGAAGTCGGCTGAGGTTCTGCACTATCCCCAGCTCTGGATGTCCTGGGTTTCCAGGAGAATTTAGTATAATATGGTGTCTCCTCAACCTTTCCCTATATTTTAGAACCCCCACCCCTGCAAATTCCTGATCCTGTTTGAAAGCTGTCAAGTCACAGCTTCCTTATGTTAGTCTTCCAAAGCTAATCTGCATGGCTATTGTGGTCTGTAGTCTTTGTTAGTCTTACCACACACCAGCAAAAAGGTCTTTGTTAGTATTACCACACACCAGACTAACAAAGACTACAGTCCACAATAGCCATGTGGATTAGCTTTGGATTTCACACATTAACAGATCACTTCAGGATACAATAGTTCCATATTAACATACCACACCCTCATTAGCACATTATCTTGATACTTACAGGACAATGATTAGCACATTACTTTGATACTTTTTTGCAGGACAATGATTCAGTTCAAACCCAACCCCTTTCTGACTATATATTACTCTTCCTACTCTGTCCTTCAGTGTTACTCCTCTGAAGATGCCTGCCACAGCTGCTGGCGAAACATCAGGAAAGAAAATACCAAGACCACGGTCACACAGCCCGGATAATCTCTTAAAAAGTGCTTCCTTCTGACTACCATGTTTGTGATACAACCTGGCAGTTTGTCTATGTTCAATGAAATAACCACATGGGAAAATGACTTTTGTGGTTGTCCTCCTATGTAGAAGAAGAAGAGGAAGAGTTGGTTTTTATATCAAACCAGCTTACAATCTCCTTCCTTTCCTCTCCCCACAACAGACCTTGTCAGGTAGGTGAGGCTGAGAGAGTTCTGAGAGAACTGTGACTAGCCCAAGGTCACCCAGCAGGCTTCATGAGTAGGAGTGGGGAAAACAATACAGTTCACCAGATTAGAGTCTGCCATTCATGTGGAGGTGTGGGGAATCAAACCCAGTTCTCCAGATTAGAGTCCGCTGCTCCTAACCACTATACCATGCTGGCTCTTTGTAAACTTGTATCAGAGGAGGACAGAAATATCTTTAATGCTCTTTGGGAAAATTAGCAATAAAGATAACCAAAACGAAAGGAAAACAGCATTGCTGTGACTATGTAGAAATAAGACTCTTGGCTGACTTGCCTAACAGTGTCATCGTCCTGGAACATGCTTAATTCTTCTGTGTAATGGACACAGTCTTTTCCATGCTGAGGAGAGGGAGTCATTTTCAGTGGATAAAACTGCACATGGTGAGAAGTGCTAAACCCTTTCTTTTCACATGTTGTCACCCCAGTCTGAAGTATACTCTCCCCCATAGTTGCAATGTATTGTTTAAAAATATATGAAGAGCCAATCCTGGCTCTTCTGACATCTAATGAAGTTTGGCTGTGACGTTTGAATAGGACCTTTCTAATAGCCTCAGGAGTTTCTATGTTTCGATTGCAAGAGACTAGGTGATTGTCAGCAAGGCAGCTTCTCTCCATCCTGACCTCTGGTCCCTTTCCTTCTTTAAGGCTCCCTTGATCCAATGGTCTAGAGCAGTAAAAGGAGAGCCTTTATTTCTTTAAGGAAAATATGGTGGATAGATACTTGGCTACCAGCATGGTGTCGTGGTTTGGAGCGGTGGACTCTGATCTGGAGAACAGGATTTGATTCCCCACTCCTACCCATGAAGCCAGCTGGGTGACCTTGGGCTAGTCACACTCTCAGCCCCACCTACCTCACATGGTGTCTGCTATGGGGAGGGGAAGGGAATGATTGTAAGCCGGTTTGATTCTTCCTTAAGTGGTAGAGAAAGTCAGCATATAAAAACCAACTCTTCTTCTGCCGCCAGTGTTGTTCTTGGATCTCTATCCGCCAGCAAAAAGGGGACTGTTTTATCTTTTGTTACGGTGGCAGGTAATTTGATTAAGATAGGAACAATCCATTGATTGCAATAAGAATTGTATTGGGGGCATTCCAACATCATATGGGATAATGAATCCACCCTCTTTTGATCACGTGGACAAAGTCTATCTGAATAAGGTAAGTTGCCATATCTTAAGGCGGCGTTCAAGCGAGTGAGCATGAATACTGTTACAAGGGACTATTAAGTGGCTAAAATAAGCTGGAGCCAACCTCTGATCCAAAGAAGAGGGTCAATTCAATTCAATGTCAAAACCTTTATTGGCATAAAAAAGGAGGGTCAACTTATTTCCTTGCTGTGCTGCATAAATAGGGTTTGCTGACAGCCTGGATTTAGAAATATCTCTTCGGCAGAGGCTTCGTGAGATATTATTTGCCATGCAAAGTTATTTACTTCTATGCAATGAAAAATTTCAGCAGCCCATTTCCACACATCAAGCCCCTGTTAAATGCACAGGACCTTTTTTCTCCAGACATGTTGGCAACCCAGTTAACTAAAGTTTCTCCCCTGTGATGTTGTCCTTTGTTTTTACCCATGCAGTCTGAAAGTCTCCAATCCCTCTGCCGGTGTAACTGTCTGTGTAATTTGCAAGAAAAGGAGCTGCACAGTTGATTAAGTGCAGAAGTCTTGCCTTCTAAACACAGAATTACACCACCGAGTCCACGACCTTTCCTTTTACTGTAGAAGATAACCTTTTCTTTATGGTTGGCTCACCTCTTTCCTTCCTATCATTTCTTTTCATTTGAAGGCCTGGCTTTGAGCACCTGCCCTGTTTTTTGTTCTGGGGCTTCTTATCTTCACTGATCTAGGAGTGATGCTTAGATTAATAACAGAGCCAGTCCAGGGTTAAGCAATGATTAATGGTTATAAAGTCTAGATTCAAGGGGAATTGCGTGTTCGAAAAACACATCGGTGGGGGAAAATGCAAACTGGTAAGCATGGTGCTGCCTGAGTTTGGTAGTATGTTTACTTAGAAATAAGTCATATTGAGTTTCTTCCTTTCCCTAGATTTAACAGCCATTGGCTATTCATCTAACATTTCACACTTTAAAAAAGTGCGAAATGAAATTTAATTTTTCCTTGACACTACAAAGAGAAAAGTTGCCACATTTCTCATGCAATTGACAGATCTATTTGACAGCAGATAACACAGTGTCTGCTTCTCAGAAAGTGTCTTTAGCTGTTTTATCCAGGAAGTGATATATTTATTTCATGCAGTATCATTTGGTGGACATGCTAAAACAATGTGGGCTAGGGAGTCTACTGGATCTGGAAAAAATGGGCATTTTCGTTCTTCTGCGATAATTTTATTGTATCGCCCTTGTGTCTTGGCTGAGTCTAAGCCATTACATCTCGCCAATAAAAAAGCTCATCTGGATTTCTAACCAGTGGAAATAGTCTGGCAAGGAGAAAGTTCTGTTGGAGGGTATCTGCAAGAAGAGAGGTGAACATTTACGCTTATTGAGTTTAATGGGGCTTACTCCCAAGTAAGTGTGGACAGGACTGCAGCCTTAGTGCAGTTACTGGAGGAGTAAAACTTGGCACATTACTTTTACTGTGATGAAAAGTGCCCTCAGAACTACTTCCATGGTTGCAAATTACCGCTGTCTCCCTGCCACTACTCTGGATAGTCCCTTGCAGTAAGTACACCTTCAGCCAAAAGAACTATAGCATCCTGATTTTTTTAAATGGAGGGAGGCAGGTAAAGCAATTAACACCTCCTAGAGGAGATTGAGCACCACATGCTGTAGTGTTGCCTAAAGGTTGTCCTTTTAATACAGGCTTAATGTCTGGAAATGGATGGCTGAAGCTTTTCATGGCATGGAAGTAAATAAGATCAATTGATAAATACCAACCCATTAAGCCTCTGTTAAAGGGACAGGGCATTTTCCTCCAGGCAGTTTGCAACCCCAGCATTCTGCAGTGCATAGTATTACTTATTAGAAGAAGGAGAATTGGTTTTTATACCCCACTTTTCTCTACCTTTAAGGAGTCTCATAGCACCTTACAATTGCCTTCCCCTCCCCACAACCTTGTGAGGTAGGTGGAGGCTGAGAGTGTTCTAAGAGAACTTTGACTGGCCCAAGCTCACCCAATTAGCTGCAATGTGGAGGAGTGGGGAATCAAACCCGGTTCTCCAGATTAGAGCCCACTGCTCTTAACCACTACACCATGCTGGCTCCCTTACAATTGGAGGACCTATAAGGACTTGTGGGGGGGATCTCAATTTTCACCACCCCACTATTCCTCTTTCCCTTCCCTGAAAGTCCCTATAGCCTCATCCTGTCAACTCTTGGATGCTAAGCAGGGTTGGTCCTAGTTAGAACTTGGATGGGAGACCAGAAAGGAAGTCCAGGGTTGCTATGCAGAGGCAGGCAATGGCAAACCACCTCTGTTTGTCTCTTGCCTGCAAAATGGTTTTTTGCCGTGAGTTGGTTGTGATTGGATGGCATGTTCTTCTTTTATCATCAGAGTGACGCATCTCTGCACTTCCCACCGTTACTCTGCTGCACGGCTGGTATGCTTTAATTAAGCATTTTAGCAGTGTCCCATTGGGATCAGACAGATTTTTCTAGATGCCACTGAATGTAAGGTGACAGGCCAGAAATGCTCTGCTAGGAGACATGACAGGAAGCCATGAAGATTTATGGAGTGATAAACCACAACAATGTGCAGAATCCTAACCATTTTTGCAGTAGATTGACACCCAAGACTGTCAGTGACGGCCATGTGCCCCACTAGTCAATGGCGCATAACGGCATTCTGGATCTGTGAAATGTAAGTAAAGTGTGCATTAGAATTCCCACTGCATTTTACTGAGCAGCGACATGATAAATATTTGATCAGCCTGAGATCAATAACGTTCATATCCTACCTGCTGAGGTCTTTATAAAAGAACATTGCCTTGGGAATAAAGACCACACAATGTGTTTGTGTATATATGCTTAGTGTACATGGCATGTTTTCTACACGCACCTGTCAGCAAATATCTATCGACGTGGATGTCTTCACAATTAAGTCCGGTAGGATTAAAGCACCTGTCAGTATCAATTTAGTTTAAATTTTGCAACGCTAGCCAATATGTTGCTCAGGTAACCTCATTCTTATGTAGTAAACATTAGGGGAATGTTCATTCAGTAACAAATGAAAAAAATAAACAGAAACCCCTATTTGTTACATATGTTAGAGCATAATGAATGCCATTGGCTTCATTCATTTCCTTGGAACTTAGTAGAGTTAAAGATGGTCAGAGGTTGGAGGAGAAAGCTGGCAGAGAAGAGAGATGAAATTGCCTTTGATGATTGGAGAGTGTCCTTGTCAAACAGGTCTTGCTACAGAAGAGAACTGTGTGCAAAGGGTTTCCTCAAGTCATTATGTGCTCAGTGGTGGTGTAGGGGAGGGAGTTCTTGATTTTACAGGCATGGAAGTGAAAGCAAGATTAAGGGTATCTGTTGTCCAAAAGACAGTGTGGTTTTTGAGGCACAATTGTGCACAGGCATGGTGGCACAACAGTGGAATAGCGCAGCAATTCAATACATTAAAAAAAACAAAACACTTTCCCATTGAAATCCATAGAGATAAAAAGGAACGTAATAATGAAAACAAATTAGGGTAATAATAAATATAATGAACACAAACAAAGCATTGAAAGTGGAAATGGAAAATAAAAAAGTACCTGCCTAAATAAATGTATGAAAAACATGACAAATGTTTTGAATATTCACTTTTGATTAAGAAAACAACGAAATTATATGAGAATATCATTGGTATGAGAAGATGTGGAATCTTTTAATTTTAGATAAGATATCTTCATAACTCAAAGTATCAAATAATGTTATCTTACTCTATGAACTTTTAAAATAGATGTCTGCCTTCTAGAATATGTGGAGAAGGGGCCATCACGAAATAAACAATGCCCATGAACCTATTGTATGATTTGCATTTATTAAGTTTGGCTAAGTGAATACAACAAATGGTATGACTTCTGTAAAAAGCACCAATGTATAATAGACCAAGTATTGGAACATAACTCAATCGTACAAGGATGTTTAACTTACTGCTATTGTATTTTTATTTTTTGTTGTTTTTGTTATAAACTAAACTTAAAATAAAGAGTTATAAAAAACAACATAAAGAAATGATATGAGCAAATGATATATTAACAGTATATCATTAGGTGGTCCTTGCATGCAACTCTGCAAAGTAGTGGCTATATATTAGATTATGAAAATATTCTGGAAAAATAGTTTTTTTAACACGCAGCCATTTTGCCTTTGCATTCCAAAAAATGCTGTACAAGCAGAAATCAATGCCAGCTATTCATATTTTACCAGGTTAGATTATATATTTTACAGCTTTTAAATCTGTAGTTTGAAGGAAAGTTGTACTCAAAACCTCACATTTCTCAGTCACTCACAGATGGAGAAGAAATCAAATTGCTTAGAAATAAAGGGAAAATGCCCTCTGAACTCAGGCTGAAATACCAATGAGTCAAGAGCGGCTTGGAACAGAGAGGTCTGTGTTTGCTTGCCTCATCTCCGGGAAATTGCTGCTCTTCCAGCTGTGAAGATCTGACAGACAAGCAGACACCCCGGAGAATGCCGGGAGAGCAACCGGTTTTGGGAGATAGGATATAACATCAGCACACATATGCCAGCCCACACCATTGCCGCCATCTGTGATGAGGCTTGTTCCCAAATGGCAATTTGCACATCAAAGAAGACGACAGCCCCGTGGAGAACCATAGGAGTGGGCCTGAAGGGTTGTCGAAGCAAACGGGAAATTATTTTTTTCAGGAGGGAGGACACTCCCCCCCCAAAGCGGGAAGACAACAGTTGATACTGAAGGACAGAATCGAGAGTTGTTGGTTTGGGCTGTGGTAAAGTGGACGAGCTTCTGCTTTGCACAAGGTCCCAGGTTCAATCCCCAGTGCATCCAATTAAAAAAATCAGGTAAGAGATGATGTGAAAGACCTCAGCATGGGACTCTGGAGAACTGCTGCCAGTTAGGGGAGTTAATACTGACCCTGATAGACCAGTAGTCCCAGGGTCCCAGGCTGAGGTCTTTCACATCACCTCCTACCTGATCCTTTTATTTGGATGCATTGTGGAGAGCCAGTGTGGTGTAGTGGTTTGGAGCAACAGATTCTGATCTGGAGAACCGGGTTTGATTCCCCACTCCTCCACATGAGTGGCGGAGGCTAATCTGGTGAACTGGATTTGCTTCCCCACTCCTACACACGAAGCCAGCTGGGTGACCTTGGGCTAGTCACACTCTCTCAGCCCCACCTACCTCATAGGGTGTCTGTTGTGGGGAGGGGAAGGGAAGATGATTGTAAGCCAGTTTGAGTCTTCCTTAAGTGGCAGAGAAAGTCGGCATATAAAAACCAACTCTTCTTCTTCTTCTAGTCTGAAGGGTTATAAGTAGGGTTGCCAACCTTCAGGAGGTGGCTGGAGATCTCCTGTTATTACAATTGATCTCCAGGTGACCGAGATCAGTTCCGCTGGAGAAAATGGCCACTTTGGAAGATGGACTCTATGCCTTTATGCCCCATTGAAGTCCCTCCTCCACCAATCTCCTCCTTCCTTAGGCTCCACCCCCAAAATCTCCAGGTATTTCCCAACCCAGAGTTGGCAACCCTAGTTATAGGAGCAAACATGACTCCCCCTCCCAAAGTTGAAGGCAACTATAAGGCACCTTCATGTGAAATTAATAATTTGTTTTCACTGCAGGGCATAGTTAGGGCTATTTCTTTTCACAAAGTTTTGTGATTATGGATTTTTAGGGTTACATCATATGAAGGAGAGAGTCAGTGTGGTGTGGTAGTTAAGAGTGGTGGACTCTAATCTGGAGAACCGGGTTCAATTCCCCACTCCTCCACATGAAGCCTGCTGAATGACTTTGGGCCAATGACAGTTCTCTCAGAACTCTCTTAGCCCATGAAGAGGCAGGCAATGGCAAACCACCTCCGAACATCTCTTCCTTTGAAAACCTTGCAGGATCGCCACAAGTCCACTGGGACTTGATGGCAGTTTGCACCACCATGTATGAAGGAAGCTGCTGTATACTGAGCCAGAGTTTTGGTCTATCTAGCTCAGCATTGTCTACTCTGAGAGGCAGCACCTCTCCAAGGTCTCAGGCAACACCCACTACCCTAGGCTCCTTTAAATTGAAATTCCAGGGACTGAACCGGGAACCTTCCGTATGCAAAGCATGTGCTCTACCACTGAGCCACAGCCAGAATGAGAAAAAAAAACAGTTCAGTTGAAAAACTTCTTCAAGGCCCCAGGCAATAAGAGGGCAATGAAGCAACAGCAGAGGTGTCATGACAGCAACCAATGATTTTTGTTTTAGAAGATGAAAATAGGAGACCTTTTGACTCAAAGCAGTGGCTGGACAGGGCTCGAGCCAGGCTTGTTTTTAAGGGAGCAATAGATGTGATAACAAGCAATAAAGTGCAGGAGCGGAAAGTCAAAGCTGCTGGCTTTCCTCACCAAGCAGAAAATCTGGGAGGATCCAGGCAGGGATTTGCAGAGTTGTGAGAAATCAACTTATGGAGAGAAAGAGGGGTGATATTTGCCTGTTTCACCCCTTTTCCTCTTTATATGTGGGACTGCATACATCCTCAAGCGTGGCAAAATTGGGAGGGGAGGGAGAGACAGACAATTCAAAGCTTCCCTGTTTCCACGCCCCAGCTAAAAAGAGACAGGCAGCAGTTATTTCTGCTGATTCTTGCAAACCTATAGAAATAAAACAGCCTTGCTTACCTTCTGCTGGATTCTCGTTCACCTGCAGCCACTGCTTAGATCTGTAAGCACCCAGTGGAAAAGCTACACTAGACACATCCCCAAAAGGAAAAGGGGTCCTCTCCCTTTAATCTCAGAAGTGGGCCCGTGATCCACTTCTTCCCATCACTGAAGCTGCACTATAAGTAACACCAATCAATCTCTCTCTCTCTCTTGATGCAATGCTAATAGGAAAGAGGGTAAAATTGCTAATATGATATGGAGCTGTTATTTTGATGTAATAGGCCATTTAAGAAAAAATTGCTATAGATTTTCTGTCTTTCGCCTGATCCATTCCCTTGCTTGCGAGAGGGAAAAAGCTAAGAAGGAAAGCTGCCATATCCTGGCTTTCTAGCTGCCGCAACACTTAGAAACTTCTGCTGCTGTAAACGGAAGAGACTTGGAATAATTCACTTTTAAATAGCTGTTACCTATTATTTTCACATTTGTTTCCTGTTACTGTTAGCAAAGAATCCATTTGGTAACCGCTGTTTGAGTGTGCGTGTAAATAATAGCTTGCTGCCTAGTATTGGTGAGAGATCAATAGTGCATGCTCTCTGCCCCCTGTCTTATCTTTGCAATGATGACTAAACCAAAATCCTGGTATTACAGACCAGCAGGGTCCCATGCAATCTGCTGCTAATAATTATGCAAGGAAGTACTTTGGTTTGCACTCTATAGCAGTTTAATTCTAGGGTCTTCTTTGTCATAGGAAAGTTTGTGCCACTTGAAAGGCACTCGGTTGCTCTGGGCTGAGTCTCATATTGTCGCATTTCTCAGCCATTGTTCCGCCATGGCTCATTCCTTGTGCAGTCACATATGTCTACCAACAGCATCTCACTAACTTCTGCTAATAACTGTTTAGCAGAAGCTAAACCCAGCTTTTTCACCTTCCAGAACCCGGGCACTTAAAATTCCTTCTTGATTCTTGTGTAGTGGTTAAGAGTGGTGGTTTGGAGTAGTGGACTCTGATCTGGAAAACCGGGTTTGATTCCCCACTCCTCCACATGAGCGGAAGAGGCTAATCTGGTGAACTGGGTTTGTTTCCCCACTCCTCCACATGAAACCAGCTGGGTGACCATGGGCTAGACACAGCTCTCTTAGAGCTCTCTCAGCCCCACCTACCTCACAGGGTGCCTGTTGTGGGGAAGGGAAGGTGATTGCAAACTGGTTTGATTCTTCCTTAAGTGGTAGAGAAAATCAGCACATAAAAACCAATTCTTCTTCTTCTTCTTCTTCTTCTTCTTCTTCTTCTTCTTCTTCTTCTTCTTCTTCTTCTTCTTCTTCTTCCCTGTGTAGTTCAGTTAGGATAAATCATTAGCCTATTAAGACTTTGCTATAACTCTCATCTGCTACAGGGGACTCATATTTACCTTTTCAGTGTGTATATCAGTCCTGACACCAAACAAAATGGAGGTGGAGCCACTGAGTGGAGCTCATGGCAAGGGAAATCCTTTGAGTCCACTTTTTAAGTTCTAGGGATCCTTGTTACCACTCAGTGTGGTTCAATGGAAGAGCAGCTGCTTTGCATGCCCAAGGTTCAGACCCCAACATCTCCACTTGAAAGGCTCAGGCTGAAGGAGATATGAAAGACCTGTATGTGAACAAGATCTAGGGGTATGGGTGCACTGAAAGTTGAATATGAGCAGTCAGCATGATGCAGTGGCAAAAAAGGCTCATGTGGTCTTGGAGTGTGGCAATAGAGGCATAACATCCAAATCTCAAGACGTCATAGTCCCGCTGTACACAGCATCGGTCAGGCCACATCTTGAGTACTGTGTGCAGTTCTAGAAGCCTCACTTCTAAAAGGGTGTGGACAGAATGGAGCTGGTGCAGAGGAGAGCGACGAGGATGATCAGGTGCCTGGAGATCAAATCCTACGAGGAAAGGCTGAGGGAGATGGGAATGTTCAGTCTGGACAAGAGGAGGTTGAGTGGGGACATAATTGCTTTCTGTAAATATTTGAAAGGCTGTCACTTAGAGGAGAGCAGGGAGCTGTTCCTGTTGGTGGCAGAGGACAGAACTCGCAATAATTGGTATAAATTATTGGCAGAAAGGTACCCGCTGGACATTAGGGATTTTTTTTTATTTTTACAGTGAGAGTAGCTCAGCGGTGGAATCTGCTGCCTAGGGAGAAGGTGAGCCCCCCTCCCTGGCAGTCTTCAAACAGCAGCTGGACGAACACTTGTCAGGGATGCTTTAGGCTAATCCTGCATTGAGCAGGAGGGTTGGACTAGATGGCCCCTTCCAACTCTATGGTTCTATGATTCTATGACCTCTACTGCTGCCTATTAGAGTAGACATCCTGAACTTCATAGACCAATGACCTGATTCAGTATAAAGCCATTTCATATTTTTTGGTTCTTGTTTTCTTCCCCCATTAATGATGGCATCCCCCCCTCTTCTTACAACAAACATGGCCTGCGGATTGGCGGTTTCTTCTCTCACCAAGATCATCAGCAACTCAAACATTTGTTCTAACTTGGACCTGGTGGGTTTTGAAACCGGCTGCCGTCGTCATCCATGGAGAGCTTATTATATGCAGCTAGCAGATGCAAGCGTGTGCTTCTCCGCTGTTCTCGCCTGTTAGGATTTGTCCGATGGTAAAAAAAAAAAAATGAAGCAGATGGGGAGCTTATTTCTCCCCCCAGCCGTTGACTGCACAGTGCTTAGTTCAGAATCAGATATAGCAGATTACAAAGTTAATGATAAGCGCCGTCAAGATTAGAGGAGTCACCCAGAAGCAGGAATTTATATATAAAGAGTTGTTAACTCTCCTGTGCCTTACTCCGATATAACAGCATTTTGATTGGGTGAAGATTAAGTTTAAATGAACATTTCATGGTATAAAAATGGCAGCGGTTCATTGAATGAATCTGACAATGCATGAGTCTGTTTTACTGCAGGAGACCCAAGGAAATGTAAGCAGCAGCCGGTTCCTAATGCATGAACCAGTGGCAAAATAAATGCGAAGGGGCATCTCCTCACACGGCTGTGGACAGGAGCCCTTTCGTGAGCCACAGCTCACAAAAGCTTATGCCCTTCCAGAAATGTTGTTAGTCTTTAAGGTGCAACTGGACTCTTGCTCTTTTCTACTGTAACATGAGATAATTCTTTCTCTTGCAGAGGTGAAACAGTTGAGTTTTGGCAGACAATTTATGAGCTTCACAGCATCCTGGCCAGCAGCAGTAAACAGCTTTGTATGTCACTGAGGTGAACGTGAAAGCTGTCCTTCATAACCTCTTAATGATTCACCTCCTAAGGGTCAACAGCATTTAAATTCGCTTGGGGTAAGAAGTAAGACAAGGTTCAGTATTCGTTGAAATGGAAGCCTCTCTCTTTGGTAAATATCATTTCTGTTGACATTTATCCTTACATAGTGCAGTATTATAACATCTGCTCACTTTATCCCTGGGAAATTTTAGGCTCTGTGGTGTTTATATAAATAATCATTACCTCACCATGTGGCAGTTTTCTGTCAACATTTCCTGCTGCTTTTTGTCCCCGGCCTGGCAAAGCTTGCAACTAATGCTGTTCCCAAGATCATTAGTAGGAAGCAAACTGTTGCTATGATCATTAGTTGGAATTTGTTCTGTCTTATTGATCTACCATTAAGAAGCTGAAGCTGAAATAATAAACCACCTTTGGCTCAGACTGTTAGCAAGCAAGCAGGAGTACCTGTGAAGATCAAACTGTTTCCCGCGGTTCTCTGAAGAGATCAAATGGAGAATATTAGGTAACAGTTTCACTCACCCTATTAGATTCTGCTCACCCTATCTAATTCTGAGAGCCAGCGTGGTGCAGTGGTTAAGAGCGGTTGTTTGGAGCGGTGGACTCTAATTGGAGAACCAGGGTTGATTTCCCACTCCTCCACATGAGAGGCGGAGGCTAATCTGGTGAACTGGATTTGTTTCCCCACTCCTACACATGGCTGGGTGACCTTGGGCTAGTCACCCTCTCTCAGCCCCGGCTACCTCACAGGGTGTCTGTTGTGGGGAGGGGAAGGGAAGGTGATTGCAAGCTGGTTTGATTCTCTCTTAAGTGGCAGAGAAAGTCAGCATATAAAAACCAGCTCTCCTTCTGCTGCTGCTAAATGAAATCAGGTGATAGTGTCGTTTTTCAAGTGTGGTAAAAAAGTCCACTCCCCAGCTGAAGGCAGAAAATAGTTTCTAAGGCTTTTTAATGCTTGGTTGTTTCTCTCGCGGACACCCCTCCTATGACTTTGGGTCTTTATTTTGATTATGCATGCCGTTTCCAACCATAAGAGGTCACCTTGCTCTCCCCCTGCATTTCCCCACATTTTCAAATTCAAGATAAAACAGGTGTCTGAAAACGACCCAAAACGCAGGGAAATGCAGGGGGAGAGCGAGGCGACCTCTGCTGGTTGAAAACAGCATGCATAATCAACACAAAGACCCGATGTCAATGGAGGGGTGACCATGAGGGAACAACCATCCATAAAAGGCCTTAGAGACCTGAAGGTGATAGGACAGAAGCATGGCTGCATTTGGTATCAGAGTTGGTTTTATTATTTGGTAAACTAAAGCAACTGCCATCATGGGCTTGTCTTGAACCCGCAACCTCTCATTCCACTTGCTCATGACCTCGTTCCATCAGCCCTCCATAATGCAGCAAGCTGCACATACCCCTACAGGTCTTCTCAAACTCTTTCGAGATTCATTCCTCTCTCGCAAGAGTTTGGCCAACATTCTGGTTGTCCTGGGAAACCTACAGATTTTAGTATCTGCTTAGGCATCAAAAGTGATGGTCAAGGAATCTTGCCAATATAAGGTATATTGGATGGCCTAGGCTAGCCCCATCTCATCAAACTCAGAAGCTAAGCAAGGTTGGCCCTGGTTAGTACTTGAATGGGAGACCGCCAAGGAAGTCTAAGGTTGCTACACAGAGACAGGCAATGTCTCTTGGCTTGAAAACCCTACAGGGATCGCCATAGGTCAGTGCAACGTGACGGCACTTCCCGCTACATAGGGCATGGGCTGCTTTCCATGTTACTTACTTTTTCCATGTTACTTACTTACCATGTTAATTATTTTTTTTAAAGTAATTACTGGGGGACAGAGAGACAAGGAGGATTAGATACTCTAGATCCTGGGCAGAAGTGATGGTATTGGTAAGTATGACCTCAGGCAACAAAACATGTTGAACTTACCCTGGTTGGTGTACACTAAGGTTGCTGGGTTAATGGCGGGAAACTGCCCACCAATTAATAGGCCTACCTGCCACCCCTCAGCTGGCCGGTGGGGGATACAGGCCAACTAAAGGGGGGGAGACAATCCCCACATGTTCATGGCACAATAACATGCCATGAGGTAAACGAGGAAGTGAAAGGGAAGCTCTAGCATGTCCCTAAAAAAACCTCTATGGAAACCATAGAGATTTTGCAGGAATATGCTAGAGCACCCCTGTCACTTCTGGGTTCGATGACGACACTCTAGCACATGCTTCCAAAAACCCTATGGTTTCCATAGAGGTTTTTTTGAGGGACGTGCTAGAGCATCCCTGTCACTTCCTGGTTTACCCTAGAAGGGACATTATTGCTTGAGTGCAAAGTTCCCACCAATGGCAAGGGGGGACCTGGCAACCCCAGCGCACACATGTATTTCTGGGTGGGAATATATATGAGAGCCAGCGTGGTATAGTGGTTAAGAGTAGTGGTTTGGAGCGGTGGACTCTGATCTGGAGAACCGGGTTTGATTCCCCACTCCTCCACATGAGCAGCGGAGGCTAATATGGTGAACTGGATTTGTTTCCTCACTCCTCCACACGAAGCCAGCTGGGTGACCTTGGACAAGTTGCAGCTGTGTTAGAGCTCTCTCAGCCCCATCTATTTCACAGGGTGTCTGTTTTGGGGAGGGGAAGGGAAGGTGATTGTCAGCTGGTTTGAGTCTCCCTTAAATGGTAGAGAAAGTCGGCATATAAAAACCAACTCTTCTTCTTCTGAGTGGTTCATGTTGGCAGAGTTCGAGAAATAATTCAGTCCCATGCTTTGGAGTTTGCTTTCAAAGTCTTTTACTGCAACAGGATTTGCAAAAGGCCACTGATACAACAGAGGAGGCCTTCAAAGTACAAGCATTAACACACATTAATACACAACAGAGAACAAAAAAACAACAAGATGCAGGCTGAACTGCAAGAAAAACATTCAATAAACCCTAAACACTGGAGAATGCACCACAGCTCTCCCTAGGGTACAAGTGGACTAAACTATTATTTCAGCAGTAATTACATTAATTAGACTCTTAGCAGGCTGTCGCTTCTCAAACAGTGCGGACACAATTCCCATTCTGTGTTATGACTTGGCTCATGGAGTGTCTAACCACATGCCATGAAAAAGGCACGGGGTTATGTCATTCTTGTAGCACAATGACTTTTGCCTGAACACTCTGGAAAAGGCTGATACGATTTAAACGTAAAATTTGCTTGTATGGTGGTCCCTGGGTTCCAACACACGATTCATGTCAACGGGCTATAATGTGTTGATTTGGACCTCTTGCACACAGCATTGAGCACAATCTTACCAAGATACTAGTCTGTTCTGCACATGGCAACATGCTTTCCATCCATGGGCACCAGGCAACCAGGATTCATCTATGGGATTGACCCAAAGGCATGCACAAAGCTGCAGTGACGGGTGAGAACTGCTTGTATACTCAACTGGGAAAATGCCCGTGTCAAACTGTGATCTCCACTGGCCCGATATATGGGTTAGAGAATAGGCTGAGAGACAGAAGAAGAAGAAGAGTTGGGGTTTTTTTATGCCAATTTTCTCTACCTTTTAAGGAGAATCAAACCAGCTTACAATCATCTTCCCTTCCCCTGCCCACAACAGACACCTTGTGAGGTAGGTGGGGCTGAGAGAGTTCAGAGAGAACTGTGACTAGCCCAAGGTCTCCCAGCAGGTTTCATGTGTTGGAGTGGAGAATCAAACCTGGTTCTTCAGATTAGAGTCCACCACTCTTAACCACTACAACATATTGGTTCTACAGCAGTGGGAAATATCATAGATCATTTCTTTGTCTTCCTGATTCAGACCTTCAACAAAGAGAGAAAATGGGTGTTTGAGGCATGCATGTGATATTTTCATCTCAAGGCTTCAGGTATTCAAGTCTTGTATGATAAAAGAGGCAGAGAGAATTGGAAACACAAAGTGAGGCAGAGAGTCTTTACAGAACTGAAAAGAGAGCAATTAAATATTTTTAAAAGCGGATCATAACAAGTGGATTATTTGTAATTTAGATGCAAACCTTTCCATTTTCATGAGCCCCTGCAGGTGACTTTAAGAGTGCAATCCTACCAAGGGGTGGTGGTAGTTAAGAAGCGCCAGGGGATGGAGCAGCCATGTCACCTCCTGAGCAGCTTCCCAGCCCAAAAAAGGAAGCAAAAAAAATACTTTTAACAGAACCCTGTGAAACACCTCCATAGGGTTTCACGGGCCTATGCCCAACTTGTTGCAGGTGTAACTTAGTGCCGGTTAAAGCAGGTGTTCCCAGGATGAAAGGGCTTTGGGAGCTGACAGAAGAAGGAGGAGGAGGAGGTTATTGCGGGAGCCTGTGGATTGGGCAGACAATCCAGAACAAACCACCAGAGATACTCGCTACTAGAAAAGCAGTGATTTATTTATTTACAGTGCATAGATACACACACACACTCCACGATAGCATCCCACACTGATGTTACAGAGCTGGGAACATTTATACATATTGTTACCACTAGAGACCAATGAGATCACATGCCAGGTCACTCCACCTGTTGCAAGACATTGCATCAGTTTCTGGCCCCAACTGGTTTGTGCTAGTTCATGCTAGCTCCCAGGGACTTTCCAAACCCCTTGCATCAGCTAGATGCTTCTCATCTTGGCTGCTGTCAGTCTGACCACTGACTGACCACTAATATGACAGCCTTGTTTATTTTGACAGAGGTTTTTATATGCCGACGTTCCCCACCATTTAAGGAAGAATCAAACTGGCTTACAATCTCCTTCCTCTCCCCACAACAGACACAACAGTAGGTAGGGCTGAGAGAGCTCTAAGAGAGCTGTGACTAGCCCAAGGTCACCCAGCTGGCTTCATGTGGACGAGTGGGGAAATCAACCCGGTTCTCCAGATTAGCATCCACCGCTCATGTGTAGGAGTGGGGAATCAAACCCGGTTCTCCAGATCAGAATCCTCTGCTCCAAACCACCGGTCTTAACCACTACACCATGCTGGCTCTTGTGGTCAGTTCTGCCCCTGAAAGTGCCCTGTTTGAAGCCGGCATGAGCCCTTGCGTTGGGAAAATGCTGCCAGGGAGGCTGCAGTGGCGCCCGCAGCTTGCGCTCCTGTGCAGCTCCCCCGAACCGATGTAAGTGGCCCAACACTGGTGTATTTATTAATGTACAGAGCCAGCATGGTGTAGTGGTTAAGATCTGGTGAACCGGGTTGGCTTCCCCACTCCTACATATGAAGCCAGCTGGGTGACCTTGGGCTAGACACACTCTCTCAGCCCCACCCACCTCACAAGGTGTCTGTTGTGGGGAGGAGAAGGGAAAGGTGATTGTAAGCCGGTTTGAGTCTCTCTTAAGTGGTAGAGAAAGTCGGCATATAAAAACCAACTCTTCTTTTACTACTACTACTACTACTACAATGTACACTGCCGGGTCTCAAAATTGTATTTTTGCGTGTTATTTTGAAAGTTAAAAGCTTTTGTTGTTGTTTTTTCTTCAGCCAGGCTTTTCCTGCATTCAAAAAGATGCCTGCAATTTCCCTGGAAGAAGAAATGTGATGGAGCTGTTTCTAATGATAGTTCAGCAAAAAATAAAACGTCTGCTGCTGACTCCACTAGGTCATCATGAATGGAAAATCACCATCAGATCCCAGTAGGGTAAGAGAAAGGAAGAAAGTAGCATGAAATATTGATCAGAGTGATATTTGCTTCTTGTAGGAAACTTTATTTTCAAAGTAGAACACCTTCATGCTTTCAAAGGGAGACATAACTCTTGAAGAAATATTTAGTGGAATCAGTAGACTGTACCTGCTTGGAAATAGCTCCACCAGCGACAGACCATCGCTAACTGGGACTGGTATGGGTAAGGATCTGGAAGATTGTGCAAACGTGGGACAGATGTCTTTCAGTCAATCTTTATCGTGGAACAAGATTATTTCCACATATTACTTCCATTACAATAGAAGCCACAGTGAGCAATAATGCAACTGGAAGTTAAAAACCCATTCCAGCTCAAGGAACTATGTAGGGTTTGAACACAATGGGGGTGGGGTTGGCAGAGGGATATTTGCAGGGGAGAATTGGTGGATGGGAGGTAGGGTTGCCAACCTCTAGGTAGTAGCAGGAGATCTCCTGCTATTACAACTGATCTCCAGCCGATTGAGATCAGTTCGCCTGGAGAAAATGGCCACTTTGGCCATTGGACTCTATGGCATTGAAGTCCCTCCCCTCCCCAAACCCTCCCCTCCTCAGGATCCACCCCAAAAACCTCCCACCAGTGGCAAGGAGGGACCTGGCAACCCTAGTGCCAGATGAGCCTCAAGGAGAAGAGCATTCCACAAACAAGGTGCCACTATCAAACAAGATGCTTGTCTCTGGTTGTGTCCCACTCACCTCTGAAGGGGAGGGGAGGGACTTCAATGCCATAGAGCCCAATGGCCAAAGTGGCCATTTTCTACAAGTGAACTGATCTCTATCAGCTGGAGATCAGTTGTAATAGCAGGAGATCTCCTGCTACTACCTGGAGGTTGGCAACCCTACCTGGCACCTATGTTGCTTTCTTTTAGGCACCAGGCCAAAACGTTTCAGTTCACCCAGGCCTTTAACTTAAAAGGATTGATTTTTAACACTATTTTACTCTAGAAAGTTATTGTCAGCTGCATGTAATCTGTTTTTACAGTGTATGTTTTTATGCCAGGCTGTTGTCCCCCCACCCAATATTGGGCTTTAATGTCTTGCTTTTATTATTTTTTATTTATAAGCCCCCTTGGGCACATTCCTGGAGAGGTGGCATAAAGTTTTCAAAACCAACCGATCAACCTGTGAACAGCAGCCTAACAATGTTCTCCTCTCCTCCATTTTATCCTGACACCAACCCTGTGAGGTTTATTAGGCTGACAGAGTGTGACTGGCCCAAGGTCACCCAGCAAGCTTCCATGGCAGAGGGATGATTCGAACCTGGGTCTACCAGATCCTTGTCCAACACTCCAGCTACGTGGCACAACATTGCTACAAAAACGGGGTAGAACGATTTCCACTTGTCAGTAAGTACCTGTTGCCCATGGCTTTCTTTAAAACGTTTTCCAGAATATCCAAATTTCATAGGATCCCAAAAACCAAAAGAGCAAGCAGCTATGCCAGCGTCATCTCGCAGATCTCAAGGCCGTCTCCAGAGTCTTGGTCTCTTCCTAGCCTTGGCTTGCTCTTGCTCTGTGTCTCACATAATTCCTGATCTCGAATCCCTCCCAGCTGAGAGGTCCTCTGACCTCCCATCTGCCTTGTCTATTTGACGGGCTTCCTGCCTAACGCTTGGTGCTGATTCATCCACCTGGCCTGCTCCTTGGACTGGACTATGGCTGCCCTCCCCTCCCCTTGCCATGCATATTCATTGTATACTGTGTGTACAAACTATGCTGACAGGTTCATTAAATTGCTGTCTGGACTGTGAGTGAGAGACGATGCTTGACCCCCGGATCACAAGAGCAGGAGAGGGGGAAACCCAGAGAGAATTGGCGTTCTGAGTCTGGATAAGTTTGTCCATCATATTGCAAAAGGCAGCTTTTTCTATCTGGCCCTGGAAGCAGCAACTGAAAAGTTATTTTAAAAAATAAACACACAACACAAAAAGGCATGCAGGACCTTGAAACTCTGAAAGCAATATGTGGAAATATCTATACTAGCCCAGAAAATGGGCTAAGGGTACCCAATGCTGTTAAAAATAAGCAGGCCTCTACCTGGCCAATGCCCCAAAAAGAGTGTGCCTGGGAAAGCCCGTAAACCAGTCTAAAGAAAGAGCAGTTGTATAACTGCAGCGTGTCAAATGAATTGCTGGCAGCTACCACCAAAACAGCACCCTTCCTTTCTCATGCAAAGAGTGTTACCTAGCAGTGGCCCTCCCCAAGACTTGTACCACCTTGTACACGTGTCACCACCGTTCCAGGTGTTCAGCAAGCCCCACACGCTAAGGGAAAGGCTCTCGCACCGTCCCGCGAAACAGGCATGAAGGAACCACGGGCAGGACGGCCCCTCTGAGTGAACCAGAGGGAATCCATTTTGCAAGGAACAACCAGACACGTAGCCAGCAGTGCACCCCCCCTCCATCTGCATGACTAACGACCCATCGGAAGCCTCCGAGATATCAGCAACGAAAGATTGCTCCTCCAGCATTGCAAAAGGACTCGCCCGGATGCAGCTGTTTGCGCCTTTGTTTCCAGCTCAATAATCCCATCAATGATCGTTTCCCGTGTCCCCCGGAATTGCGCAAGTCAATAGGTTTAGGTTAGCCCGTCTAAATCGCCCATCGCCCCACCTTAGCAGCCGACCATTAAGGTCTTTGTCCACCTTTGTTCACCATGGGAACCACGAGGGGATAATCCCATCATCCCCCACCCCAAAAAGAGTATAACTGGGGTCTCTCTCATCCATAAGCTAGCTCGCTCTCTCCCTCCCACACTTGCTGTTACTCTGTCGGTTTGGGTAGCAATGTCAGACCACATAGCTCTCCAGCCTCGCTGGTTAAGCCACGGGAATCCCTACCCCTTCCCCCTCCTTTAGTTGCACAGAACCTTGGACGCCCCCTCTTCTGGATCAGTATTTCCCCTCTTTGAGGGAATCTGCCACATTGGCGAACATCTCTACTCTACCACCTTTTATTCTCTAGGCTCTGTGTGTGTTTTGTAAGAATCTGTTTTGTTTGTGTGTAAACATATAATCAAGTAAACACCTTTTAATTTTAATTCCATTGCTTCCGCCTTGTTTCGTGATCACGGTACAGACTCTGGTAGACACAGGATAGATCCTGCTTAAGTTATGTCATTTGCCAGTTATTGATTTGCTAATTCCCCATAAAAATATTCATAACTGAGCAATTTGGCTAACATGAGCTAGTTCAGAATTTTCTGTTCCTGCCAAGGTCTTAAAGAAGTATGTAGGAAGGGAAGGGAATAGGGTCACCTGAAGCTCTCCAGATGATAGACACCACTCCATTGCCATCAGATTTTGAATTCAAACCCTGGATAGGTATGAGTCCAAATTTCACTAGCTTGCTCCTTTGATCTGAACATTTTTGCTTCTCCCTTAAGAGAAATGAACCCATGAGTTTTTAATTTCACACCATTTCCCTGGAGTCAAATCTTTCCTGTTAAAATGCATGCCTTTTTGCAACATTACTCGGGCAATGTTTGCATGTAAATGACATAAAATGGCACTGAAGCGCCGTAAAAGAAGCAAAAAAGAATCAGCATCAAAAATTAGGCAGGCAGAAATGGATGACCACCGTAGTGTGCAGAGTCTAAATAATTAAAACTGATCAGGACATGTTGAGAGGCTTTTAAAAACAGCATCATGAATGATCACAATGCTCACTTTCAACAAACTGCTACAGCCAACTTCTTCTTTAAAGGCAAATCTGTCTCTGAAGTCATCACAGTTACAGAGGTGAGCAGAACCTCTTCGCAGTAATGAGTGACTTTTGCTTCTCAGACTGCACTACAGTAGTTCCATCTTCCGTCCGCTAGCAATGAATTGTGGATGAAACAAACAGAGTGGCGTGCTGGTTGCAGATCAGCAGCTTTAGGCTTCCCCTATAAATGAGACAATAATTACTTTGTGATTCCCACTGCATTTGGACTTTGGAGATTTTACTCTGGAGAACATGAACGGTTCAATAACGTTTTGCCTCTGCAGAAGAATGAAGACGCACGTGAAGAGAACAGCATTGATCAGAAAGGGATGAGAGAAAAATGGTACAAAAAAATCCCCACTGAAATTGGAGATACTATAACAGAACAGCAGCTGACATGCTCGGAAGTCCCATATGTTCCCCTAGGTCAGTGCTGTAACCCCAGGAATGGTACTATGATCTATGCCCTTCTCTCTTCCTTCAAATCCTTCCTCAAGACCCATCATTTCCTTCAGGCTTTTGGTTCACCAGCTTATTTATTATCATGATTTTATCCACCTTTCCTTCAAGGAGCTCAGAACGGTCCAAAGCGTTCTCCCTCCTCCATTATATCCTCGAAGCAACCCTGTGAGGTAGGTCAGACTGAGAGAAAGGGCTCGGGTCAAAGATGACCCAGTGAACTTCACAGTTGAGTGGGGATTCAAACCCAGGTTTGCTCCTTCCTAGCTCAGCATTCTAACTACCACAGCTTGTTATTCCACATTTCTTTCCTTCTTTCTCTCACCTGTTGTCTCTTAGATCATGTTGGGTAGCCATGTTAGTCTGTCTGTAGCAGTAGAAAAGAGCAAGAGTCCACTAGTAACTTAAAGACTAACAAAATTTCTGGCAGGGTATGAGCCTTCGTGAGTCACAGCTCACTTCCTGAGGTATTAACTAGAGTCATTCTGAAGGGGTCCCCCCCTCCTCCATAGAGAAGCATTTAAACTTTACAATGCTTCTCTTTGGAGGAGGAGGAGGCTGACCTCTTTGGGATCCCATAAAATTGGATCCTTTGTCCCAAACTTTACCAAACGTTGGGGTTCATGCAAGGAGAGTCACTTGAAGCTATTCTGCGAATTTGGTGACTCTACCTCCAAAAATGCCCCCACAGGAGCTTTGAAATAATCCCCATAGATTACAATGAGCCCAATTTTTTTCAGTAAATCCGGGAATAAAGCTGAAATACCCCTTTACCGGTATGGGTATTTGGCTTATTCTGGGTTCACCCCCCCCCCCAAATTGAGCCCAATAAACCCAAACCCAAAATTTACCGAATTTTTTTTTTTTGCACAATCCTACAACTACTGCTTGACATCAGACGCAAGGGTGGTTAATCACACCTTTGCTAGAGAACAAGCTCATTAGCCTTTCAATTGGGAACCCCATGGAAGCAGGCAAACTGCGGACTTATTCCTGTTGGGTGAGAAGCTGCATTGAACAAAGGAAATGTGACATACACATAACATTGAATTTCAAATGTTGCTTCTTCTCAAAATGGAGTTTTGCCCACTGAAAATGTAAGCCAGCTGAAAAAAAGCAAAAACTTTAATAACTATAGCCAATGTTTTACTGGGCAAAATAAACCTCCTTGTAAATAGAGGTCTTGTTATTTCCCTTTTTAAAATGTTGGCACTACCGAATTGATAAATATAAGACAGTTTCCCACAATTTATTAAACTTTTCCCCAAATAAAGCTTTCATTTTCTGATGTGTTTACTACTGTGCTGCCAATTCTCTCGGCTTTTGTTATGCTATATTTCTCTTTGGAGTGGAGGGACTCTAAATTTTTAAATTCTGATCAATGAAATAGCCTGCCTTGGAAGTGCTGAGCCAGCATTTACCACTTCTTCTATCTCCAGATAGCTCCAGGCACTCAAAAAGATATTCTGCTGGGATCCAGACTGGGAATAGGAATAAATGTTTACAGGTTTACCAGGATGGGGTGTATTGCGACTATGAATTATGCACAAGAGAGCCTTCACATACTTTGTTCACCAAATGGTATGCTTCCAGGGATTGTGGTGCCTTTTATCCACAGGAAACTGTTGGGTGTGGGGAAAAGTCACAGGTCAGGTGCAACGGAAGAGTCCCCAGTCAGCCCAAGGGCCAGGGAGCTAGTGGGTCAGAGCTAGGCAATGGGCAGATAGCAGCTGCACGAGACCATTTTGGATAGAGAAAATGGTGCAGGGGGGAAGACTTAAGTCCCCCTCAACTCATGCAAAATCCTCAACCCACTCAAAACTAGGCCCTGTATGCATGGATTTTAAAAAAGGCTCAGGTGTAGTGTGGTGTAGTGGTTAAGAGTGGTGGTTTTGAGTGGTGGACTCTGATCTGGAGAACCGGGTTTGATTCCCCACTCCTCCGCATGAGCAACGGCTAATCTGTTGAACGGGATTTGTTTCCCCACTCCTACACATGAAGCCAGCTGGGTGACCTTGGGCTAGTCACAGCTCTCTTAGAGCTCGCTCAGCCCTGGCTACCTCACAGGGTGTCTGTTGTGGGGAGGGGAAGGTGATTGTAAGCCGCTTTGAGTCTCCCTTAAGTGGTAGAGAAAGTCGGCATATAAAAACCAACTCTTCCTCTTCTTCTTCCTCCTCCTCCCAGCATCTTCTCTGGTTTGGTACCCAGAAGGCCAAGTACTCACCTACCTGCAAAGCAGATTGTTTCCCCAGCCTCTGCTCCTGGAGATGATACCCTCTCCCCACCTACCCTCTCCCCACCTACCTCACAAGGTAGCCCCACCTACCTCACAAGGTGTCTGTTGTGGGGAGGGGAAGGTGATTGTAAGCCGCTTTGAGTCTCCCTTAAGTGGTAGAGAAAGTCGGCATATAAAAACCAACTCTTCCTCTTCTTCTTCCTCCTCCTCCCAGCATCTTCTCTGGTTTGGTACCCAGAAGGCCAAGTACTCACCTACCTGCAAAGCAGATTGTTTCCCCAGCCTCTGCTCCTGGAGATGATACCTTCTCCCCACCTACCCTCTCCCCACCTACCTCACAAGGTAGCCCCACCTACCTCACAAGGTGTCTGTTGTGGGGAGGGGAAGGTGATTGTAAGCTGCTTTGAGTCTCCCTTAAGTGGTAGAGAAAGTTGGCATATAAAAACCAACTCTTCTTCTTCTTCTTCTTCTATTTCCAATCATGTGCCAATTTTATTCATGCCAGAGCTGCATGGAAAACTTGTCACCACATAAAACAATTAACACACCAATTGCCTCTTTTGCCAGCTGTATTTGCATAGGGAGCTTGTGTGTTTCCCAAACATGAGGGGAATGTGAAACTTGTATTTGAACCATGATGGTCTTGCAAAGGAGGAGAAAGTGCAAAAATGCTGACACTTCCTATTCAGCCTGCCACACCAGCATGTCTGCAGCAGATCTCTGTGCCTAGGATAATTAAACCAAAAATGACATATTCTTTTAAGTTGCAAATAAACCAAAGTATTAAAAAATCAAATTAAATCTAGAATTTTGTATACACCAGGAAGTCGTTAGGAACAGTTTTTTCATTAAAAGGAAAATAAAGATGTCATTCAGCAGGCAACTCCAAATATTTCAAACAAATAAACTGCTGGCGTCTCCTAATTGATCAATACCACCTGGGCATGTTTGGAGAAGGGTGAATACATCTGGGGTTGTCAACCTTTCCAAGTGAGGAACTTGTAAAGCCGCTGCAGTAATGAGAAGATTTATGTCTTTCCCCATCTTCCGTCTACCTAAAACAAATTAACTTCATGCTGCTGCTGTAATGATGGAAGTAATCAGGGAAATGTTAATCAAGGAGACTATAACACTGAAATGGTCTGAGAAATGAATTACCTTAAATGAATGTTCAAACTGGGTAATAATTTCATTGCAAGATCTGCAAATGAGGAACTCAACAGACACTATATCTAATCTATATCTATATAGAAAGCCAGCATGGTGTAGTGGTTAAGAGCGGTGGACTCTAACCTGGAGAACCGGGTTTGATTCCCCACTCCTCCACATGAGTGGTGGACGCTAATCTGGTGAACTGTATTTGTTTTCCCACTCCTCCACATGAAGCCAGCTGGGTGACCTTGGGCTAGTCACACTCTCTCAGCCTCACCTACCTCACAGGATGCCTGTTGTGGGGAGGGGAAGGGAAGGTGATTGTAAACAGGCTTGATTCTTCCTTAAGCAGTAGAGAAAGTTGGCACATAAAAACCAACTCTTCTTCTATATCTATGGTTTTTATGCATGGCTGTTTCACTCACGGTCACTCCTTCAATGACTCGGAGTCTTTGTGTTGATTATGCATGCCATTTCTGACCGTCAGAGGTTGCCTCCCTCTCCCCTTGCATTTTCCTCACATTTTGCCTGCATTTTCAAATTTGAGATAAAACAGGACTCTGAAAATGTGGACAAAATGCAAGGAAATGCAAGGGGAGAGCGGGGCAACCTCTGACGGTCGGAAATGGCATGCATGATCAACACAAAGGCCCCAAGTCATCAGAGGGGTGACAGCCAGTGAAACAACCATTTATAAAAGCTGTATATCTATATCCATCTCTCTCTCTGTGTGTGTACATATATAGTCATTAATGAGTTCTATTTATGGTGGTCTGAATAGATCTTACCAGCTCCCAAAAATGAATATCACGTGGCTCTAGGGTTGCCAGGTTCCTCTTCGCCAACGGTGGGAGGTGCTCTCAACCACCACACCATGCTAGCACTTAACTGGTGGGCTGGACAATATGGGTGGAATCATCCCTTAAGGCACCCTGTACCCCCAAGCTATTTAGGGCTTTGAAGGTAACAACCAGCCCTTGTGCCTAGAATTGTGAATTGTTCCCCAGAAACAAATGAGCAGCCACTTAATTGTCTGCCATCAACTCACAACCTCAGAACCATGGGGTTTTCAAGTCAAAAGATGAGTGGAGTTGGTTTGCCACTGCCTTCCTCTACATAGCAACCCCAGTCTTGGTGGTCTCCCATTCCAGTACTATCTATGGCTGATCCTGCTTCGCTTCCAAGCTCTGATGAGATCAGGCTAGAGTGGGCTATAAGGCTGCTGAGCAGCCATTTGCAGTGTTACAATTTCTGATGCCATGTATTATTTATTGTCAACAGAAAATAGGTCATTTTGTGTGTGTGCTTGTAAGCAAATTGTAAGTTTCCCTTCACATTTCTTGTGTGGTTGCTTGCTATTTGCGTTAGCAATCCACAGCCATTTTACTAGATTGAGGAACTGAAGGATTTGGGTTGTTGTGATTGCTAGATGACTGTAGAAAGCACCAGCTGGCCAGCAGGGCAGTCTTCTGCAGAGTAACACCCTCCTAAGCCCATTTACTCTGTTTAGGATTGTGCTGTAGCTATGGGTTAAAAAACACACCACATGAACACATGAAGCTGCCTTATACTGAATCAGACCCTCGGTCCATCAAAGTCAGTACTGTTTACTCAGACTGCCGGCAGTGGCTCTCCAGGGTCTCAAGTACAGGTCTTTCACATCACCTACCTACGCAGTCCCTTTAACTGGAGATGCTGGGTATTGAATCTGGGACCTTCTGCATGCCAAGCAGATGGTTTGATACAATATGGACTTGAAATGTATCCTTTGAAAACTGGGTCTGTGGCCAGGATAATGGCATGCCAGTGGCCAACTTGGCAGGGGGACGGGTCATCGCTGGCCATTATGTGGTGGACAAACCAAAGGAATTTCAAGGTAAAACATCAACAGGTTTTAGCAGAGCATGTGATAAAACTCTTATATTGCTTTAGCTGTTTTTCCTAATCTATTTTTGTGAAACACTAAAGGATATGGAGATCCAGGCAGTCACCCCTGTGATAGCTTTAGTGTTTCATTTTTGGAGCATTTGTTTAACTACAAAACTTAAGATGATTTGTGGGCAAAATATCTTATAAGAAATAATCATCTCTGCAGCTCAATCTCATTTTTAATGCTAGCCATTTCTCCCTCAAGGCGCGTTCCCTCTCATCCAGAGTTTTAGCAAAAGCTATTAAAATTGGCATGAAGCTGTCTTGTAGTAAGTAATGGAGCTGTGTATAAAAACCCAGCAGAAATAGATGAAATTTAATATGCTGCGCTTTGGAAAACACTTTTGATCCTAACTCTTTGTCCTTTTTTAATTAGGGGATAAGTAATTAATATTCATATAATTGTGCCTTTGTGCAAATTCCTCTTTGCCTCTATATCTTGCTGTGCATACATAAATCTCACCACCACGAACAAAAAAAAAGAGAGGAAGTTTATATCTTCTGGAGTTCCATGAATCAATATAGTTTTCATTCCGAGTTCCATTTCTATGACTTATGGCTTGATCTTAAAATTTGCTGCAGAAAAAAACAGAATCCATTTGTTGGGGCTTTTTGACTGCTGTGTAAGAGCAATATCAAAAAGCATGATGTTAGCCTTATGTTACCGGGGTGTTACAGTTAGGGATGCTGTGAATTTCATGTCAAATGTGTTTGACAGTCAAGCTCGCCATGTTCAAATGAGACAGTTGCCTAGCCCTAGTCTGATCGATTGGCAGCAAACAACTCAAATTCTTGCTGAAGTAATTGGCATCATGGTTTCTTCAAAACTGCACATGGGCAAAGCACTGCCAATCCAAGCAGATTGGCAGCCACTAATGAAGAAGAACAGTTGGTTTTTATATGCCGACTTTCTCTACCACTTAAGGGAGACTCAAACAGGATTAAAATCACCTTCCCCTCCCCTCCCCACAACAGACACCCTGTGAGGAAGGTGGGGCTGAGAGAGCTCTAACAGAGCTGTGACTAGCCCAAGGTCACCCAGCTGGCTTTGTGAGTAGGAGTGGGGAAACAAATCCAGTTCACCAGATTAGCACCCACCGCTCATGTGGAGGAGTGGGGAATCAAACTCGGTTCTCCAGAACAGATTCCACCGCTCCAAACCACTGCTCTTAACCACTACACCACCCTGGCTACACCATGATGGACTACTTAGATTAATACTGAAGGGTAGGATGTTTTCTAAACACAGCCTTTATTGATTGTTTATTTATATCATTTGGGACTGATTTAACCATCTAGAAGAAGAGTTCATTTTTATACCCCACTTTTTATCTACCATGAGGAGTCGCAAAATGGCTTACAATCACCTTCCCTTCCTCTTGCACAAAAGGCACCCTGTGAGGTAGGTGGGGCTGAGAGAGTTTGGAGAGAAGTGTGACCAGCTCAAGGTTATCCAGCAGGCTTCATGTGGAGGGGTTCATGTGGTTCTCCAGTTGAGAGTCTGCCACTCATGTAGAGGAGAGGGGAATCAAACACAGTTCTGCATCCACATGACAAACCACCATTTCCCTTGCTTTTTTATGGTGCCTGTTATACCACAGGAAGGCTTTTGAAATTTTTAGGGTTGCTGGGTCCAGACCTGGAGATGGTGCGGATACGTTTAGAATTATAGAATCATAGAGTTGGAAGGGTCCACCAGGGTCATCTAGTCCAGCCCCCTGCACAATGCAGGAAATTCCAAACTACCTCCCCCCCACACCCCCAGTGACCCCTACTCCATGCCCAGAAGATGGCTAAGATGCCCTCCTTCTTATGATTTGCCTAAGGTCACAAAACAAGCATTGCTGACAGATGGCCATCCAGCCTTTTCTTATAAACCTCCAGGGAAGGAAGTTTAGAACTGAGTTAAGCTACTGCTGCAGCACCTCTATTCCTCCACCCAGTCATCTTTATTAGATTGATAACCCTTTTAAAAAGCAATTGCAGCGTTTCAACATTTTGTCTTTGAAGACAAGAAGCCTGCTCAGAGTACCTTCCATTCAGGAGGTCAAGTTGGCAACAGTGAGGTTGCCCTCAGCAGTTGCCCCAGTTTTGTGAAATGACATCAATAGCTACTAGCCATGGTGGCTAAAAGGAACCTCCATATACAGAGGCAGCAAACCTCTGAATATACCAGTCCTAGGAGGCAGCATCCCGAGAAGGCTTTGGCCTATTCATAGAATAAAATCATAAAATTATAGAATTTGAATAGGCTATACAGACTATCTATCATCCATCTATCTATCTATCGATCGCATTTTAGCCCACTTTTCTCCAAAACTGGACTCAAGGTGGGTTATGATGATAATAAAAACTATGCACAGTTAAAACCCATAAGAACCTAACAAATGCATATAATGAAAATGTTAATTCAGTGGACTGAATTAGCTTTTAGGCTGATTCTAAACCAAGGATGCTCAAACACCTACATATTTGGATTGCAGTCTGACCACAAATTGCAAACGGCATCCTCAAACTCTGTGAAAACTGTTGACTTGTTTCTCAAATGCTGGAAACTGGGTGGCAAATGTGTTGCACTTTAAGAGTTCTCACACTGCTTTCCCCACACTAGTTTCTCATCCATCATCTTTGTTACATGTCATAAAATCAATAAAACGTAGAGAGGTGTTTTGACCCTGCTGGGATGGTGGTAGAAAAACTTCCATGGCTTTTCTCTCTATTTTAGTGTTTTTCCTTTTGCCTGGCTGATTCAATGATCATTTATGGGAGTGTTTGTATCCAGACTGCAAGTACTTTACATATGCATGTCCTTGCCTGTTTTGCCACACCTGTACCCCACCTATCTGCACCAATGTACCAGGCTGAAAACAACAACTTACCAGTGATGTGCTTTCCTCAGTTGTCTCAACCCTGCTAAGATGCAGGGCTTGTCTATAAACCCTATAAAATAAGATTGCCAGCTGCCTGGAGTAAAAAACCTCCTGCCCCCCTAATAAAGACTTAATAGTCTGTTTCCTGGGAGGGAAGGCAGCATAGTATAGCCTGATCATGTCAGATCTTGGAAGCTAAGCAGGGTCAGCCCTGGTTAGTATGTGGATGGGATTCCACCAAGGAATGCCAGGGTTGCTATGCAGAGGAAGGCAATGGCAAACCACCTCTGAAGAGAAGAAGAAGAGTTGATTTTTATATGCTGACTTGTATTATTACAGTATTATTGGTTAGATGATCAACAATGGCACACCTGAGCATTTCCAGCAAGCCAGTAGGACCTCGTAATTTGTTAGTTGTTCCTAGAACTTCATTTCTTGATGCCTGTATTTGATTCAATTTGTTAGATTCTCAAGGAAATGGTTTCACGTATGGGTATCTGAATACCTTTGACAATGTAGACCAATGCAAAGAATTCAGCTTGCTTATCTGCCATTTCCCTACCCTCCTCAGTATTCCTTTCACATCTTCGTGTTCTAGTGATCCAATGGCCTTTGGTTGTTTTCCTGCTTCTGATATGTAAACAATTCTTTATTATTTGGTTTAATGTTTCAGCAACAAGATCTTCAAATCCCTTCCTCCCCCCCACATTTCCTTATTGTAAGCTAACATCTATAAATCAACTGAGCAGGCCCACCAGTAGGGTTGCCAACCTCCAGGTACTCGCTAATCTGTTTAGAAATAATATCTCAACACGCAGCCACTTATAAACCTTTTTTAAATATATTTTTCTCATGCCTTCATTAGCGAATAGTACCAGTCAACAATGCTATTATAACCACGATCACAAATCCTAAACAAAACTTATAACTCATACAAGTCTGTTACAATAATAGAGACAGAGTTGATATACTGTCCACAATTTTCTCACATGTCCATTTCCCAAGAAGGAATCATGCCGATGCTATGGTCCTCCGTGCTGTATTGCAATGTATTTTCTGAAAGTCAGCTGCTTGTGGCTGACCTATAGGATTCCTTTTTCCAAAGCCGTCCCACAGTCCGTTTCCAAACATCACTGCGGTGGGTATAATAATCCAATGCAATATGACAAGCAACTGGTTATGCCTTGTTTCGCTGGTCTCGCTTCCTCAGATATATATTGTATTGTTTCATCCGATCACAATTTTGTGATTCAAAGTTCCATGTCTTTAAGCTAAGCGCTTACAAGGCTAACTTGTCTCACTGATTTCAATGCATCTTAAGCACAATGAGATCTCTCTCTGCTAGGGCCACGGATTCTGCATGCTTTAAGGGTGGGAGAAAACCTAAATTCAGCAGAAAGAGTAAGTGAAAATAAATGTGCATATAATTGTTTTCTAGTTCCAAGATTTCCGAAGAATTTGGAGTCAGAACAAGTATGTTGGCTGTGGTTACAGAGAGAAAAGAAGGGATCAGAGAGTTGCCACCATCCTAAACAGAATGAAAAGGTGCAACTCTGCTTAGGATGGCACTGTAAAAGATATGAATATTAGCTGAGCAAAATGGTCAGAAAGATCAGATGGGATCTTTGGCCCCACCCAACTGACCATGATATATTTTCTGAGCTGGCTTTTTTGTCTTTGTTCATCATATTTCTGAGTTGCTCTCAGCATATCACCATTTTTTAAAAAAAATCAGGGGTGCCAAAGCCCAAGCAAGATACCCCATTCTATCCTTGCATTATATCTCCTTAGTTGCATGGAATATACTCAGCTGCAAGTAGGCATACACTTCACAATATGTTGTTTTTGTCTCTTCCAATGGATGCTCTGACAATTAAATCATCATTTGAAATCAACTCATGAACTTATTTCCTTAGCTTGGGTAAAATTTGGGGCTTTATGAATACTCTGAAAAAAGGTAAATGATTTAGCACAACAAAAGGAGACTGTGTATGACTTTCTCTAATGGATTTGGGCAGAAGAAAGTAAGTTATGTGGACCTCCTAAAGGATAGTTTATTGTGTAGAGTACTATATGCTACCGCTGCAAGCTGAGAGACTATCATATGCTGGAAAAGGGAAAAAGTAAGATCGAGGTGTCTAAATATTGCTTGGGAACCCTTTTTATAGTTGTGAAATTATCTCATTCTCCATCAGCTATAAATTTCACACTCTTAATTCAACTATTGACGCATATCATTAGGTGAAATATCACAGCTTCCAGCTTGGAAGCAGGGCATAAGATTGGCAGGAAGACTTTCTACACTTTCAAAATGGCTCATGATGGAGTTGGCATAGCACCCAGGTATTTATATCCTACTTTTATCATAACAGGACACGTCCGTTACTGACAGTTCTGGACGATCCGTTTCCCTAAAGGGATACATACTTGTCTCTGAAATAATCCTGCTCCAAAATAACTAGAAATGATGCTTCTTGTAGGCATGTGGAAAGATAATGTGAGAAGGTAAAGCAGAGAGCTAGAGTGGTATAGGGATTAGAGTGCCAGATTAGGAATGGGGAGAACCAGATTCAAACCCCTACAACCCTGCAAATCACTGGGTGATCTTGGGCCACTTATTCTATAACCTACATCCCAGAACTGTTGTGAAGACAAAATGAAGAAGGAGAGAGATCCAGCCATAGCATCTTGAGTTCCTTGTGTGTGTGTGTGTGTTAAGTGCCGTCGAGTCGCTTCCGACTCATGGCGACCCTATGAATGAAAGTCCTCCAAAATGTCCTATCTTTGACAGCCTTGCTCAGATCTTGCAAATTGAGGGCTGTGTCTTCCTTTATTGAGTCAATCCATCTCTTGTTGGGTCTGCCTCTTTTCCTGCTGCCCTCAACTTTTCCTAGCATGACTCTCTTTTCCAGTGACTCTTGTCTTCTCATAATGTGACCAAAATACAATTTTAGCTTCTAGGGTCAGTTCAGGCTTGATTTGATCTAGAACCCACTGATTTGTTGTTGTTTTTGGCTGTCCACGGTATCCGTAACACTCTCCTCCAACACCACATTTCAAAGGAATCTACTTTCTTCCTATCAGCTTTTTTCCTTGTAAAAGAATAAAAATGCAATAGGGGGAACATTAACTGTAAAAAAGGTGGACTGCTACTGATGCTATATGCAGGAGAGCTCCCCATTTACTGAGGCAGAAATAACCCTGACCCCAATGTGCCTTTGGCATTCAACACAGCAAAAACAATAGTGTGTGTTTTTAAATTCTTGGGTGCATGCTTTTGGGAGTCCTTGGCCCATCCAGGGTGTCAGGGATTTGAGACACAGGAATGTCATCCATACTCAAGGTGTTTGCTGTGAGTGTAATACTGGCATATGTGCAACAATCTTGCCTGCGATGTCAAGTGTGTGGAGCCACTGTGACTCTGCTGTTCATTTCCCACAGCCCTCTGAACATCCCGTCACACAACATGTTTCTATGGAGGCACAACTCTGACGCATGATCATGGTGAGCCAAACCACACACTACATTTTTTGGTGAGCCAGACTTGACTTCCTCGGGAGGTGGTAAGCTCTCCTTCTCTGGAGGTTTTAAAGAAGAGGTTAGATGGCCACCTGTCAGCAATGCTGATTCTGTGACCTTAGGCAGGTGATGAGAGGGAGGGCACCTTGGCCATCTTCTGGTCACAGGGTGTGTGTGTGGGGGGAGGTAGTTGTGAATTTCCTGCATTGTGCAGGGGGTTGGAATTGATGACCCTGGTGGTCCCTTCCAACTCTATGATTCTATGATCCTATGACTTACACAACAGCTGCAGGGAAAGGCATTTTTAGTCCCCAGGAACCCAGTTCTGCTCAGAACTACTGGGTGGGGTAGGGTGGGGGTAGGAGTGGCTCCTACCTTTCCCCCACAGCACTTTTGTGAAGCTGAAACAGCCCCTGCCATGAGCTATTTGCATAACTTTGGAGCTCCACGGGGAGTATTCCCAGCACCTGAAGCTCCGAAGTTATGCTAGTAACTTCTTGCTGGGGACATTTCAGCTCAGGAAAAGAGCATGGAGGGTGTGATGGATACAGGGTTAAATGTAAGCACTGAGACTAAGGAACTCTGTCAGCCAATGCCTGCAGGTGGTGGGTTAGGGTTGCCAGGTCCCTCTTCACCACTGGCAGGAGGTTTTTGGGGTGGAGCCTGAGGAGGGCGGGGTTTGGGGAGGGGGAGGACTTCAGTGCCATAGAGTCCAATTGCCAAAGGAGCCATCGGTTCTCCCGGTGAACCGATCTCTAACGGCGGGAGATCAGTTGAAATAGCAGGAGATCTCCAGGTAGTACCTGGGGGTTGGCAACCCTACAGTGGGTGGAGTGTGGTGTGCTGATAAGAGCCTTCTTGGAGGGAGTGAGAAGTTCTTGATCCTTTAGCTCTGAGCTCCTGAACCGTGCAGTTGTGTGCGGAGACTCTAAGAACCTGTGTGTTCATATATTACCTAGCGTGTATAAACCAAACCTGAGTGGTGACAAGGGGAAGATTGTGGTAGACCGAGATAACCCTTTCTTCAGTCACTAAGTGGGAGGTGGCTCCTGAAATAGGGAGACTCCTCACTCAGTGGTTTGGAGGGAAAGATTTGTTTTCCACAGGAGGTGGGCAAGTCTGAGGAGTGGGAAAGGTTGTGGATAAACCTCCACTCTCTGGTATTCGGTGTGCTAGGGTGAACTGAGTCCACACTGAGTATATAGAGTATGATGAATAAAGTCTGAATATTTATTGAATAACCTGAAGAGTCTGTACTGAGAACTAAGTACTGTGCCTGTAACCATTTAAGATTTGAACTGTTCCTAACCAACTAAGCTTTGTGCCTCTATTGAAGAAAAGCAATCAATCTATCTACCTCTCTGTAAATATTAAACTTCAATTTATATTAATTATTATAAAATCAGTTTCAGCCTCTAAGCCTCTCAATTTCACGGGGCGGGGGGGGGGGGAGGAAAGGGAAGCTTTCTCCTCACACAAACAAAGGTGACGAGGTGTGGGGTTTAAGGAATATTAAAAACGCCTCACAATTATGGGTAACAGAAGAAAATTTTTTGAGTGTTCAAAAGGGAAGAAGGACCCTCACAGAGGGGAAGGCAGGAGCTCTTCCTCCCCCATGCCAGTTCTGAACAGAATTGCCCTCCTGGGGGCTTTGAAAATGCCTTTCCCAGTATCTGCTGTGTGACTGCAGGAAAAATGAGTTGAGTCTTGGGAACCCCAGCCCGACTCGCCCAAAAAATAAAATAGAAGTAACATAGGTTCTTGTAGGTTATCCGGGCTGTGTAACCGTGGTCTTGGTATTTTCTTTCCTGACGTTTCGTCAGCAGCTGTGGCAGGCATCTTCAGAGGAGTAACACTGAAGGACAGTGTCTCTCAGTGTCAAGGGTGTAGGAAGAGTAATATATAGTCAGAAAGGGGTTGGGTTTGAGCTGAATCATTGTCCTGCAAAAAGTAACAAAGGTAATGTGCTAACCTGTAAGTATCAAGATAATGTGCTAATGAGGGTGTGGTATGTTAATATGGAACCATTGTATCCTGAAGTGATCTGTTAATGTGTGAAATCCAAAGCTAATCTGCATGGTATTGTTGACTGTAGTCTTTGTTAGTCTGGAGGTTTTCAAGACAGGAAGCCAAGCCTTATTCATTCTTAAACTCTCTTCTTTTCTGTTAAAGTTGTGCTGATGTTTATGAATTTCAATGGCTTCTCTGTGCAACCTGACAAAATAGTTGGTAGAATTGTCCAGTCTTTCAGTGTCTTGGAACAAGACCCTGTGTCCTGTTTGTGTCAGTCCATGTTCAGCCACTGCTGAAGTAACATAGTTTGGGCCCCGGTTTGTGCCATCGAAAGCAGAGGATGGTGCTTCCCATTTGTAACTCTCCTGGTGCGACTTGGGAAAGGTAATAAAATTCACACGCAAAAGGCTTTGCAAGCATAATTTAACATTCCCCAAATAACTGCCTTGATAGATACCTGCAAATATGGCAACTACCTTCTCTCTCAGTTTAATATCGCAGTTCTCCAGGAAGCATCCATCTCAGAGAAGATTTTGAAAGATAATCTAGCAAGCCTGCATTTACCACAGGGATATTTATAAGGATGTAACACATAAATTAGTTCCACCTTTAGTAGGTCTATAAATATACTTCTAGGCGTAGACACTGAGGCGCCTCCTCCTCTAATCTGCAAGACGTGATCCGATGACTGCAGTTATTTTGAAACATCCTTCAGCCTTCCTATTTCTGTCTTCACAAAGGGACCAAAGGGCTTATAAATGGTGATCACAACCAAAGGAAAAGTTGTCTTGTGAGTTAGACATTAGCCTGACATAGCAGAACAGCATTTTGGTTCCTGCACACATCCCAAATTTGCTTCCTTGGAGATCCTGGGGTCAGTTACATAGGACCTGATCCATCTTCTGCTTTTTCCTTATTCCATGTCTATTTAAAGAATCTCTATGTAGAACAGAAGCAGCCATGTGTCCCTAGGGCACATAGTAACACGGATTTAAACAGAAGCTGTGATGCGAATTGTTATGATCATCATTGTGAGGGAGGAAGGATATCGATCGCTAGTATGTGTAAGACATTGGTTGCCAAGTCAAAGCCCCAGACCAATGCAGACTCTAGCCTCCCAACTTCAAATTATGGTTCACATAACATCCACTTGTAAATCCATGCATGATTATGGTGATGGTAACTGGGACAGACAACAGGCGAGCACAATGAAGCAAGATAAACCCCCTGATTTCAAGGCAGATTGCAAGTCAACTGACTAGAACAGGTTTAGGGAGGAACCCATGGATAACTGGCAGATAGGCAGGAATTGGAGATAGGACAGGCAGGCCTTGGATTGCCAATGAGTCTCATCTCAGTTTTGAGGTCACTTTGGAAATTCCTGCTTAGACATAGAAGCCCAGGAATTTTGCTGGAAGCAAAAAGAATTCTATGCACACACCTTGCAGGCTTATATTGAGTTAGACCATCTGTCTATCAAGGTCAGTATTGTCTACTCTGACAGCGGCTCTCCAGGCTCTCAGGTCGAGAGGTCTTTCACATCACCTACTAACCAGACATTTTAAACTGGAAATGCTGAGATTGAACCTGGGACATTCTACATGCAGCGTAGATGCTCTACAATTGAACCTTGGATCATCCACAGAAATAGTGACATTTTTCAAGGTATGTGTGTCCAAGCAGATCCCTCAATTGCAGCTGAGTTTTGTATAAAGCAAATGTCAAAGAGAAATGGGAGGTTCCAAGGAATTGTAAGGGGAGCAGAAAGAATTTCGCCGAGACTGCATGAAATTTCTCCATGCCATTCTATGTATCATTAATCCAAGTCATTAAGTGCCCAGTTGTAGGAAATGACCCGTAATGAAACGCCCACTTTATCTCCCAGTTAGTCTCTTGTTATGTACCAAGTGACTGATAAGGGTGAGAAGGCTGGTAGCCAATAGATGATAAGGAACAAGAGACCTGAGGCTTGTCAGTATCTGGGGTGTGATACAAGCCTGGATTTGGTCAGAAGAGCTACAGCATCATAAGAACACACAAAGCTGCCTTATACTGAATCAGACCATTGGTCCATCAATGAGTTTAGTTATCAGTCTCTGTGATTGCAGGCTGGGAAGGTAACTGTAAATTTCATGCCAATGTAAATGCCAAACACCCATTTCATGGTCCAAGGAAAGAGAGAGGGTTTTTTTTTTTTTGTCAAACCAATGTAATTGTCAGGCCCTTCCTAAACGAATGGATCTCATCTGGTTTGGGTCGGTCTGTCACAAGATCTTTTCCAATGAAATTATTACACATCCTTTCCTGAAATCACTGATTTCTACCCTTTTGAACAGATTCCATTTCTGACTCCTATGGCTCCTTCCCACGTCCATAACTGAATCTATGTTGGTCCCTTCTCACCCAGTTGGAGTCTGGCTGTTCAAAGCTAGACAGATGAAATCTTTTTTCTTTGCCTGGTTCTACACACAGGATTAACACGCGCCATTCATCCATCCATGCGAGCAGCACGAGCATCTGGTCGCACCACAGGAGTCCGGCTGGGAAATGTTCCGTTGCCCTGACTGCAGCTTATAAAGATCAATTTTTAAAATGAATGAATGTTATTCATTCTCCTTGCTGTCAGGGCTGCTCCCTCTGCTTCTCAGCCTGCCTACTACAATTCTGGCATTGGGCTTAGCTGGCGTCTCTGTGCATCCGCATTAGCTGCTGACTGGCAAGAAGCGCAATGGAAGCTAAGAAGACCTGGGATAAAGCTGGTGCTAAGCATGTGTGCTGTAGTATCAGGCCATGGTAGAGTTGCCAACCACCAGGTACTAGCTGCAGATCTCCTGCTATTACAACTGATCTCCAGCCGATAGAGATCAATTCCCCTGGAGAAAATGGCTGCTTTGGCCATTGGACTCTATGGCATTGAAGTCCCTCCCCTCCCTAAACCCCACCCTGCTCAGGCTCTGCCCCAGAAACCTCCTGCTGGTGGAGAGGCGGGATCTGGCAACCCTTGGCCATGGAGATATCAGAGTTATCAGCATGGCTTTATATAGAGTAGGGATTCCCAAACTTTTTGAGCGTGCAGGCACCTTTGAAATTCTGGCACAGGGTGGTGGGTACAACAGAGCCAACCACAAAATGGCTGGCTGAGGAGGTGGTGCCAACCACAAAATGTCCTGGAGGAAGATCATGCATAATTTTAACAGTAATTCTTCAGCCTGAACTCATCCTAGAAGCTAAAATGACTCAATTGAGGCTATCGGAGTCTGAAGAGGGCGAGGTTTGGGGAGGGGAGAGACTTCAATGCCATAGAGTCCAATTGCCAAAGCGGCCATTTTCTCCAGGTGAACTGATCTCTATAGGCTGGAGATCAGTTGTAATAGCAGGAGATCTCCAGCTACAACCTGGAGGTTGGCAACCCTAAGAATCACACTTAGTGCATTTCTGACTTTGCTTCCTTAATGTATCATCCTTAGGTGAATAGTACAGGATATGGGTACCAAAAGCCTTGGTCTTGGCAGCAGACCCAAACGAGCCCCACCAGGAAAGTTCTAGCTCCCATTGTCTTACGCTATTACATGTTCAGCACACACTTTTCCTGATGACTTTGCACCTTTTCGGAAATGGCTGCCTCTTCCAGCCTGCTAGGATAGCTTCGCCGCCTAATGACAGGAAATCACTTTCATTCGCTTTTCCCCCTCCTGGTTTCCTTTTGCAGTTTTCAATTATTTGCAAGGCTGTTGGTTCCCTGGAGGAAATCCCCTTGGAAAGCACAACTGAATAATGTTTACCGACTCATTACTGTTTAAATTGATGCCCAAATATCCTTTGCTTGCTTCGGTACCGTCACTGGGGGAGGGAGAGGGGGAATGGCTGCTGCAGTTACTAATCATTTCCATGCATCCAACAGAAACTTATATACGGCCTTTGGAGGTGAGCCAGTGTGCCTGAAGCCTGCCCCCGTGCCCTGCTGTCTTCCCACCAGCACATCAGGTCTGCATCCCCAACCCACAGAGGTTCCTTTCACCGCGGTTCCCTGACAGCCAGAGTTCGTTTTTGAAAAGTGGCCTCACACTCTTAGATGACAAGGAAGGCAGTTGTGTCGATCACTTCTCTAAAGCTTTAAGCCTTGATGCAGGCAAAGAGCCCAAGCGCAGACAATTGTCCCCTGCTGTTCCCACTGCGTCATTTTTCACTGTCAGTAAAAAAATAAGATGGGTTGAGTTGCTGGGGAAAGCGCACAAAGGAAATCCTTTGGCATCAAGGAAAGAGATCAGAGGTGGAAACACTGGTTTTTTCCGAAGCTCGTGGCCAGAACTTTGGTGGTTGAATCACAAAGTGCAAGAGAGAGGGATCACGCGAGACAGTGAAGCAGCAAAAACCTAAGCGGTGCAGGTCGCATTAAATATTTAACTTGAGCGGAATTTCACAAAAGGTTCTCAGTTGCCTAGTGTTTGTCAGGGATCTAAGTGCCTTTCATTCAAAATTGGCCAGAAACACTGGAAGATACATGCAGTACAGGGTGGATTACAGGGCTCCCCAACCTTTTTGAGCACGTGGGCACATTTTGAATTTTGACCCAATATGGTTGGCTCTGCAACAAAATGGCTGCCACAAATGGCCAGCACAGGAGGTGGAGCAAGCCACAAGATGGTTGCCTCAGCTTAACTCCAGTCACACAGTGTAGATCCTTGTGCAGTAGTGGCAACTGCTGCCAAAGCAACATTTAAAAAAATCTGCACAGCCAATCGGAAGCCTTGCTGGGCAAAAGCCCTACCTGGTCCCACCTACTTCCTGGCTCGTTCCAGAGCCACAGAGCGAGCATACACCTTTCTCGGGTTGAGCTTCGCCCGACCCTTTTCCAAACCCTTCTTCGAGGCTGCCAAACAGGGGAAGCACAGAAGATTGGCTTCTCTCACAGCCAATCACAAAGCAGTGTGTAAAGAGGCAGGGATTCAAGTGCTTCCCGCTTCCTCAGAACTCTTTCTGAGCAAAAGAAAGGCTTTTTTAAAACAAGGCTTCGATTTCTAGCCCCCCTTCTTTCATATTGCTCCGTTTTTTGTTTTTTTTGTTCTTAAAATGCTTTTTTATGCAGCAGTTGGGTTTGGGGGGGAAGGACGTCTTCTCTCAGGGTGAGTTGCGAAGTCAGCCAATTGCAGAGCAGCATTTAAAGGGGTGGGACTTGATTTGAACTTGGGAGACTGCTTTTCTGTATTCATTGCTCCATTAGCACACAGTTTCGTCCCTGATCATTCCAGCCAATGCATACAGTTTTCCCCAACCCGGGTTACTTTGATCATGGCTGAAATGGGGAATAAAGGAGGTTAAAGCGACCATGCATAAATGACCTAAGATGGACAGAGACGCCAGACAGCACGTCTTGCTGTCGGGGTAGAAAGATGGAGAAGAGAGAGAAGGAAGGTATCAGCCGGAAGGAAGGAAGATTCTACACATCAAAGGGACAGCGCTAGAGCAGTGGAAAGGAAAGATACACCGGATCCTGACCTATCTATCTCTACGAATCTATAGCCCCCTCTGAAGTCTGAGACTAAGAGACATTGCACAGTCCTTTACTTCCAACACTTTTTGACTAGACATGCCAGAGATGAATCCTGGCTAAAGTTCTGAGCTGTGGCCTCTCTTCAAAGGCACCCTGGCAAGCACTGGAGGCTGTTTAGTACCATCCAGTACACTGCAAACATCTTGAGCTAGCGTGGTGTAGTGGTTAAGAGTGGCAGACTCTAATCTGGAGAACTGGGTTCAATTCCCCACTCCTCCACATGAAGCCTGCTAGGTGACCTTGGGACAGTCACTGTTTTCTCAGAACTCTCTCAGTCCCACCTATCTCACAAGGTGTTTTTTGTGGGGAGGGGAAGGAAAGGCAATTGTAAGCTGCTTTGAGACTCCTTAAGGTAGAGAAAAGCGGGGTATAAAAACCAACTCTTCTTCTTGTTCTTCTTGTTCTTGTTCTTGTTCTCCTCCTCCTCCTCCTCCATGTTACAGAAGATGCTTTGGACTATGGCCAAAAATGCATGGTCCCTTAACCCACTTTATTCCCTGTTTCAGCCAGGATCAAATTTACCTGGGCTAGGGGGGAAACTGTATGCATTACCTTGAAAAGCAGGGATGAAACTGTGCCAATTGATCCATGTAAATAGAAAGTGCAGGAGACATGAAGGTTCTGTTTACCTTGCAACACCCCCGCCCCCGGTGATTGGTCCTTTCCCGGGGAAGGGAAGGCTCTCAGTGGTCAATTTGAAATGACCAATCACTGGGGGCATGGGGTGTGTGCCAAACTAAACAGGAACTTCACGTCTCCCGCACTTTCTGTTTACATGGATCAATTGGCACAGTTTCGTCCCTGCTTTTCAAGGTAATGCGTACAGTTTCCCCCCACCCCAGCCCAGGTAAATTTGATCCTGGCTGAAACAGGGAATAAAGTGGGTTAAGGGACCATGAGTTTTTGGCCTATGTCTAGAAATGAGGGCTGAGATTATTCATGTGTGTTTAAAGCTATTCTTTGTCCCAGCGCTGAATGGACTTTTTACAAAGAGCCACACTTGTTAAACTACTGTGGCCTCGTTCAAAATACCAGCCCATAGAGTAAGCAGGCACTTAATCCATGAACCTCATGCTTCCTACAGGTTTCATAGCTACATTTCCTCCCCCGCAGCTCATATCTAATCATCCAGAACTTTATAATGCCTTGATCTACTGTTGGACTTTCTTGAACGGCTTTTTTTTTTTTGGTAAGTGAAAGGTTTAAAACTTAGATTTTTTTAATGCTTTTTCTGGGAAGAAGAGCTAAGGAGAATGTTCGTTGTTAGAGAAATGATGTACCAATGACAAAGATGTAAAGAATACCTACTGCCCACACTGGCCTTTCATCAAACCCTTCCCAATCAATATAACGCTAAATGAAATCCAGACCGCAAGGGTAAAAATAACACATTCAAGATCACTTAGGAAACTGGACTAAAAATAAAGATTAGCTTTTAGTACTGTTTAGAGGGTTTTGCATTAAAAAAAAAAAAGGAGAGAAGCTTTAGCAGCCCAGCAGCTAATATCCCTCAGGGGATCTGTGTTTGTTAAACAAAACTTAATGGAAAAATAAGTGCAAGTCAAAACAAGAATCGCCATTTCCTGCTTTCCTATTCATGTGCATACTTGGTTGCTAATTCCTAATCACTGGACAGGTATACACTTTGGTTAAATAGGACTGTGGCCCAATTTGAATGCTGGGTGCATGGGGAAAATGCACCCACTTACAGACTAATGGAAGGAAAATGCCCGAGACTCCACAGGGACCAAAGGAAAGAGAAGGTAACAAGGGACAAATATGAGCCCGGCTCGTTTTATGTACGTTCAGATGTAGTGGGGATAAGTATGATATTTGACATGGAAGTAAAGGGCATGGGTTAAAAGGAAGCCCTTCTTCAGTTGTTGAATCCACTGCTGGTAGTCGCAGTCAAGAAGAAAGAAGAGTTGGTTTTTATATGCCAACTTTCTCTGCCACTTAAGGGAGACTCAAACTAGCTTACAATCAACTTCCCTTCCCCACAACAGAGATCCTGTGCGGTAGGTGGGGCAGAGAGAGTGTGACTAGCCCAAGGTCACCCAGCTGGCTTCATGTGTAGGAGTGGGGAAACAAATCCAGTTCACCAGATTAGCCTCCGCCGCTCATGTGGAGGAGTGGAGAATCAAACCTGGTTCGCCAGATCAGACTCCACCACTCCAAACCTCCACTCAGACCTCCACCACTCCAATTCTTAACCACTATGAGCACAGCTTTAAAAGGGGGTTAGACATACCCACGGAAGAGAAGTCCATCAATGGCTACCAGTAGAAAAGAGCAGGAGTCTAGGAACACCTTAAAGACTAACAAAATTTCTGGCAAGGTATGAGCTTTCGTGAGCCACAGCTCACTTCTTCGGATATCTGACATTCATACACATGAACACATGACGCTGCCTTATACTGAATCAGACCCTTGGTCCATCAAAGTCAGTATTGTCTACTCAGACCGGCAGCGGCTCTCCAGGGCCTCAGGCAGAGGTCTTTCACATCATGTACTTGCCTAGTCTCTTTAACTGGAGATGCCGGGGATTGAACCTGGGACCTTCTGCATGCCAAGCAGAGGCTCTACCACTGAGCCACGGCCCTTCTCTACATACATACATAAAATAGCTTTGGCTCGGTAATTTTGTGATGCACACCCCAACTAGATAATTCTTGGCCTCAAATTGGTGTCACTCTGGATATATAGTGTGAAATGGGAGGTGAGTTTTTACCAAGCCAGGGATTACCATTAACTAGAAGTAGTGTAGGTTTTTATAAACCGCTTATCTCTACTTTAAGGAGTCTCAAAGCGGCTTACAATCACATTCCCTTCCTCTTCCCAAATCAGGTACCTTGTGAGGTAGGTGGGGCTGAGTTCGGAGAGAACTGTGACTGGCCCAAGGTCACCCAGCAGGCTCCACATGGAGGAGTGGGGAAGCAAGCCCAGTTCTCCAGATTAGAGTCTGCCGCTCTTAACCACTACACCATGCTGGCCCTCTTCTATACCTCACTGGCTCTCTCACGGCTACCTAATGATGGGTGAATTCAATGAATATCTAAAGAATGCAGGTGTGTTATTTCTGTTCTTGATTAATATCCCCCTCACCCCAGTCAGTTGCAAATGCTGATTGGTTCCTTTTGCCAATTGCTATGCCATTTTTGGTTTTATCCCCTCGCCTGTGCTGCTTTCTGATTCAAAGCACTTTGTCTGATTCCACCCTTTTTCTTCCCAGATACAAGATACCATCAGTGCATGCTGCATGAATACAAATATCTTCACAGTCTTGAATATCTACAGAAGATCCAATGCTGGAAAATATGCCACATAAGTTAAACTTTTGCCGTAGACCTAAACACACTGCTTTATGCAAAACACACCACTGCCCAGCAATAAATAACCTGCCCAGATGACAGGGGCGTTTCCAGAACACCAGAATCTCTGCATATAAATGTTCACAGTGCTTTTAAAAGCAAAGAACTCCTCGCAGGTATGGAGGGGAGGGGCACATTCTGCTGCTCTGCACAAATTGCCGTTTGCTCATTTTTGTTGTCCTTTTCCCGCTGTTCTGACCGGACATAATGTTAAAAGTTGCCGGATTTTCTTTTCCTTTACAGTAGTAGCTCTTTGAGGTGACGGGCATTTTACAAAGCAAATTTGCAACATCTCAGTCAGGTGCTTTCTTTTTAGAATTCTTCTGCTCTGTTTGAGAGATATTTTCATCATATTGCCAAGCAAGATCAGATGACAGAGGGAAGACCGAATAGACCAGGATTTGTTGACTACAACCTTTGCTGTAATTTAATTGTGCGGCCTTGAGAAAGCAACTATCTCTGAGCCTGCCTGGTATAGGGGTTACAGTGCTGAGCTGGGATTGTGTTTTAATCCATTTTATTGTGTACACAATTATTATTGTGGTGTTGGAGGAGAGTGTTATAGATACCGTGGACTGCCAAAAACAACAACAAATCAGTAGGTTCTAGATCAAATCAAGCCTGAACTGACCCTAGAAGCTAAAATGAGGCTGAACTGACCCTAGAAGCTAAAATGAGGCTATCGTATTTTGGTCACATTATGAGAAGACAAGAGTCACTGGAAAAGACAGTCATGCTAGGAAAAGTTGAGGGCAGCAGGAAAAGAGGAAGACCCAACAAGAGATGGATTGACTCAATAAAGGAAGCCATGGCCCTCAGTTTGCAAGGTCTGAGCAAGGCTGATAAAGATAGGATGTTTTGGAGGACATTGATTCATAGGGTCGCCATGAGTCGGAAGCGACTTGACAGCTCTTAACACACACACATTGTGTACACCTAATAAATATATTACTTTATAAGAATTTTTAGTTTCCAGCTCAACCCTGAGGTTCCTTAATGTTTATATTGCACATAATTGCTTACAGAAGTTCCATAGTTAATTAAAACCAAAAAAGGATTGGATTTTTTGTCTTTAATCCCAGGAAGGTTGGATGTTTTCCCCTTGGCTTCTGGCTGTTTGGCTAGACAAAGAGGCTGGTGGCAGCTACTGAGACTGAGGTGTGAGGACTCATATACCAGAGTTTTATAATTTTGTGTGTTGCTGGCCCATCCAGGGAATCTCTTGGATTAGAGGTCCTTGACAGCCTTATGCATGCAAAGGTGGTGCATAGCCAGGGCATGCAGCAGCAGCCATGTGCCTTGCATGTCATAAAAAAAAGCTCTGGATCAAATTTAACCTGCCTTTTAAGAAAAAAAAAAAAACCACCAAGTGGGGAAAGTGCCATCTAGGAAGTGACCCTGCATGCTGCCTTCTTTTGCTGGCAATTTTAGAAAATACAGATACGCTTTCAAACACGGACCATTAAATAAGAAAGAGCGCAGTGCCTTTCCTGATATAATTGTATGTGGTATATAATTGTTGGTTTCTCATAAAAACTCTGCTCAGTCATGCAGGAGGTAAAAATTCCACCTTGATATTTTTTGAATTACAGCCTGAATAAGCTTCAGCTCAAATTTCCATCTTTTCCCCCTCCCTTCTGTGAAAGATCCGTGTAAGAACAGCTTTGCAAAATATAATTTACTGGCTCATGCACACAGATTATAATTATCCCTGTCTTTTTCTATGATTATTGTAATAGAAAATGTCCTGCTTCTTCATTTGTCCAAGGGGCGGGAAATAAACATTCCCTATGGATGGACAAGTCTTTTGTTAGGGGAGCAGGACAATTAGGTTGAATATAAACACAGCCAGACATGCCAACATGAACATTTATACCACCACCTTTCCTCCCGTAAGTCCAGGAAGATATACATCTGGGCGTTACCCCCTTTCATCTTCCCTCCTAAAAATCTTATATCCCTTCGGGGTAAAAGAGGCCGCAAAACAGTGCCTGGGTGAAGGTTGATCTAATGACCATCAAAGCCAAGCAAGTTTTTCCACCAATGTCTTCCCAGTCTGTCTAATTCTAGTTCATTTCGTTTATTATTATTATTACAGCAATTGCCAGTAAAAGAGTACCAAATATACATTACAAATACAAAATAGACTATTAATAAAACCCAGATAGCATATTCTCCCCGAAAGCATGGCCAAACTCTTACCTGGAATACCAACATTCATAGAGACGCAAAATATTCTTCTCAAACAGACTTCAAATTAAACTGTTAATTAGAAAACCAATAAGCCAAAGTCTCTATTTGGATTGACAAAAGAAAATCAGTCATTAACAACTGATAAATGACTCTATGGGGTTTTTTTATGGGGAATATTTTCAAAATAATGTGCTACTCAGCTATCTCTGCTAGTTTATGGCAACAGTAAACATTGAGAGGTATTATTTACTGTGTGCAATAGCAATCTCTCCCAGTCCAAACCTTGCTGTAAATAACAGAATTAATATGAATTCAGCTAACTGCTGGATTTCATAGGCAGGATAATGAGAAAATACCTGCATTGGGGTAGATAACTCTTGTTTATTCTCTCAATTAGGGTAGAAATCCAAGTTTTTAATCTCATGATCCAGAATGGATAGTAGTCTTAATTTTTAATTGCATTGGTTTTTAACTCCGGTTTCTGTGAACCTCCATACTGACAAATATTTAAGATCTGGTGCTACAGCACTAGCAGCACGCACTGGCCTGCTGCATTAGATGAGCACCCCAAGTAAGAACTCTGCATTGTGGGCCAGAATGATGCAAAGAGACTAGGAACCATTCATAAACATGACATCTTACAAAAATAATGTTAGAGAAGTCTGAGACTATTTTGTTTCTTTGTGTATAGTCTGCGTTTTCCCCTGAGTCTCAAGGCAGATTACATGGTGTAAAACAATACAATCAAATAGCAAGAGAAATCTAATAAGAAATGCAATAGGACTAGGATTACAAAAATTAGAAAGAGTGCAGAAAGCATCAGACATGATATGTCAATTGATGCAGAAATTGGAATTACAAACATGAGAAACAGTGCAGTAGGAGCAAGATAATATAGACAACAATTAGACAATATATGGCATAAGCAGTAGATTCTGGTCCTATTCTTTTTCTAAAAGTGCCTTCCTGAATCATTCTGTCATACTATTGCCCTGTTATTTTTTTATGACAATGCCCTTCTTAATAACTCTATTTTCCAAAGTTTGCAGAATGATGGAAATCTAGGGGCTGTCCTGACTTCCTCAGGCAGGCTATTTCTCAATGTGGGGGTCTCTCCCAATTCACTTCACCATTGTGGGTAAGGTTCCCATTTGCCCACTTATGGTGGGAGACCTCCAGACAGTTGTAGCCATTGCCCACCAATACATACCTAGATGATGGGCAGATACTGGCTGGACAAATGGGGAGGGCATCGTTATTGTTCCCACAAGATGATGCAACTCCCAGCGTGACCCGGAACTGATGGTGTTATTCTAGGGGTGACCCTCTAGCACTCAGGCAAAAACTCCATAGAGTTGAGTTATTGAGCAGGGATGATCGCACCCTCCAGGTAACTTCCCGGCTTCCCCCATCTCCCACTGGTTGCCATGCCATGCCAAGCAACCTGAATTGTGGGCTGGAAAACTACTGTCAGAGAAGATCTAATAACTATTATGAAGATCTAATAACTGTAATACACAACATGCATCTGAGGAAGTGAACTCTGACACACAAACGCTTGTGCCAGAATAAACTTTGTCAGTCTGTAAGACTCTGCTGGAGTTCTATTTAATTTTACTGAGGAGGAGGAGAAGGCAATGCAATGCTCGCTGGAACCACTTTTTCACAAAGACGGGAACTTTCTAATGCCCTGTCCCCCTGGCAATGGCAGCAAGGAAAAGGGCCACTGTGACAAAGGCAGAGAGTAGATAAATCCTCTCTTTCTGCCTCTTCTGTATTCACATGTTTTAAAATTCCAGGTCGGAAACAGCAGTCTGAGCTGTGAAGCTTATGGGGTGGGAATCCCACCGGACTTCTCACAAAGTTTCTGTAGCCCGGATGGAGTCAGATACATTGCTGCAGTTCTACACAAGCTAGGATAATGAGCTGTTGCAAATAAGGTTGCAAAAAACACAGCAGAGTAAGATACAGGTCGAGTATCCCTAATCTGGACTGCTTGGGACCAGAAGTGGTCCATATTTTAGATATTTCTGTATATTGGAATATTTTGGAATTTTTGCATATAGGTAATGTGATGGGACCCCAATTCATTTACGTTTTATATACACTTTATACACATTGCCTGAATGTAATTTTAAACAATATTTTTATTAATTTCTATACATTGAGCCATCAGAAAGCAAAAGTGTAACTATCTCACCAGAATACCTATATGAGCTGTTAAACGAGAGCAACAACAAACAGTGGGGTGACCAGTGGGGTGCCACAGGGGTCTGTCCTGTGACCGGTACTATTTAATATTTTTATAAATGACTTGGATGATGGAATAGAGGACGTGATAATCAAATTTGCAGATGACACCAAGTTGGGAGGGGTAGTTAATACCCCAGAGGACAGGGTCAGAGTTCAGAATGACCTTGATAGAGTAGAGAGCTGGGCCATAAGCAATAAAATGGATTTCAATTGGGAGAAGTGTTAGGTACTTAACCTAGGCAGAAGCAACATAAGGCACAGGTACAGGATGGGAGATAGTTGGCTTGACAACAGTACATGTGAAAGAGATCTGGGAGTCTTATTGGAGTCTTAGTGGACCACAAACTGAATATGAGTCAACAGTGTGGTATGGCGGCTAAGAAGGCCAATACAATTCTGGGCTGCATCAATAGTATTGTGTTTAGATCAAGGGAAGTAATACTACCACTGTATTCTGCATTGGTCAGACCTCACATGGAATACTGTGTCCAGTTTTGGGCTCCACAATTTAAGAAGGGTGTTGACAAGTTGGAGCATGTCCAGAGGAGAGCGACCAGAATGGTCAAAGGTCTGGAATCCATGCCCTATGAGGAGAGACTTAAGGAGCTGGGTTTGTTTAGTCTGGAGAAGAGAAGGTTAAGGGGTGACATGATAGCCATGTTTAAATATTTGAAGGGATGCCATGTTAACGAGGTCTGACGTGTCGCCTCACGGCCCCCTGTCGACGACGGGTCCACCTCGGCCCCTGGCCCCAGTGGGCGTCAGCGTCCCTGGCCTCAGAACTGGAGGTTAGAAGTGAGGATGCTTTCCCCACCTTCTCCTCCCAGCACCGGGTGTTGTGGCTCTCGCCTTCCACACCCTGCATGCCCCCATTCCTCCTCGGCCTCGGCGTCAGCTGCCGCTTTTATGGGCCCTCCTCCCCTTCAAAACTCCCCCTGCTGGCCATCCGCCCCATTCTCCCCTCTTCCCGCGGCCATGCTGCCACGCTCGGCCATTCCGCCCTCCTTGAGGGCTTTTCCCCCCATTCCCCCCTTGCTTTTCCTCCACCGTTCCTCCTCCCTTCACCGCCCCCTCCCACGCGCTGTTTCCCGCTGCCCCCGTGTCTCGCCCTCCTCCCGAAGCTCCCCGCGGAACCCCCGCGTCAGCCACCACCCCCGGCCGCGGGGCGTCGGCGGGTCGGGGAGGGGCCGTCTCCGCGGCTTCGGGTGTCTTGGCGTTCGCCGGGTCGGACCGGCGCGCCCCTGTCTCTGCCGGGGAGTCGGCTCCCGGCCCCCTCCTGGGCCTCCCGTGGGGTCCGCCTTCCCCCGCGTCGCCCGCCTCTCCGGCCGCTCGGGCCCCGTCGGCTTCCAGCCCAGGTGAGTGGACCTGCTCCTTGGGGTTGTGGGCCTCCCCCGGAGCCTCGGGGGAATCCGCGGGGAGGGGGCGTAGGCCCGAGACCTGGCCCCAGGCCGCAGGCTCGGGACACGAGGGAACTAGCTTGTTCTCTGTTGCTTCAGAGACTAGGACACGGAGTAATGGATTTAAACGAAGAGAAAAACGATTCCACCTAAACATTAGGAAGAACTTTCTGACGGTGAGGGTGGTTTGATGGTGGAATGCGCTGCCTCGGGGGCAGGGGTGGAGTCCCTGTCTTTGGAGGTCTTTAAGCAGAGGTTGGATGGCCATCTCTCGGGAGCGCTTTGATTGTGGGATCCTGCATGGCAGGGGGTTGGACTGGATGGCCCTTGTGGTCTCTTCCAACCTTGTGTGATTTTGCGATTTGTGATTTTGTAACAAACAAACTAACAATGGAAGGCTTGCACAGTGGAAGGCTTACAGTCTCCACCTACGATGCAGTGTACACTGGATTTTATTTTTTTAGGTGAGAGGAAACATTGAAAGCAGGCAGCACGGATCTGCCTGTGTGCCAGCTCGAAGGGTCTGGTTTTCAGATCAGTCTGGAAATGGGATGTATATGGGATATGCAGGGATACTCTAACTGTATATAGGTTGCTAAGAGAGAGGGATTCTTCTGCAGCTATGGTGCTTTGAGCTTGATTTCACACGAATTTGAGGACACAACATTCTTTAGCAAACTCTCACAACTCAACAGTATTTGCAAGTGCTTAAATCTGGATTTTCCTGCTTCAGTTAAAGAAGTACAGCATATGGATCATTTAATTGGTCAGTTACTAATCATCGTTATGGCATTGATCTTTTGCCCATTGTGTTTGAAGATTTCATTAGTTATGCTGAGTCGAAGCACATTCCGATCTTAAAACAAGCATTTGTAAATTTCTGATTAGATTGTTGAAAGTGTAAATAAATGTTGAGCGTATGTGGATTTTCATTGCAGCTTCAGCACACACTGCCCTCTGAGGCTTCTAATATGTATGAGCCCCACTTCTTTTTATGCCATATCAATGTATAAATGAAGAAGAGGAAGAGTTGGTTTTTATATGTTTTTATATATCTCTCTACCACTTAAGGAAGAATCAAACCGGCTACAATCACCTTCACTTCCCCTCCCCACAACAGAAACGCAGGGAGAAGTCCATCTAACCCAGCTTCCAATTTCCAACAGTAACCACCTGGTGGCCCCCAACAAACCTCCAAGCACAGCATGAAGGGAATAGCCTTCCCCAGCAACTGATACTCGGTCCTGGACTGATTCTGAAGCTGGAAGAGTCCATTTCGCTGTCACAGCATATAGCCATTGACGGGCCCGTCTTCCCATGGATGGATCGAATCCCCTTTTGAAGCCATCTAATCTTTCCCTGGACACTGAACATGGTGATTATCATTTAGGAAGAGTGCTGAGGAGGGCCATCTGTATTTCAGACTACATTAGCTTTATTCCTATATATCCCTGGCCAGCTCATTGATTCGACACTTTGAGCGGCTTTTGTTACAAATCATTAGGTTGCAGACTGCATCAGCTACCATGCTAGCTACCCAATATCTACTGAACCCTTTGGTTCGGCCATTGCCTAGCCGAGGATCTCCAAAACTAGATGATCTTCCAGGTTGTTTTTTTGTTTCCTCTATTTTGTACCACATCACAGATTTCGTGCTGCCCATCCTCGTTTGCTTAGATTCAAGTTCTGCTGCGAATAAAGTAGCTTCACTAGATATAGTGATATAGATCCCCAGATAGGCTATAAAATTTCTCTGTATGCCCTGGCAGCCATGAAACTCTGAGCAAAAAGTTGTTCTGGACCAAGCGATAAATTGTCATGGCAACACACTGATTTGATGAGTATTTATGACTGTTTTAAAATGAGCCTGTGTTCTTGTTGGGGAAAAAATAGGCTCCGTTATTTTGAGACTGTTAAGTTTTTGTGGTTTATACTTTTATAGTCTGTATTTTATTGCTTCTCTTTTTTTGTAACTTGTAATGACCTTTGACTAAAAGCAATAAAACCTTTCTGACTTCTGACAATTAAAGGGGCTTATGTCACTAGATATTCAAGACAAAGACACAAATCACTTTGCTGCAATAAAAAGTGTGTGTGTATATATACACATATACATCCACACATACACCATCATGGCAAATACTGTTAAAACCACTGTTAAAATATGCCACTTTTTGTGCCATGATGTAGATGGCCCAGGCTAGCCTGATCTCATCATATCTTGGAAGCTAAGCAGGGTCAGCCCTGGTTACTATTTGGATGGGAGACCACCAAGGAAGTCCAGGGTTGCTATGCAGAGGCAGGCAATGGCAAGCCACCTCTGAACGCCTCTTGCCTTGAAACCCCCAAGGGGTGGCTATAAGTGGGCTTCAACTTAACCACACTTTCCACCATCACCAAGCATCAAGGGATATGCTCCAGAATGGTTTTAATCATGTCTTATGGATTAGACCCAGAAGGTTGCTGTAGGAGACTAGTTATCAGCTGTCGGGTTCCACAAGGGTCAATTTTATCTCTCATGCTGTTCATTTTCTATGTAAAATCCTTGGGAAAGCTTATATGAGACAACACACAGTTCTTCATTTCTTCATCCAGACCACCTGGTGATACTATAGCAGTCCTGACCCGGTACCCGCCTGCCTGGCTAAGACTGAATAAGCTGGACCCGATTCCTGACAAGATGGAGGTGATGCTGTTTGGGATGACTACGGTGAGGTCTTGCGGGGGTGTTCTTGTGCTTACCACATTTGAGGGAGTTCAGTGGACCCTCGCTGACTTTGTTAAGAGTCCGGAGGTTATAGTGGACCCAACTGTATTGCTGGAGTAGCAAGTTAATTTTGCTGTGAAAAAATGCCTTCACTTAGCTCAGAGGATGGCTTCCTACCTTGAAATAGCCACATGGATCCATGCCAGTAACCTTGAGTCTAGACTGTTACAACACACTCTACATGGGGCTGTCCTTACAGACAGCTTGGAAATGCCAGCTTGGTACAGACACTGCAGTTTGTTTACTGTCAGAAGCTAGGCAGAGTATGCATATTACACCCATACTGCAGTCACTCCACTGATTACAAATTACTTTCCCTGTTCAATTCAAGGTACTAGCTATCATCTACAAAGCCCTTTATGGCCTTGCTCCAACATATCTGCAGGACAGTTGTTCCCGCTATGCACTGTGGAGACAGCTTCACTCATCTGAGCAAAGCCTTCTGAAAGTGCCAACATGCAAACGAGTAAGATTGACAGCTGCCAGTACCTGTGCGTTATCTGTTGTGGCTCCCACCTGGTGGAATAGCCTTCCTGAGGAGGTCAGGAAGGCTCCCAGAATGTGTAAAGCAGAACTGTTCGGGAGGGCATTTTTATAAAGGGAATAGGAAAGTGGGAAAATGGAGTTGTACGGGGAGGCACCTTTTATTTAGGGAATGGGGAATAACATAAGAACATAATATAAGAAAAGCCATGCTGGATCAGACCAAGGCCCATCAAGTCCAGTAGTCTGTTCACACAGCGGCCAACCAAATGCCTCTAGGAAGCCTACAAACAAGACGACTGCAGCAGCATTATCCTGCCTGTGTCCCAAAGCACGTAATATATTAGGCGTGCTTCTCTGATCCTGGAGAGAATAGGTATACATCATGACTAGTATCCATTTTTATCTGTGAAAGGATCTGTGAAACTTTTAGACAGCTATGTTTTCTTCCCCCCTCCCCCTTTTCATATTGCATTGCTTACTGAATGTATTATATTGTCCATTTATAGAATTATTATACTGTTTCTAATTGCATTGTTCTCTAATGGAGCAATCCCGTTTTATTGCTTGTATTTTGTTGGTCTTTCTTCCATAGTTCTTATAATTCTGTAATCCTCCCCGAATCTCAGTGAGACAGACAGATGGGAACTTCAATAAATACATAATCTCGTTTCCTCCTATGCATAATCTGAAACTTTGACTCTGGAGCGAGCTCATATGCAAAGCTTGTTCTCTACCACTGACCAATGGGCCCTCCCAATGGGGCAACATGACAAGGGGTCATGGGTCAGGGTGAAGAGGGGAAAGCCAGGAGAGGTGAAATGTTACAGGCTGCACCCTATTGAAGACTAGAAAGAATACATAGTCTTTGGAAAGTGGTTTGTGATTACGTCATCCTTGGCTCGACAAAGTGAGACATCTCTCAAAGGGCATATTTTTTCAAGAAGATGGGGATATGCAGTAGTTCTTCAAAGGAAGCCTCAAACTGACTTATTCATGAACTCTGATGCTGAACTTTTTGTAACAGGATATTATCTTCTTTAGCCATTATCTTACACTTTTAAACATTCAGTGATTAATGTAGGTCACTGTTAATCCTTAGGCGTAAATTGTTTAAACATGATTAATATTAAAAAAAAATTCTTATGAACATGGCAATTCTTTTTTTTTTTTTTTTGCGTCTAATTATAATCTTTACAAGATTGTCGTTTTTTCTCTCGCTCAGAGGTTGGCAACCCCAGGAGCTCTGAATTTATTGATCAACACCTTGCTAAGAATTTTAATGTAACCTCAAGAGCACTGTGAATATTAAGGCTTAGGTCCTTCTTTGCATTTGCAGGGGATGTACGGCACAGGAGAATGGGGGTAACCTTGACTTTGGTCTTTTCATCAATCCTTAGGAAAATGCATAGAAAATGATGCTTTGCTCGCTAAATTCATCGCACGGGTTCTCATCGCTGTCACACTAATTACATTCTTAGGCTTTCTGATGGAACATCTTAGATATGAATGCAAATGGAAGCAAAATTATTGGGCAATTGCATTTTTTAAATCTGCTGGTGAGCTCAGTGAGGCAGCCATGGTTCTCCCTTTCTCTGTGAGGCTGAGAGAGTGACTGGCCCAAATCATTTAGTGAGATTCATGGCCTGCGTGATGTAGTGGTTAAGAGCGGTGGACTCTAATCTGGAGAACTGGGTTTGATTCCCCACTCCTCCATACGAGCAGTGGACACTAATCTGGTGAACTGGATTGGTTTCCCCACTCCTACACACGAAGCCAGCTGGGTGACCTTGGGCTAGTCACAGTTCTCTTAGAGCTCTCTCAGCCCCACCTACCTCACAGGGTGTCTGTTTTGGGGAGGGGAAGGGAAGGTTATTGTAAGCCGGTTTTATTCTTCCTTAAGTGGTAGAGAAAGTCATCATGTAAAAACCAACTTTCCTCCTCCTCCTCCTCCTCCTCCACATGAAGTCTGCCAGATGTACATGGGCCAGGCAGTGCAAGGCCTTTACCTTTTTCTGATACCAAGATCTTCTAACTAGGAAATGACTGAATCTTGGACTTTCAGCATGCAAGGCAAAAGATGTGCTCTACCAATGAGAAGGCCCTGTCTAGACATATCCTTTGTATGTGGTTAAACATAAAGTCGCCTCATTTACAATTCAAATATTTCTTACCTAGAACAATGTGACCCAGAAACAAAAGCAAAACAGCAAGATCTTGTGTCTGTGTTACATTTCCATCATAGGATTTTAGCTTCACCATCACCACCCCCTTAAGTAAACATTTATGTTCACTGGTACAGTTGCGAGTGCTTGGATTTTTCTATCTGCTATTATCTTCTAGACATTCTGACCTGGGAACGAATCCTTCCTGAAACTCTGAAGTCTAAACATTCCCTTTTTAATGCTGCCATTGTGCTTTTACCTTTATACTGTGAGGAGATAGACTGAAACAGTCTATTGGGTGCCAGTTCTTCAAAGGGAGCTGTGACAGTTATTTTAGTTTGCATTGAACCATTACTTCAATCGCGGCCACCTTTAGCACACCATTGACTGCCTCTGAACTGCTGTTAGAAACAATTGATGAAGAAAAAGTATCAGCTCAGCCCAATTTTCCAGAAATGGAAAAGGAATATGCCACAAACAATCTAGCCAACCATCAGCACTGTGCAGGTCAACTGATTTCCGTGGCAGAGATCGAAGCATTTTCTTCAAGCCCTCTCTCATTGGAAGCTTCGACATGCTTGATTTTGGCTGGATTGTGGCTATTGATTACATTTTTATTCCACCCTTCTTCAAGGGCAATCCAGGCAAAATCAAACTCCCTTGCTAGAGGCACCACACATTTCTCTCTTCCATCCTCTGTTTTATTCTCACAATAACTCTGTAAGAGAAAGGTTAGGATGAGAGTGATTGGCCCAAGGTGACCCAGAGAGCTTGGTGGCCAATGGACACAGGCCTTCCCAGTTCTAATTGAACCCTCTGACTGCTACATAGGGTTGCCAACCTTCTGGTGGTGGCAGGAGATCTCCCGCTGTTACAACTGCTCTCCAGGAGACAGAGATCAGTTCAACTGGAGAAAATGGCAGCTTTAGAAGGTGGACTCTATGGTATTATGCTCCATTGAAGTCCCTCCCCACCCCAAACTCTGCCATCCTCAGGCTCCACCCTCAAAATCTCCAGGCATTTCCCAACCTGGAGCTGGCAACCCTACCACTACACTACATTGCAGTACTGCAGGAATATTTATACCTGGGCTCTACACTGGTACAGTTGCGAGTGCTTTTCTGAGCATCTGAAAGAAATTACCTGAAGGGAAAGCACATAGCAAGTGCCTTGATAAAAGACACACACAACTATCTGGATTGGTGAGAGGACCAGCTCTGCCATCTGAGTGGAGCTCTCAGGTTTTTATTAAGAAAGACACATAATGAATAGCAAGGTTGATCAATACTTTAGACAATGGAACTTAGGCAAGGCATACCATGATTAATGATTAACAAGATCAAGGCATAGCGAAGACAATGACACATTCCATAGGACTAGTGGATTACCCGAAGCTAATCCCTTTAAGATTGCTCCACTGAGGTCATTAGGTCACTATACAGCCAGTAGACTTTGGACAGTATTCAGAGATGAGAGCCAGAAATTGTTATGACAATATTATAAGCAATGAGGGTGTGCCTAGCCATTGCAATAATCCCACAAGAATTTCCTACAACTACCATCTGACCCATCTGTTTAAACATTTCACAGCAAACATTTGTGTGCATTTCCATGTTTGCTGGGAATGTGTTAGATAATTTACAAGTCCCAGTTAGTTCCATAAAATATTGATCTTGACAAAAAAAAAAAAGGAATCAATATGAATATGTGATACAATTTAATGTGTAATTATAGAACTATCTACCATAGAATGCAGATGGGTGTAAAAATTTGTGCTAACTTAAACTTCAGTCACTAAAATGTCCATAACATTCGAAAAGCTTTGATAAGACAAGCGTACAAAAGGGTAGCTTTGGACCAGTGAGCTCTGGTTTGTGCCATCAGTTACCAATGGATGGTCCCACTGTCAATAGACAATGTAACCATGAAGAGTACTTGTCTGAGGGAATCTCAGACAGACAGGTTCCTGGGTTCCGCATGAGGGAAAAAACGGGCATCACCACATCTCTGGCGATGACCCATTCATGCCTCTTCCAGGTTGGGAAATAACTGGAGATTTTGGGGGTTTACCCTGAGGAGGGTGTGGTTTGGGGAGGGACTTCAATATGATATAATGCCAAAGAGTTCCACTTTCCAAAGCGGCCATTTTCTCCAGGTGAACCGATCTCTGTCACCTGGCGATCAGTTGTAATAGTGGGAGATCTCCAGCCACAACCTGGAGGCTGGCGATCCTATTCATACATGCAAGTTACCCATTAAAGTCATCAAGAGATAAACATACATGTGTCAACCATGCCTGAGTTACTAGGACTAGCGTTAGAGAATTGTCTGGCTGCTGGAATGTGAGTGGTGTGGGTTGAACAATGGACTTCTTTGTTAGAGATATACCAATATGCTTTCCCTGTATTCCTTTTTATTTTTGTATGTTGTTGCTGTGAGCCCTTTTGCTTCACCCACTTTTGTTGTTTGTGTTTAGGGTTGCCAACCTCCAGGTACTAGCAGGAGATCTCCTGCTATTACAACTGATCTCCAGCTGATAGAGATCAGTTCACCTGGAGAAAATGGCCGCTTTGGATCACAGCTAGGGTTGCCAGGGCTCCTGCTAATCATCTCCATTGCCGCTGGCCTCTGCACTGGTATCACAGAGTTTCTAGCGATTCCTAGAGCAACCCATTGTCACTTAGTGATGTCAGCGACATCACTCCAGTGTCCCTACACCCAACTGTCCTGATGGTTGCCAGGCTCAGTCTGGCAATCCTAATTACAGCCTTGCTACATTCTTCAACATTCTTGCATTTCTTTGGTGAGTCCTTCAGAAACAATCTTACAGTGCAATCCTAAGCAGCGTCATACCCGTCTGAGCCCAATAACATCAATGGATTTAGGAAGGAATAACTCTGTTCAGGATTGTACTGTTAATCTTTTAGTTGCTGAAAAAGGTTTAATTTCAAGAGTGTTTTCACCCTATCCCCACCTATATTTAAAATAAATCTCCAGGGAGATGCTAAAAAGCATTAACCATAAAATAAATAAAAGCACTATGTTAAAAATTATGATCGAAGGATGCTTAATGGAAAAAAATAACAAAGGGCTGAGAAACGACCTGCCAATGTTTAATGGGGACACTAACTCATATTGTTGGATTGAATGTTCTTTTTTAATGTAAATCTATCATTTTTAATGAAAGCCATGCTGTCTGCACTCCACTTCAAGAGCTCAGTATGCTTTGGGGGGCTTTAAAGGGAATAAACAGCAACAATAATCATTATAATAAAATACTGCCAATTGTGCTAAGTAAAAAGTTTGGGCTGAGCTAGGGCGGGTGTTTTGGCACAATGTCAAATCATGTTTTCAATTCAATGCCTTTTCAAAAAACAAATGTTGTTACGAATAACTCAGACACTCTTTTTATATTAACTTTATGCTATGAGCTACTCCTTCATGTGCTTCAAGAAGCTCTGGGCCCTGTGGAAATGGGCCTCCCATTTACCCACCCAGGATGGAAATTTATCCACCCCAGCCCCAATTTCCTACCCCCAAGGAATCAAGGAGTGGGAGAAAAAATGTCCCCCACATAGTGATAATCTAGAAATTTCCCCTAATCTCTATGGTAAAAACCATAGGAGGCAGCGACCTAGAGTGTCACTCAGGAGTGACATCACATCCTTCCCCAACCCTGCTCTCACCAGGCATTGCACCCCAAGTCACCTGTTATTTGTTGAAGCACATCATCAACAACCTGCGCCAGTCTTGATAGACTAGAGAGGTGTTTGCAGCCATTTAAAACTCTTAAACCCCAGTTGTCTGTGATCAATTTCAAATTCGGTAATCTGGTCCTATTCACAACCACCAAGCCAGCCAAACTTGTAAGCACCCTGGAAATGTTGTTGGTCTTTAGGATCCTACTAGACTTGAATATTGCCCTTCTGCTGCTAACCAACATGCCTACCTGAAACTATATATTATTACCTTGTATTTTCACTATGGAATAAACTAAAATGAATGTATATTAAAATATTTTCTTAAGTATTAACAGAGCTGCTGAAAGGATAAAATGAAAAAAAAAATTCCAAACAATACCATTATTAAATGCATCAGTTCCCAGGATGTAATTTTTATTGTACCTCCTACTGCAAAATTGGATGAAAGCTAACCAGTTATCCACAAAGATGCTTTTACGTGAAATCCCTTAATGCAATTTAATATAGCAACTTAGTTTTGCCATTATGATTGTAATCCCAATTACTTCTTAACCATCCATCAATGCTAAACCTTTCTGCACACTTCCACTTTTTAGCAATTAATAATTTAGCCGAGAAATCATGCACCATATTCATTTTCTATTCTTTTTTGTTATGTCTTTACTTCTCCCAAGTTCTAATAGAGCAATTTCATGCCTTTTTAACTAACTTTTTCACTTCATGATTGCCAGGGTGACAAAGCAGCCCTGACCTATTATGGAATTTTCACCATCTTTTATTAAAAAAAAGAGAACAGCAAATTGTGGGTGCGTCCTATGAAGGTCGCAGTTTAAAAGATTTCATAACTTTTTCAACTTTTTAAAAAGCAGTTTATAAATGAAGTGAATAAATAATCTGAATTATTGTTATTTTTTAAAATAACCAGAAATGTTTGCCGAACATTGATTTTTATTCCAATTATCCTGCACATCCATGAATCCATGACAGCACCGTTTCAGAAGTTTCAAAACCTGGAGAAGTGGGGCTCAGGTCAGACTTCTGATGGCCAGTGCCAGACAGCAGCATGGTGTAGTGTTTAGAGTTTTGAACTAGGACCTGGGAAACCCAGGTTCAAATTCCCATTCTGTCTTGGAAGCTTGCTGGGTGACCTTGGGCCAGTCACACACTCTCAGTCTAACCTACCTCACAGGGTGGTTGTAAGGAGAAAATGGAGGAGGAGAGAATGTTGTAAGCCACTTGGGGTCCCCAATGGGGAGAAAAGTGGGGTATATGTAGGGTTGCCAACCTCCAGGTGGTGGCAGGAGATCTCCTGCTATTACAATTGATCTCCAGCCAATAGAGATCAGTTCCCCTGGAGAAAATGGCCACTTTGTCAATTGGACTCTATGGCATGGAAGTCCCTCCCTAAACTCCGCCCTCCTCAGGCTCCGCCCAATAAATCTCCCACCGGTGGCAAAGAGGGAACTGGCAACCCTAGGTATATATGAAGCAAATTGATAAAATAAATGAAAATAAATAGTCCCATGCCCTTTGAACTGCTGGGCTCTGCCATTCAACCTGATCACGTGGGCCAGACTGATGCTTTTTCCTAGGGCTGTTTTCACTTCCCAGTTCAGCCTCCCTTGGGGTAGCCAGGTCCCCCCAGCCACCAGCAGGGGATGGAGGGTAGGGCTGCCAAATTCAGGCTGGGAAACAGCTGGAGATTTGGTGGTGGAACCTGGGAAGGACCGGGACCTCATTGGGGTACAATGCCACAGATTCCCCCCTCCAAAGCACCCACTTTTTCCAGGAGAACTAATCTCTGTATTCTGGAGATACGCTGTAATTCTGGGGGATCTCCAGGTCCCACCTGGAGGCTGGCATCCCTAGCCCCACTGGGCGGCCATTTCTGACAACAACCCAGTATCTGGCTTTGCCCTGAGTGTAAACTGGAAAGCCCTGTTTCAAATCTGAGTTAAACCCATGACCTCAGTGGGTGACTGTGGCCAAAACTCCTTCTGTCAACCTAAGCCCTCCCCAAACAGTCTGAATTAGGGTTACCAGGTCCCTCTTCACCACCAGCGGGAGGTTTTTGGGGCAGAGCCTGAGGAAGCGGGGTTTGGGGAGAGTAGGGACTTCAATGCCATAGAGTCCCATTGCCAAAGCAGCCATTTTCTCCAGGAGAACTGATTTCTATTGGCTGGAGATCAGTTGTAATAGCAGGAGCTTTCCAGCAAGTACCAGGAGGTTAGCAAACAAAGAACAGCATAATGGTGTATACAAAATAATATACTTACACGCTAGCTGTTATTAACTTGCCTGCGGGTTGGCAAAGTAGCCATTTTCACACAGCCTTTTTAAAGAGTCTAATCACATGGTTACAAAGTGAAGTTAGATTGTTACCAAATTAAAGATACAGAACATAATTACATACAACCACTTTATAAGTAGCATGCCAAATCTAAAGATGTATTCAACCCTTTAGGATGTAATATATCAAAGAGATTAATATATTTAGATTCCTGACGCTTCAGTATCAAATCAATGTCTGACCTGTCATATTTATGTGTATTAATAAATCGCCATAATACAAAAAAATGATAATTCTTCGTCTGTGTGATTTTTTCAAGAAAATGGGGAATTAAAGACTCCAAATATTTTGTTAGTGGTTCTAAAATTATCCAAATTAAAAATATCCAAATAGCCAATCAACCCGGGATTGTGATTAAGCCATCTGATAAGGGCGGGGCAATAGTCATTTTATCATTTGAAGATTATGACAATGAAATTAACTAGGAAATACACAACTAGGAAATACACAATTTTGCCAACTTCTTACACGTGACCCCACGGATAAAATACAGCTTATTATCCATACTGTGATTAATGAGACTTTAGCCTCTGAGTATATTTCTAAAGAACTAGCAGAGTTTCTTTATAATGATTTTCCAAAAATACCTAAATTTTACGTTCTACCTAAGATACATAAACCAGCCCGCCCACCAGTAGGAAGACCAATTGTTGCAGGTATCTCCTCCATTTTAGAACCACTGGCAGAATATTTGGAGTCTTTTCTCCATGGGTTTACTACTCAAACAAGTGCTTACATTAAAGATACCAGACATTTTATAACATGGATAGAGCAAGTCTCTGTCCCTTTAAATTCGGTATTATGCACTCTTGACATTAACGCCCTATACACCAACATCCCCACGGACGCAGTGCGTACTATCATTGCTGAACTCCTAGATTCCCATTCAAATCTACATCCTCCCACTCATTTTTTGTTAAACCTATTGGATATTGTGATGTAAAAGAATTATTTTGTATATGATGATGATTTTTATTTGCAAATAAACAGGGTCACAATGGGTAGTGCATGCGCACCATCCGTTGTGAATATTTATATGGTAGTCTTTGAGCATGCACATATTTTGCAAAATAACCCGTAGAGTGACAAAATAATTGTTTATTTTAGGTATGTGGATGATTTATTTCTAGTGATGAAAGATTCCCGTAGCAGTGGATCAATCAACATGATCCCAACATTAAACTAAGTGGAGAATTGAACGATGAGATGATTCCATTTTTAGACGTGACCGTCTATAAGAAACTTGACGAGATGCTAGGGGTTCGGCCGTATAAGAAAAAAATGGCACGTAACACGCTACTGCATTATAACTCGTTCCACCCGCTTCATTTAAAAAATAATCTCCTGTTTAGTCAGTTGCTCCGACTGAAAAGAAACTCTACAGATGAATCAGATTATTTACGGTCGGCACAACAGTTCGAGATAGGTTTAAAACGCCGGGGATACACCCAAAAAGTGATAAATCAGGCTAAGCTTAAAGCTCAATGTAAATCTAGAAATGAATTATTAGTTTACTCTCCTACACCAAGGAACACGCGGCTTACTTGCGTGTTGCAACACACTTCAATGTCCCCATTAATTAGAAAAGTCCTTCATAAGCACTGGCATCTGGTTCAGCATCTATCCGGCTGCCAGTTACCGCCACGTATAGCATATAAACGCACGAGATCTTTTAGCAATATGCTTGTTAATAAAATACCACAAGCTGTACCACTTGCTAGTTTACCTAAAAGAAATTTCAAATGTGGCTCCTGCCAAAGTTGCAGTTTTATGTTGACAGTACGAGAAATTACTAATCCAGTGACAGGTCGAACATTTACCATTCAGAGTTTCAATAATTGCGACTCGTGATACCTTATATATGGGATAAAATGTGCATGCCATTTTTGGTACATTGGTAAAACGCTGGGACCTATTAAATATTGCATCAGCGAACATAGCTCCAGGATCAGAAATTGTGTAGTAGAAGCACCATTAACTCCACATTTTCTTGAAAAAAATCACACAGACGAAGAATTATCATTTTTTGTATTATGGTGATTTATTAATACACATAAATATGACAGGTCAGACATTGATTTGATACTGAAGCGTCAGGAATCTAAATATATTAATCTTTTTGATACATTACATCCTAAAGGGTTGAATACATCTTTAGATTTGGCATGCTACTTATAAAGTGGTTGTATGTAATTATGTTCTGTATCTTTAATTTGGTAACAATCTAACTTCACTTTGTAACCATGTGATTAGACTCTTTAAAAAGGCTGTGTGAACATGGCTACTTTGCCAACGCGCAGGCAAGTTAATAACAGCTAGCGTGTAAGTATATTATTTTTTATACACCATTACGCTGTTCTTTGTTTGCTAACTAACTTACAGCACGCTAACTAGTGTTTGCCAAGTACCTGGAGGTTGGCAACCCTAGTCTGAATGCAGTATTACCCTTCAGAGTTGTGTAAGAAATACTGATATATGTGAAAAACAGTGAGGAAGCAGAAGCAATTTTATTGTTCTGGAAATCCCTTCAGACATCTGTTCACTTGGTGCCAAGGTTGTTATGCTTTAGTTGCCAGGTGAAAAGTTTTTAAACTTTCCCAGTGGCGCTGTTGTGGTTTTTGTTTTTAAATGCTATCTCTATTTATATTTCTGCTGTTTTATTATTTATACCTTGACCTGCCATTTTATTGCATTTTAATTCTCCATCTTGTTGTTGTTACCCAGGTTTTATGATCTACTGTTGTTTAATCAAGAACTATGCTTGCCTGTTGCTTTTAATTGATTTTATAAGCTGGGGGTTCTCTCTGCCATTAGTATATATATTTTTAAGATTGTGGATGCAATCCTAAAAACATTTTCTTGGGGGTAATCCCCACTGAATAAAATGGGACTTAGTTCTGAGTAAATCTGCTTAGACTGGCTCCTGAAATATTGGATCCAGTAGTTCACTTCCACTAACCAAGGAATCATCAATTGGAGAAAGACTCCCTCCTCTGGCATGGCTTCCAGGAGCCAGGTGGCCACTTATGGGCTGTACTTCCACTTAAAGTAATTATTTTTTTTATTTTTTTTCTACATTTATACCCTATCTCCCCAACGGTGACCCAAAATGGCTTGAATCCTTCTCCTCTCTTCCATTTTATCCTCACAACAATCTAGGGTTGCCAACCTCCGGGTACTAGCTGGAGATCTCCTGTTGTTACAACTGATCTCCAGCTGATAGAGATCAGTTCCCCTGGAGAAAATGGACTCCTTGGCAATTGCACTCTATGGCATTGAAGTCCCTCCCCTCTCCAAACCCTGCCCTCCTAGTCTCTGCCCCCCAAACCTCTCACAGGTGGCGGAGAGGGACCTGGCAACTCTACAACAACCCTGTGAAGTAGGTTAGGCTGAGAAAGAGACTGGCCCAGGCCCCAAGGCCACCCAGTGAGCTTCCCTGGCAGAGTGGGGAGTCCTTTTCCATGATATCTTCTCAGGGAACCGGCTCCCTGAGGAGGTGAGTGGGGCACCATCTTTAGAAATCTTCAGGAAGCACCGCAAGACCATTTTATTTGATAATGTTTATAATGGGGTATAAACTGTGTGTGTGTGTGTGAAGTTGCAGCCAATTTATGGCAATCCCATAGGGTTTTCAAGGCAAGAGATTAACTGAGGTGGTTCGCCAGTGCCTTCCTCTGCATCACAACCCTGGTATTCCTTGGCGGTCTCCAATCCAAGTACTAGCCAGGGCCGACTCTGCTTAGCTTCTGAGATCTGACACGATTAGGCTAGCCTGAGCCATCCAGGTCAGGGCGGGTATAAATTATAGGCATCTTTTAGGAAGGAGGAGGGGAAGAAGAAGACTGTGTGAACAGACTGCTGGACTTGATGGGCCTTGGTCTGATCCAGCAGGGCTTTTCTTACATTCTTAGAAGAAGAAGAGTTGTCTTTTATAGGCTGACTTTCTCTACCACTTAAGGGAGACTCAAACCAGCTTACAATCACCTTCCCTTCCCCTCCCCACAACAGACACCCTGTGAGGTAGGTGGGGCTGAGAGAGCTCAAACAGAACTGTAACTTGCCCAAGGTCACTCAGCTGGCTTTGTGTGTAGGAGTGGGGAAACAAATCCAGTTCACCAGATTAGCTTCCGCAGCTCTGGTGGAGTGGGGAATCAAATCCGGTTCTCCAGATCAGACTCCACCGCTCCAAACCACCGCTCTTAACCACTACACCACGCTGGGTAATGGGGCTACCCACTGGGGTAGGGTATCTGGGGCTTTGTTCTATTGGTTTTAAATTGAAATGCTTTAATTCTGACTTGTAAGCCACAAGGAAAGGAGGGCTATACACATTTAAATAACTAACCAACTAAAGGTCCCACCTTCCCTTCTAACCCAATGTGTATGATTTTTAAAAGTGTGCTGAGTCACCTTGGATGTTTTTAACAGAAAGTTGAGGTTATATATGTTTAAATAAATGAATGAATGAATAATATTTATGGGGTAAAATGCCTGCAAAGGTGTCAAGATTGGCCCAGAAGGTCTCGTTGAAATGCGCAGTACCAACTGGTGAAGCGTTGCATTAGAACGGCGGCACAGTCAATAACGTCATTTCAAGGCTCAGTAGCATCTAGCTCTCCGAGAAGGAATGTATGACATTTATTAATAGGGGTACTGAAGTACTGGCATGGTTTGAAATCCATCCGATTTCATAAGCCAAATTACTTCTCCTTTACCCATTGATTAAAGTTCTGCTTGACATGAAAAACATCAACTATTGAAGGCAAATGCAAAAAATGTGCTTACCGTTCTCTTCAAGTGATTCTGCTGTTTCTCAGATGCCTCGTCCAAGGCCCACTTCCCAACAAAACCTTGTCTGTCCCCTTCCTTCTCCCCCTTGAGTTCTCTTACACATCTGACACCCTCGTTACTGTTCCTAGGATATTTGATTGTCTGAAGCATTTCAGACAATTTAGAGATGAAATCCTCTAGTTTACTTTTTAAAAATGTACTTCAATTACCTTCCACCTTTCTCCCCAGTGGGAACCCAAAATGGCTTACATTTTTATAATCTTCTCCATTTTATCCTCACCTAGGGCTGTCAATTCGGTTCGGTCCGAACTGAAAATCAACCGAATTTCCCCTGATTCGGTGATTTTCTGTTCGGACGGATCCGAACTCAAAACTGGCGGGCAACCCGGGGGGCCGAATTCAGCGAGTTCGGGAGTTCGCGAATAAATCCGGCAAATTCGGCCCCCCCTTCAGGGGAGCCCGCTGGAGAGGCGCGGGCTGCCCTTTAAACTGACCAGTGCCTCCCGGCCGGGAGGCGCAGATCAGTTTAAAGGACAGCCCGCCCCCCTTCAGGGGAGCCCGCTGAAGGGGGGCGGGCTGTCCTTTAAACTGATCTGCGCCTCCCAGTTTAAAGGGCAGCCCGCGCCTCTCCAGCGGAGCCCGCTGAAAGGTGCGGGCTGCCCTTTAAACTGACCTGCGCCTCCCAGCTGGGAGGCTCAGATCAGTTTAAAGGGCCCCCGCGCGCCTTCAGGGAATCCCTCTGAAGGCGCGCGGGGGCCGAATTTTCCCCCGAACTCCGGATCCCCCCGAATTAACGGGGATCCGAAGCGGGGGAGTTCGGACTTCGGCACGTACCGAACCCACAAGGGTCAAATTCGGCCGAATCCTAACTGTACTGAATTTTTTTTTTGACAGCCCTATCCTCACCAACAACCCTGTGAGGTAATTTATGCTGAGGGCCAAACTAAATGATACTGCATCCTTAGGGTTGCCAGGTCCCTCTTCGGTATCAGCGGGAGGATTTTGAGGCGGAGCCTGATACAGAGCATAGCAAGTCATGGTTTGCTTGCATATGGAGGATTTCCAGCTGTCTGGTGCCAAATGAAAAGATAGCCTTCTCTAGGCTTTTACATACTTAAGAGCTAAAGATGTAAATTAACGCTTGAACTAATATCAATGGCTTCTGATGACTGGTTGCTACCAGCTGGAGAAAGCCCCATGAAATGCTCAGGCCAGTGTTCTGTCTTCATGTGTGTGTTGAGATGAACTCATGGCAATTGTACTGCTTGCAACGGATCCTCCTTTCCCAAATGCATGCAGATAGGTGGAAGCATTCTGTAAGCAAATAACATTATAAACACAAGGTAAGGTTGCCAAGTCCTTCTTCATCACCGGCAGTACCTGGAGGTTGGCAACCCTAACACAAGGGGGTAGTTGCCAGCTCCAGGTTAGGAAATACCTGGAGATTTTGGGGGTGGAACCTGAGAGAGTGGGGTTTGGGGAGGGGAGGGACTTTAGTGGGGTAAAATGCCATAGACTCCACCTTCCAAAGCAGCCATTTTCTCCAGGGGAACCGATCTCTGTCGCCTGGAGATCAGTTATAATAGCGGGAGATCTCTCCAGCCACCACCTGGAAGTTGCAACCCTACAAGGAAGTGTGAATTGGCAACATGAGATTCTTTCCCAGAATCTTCAAGCAGAGTGTACAAGAATTAAGCAGGTGGCGAGGGAATCTAAACCCTGTCCTCCCCACCATCTTACAACATAGTCCTTTTCAGCATTTTTCTCTTAGCCTTTTCTCTTGGCTGCTTCAAACAGCAGGATGCAGTGAGGGAAGACTGGAGTGGGAGTGGCAGAGTTAGTTGGCCTTGCCAATGAAAAATTGCCTGTACAACTCCTTTCGCCCCCCCAAAACCCCCCAAATTTGTTTGTATGCACTAGTAGGAAGGCCCAGCCCAGCACCTACAGCCCATGAGAGCAAAATTGTTCATGCAAACACTAGAATCCATAATTATATATAATCTGAAAGTCTTCCTAAACCAGTGAGATGGAGCAGTGGTTGCTGGAAAGTATAAATGCTGTGCACAGAAATGCCAGTTAGGATGCTCCTGTTTGGTGGGTACATTAGATAAATTGTGTGGTTGGATGATGTGCCTATCAGAGATATATCTGCTGAATCACTGTCCTCACTGCTGCTCCTGCTGCCTAAGAAAATAAAACCAGTCAGTGAGGCATCGGAATAACAATCAGATTTGAAGGTTTCTGACTGCTCCTGTATGTCAGAAATAATTCTGTTCCAATCCAGAGTGTTTACAATGTTTGCAAATGGGCATGATTCAAGTCGAATCCTGATTTGTAGATTTGTAGACTGCAGATCTTCAGACGATGGACAGTGTTATCCAGAGGACCCACGAGCCCATCAATCATACTTGGAAAAGTTTCCTCTTGTGCCCTTCAAACTTTCCAATTTAATCTACTGCATCCGGTCAGTGTCTTTTTACTTTAGATTTTGCCTTCTCCTTTTCACATTGATGAACCCTGAAAACCCGCCAGAGTGCTATTGCCTCTTTACGGTTCAAAGTCCCATTTGGCAATTGAGCTGGCAAGACATGTAAGTCTGGCTTTCTTCCATTGGAGGAAATGGACTGGTCTTTGCATATCTGTGAATTGCATATTTGTGCATTAGATTTGAAAACTGAGATTTTGGTTTTCGGTTGTAGTGTGCTTTTATGACACGATAAACTTGCAACAGGAGCATCTAGACATTTTTGAATGTTCAAAGTTCTGCCGAAATGTCTGAAATCGCAACTATTTTGAGTTCAACTACTCTCATCCAGAAAAGACTATATGCATGCAGAAAAGGATTTATGTGGATGCAGCCTTAGTACAGAAGAAGAGAGTTGGTTTTATATCCCACTTTTTCTCTATCTTTAAGGAATCTTCCCTTCCTCTCCCCACAACAGGCACCTTGTGAGATAGGTGAGGCTGAGAGAGTCCGGAGAGAGCTGTGACTAGCCCAAGGTCACCCAGCAGTAGGGTTGCCAAGTCCCTCTTCACCACCGGCGGGACGTTCTTGGGGCAGAGCCTGAGGAGGGCAGGGTTTGAGGAGGGGAGGGACTTCAATGCCATAGAGTCCAATTGCTAAAGTGGTATTTTCTTCACCATGTTGGAAAACCCAGCTTTAGATAGCTGCTGGTCATCAGACTGCAGTGCACAGAACTGGATTAAATCTGACGCAGTCTGAGGCAGCACCGTAAGTTTGCTTTTCCCATTCGGCACAAATTTGGTGCCTTTACCTTATGCAGTATTCTCTCCATTTACATGATGTGAAATAACTTGCCTGCCTCCCCTGGACTGAAGATTTAACCACACTTCCCATCCCCAGGCGCGGATCTATTGTTAGAAGCCATCTTTTATACCTGAGAGCCGAATAAATGAAAGAAGCAGTAAGCTTCTTTATTACTCCTGCAATGTCTGGAAGTACAGCCAGGAGACAACTGCCCAGAATGTTCACAATTGTCAGTTTAAGCAGCCTTGGAAGTGTAATACACTTTTATGCTCACCCATCCAAGAGAGGACGTGCTTTTGGACATGATGGAGAAGTCCCAGTGTTATTACAAGCCCCATGAGCAAGAAGGTTTTAAGGTTATACCGTTTCAGAATCTGAATCGATCAAGCGATATTGTTGAGGCTTGGGGTTGAAATACAAGCCGTACCCACCTGTGTCTTCAGAGATCAAGGCACACATCTGAAAGCACCTTAAAATGCTTTCCCATCTCCTGAAAGAAATTGGCCGGAACAAAAGAGACATTGAATCAAATGGAGCTTCCAAGAAAACAAAAACACACAACTTCCTTTCTGCAAAAGAACAAGTGCCTATTTCACCCCACATAAATACATCCACTTAGAATGTCATATTGGATGTAGAATAGTATGGTACAGCCCAATCTCATCAGATCTTGGAAGCTAAGCAGGGTTGGATGGGAGACCACCAAGGAATACTCTGCAGAGGAAGGCAATTACAAACCACCTCTGCTTCTTGCTTGCCTTGCTGGGGTCACCATAAGTCTTGGATGGGAGACCACCAAAGAGTACTCTACAGAGGAAGGCAATGGCAAACCACCTCTGCTTCTCGCTTGCCTTGCTGGGGTTGCTATAAGTCTGGGATGGGAGACCACCAAGGAGTACTCTGCAGAGGAAGGCAATGGCAAACCACCTCTGCTTCTCGCTTGCCTTGAAAGTCACTTGCTGGGATCGCTCTAAGCCGGCAGCAACTTGACAGCACTTACATATGTACACAGAATGTCAGCTATTTTTTGTTCTTCCTAGCTTCCAAGGAGCCCAGGTCAACATGCATAGTTCTTTCCCTCCTTTATTTTACTTTCACGTCAATCCTGTGAAGTAGGTTAACCTGAGAGAGTGATGGGCTCAAGGGCACCCAATGAGCTTCATGGCTGAGCAAAGATTTGAACCCGGGTCTCCCCAGTCCCACACACTAACCACTACACCACACTGCCTATCTGTGGGTGTCATACATGTTTGTATAGAAAAGATCTATGGCACCTCTTCAGAGAAGCGATTCCAGATGGCTTACACAGTAAAACATAAAATAGCATTAAAATAATTAAAAGTTTAAAAAGCTTGGTAAATCTGCATCATTTAAAAAACCCAGCCAGAGCATAAAGACAGCACAAAACCTTTAGCATCTTAATAACAGTTGTCATAAACAGTCCTCAAGCTACTGGCAGATTGCAAAACAATTTTTAAAAGATGAAGCCCATTATCAAAAACTTGGATTCAAGGGAATGTGCTCACTTGACAACTAAAAGAAAGTATGGTAATACCCAAGTGAGCCTAAAGGGGGAGGGCATTCCACAGGGGAGGTGCTGCCACTGAAAAGAGACAGTAGCCACCCACCTCACCTCTGCAGGAAGGTGCAGAGAGAGCAGGAGCATGAGGAGCGCCTCATCTGGTGGGCTGTACTGTACAGGAGGTGGAGGGCCTTCAATCCCAGTTTTGTTCATGAGGACTAGTATTTGTATTAAAAGTATTTTTATTATTTATATTTATTGTATTTATGCTTTATTTGTTATATTTCTGCTTTCAGATTTCACATGACTTCTAATGGCCTAACATTTCTGAGACAAAGCTCTGAAATGGAAATCTCTGATTTTCCATGCCATAAACTAAATAGATGGGATTAGCACACCACTAGTCTCTGCCCCATCAACTACAAAGTAGGGATAATCATGTTGACCTACCTTGCAGGATTGCTGTGGTCGGATTTTGAGTTGCTATTTAACTGTATCGTTATTATTATCAGTGCCCGCTTACCAACATAGCCTGCCCCAAGGATTCCAATGAATTCTTTAACCTTCAAGGCGTCAGAGGGCATCGTTTGATGAATGAAGGCCTGTGGGTGGGATCCAGCGACTTCCTTCTACAAAGTGAGGAGTCCTACTTTCAGGGGGAGGCACCTCGCAGAAAGGAGTCATCGGACCCATCCCAATGCCTCCAGTCATTTTTGCTCTAAATAATTACATGGTATTCCACTTTTTAAAAAATGGGTTCTGCCGTGTTTGCCTTAAATTCCTTTTTATTGTTGAGAAGGCGACACAAGGAGGGCATAAAATAAATGTGTGCAAAATCTGTTTAATAAGGAGATAAAACAGGCCAATTATTAGCTCCCGGAGTGCTCTTCGTTCCATTGCTGTGATGCGAGTGGCGGCCTTTGATGTTTCTCTGGCTTGTTCCTTAATTGATAGGTTATAAGAAAACCAATTTAGGTGACTTGGCTCTTGTTTCCTAATGACCTTTGCAAAGATTCTTTCCTCTGATGAAAGTTTGGCTGGTGTTCATCTCTCAAAAATGTTTCAGAAAAAGAAAAAAGAAAAGAGGACAGTCGAAGCATTTTATGGCTAGATAGTGGCAGCTCATCAGCATCCCGTCATAGGACGCCAGATGACATGCACTCTTTCGAGTGCTTCAAACAGCGTCTGAACCAAAATACAGATAAACAGCTGCCTAACAAGCCATGGTGTATATAGTTGGGATGGTGGTGGTGGTTGGCTCACAGACTGCCCCTTAGATCACGATGGGTAGCCAGGTTAGTCTGCCAATAGAAGTAGAAAAGAGTAAGAGTCCAGTAGCACCTTAAAAACTAACAAAATTTCTGGCAGGAATTTTGTTAAGCTTTAAGGTGCTACTGGACTCTTGCTCTTTTCTACTCAGAATGCCCCTTGACAGTGAAATAATAGAAAAAATATTGGAAAGTAAATCCAGAAACCAAAAGATAAATTGTTATTTACATTATGTGCGTAATAACAACAACAAGAGGATAGGCCACCTACTGATCACTACCGTCATCTTTGGATGCCCTGCTTCAGTAGGGTTGCCAACCCCCAGGTACTAGCTGGAGATCTCCTGCGATTCCAGCTGATCTCCAGATGATAGAGATCAGTTCACCTGGAGAAAATGGCCGCTTTGGCAACTGGACTCTATGGCATTGAAGTCCCTCCCCTCCCCAAAACCTGCCCTCCTCAGGCTTCGACCCAAAAACCTCCCGCCAGTGGCAAAGAGGGACCTGGCAACCCCAGGATAGACCTATCTGTCTAGCAGTGCAATCCTCAACTTCAGTAGATTAAGAAATGTAAAATTCTGATTAGGATTGCACTGTAATACATATTTACCCTGTCCTTTCAAAGCCCTTAGGTTCTCCCCATTTTGTCTTCACAGCAGCTCTGTGAGGTAGTCTAGTGGGAGAGAGGGAGTCACCCAACGTTGATTAGCAAGGACCATGGCAGAATTTGAACTCGGGTGTCCTAAATCCACTTCATTCTCTACAGTACACAGGGTCATGTCTTGAGGCTTTTATAATCCAAAATTTAAGGAAGGGAAGTACCTGTCTGACATTAACAGTTAAAAAACGTCAGGACTTTTCAGGGTTTTTTAAAAGATGAGAAAGGAAGGACATGTTAGAGGTTTGCCGGTGGAAAGTGCCATTAAATTGCAGCTGATTTATGGTGACTCCATAGGGTTTCCAAGGCAACAGAAGTACAGAGGTGGTTTGCCATTGCTGCGTATTTTTCAGATTTGAGTTTAATAAACCTGACATTTTTTGAATTTTTCAAAAAGCCGAATCCATTAAAAAAGGTGAACAGCCCTAGAAATTAAAAGTTTTCAGCTGAACAGTAGAAAGAACTTCCCGAGAGCTGGAACAGTTCCTCAGTGGAACAGGATTCCTCAGAAGGTGGTGGGCTCACCTTCTTTGGAGGTTATTAAGCAGAGGCTAATCTGGAGATGAGTTGCAATCCCAGGGGATTCCCTGCGTCCCATCTGGAGGCTGGCATCACTAGGAGAAGGGCAAAGCATTGCCCCAATCAATCTTCTCCACCCCCCTCCAGTTCAAAAGCTATCTGGATCAAATGCTACCCTGAATGCTTTGCAACGTGTTTTTTTTTTAATTTATTGCTGTTGTCCCCCCCCCCCCCTTACATAATACTATGCTCTTTTCAACTTCAGGTTGGGTATACATTTAAATATGGAAACAGCCAGTGTTCAAATAATGGATTTGCATTTTCAGGGAATGTCCACAAAGTTTGCAAGAGATGCAGAGGGATCCCAGCAATGTTCTTTGCCCCAGGACACCAAACCCTAGTTGCAGCGTTGTTGGACACAGGAATGTGCTATCTACATTCAGCGTACATAGGGTTGCCAGGTTCCTCTTAGCCACCGGTGGGAGGTTTTTGGGGTGGAGCCTGAGGAGGGTAGAGTTTGGGGAGGGGAGGGACTTCAATGCCATAGAGTCCAATGGCCAAAGCGGCCATTATTCTCCAGGTGAACTGATCTCTATCTGCTGGAGATCAGTTGTAATAGCAGGAGATCTCCATCTAGGACCTGGGGGTCGGCAACCCTAAGTGTGCAGGTTTTTAATGTTACAACCATTTTCCTCAGACTTTGAGAAGTGTGATGCTCAATCTTTCCAAGACAGACAACTGCTTCTCTCTAGAAGGATCAGACAAATATTCTCTTCCCAACTCAGAAATATTTATGTTCTTCCCCAGGTGTCAAACAGATACATAAATCTACTGTAATATCTTTATTTCCTATTGTACTGGACTTCAAGACTTTGTCAGCAATGCTTTTAAGCATGCCATAATATTGTTCTCAGGGACTATTGTTGACATGGTCACATCTGGCTGGCTGAAGAAGAACCTTCTCTGTTTTCTGTTGTATTGTCACCCCCCACCCCCGTTTGACAAGCTTGCTTCTTGGAGCAGTAAAAGGAAAGAGCAGACACAGGGTGCGGGTGGAGGGGACATAATAGGTGTTGAGAGTAAAAAGCCTGGGCTTCATCTGAAGCTGTTAGAAGCCAAAATCAAGTACAGTGAATGTTCCAGGAGAGAAAGGGATACTAAAGGCAGAAGGTTAGCGTGTTGTCCTCTATTGTGCTTTTTGATTATCCGGAGTTTTTTTTTTTTTTTTGTTCTTTTGACAACAAAGTCTGTCATGTTCCCTTAAAATCCAGAAGGCTCTGACTCAAGAAAGCTTGCTGTACAATAAACTCAGTCTTTAAAGGGCCATAAGGTTCTATTTTCCCCCCTTAAAATACTTTTGCCTCTACTTGGGTCCTTATCACAAGCATAGTATATGCTTAACTTTCTTCTCATTCTATCCTGTCTCATTCGAAGAGAAAGAACGAGAGTGAATTACAATTCAAGCCAGCAATAAAAATAATCTCAAAAGGTCTTAGCAGGCCATCAATAAATGTATGGTGATGTTTCTGGTTACTTCTTAATCTCAGAGCCACTCCAGAGCAGGCCTTGTTTAGAGTACCAGCTAGACAGACCTGTTGAGATCCTGAGGAAGGCAAAGGTCTTAAAAATGAAGAAGGAAGGGTTGCCATTTTGTGAACACAATACTACTGTTATACACACTATCTTGTGTTGGAGTGTAATTTTTCAGATATATTCTGATATTGCAAGGTGCTACTTTGATTGAGTTCAACCTCCAGGTACTAGCTGGAGATCTCCTGCTATTACAACTGATCTCCAGCCGACAGAGTTCCGTTCCCCTGGAGAAAATGGCCGCTTTGGCAATTGGACTCTATGGCATTGAAGTCCCTCCCCTCCCAAACCCTGCCCTCCTCAGGCTCCACCCCAAAACCCTCCCGCTGATAGTGAAGAGGGACCTGGCAACCCTATGCTACATGATACTCTAGGATTCCAAGTTGCTCAGTGTCACCAAAACAATTGATCCATTAAGTGGAAGGTAGTTTCAGGTGGGTAGCCATATCAGTCTGAAGTAAAAAAGCAACATTTGAGTCCAGTGTGCATCAAAAGCAAAGCCAAGGCTACTTCACACTAGGGTTGCCAGGTCCCTCTTTGCTACCGGCGGGAGGTTTTGGGGGAGGAACCTGAGGAAGGTGGGGTTTAGGGAGGGGAGGGACTTCAATGCCATAGAGTTCAGTTGCCAAAGCGGCCCTTTTCTCCAGGTGAACTGATCTCTATCAGCTGGAGATCAGTTGAAATAGCAGGAGATCTCCTCACGTGACAACAAATTCCCACCCACTCACTTCTTAATGGATCTCATTGATTTATTATTTGACAATAATTTTTTTAGGTTTAAACAGCAAGTATATAGACAGTTGAAAGGGGTGGCCATGGGATCAGCCGTGGCCCCCTCCATAGCTAATATTTATATGGTGGAATTTGAGAGGCTGCATATGTATTCTGATGAATGGTTCAAACAACATGTCTTATTTTATTCAAAATTTGTTGATGATTTGATAATGTGCATAGATAATGAGAACAGTTATAATATGCTTATTAACATACTTAATAATGCTGATCCCAACATCAAATTTGAATCTAAATGTAATTCTGCCTGCAACAATTTCTTGGATGTGAATGTGAACAAGAACTCTGATGGAATAATTTGGTTATCGCCCTTTAAGAAACCAATTGATAGGATGGCTCTTCTACATTTCAATTCTAATCATCCTGGCCATCTCAAACGTAACTTACCGTTTAGCCAAATGTTAAGGCTAAAAAGGAACTCAACTAAAATAGAAGATTTTAATAATGCTGCCACTTCATTGAAAAGTGCTCTGATTCATAGAGGGTATCCGACTCAAGTGATTGATTCTGCTAAAAAACGAGCGGATGCACAGATACGTGAACAGATGTTTTCCCGCTCTGTAAAACAAACATCTAAACTGACTGCCTCTTTTCAGTACACCCCATTGGTGAGTGGAATTCGTAAAATTATTAATAAACATTGGCATATCCTTAGATCTATACCCGATTGCTCTGAACCACCCCTCCTGGGATATAGGAGAACTCGATCTCTCAAGGATGATCTGGTGCATACAGATAGGATAGATCGGCCATTCACAAGCACCAGAAGGGGACACTTTCGATGTGGTTCTTGTATTATGTGCCCTTTTGCACTCCCTGTAAAAAGCTTTACCTATCTTAAAACTGGCTTTACTTTTGAAATTCAATCCTGTACAGACTGTACTTCAGAAAATGTGATTTACGCCGTCCTATGTTCTTGCCAACTTCTCTACATAGGCAAAACCAATCGATCATTGAAAATACGGATCGGTGAGCACCGATCGAGGATTCGGAATTCTATTTTAGAAGCCCCGATAGTCACGCATTTCCATCAAGCCAAACACCGTGACACTGATTTGAGGTTTTTTGCCCTTTGGCAATTTCATAAGAAACGTTTCCATAGAGAAAATATAGATAAAATTCTTCTTCAAAAAGAGGCTTACTTCATTTCACTTTTTAATACGGTTGCGCCAAATGGATTGAACTCGGCATGCAATTATTCTGCCTTTTTGTAAGTTTTTGTTAGGATCAATTATAACCACCTGGCTTTTTCTATAAATACTGTAGTCACCCACCCCACTGTATCCCATCATAACATAGATACTATAAGCTGTAATATCAGCCATTGTATACAAGACGTGGAAAGTAGTCTGTAAGTAATTTATTTATTAATATTAATTTATTGTATAATTTGGCAAGCTATTTGTACTCGCACTTGGGTCCTATTACATATGATTTTTGGCTATAATGCTGTTTAGGTTTGTGAAACACCGTGGGATCGCCACTGCGCATTCATATCCTCAATTTCTCCAGCAAGAAATCTGGAAACAAAAAGAAGAGGATTAAATTATTATATGAACTTATACTTACCATCTGAATACTTACCAACTGATGAAAGTATTTACATGAAACAGGACAGATACCGGAAGCCTGTCTTGATCTATATTGTTTTTGTATATTTTGAAGTTTATTGTACTGACATCCAGGTTCGGATATATATTATTTTGTGCAGAAACAAAGCACTAATAAGAAATTTATTCTGTGTAATTTTGGTCTCATATGGGTTTTGTATATAGCCATAGTGATTGCTCTCCTTGACTAACTACCTGGTGGTTGGCAACCCTACTTCACACTGATGTTGCTAATGTAGTCTTATTTTAGCCCCTTCCTCCTATGCAAAAAGAATTAGATCTGTATACAACGTATGCCGCTTGTCTAGCCAAGTGCAAACCCATTTCTCTCCCCACCTTTCTAATTTCCTGGTAGATGATACTCTCTGTGTGTGTGTGTGTTTTGGTATCCAGGCCAAAAAAGCTGCCTTACCCGTATAATGAACAGATCCATGAAACTCTTTCCCCTTGATAAACACAAGATTGGATATGGGTGACTTATCAGGAAGGGTAATTAAATACCCAGCTGTAGGTAGACACAAGTAGGTATTGGTGGTTAAAATCCAGTTGGGGGGTCTCTGAAAATAACTCCCTTTTATGTTCTTTCCTCTTAAGATTGCTCCTCTGCCACCAGAGTTTTCAGAGCATGGTGACTTTTATTTGAATGCTATGATAAAGTGTCTCACAATACATGCTGAAATAATTATTGATGCTCCATTTCCCTCTGAAAATCCCATTATACCTGACTTCAAAAGACAAGGCTTCATCAGATATGCCGGGATGGTTATGTACTGCCAATAAATCTCCTGTCTAATAGCGCCTCTCTCTCTCTTTTTAAATTGAAGTCTAAATTATTATTTCAATTTGTATTGCAAAATGGCAGTTTTGCACCCGCATACCTCACATAAATATGGGTTGCTCAGGGGGCCAAGTGAAGTCAAGGGATAAAAGTGAAGCTTTATATTGTCATTTACTAGAATTGGAACACACCATTGGTTTTCTGTCATGGAATGTAATGGCAAAGTTCCAAGCTCCTTTCTCAATTATTCCCGCTCAGAGGGAAACAAGTCCATTACACATCATTGCTTGTGTTCTTCCGGCACCTAGATTACAGATGAAATGGTCTACAATCCCAAATCTCTCATGGTAGAGGCAGACATTGGCTTGCACTGGATACGCCACGGTTCTGCCCAAAGCAATCAAGACAGTTTGAAGTTAAGAGTTCCCCAAAATTGGCTCATGAGCCTCTCAAGCAGTTCTAGAGTCCTTTGAAAGTGTCAATAAACACGTGGAAAGCAATAAGCCGGTGGACATTGTTTACATGGACTTCCAGAAAGCTTTTGACGAAGTCCCTCACCAAGGACTGCTGACCAAACTTCAGAGACATGGGATAGGAAGAAAAGTACTCCTGAGGATTGGAAATTGTTGCTGTCTGTATTATCTTGCTCTCACTGCATTGGGGTTTCTACAGGTGTAATTCCATTTCTGCGTGGTAAGGAGAGATTGGACAGGGAGAAGCTTTTCTCCCTCTCTCATAATACTAGAATGTGGTGTCATCTGCTGAAGCTGGAGGGTGAGAGATTCAAAACATTCTCCAGGAGGGTAGATACAGGCACATTAAAAAAATGCCGTGATTTTGTGGCAACTCCCGTGCAAGTTATAGGTGTAGGGTTTTCAGTGGTGCAAAGCCACTTGAGCTCTGCAGCAGGATTTTGGGAAGCACCAAGAAAGACAACTTTTTTTTAAGAGAAGGGGGTGAATGTGTGCACTCCACTCATGAGCAACAATCATTAAAATATTAATATCAGCACAAAGGAATGTGACAATGAAGCTTTTTAATTTGCATTCCTCTTGCCTTTTGTTCTCCATCAAGATGTTTATTTTTGCCTGGGGCAAATTGAATTTAGAAGATAAAAGCACCAGGCAAAATAAGCAATGCAAAAACTGGAAACCAGCAAAGACATGAAAAGCTACCCTGGTGTTTTGTGATCGATCACTTCTTTCTTCTTGGTGCAATGGGGGACAAATACTTCCCTACCATCCACATTTGAGGCTGATGCTGTGACTTCTTAGATCTGATAATGGCCAATACTATTGCTACTCCATGGAAATCTGTCAGATAGTGTGACCCTGGCAAGTGTCTGTCAAGGCACAATAAATAAATAACTGTGAGGCTGCAGAGCACAACCAGCGAGCGCTTTCAACAAAAAGAGGCTGAAAAAAGTGATTGTTATGGCCAATCTATTATTCATATGGAAACATCAGTATATAAAGACAGGGCCCTGCCCAGAAGACCTTACATGCAAAGATAAGATCGTTGGTGGGGGCAAGAAGCAGAGATGGGGGAGGGATTGGAGAAAGAGCAGAGTCGAGGGTAGCTAAGAATATAAGAACATAAGAAATGCCATGCTGGATCAGACCAAGGTCCATCAAGTCCAGCAGTCTGTTCACACAGTGGCCAGCCAGAGGCCTCTAGGAAAAACAAGACAACTGCAGTGGCTTTATCCTGCCTGTGTTCCAAAGCACCTAATATAATAGGCATTCTCCTCTGGTCCTGGAGAGAATAGGTATGCATCATGACTACTAGTATTCATTTTTACTAGTAGCCATGGATAGCCCTATCCTCCATGAATATGTCCACTCCCCTCTTAAAGCCTTCCAAGTTGGCAGCCATCACCATATCCTGGGGCAGGGAGTTCCACAATTTAACTATGCTGAAGATGAATATGAACAAATGGAAGATTTGTGCTTTGGATTCAAGTCAGCCAGCAAGCCAATAATGAGGATCCACAGTTTAAATGGTTGAGAGAAAGGGATGTTTCTGAGGAAGCATTTCAAGGGAGAGAGGCCCTCACTAGTGTTATGGGAGGGGGTAGCAGGCCTCAGTGAGAGCGAGGAAGGTGCCATTTTGCTTGTTTTCATAGCTTATATTTTTGTTACTGGGAGACTCTTTGGCCATGAAGCTAGGATAGAATAAGAGATGGTGACTGACCAAAGCTACCAAGTGAGGAATATAGGAAGCATTTTCTCTCGTATGATAGTTCAGTATACAAAACTAGCATACGAGAGAAAATGCTGCCTATCTCCTGCCTCCCTTAAAAAAGTTTTGTATGCATAAAGAGTATTTTAGTTGGGGTGGAAGAAAGAACGTTCAAACATCCATCCTCTCCCTGCATTCTGACATGGCATGTGCTACTACTACCAGATTCGTTGCACAGGCTTCTTGTGCCTTTAAGTCTTTAAATGAAGTTGAGATGGGTTTTATTTTTAACCACCGTGGTCTGATAAGTGGCTATGAACTGCTGTGTTCAAATGTTGAGATCTGAGACGTGACATTTCTCAGAGCCTGATGCTGACCAATCAATTAATGCATTGAAAAGAGCCTGTGATGTGTGTAGTTTGGAGAGGAAACAAAACAAGCCTGACCGGTTGTAAGAGTCATATAATTGACCTATACGGAGAGACGTACCCATACAGAAAAGATAAACAGAGGCAAAACAGAGGGGTTTCGAGGCTGGGTCTATCACTAAGCACACAGAGGTGGCTGCCGAGGATAGCCAGCATGGTGTAGTGGTTAAGAGCGGTGGACTCTAATCTGCAGAACTGGGTTTGATTCCCCACGTCTTCACATGAAGCCTACTGGGTGACCTTGGACAAGTCCCTAGGATTGCCAGCTCTGGGTTGGGAAATATCTGGAGATTTGGTGGGTGGAGCCTGAGGAGGGCAGGGTTTGGGGAGGGGAGGGACTTCAGTGTGGTATCATGTCATAGAGTCCACCTTCCAAAGTGACCATTTTCTCCAGGTGAACTTATCTCTGTTGCCTGGAGATCACTTGTAATTCTGGGAGATCACCAGCTACCATCTGGAGGCCACCAACCCTATCAGTCACAGTTCTCTCAGAACTCTCTCAGCCTCACCTACCTCACAAGGTGCCTGTTTTGGGGAGAGGAAGGGAATGTGATTGTAATCCACTTTGAGACTCCTGAAGGTAGAGAAAACTTTCTTCTTCTCTTAGGTGGCAGCATTTAAGTGCCTCATTGGGTGAGGCCTGAAGATTAAAGGAAGTGATGGGGGGATCATAGGCAGCAAGAGCACAAGGTGGGTAATAAGAATCTGTGGGCCTCAAGAAGCCTCACATTCTAGTCGTGGTTTTACCTCATCATACACTGTGTGTGTGTAAAGTGTCATCAAGTGGCAGCCGACTTATGGCAACCCTGTAGGAATCTGAAGGCAAGAGACTAACAGAGGTGGTTTGCCAGTGCCTTCCTCTGCATAGCGACCCTGTATTCCTTGGTGGTCTCCCATCCAAATACTAATCATGACTGACCCTGCTTAGCTTCTGAGATCTGATGAGATCAGGCTAGCCAAGGCCATCCAGGTCAGGGCTATCATCCACTACCTCCCACCAAATTCTCAACATTATAATCAACTGCACTCCAAGTTGCACATAACAAATTAGGAGATGCAAAGAGTACGCCAGAAAAATCAGCTTTATAGAGAAATATTTATGATCTATGCATGTGATTCATGGATCTCAGGCACACATTCCATGCAGCCCTCGTGGCCAGTGACTATCAGCCAACTTTTTAATGTTAGGTTTGATTTCCTTTTGCTTTGTGCCACTTCTTTAAAGGCCAGGGGGAGAAACTGAGCGTCGAGGAGACCAGTCTTGCCACCGCAAGGCCAGTTCCTCGTTTGGTTAGAGGTAGTCAAATGTTTCCCAAAACAACCCACTGCACTCAGGCGTCTTTCCTGAGTTCAGCGAATTATGCTGCCACCAGTCCTTGTCAAAAGATTAGCTTCCTGGCAAAGGCCAAGGACAGCCCCCGCCAGCTATTCCCAAATTCAAGCGTAACACTGACCCTGCAAGGCAGAGACCCTGCCAGGGGAAGATTACACTCACAAAAACAGTTTGAAGCTGGTAGCTTGGTCAAACATAAACAAGGCAGTAGTAGAAAAGAGCAAGAGTCCAATAGCACCTTAAAGACTAACAAAAATATTTTTTGGTAGGGTATGAGCTTTTGTGAGCCACAGCTCACTTCTTCAGATACTCGGTATCTGCGTATCTGAAGAAGTGAGCTTTCCTGAGCCACAGCTCACTTCTTCAGATACTCCGAGTATCTGAAGAAGTGAGCTGTGGCTCACGAAAGCTCATACCCTGCCAGAAAATATTTCTGTTAGTCTTTAAGGTGCTACTGGACTCTTGCTCTTTTCTACTACTGCAGACAGACTAGCACGGCTACCCACTGTGAATAAACAAGGCACTTCAGGATTCAGCTTTGGGAGCCACAAAACCACAAGACACGCCAAATTATAGGCATACGATTTATTTAAAGGTTGTGCTGGTTACAGGAAAGAAATATTCGTGAAACATTTAGCACCAAAACAAGAAAGCTTAGTATTTCTAACTACACGGTTTAGTCCTAAGACTCAAACAGTTTGGCAAGGCTTTAGAGCAAGTTACAAGAGATACATATTACCAGAGATTCAGAGATCCAAGCATCTGTTGATTTCAGCCTGCAGAGTTTCAGTCAAGTATTTGGTTTTCCCCCTAGGGCAAAAGAAATCACAAAAGGGTGATGAAGTCAAGACGCGTCCAGACGTCCACGTTTGTGGATCAGAAAAGGTTCATTTTTATCCTCTCAATCTCAAAAGCCAATGGCCAGTTAGCCAACGAGGGAGCGAGGAGGCCAATAAACCCAAAATTAATTGTCATGTCGTCTTTGCCTCTTTGCTGAGTCCGAGGTTCAAGAGGTGAGTCACATTCTGCAGAAACTGGGAGGCACCTGTGGATGCTCAGACTCAGAGATAACAAAGCGGGTGGCAGATTTGCAACCCTGAATCCTGATAGCCCTTAGCGACCTTCCATTAAGGGAGTATGGGAGTATACCGGCCGCAGCTGGAAGTGCCAGGCTGCGACCTTCAAACACATTCCCCATACCGGAAGTAACTGTCCAAGCTGTAAATTGTGAGAGGCCTGTTTGTGCTGTATCAGACCCCAGAGTTTAATATCAGAACTTAGTAGGCCAGAAGCCTGAACCATAGAATTGCAACCAAAAGAACATTAGGGATATACATTTTCTTTACGCTGAGGGTCTATTATTTCCCTCCCCCTCACTTCTGTGGTAGAGGCTGAGAAGTTATCTGTAAGACTGAAAACCTCCAGGAGGGCCAGGAGAGTTCCCAGAATTACAAATGATCTCCAGACAAAATATTGTCGAAGGCTTTCACGGTCAGAGTTCATTGGTTCTTGTAGGTTATCCGGGCTGTGTAACCGTGGTCTTGGAATTTTCTTTCCTGACGTTTCGCCAGCAACTGTGGCAGGCATCTTCAGAGTAGTAACACTGAACAGGGTCTTATTCAAAGACACTGAAAGACTGGACAATTCTACCAACTATTTTGTCAGATTGCACAGAGAAGCCATTGAAATTCATAAACATCAGCACAACTTTAACAGAAAAGAAGAGAGTGTAAGAATGAATAAGGCTTGGCTTCCTGTCCTAAAAACCTCCAGACTTATAAAGACTATAGTCAACAATAGCCATGGAGATTAGCTTTGGACTTCACACATTAACAGATCACTTCAGGATACAATGGTTCCATATTAACATACCACACCGTCATTAGCACATTATGTTGATACTTGCAGGACAATGATTAGCACATTACTTTTGCAGGACAATGACTCAGCTCAAACCCAACCCCTTTCTGACTATATCTTCCTACACACTTGACACTGAGAGACACTGTCCTTCAGTGTTACTCCTCTGAAGATGCCTGCCACAGTTGCTGGCGAAACGTCAGGAAAGAAAATTCCAAGACCACGGTTACACAGCCCGGATAACCTACAAGAACCAATGATCTCCAGACAATAGCGATCAGTCCCTCTGGAGAAAATGGCTGCTTTGTAGGGCGGACTCTATGGCATTATATGTTGCTGAAGTTCCTCCCCTTCCCACACCCTGCCCTCCTAGGGTTGCCAGGTCCCTCTTCGCCACCAGCAGGAGGTTTTGGGGGTAGAGCCTGGGAAGGGTGGGGGTTTGGGGAAGGGAGGGACTTCAGTGCCATAGAGTCCAATTGCCAAAGCGGCCATTTTCTCCAAGCGAACTGATATCTATTGGCTGGAGATCAGCTGAAATAGCAGGAGATCTCCAGCTAGTACCTGGAGGCTGGCAACCCTATGCCCCCCCAAAAAAAATCTCCAGGAATTTCCCAGCCCAGAGTTGGCAACCCTATTTATCTGGCAGACCTGACTGGATGGAATATACCCTGAAAGTGTTCAGAGTGCAATCCCATGCAGATTAATTGCCCTCTAGGCTCATTGATTTCAGTGGGCATAGACTGGAGTAACTCTGCCTGGGATTGCTCTGCGCTTCAGGTCACACACACACACACACACACACACACACACACACACACACACACACACAGCCTTGCCTTGCTGATACCATTCACCTATTCTCATTGTTTTTGTCCTCCATGCAGATTTGTTGGAAATGCTCTGGCTGTAATTCCCCATTTGTCTCACTTCTTTTCCCACCTCTGCCTCATCAGGAATATTTTATCTTCACTTCTTACCATATTCTATCCCCCGCCCCCGATTCTTTTGTGATTCCTTCAGCTTTTGCTTTTATACCCCACTGTCAGCAAATAAGGAGCTTTTTGAAAGTTTGAAAGCACGGCTTCGCCTGCAAGCGTTGTTTCATCTGTATTGTTTTCCACATCTGCCTCGCATTGTGTTGTTTGCCGGCAATCTCCCTCCTCCTTCCATCCCCTTCAGCTTAGCTTTGTGCTCATCTATCGTTTAGAGAGTTTTTCCCTTTCACCGTTCACATGATTGCTTTTTGTCTGGGCAATTCTGTTTTTTTCTCCATGTGCGTTCCTACAGTAGACTATCCCTCCTCTGTCATTTGTATTGTTGTAGAGTACTTATTTTTGAGGAAAGTTTGCATTATGCTTGTCAAAAATCTCTTCCCTCCAATGCTCTTATATGTTTTTATTAATCTGTTTCCTTCCTTTTCTCAATGGTTTTTTTTTATCACTTGGGAGTAATTTCAGCTTTGATTATAGTGCATTTTCAATCTACGATTCTTCCTTTTCACATTTTATCTCTTTTTTTCTTTTGCAGCAGTCCTATGAATTTTGGTATTCATCCCCTTTCTACTGCAGAATTTTTTTTTTGTCTTCCCCAATTCAACTACCTCAAAATTAGTCTCCAACTCCGCCAGGTTGCCCCAATGATTCAAGTCGTGTTGAGATTTCTTGATCGGTCTACCACATTTTATTGCAACTTTACTTTGCATTCAATTCTAGAATTTATATCCCATCAGTTTGCATAGGTCTTTTATCCATGGCTGTTTCACTCGCTGTCACCCCTCTGACAACTTCGGATCTTTGTGTTGATTATGCATGCTGTTTCCAACCATCAGAGGTCACCTCACTCATCTCCTGCGTTTCTCCGCATTCCCCCTGCCCAGCCCATGTTTTCAGAAAACTGTTTTATCTTGAATTTGAAAACGAGGGCAAAATGCAGGGAAACGCAAGGGGAGAGAAATCTCAATTTACCAAAAAAAAAAAAAAAAAAAAACTTGCTTCTGAAAAGAGACTGGGCAATTTCACAGAGGGCATGACAGTCAGTGGTTATTAACTGGTAAGCCTAAATGGAAACCTAAACATTTTCAGGACTATTGCTGATTAGCCATTGCTGGTGATTCAATAACAAAGGGTTTCATGCCCTGCTTGTAACCTTCCTGAAAGTATCTGTCTGTCCTCCACTGGAAGAAGAAGAAGAAGAGTTGGTTTTTATATGCCGAATTTCTCTACCACTTAAAGGAGACTCAAACCGGCTTACAGTCACCATCCCTTCCCCTCCCCACAACAGACACCCTGTGAGGAAGGTGGGGCTGAGAGAGCTCTAAGAGAACTGTGACTAGAGCAAGGTCACCCAGCTGGCTTCATGTGTAGGAGTGGGGAAACAAATCCAGTTCACTAGATTAGCCTCCACTGCTCATGTGGAAGAGTGGGGAATCAAACCCGGTTCTCCAGTTCAGAGTCCACCGCTCCAAACTACCGCTCTTAACCACTACACCACGCTGGCTCTCTACCTCTACCTTTTGCCATTGCAAACATGTCAATAATACCACAAATACATAATAAAAGGAAAATAAAACAGACACCCTGTGAGGTAGGTGGGGCTGAGAGAGCTCTAACAGAGCTGTAACTTGCCCAAGGTCACCCAGCTGGCTTTGTGTGGAGGAGTAGGGAAACAAATCCAGTTCACCAGATTAGCCTCCACCACTCATGTGGAGGCGAGGGGAATCAAACCCGGGGGGAATCAAACCCGGTTCTTCAGATCAGACTCTACCGCTCCAAACCACCGCTTTTAACCACTACACCACGCTGGAGGCGGAGTGCTGGGTAAAATCGACCTTGGTCAGATCCAGGCAGGTAATTTTTATATTCTTGTGTTAGGAAGGTATTGAGGTGGGTCAGGGCTGCTGATAATTTTAGATCTGTCAGCAGCCTTTGACATGGTCGATTACGATCTTCTAAACCACCGCCTTGCCGACATTGGGATCTGGGGTGCAGCCCTTCAATAGCTTCGCTCTTTTCTCATGGGTCGGGGACAGAGAGTGGTGTTAGGGGAGGAGGTGTCGCAGCGACACCCTCTGGTGTGTGGTGTGCTGCAAGGTGCGATCCTCTCCCCTATGTTGTTTAACATCTTTATGGGCCCTCTTGCCCAGCTTGTCAGGAGTTTCGGGCTGGGATGTCATCAGTACGCTGATGACACCCAGCTTTATCTGCTGTTGGACGGCCATCCGTACTCTGCCCTGGACACACTGGCTAGGTGTCTGGATGCCATGACTGGACGGTTGAGGAAAAGCCAGCTGAAATTGAATCCATCGAGGATGAAGGTCCTCTGGCTCGGCCAGAGCGGCCTTGGGGCAGGGTGCCGGCTCCCAGCTCTTGACAGCGTACAATTAACATCTGCAGCTGCAGGCAAGAGTCTGGGTATGATCCTTGATGCCTCCTTATCAATAGAGGCTCAGGTCACAGCAGTGGTCAAGGTGGCCTTTTCCCATCTCCGCCAGGCCAGGTAGCTGGTGCATTACCATTAACTGCCCTAACCTAGCCACAGTGATCCATGCGATGGTCACTTCTAGACTGGATTACTATAACTCACTCTACGTAGGGCTGCCCTTGAGGTTGATTTGGAGGCTTCAGCCAGTTCAAAATGCCATGGCGAGGCTCCTTGTGGGGTCCTTGTCGCGACATCACATAACACCAGTGCTGAAACAACTGCACTGGCTCCGGCTGGAGTATCGGATCAAGTTCAAAGTGCTGGTTTTGACCAGCCATCTAGAATGGAGAGGAGACCCAGCAAGCTTCAAATCAGGACTGTAGAAAGAGTTAGTTAAATTTTATAATCTAGTGCAGAAAAGGTGATCTTGTAAAAAAATAGCAACAACAACAACAACAACAAAAAGCAAGGAGTTGCATTGGCCCATAAAAAAATCCAAATACAAAAACCATGTATTAGTACTCATTATAACTATCCAAAATAACCCAGGAAACCTTGTTGGTCTCTAAGATGCTACTGGACTCGAATCTAGCTGTTCTTCTGCAGACCAACACAGCTACTCTCAGGCTATAAGATAAAAGGAGAGGGAAAGGGAAAGATCGCTCAGACCTTGATCGTAATGTCACTTTGGTTGTTTACTCATGGGTACTGGTCTGTCTTGGTTGTTCCTTGGAGTTATGTGTGAGTTTCCCCTCCATTAGAGATGACCTCTCTGTCAGCCCTCACAAATCCCAGGTCTTCCCGTCCTTCTATTAACCCAATTCTTCCCCCTCCACTGAGCTCAGCCCACTTGAAATCCCCATGCATAAGGCAAAGCGTGGGACACAGGAGCTTGGTTTCTCTCACAACAAGTACACAGCCAATTACAAAGCAGCATGTCAAGGGGCCGGGATTCAAATACTTCCTGCTTCCTCAGAGTTCTTTCTGAGCTGAAGGCTTTGAAAAACAAGGTTTGGATTTCTCCCCCCACCCCATTCCTTTCAAATAGCTCAGTTTTTTGTTTTTGTCCTTAAAATCCTCTTAAAATGCTTTTTTTTTTGGCAGCAATTGGGTTTGGGGGGAGGAGGAACTTTTCTCTCACTACAGCCAATTATAAAGCAGAATTTCAAGAGGCGGGTGCTCAAATACTTCCTGATTTGAGCTTGGAGACTCCTGGTGCATAGACTCCCAACAGGAAAGTGTAGGTCCAGCAAGCAACGAACCTCAGGTAAAACTCCTATGCATAAACGATCTTTGTCATATATTCTCTTTTAGACAAGTAGTTTCAAAACTGCATTATGATTCAATTGCTAGTATACCACAAACAATACCACAAGCAATCATGTCAAATAATGAAATGTTCCTGTGAGCCCAAAGTTTCTGCCCACAGAAGAATCTTCCCACTGCATCTCTGAATGAGTCACTGTTCTTGGCCAGGCCTGCTTCCAACAGAGGTCTACTGAGGGCACCTCATCCTGCTGCATTGCTGCATCTGATCAGATGGGATCATTCAATCATTCCAAATGCACAGACACATTAGAGTCATCCGCCCTTGGAGGGGGCAAGCCGAGAACGGTGACTCATGGAGCAACAGGGAAGGCGGCCTTCTCAGATGGCAGGTGGTTGTTTCTTTCACAGTGTCTACCAGTAAGCTTTTTTTCGGAGCACAACAATAACATCTTTATGCACCTCCACGTTTTCGTTCACCATGCTCAGGAAATGTGCTGTCGTTGCCGCATGAAATGATGCTGTGCTGGTGATGGAAATTGTTGTTTTGCTTTCAGAAGCCTCCAGTTGTCTTTCCCTTGCCTCCTCTGTGCAGTCCCTTTGTGAGTAGTGACTGCCTTGTGAATCAGCATTTCTTTATTCAGCTGCCAAAAATCCGGGGTAGAGATTATCTTTAATCAGCACACCGGGCTGACACACGGCAATAGAGAGTGGGGGTAGGGTTGCCAGGTCCCTCTTCGCCAACGGCGGGAGGTTTTGGGGGCAGGGCCTGAGGAGGGTGGGGTTTGGGGAAGGGAGGGACTTCAATGCCATAGAGTCCAATGGCCAAAGCAGCCATTTTCTCCAGGTGAACTGATCTTTATTGGCTGGAGATCAGTTGCAATAGCTGGAGGTTGGCAACCCTAAGTGGGGGGATTTTTTTTAACACTTGTGCTCTGATTCAACAAGTCCAATGCAGTCGCTTTGGGACTGGGAGATCCTTTGCAGTTAGGAAGGAGAAGGGTAAGAGAAGAAAGCGTGGTGTAGTGGTTAAGAGCGGTGGTTTGGAGGGGTGGAGTCTGATCTGGAGAACCGGGTTTGATTCCCCTCTCCTCCACATGGCGAACTGGATTTGTTTCCCCACTCCTACACACAAAGCCAGCTAGGTGACCTTGGGTAAGTTACAGCTCTCTTAGAGCTCTCTCAGCCCCACCTACTTCATAGCGTGTCTGTTGTGGGGAGGGGAAAGGAAGGTGGTTGTAAGCTGGTTTGAGTCTCCCTTAAATGGCAGAGAAAGTCGGCATATAAAAACCATCCTTCTCCTTCTCCTTCTTCTTCTTCTTGGATTGAGTAGATGAATGAGCCAATCCCACTGTGACGTGCCGCTCTCTTGGCTGAAGGGGAGCACAGGCCTGGGATTTCCTCTCCTTTAGGGGGAGCCATTGCCAACTGGCTAGGGTTGCCAGCTCTGGGTTGGGAAATACCTGGAGATTTTGGGGACGGAGCCTGAGGAGGGCAAGGTTTGGGGAGGGGAGGGACTTCAATGCCATAGAGTCTATCGGCTCGAGATCTGTTGTAATAGCTGGAGATCTCCAGCTACTACCTGGAGGTTGGCAACCCTAGCCAACCCTATTCAGCAAGATCTGAACAACGCTATTTAACAATAGGGTGTTTTGGAGGACATTGATTCATAGGGTTGCCATGAGTCGGGAGCGACTTGATGGCTCTTAACACACACACAGACTAAGCATGCATACTACTCCCATTCTGCAGACGCTCCGTTGACTGCCCATCAGTTACTGGGCTCAGTTTAAGGTCTCGGCTATTACATACAAAGCCCTTCATGGCTTTGGCCCCTCTTATTTGGGGGCCACCTCTCTCCCTGTGCCCTATGTGGTTGTTGTGAGGACAAAATGAAGCAGGAGAGGACAATGTGGGCCACCCCGACCTCCTTAGAGAAAGGGCAGGAAAAACAGGAATAATGTGTGAATTTATGTGATGAAGCCAAAAAATCCACACCAGACCTTCTCTTTTAAAAGTGGCAAGAGCCCTGTTCTTTTTTTACAATGTGATTTGTGCATGAGAAATTGCCCCGTGCTGCTATTAAGACAGGTTAAATGATTTGATAATAAAGCTACTGATGGATGAGAACATTCAAATCCGGGAGGCTCGTTTTTATGCTCCTACTAAAATTTGAAAATGACCCGGCTTCACTTTCTGATCCCCTGCAATATAATGCAACCAAAGTTTATATTTTATCATTATGGGAAGATTTGTTTCCTCTCGGCCAGTAAAAGCTCATCATTGTCGAAAAATCATTTCCGTAGTTCTCATCTCCTTTAACAATGGTGCCATTTGGTTTGCAGCTGCCTATTCGGGAATCTATTTTTAGATTTTAGATTTTTAGGGTTTTCTTAGTGATGCAATAGAAAATGCAAGCGCGTCTAAGCAGGACTGCCCTTTTTGAGAGCACAAGTAAGTAATGTACATTGACGGATGCCATCATGTTCTTAGCTCTATTATCACAGGAGATGATAGCTTCTCCCATTTAGAAATGGCACCCGTTATCGATTGCTGCACTTCTATTGCAAATTCTTTTTTGGGGGGGTGGGTATATAATAGTATCACAGATGCCATGCATAAAACTCACCCAGTTCTTTCAGAGAAGGTTTCTTCCTAGAACAAGCAAGGGCAAGGTACTTCTAACTAGTCATTCCTCTCTTCTCTTCCCTCTTGGAGTGGTGGACTCTGATCTGGAGAACCGGGTTTGATTCCCCACTCCTCCACATGAGCAGTGGAGGCTAATCTGGTGAAGTGGATTTCCCCCCACCACACACACACACTCCTACACATGAAGCAAGCTGGGTGACCTTGTGCAAGTTACAGCTCCCTCAGCCCCACCTACCTCACATGGTGTCTTGTGTGGGGAGGGGAAGGGAAGGTGATTGTAAACCGGTTTGATTCTTCCTTAAGTGGTAGAGAAAGTGGGCATATAAAACCCAACTCCTCCTCCACCTCTTCTTCTTCATTCCTTACATTGATATCCTATTCGTCCTCCTAGGAGTGTAGGGTGGTGCACTTGGAGGGGTTATCCTTTCCCCGTTAACACAGTCCTGTGAAGTAGCTTAGGCTTAGAGAGACTGACTAACCACAGGTCACCCAACAAGTTTAGTGGTCTGACTGGGGAGTCAAACACTCCCACACTCACTACAGTACCTTTCTCTGCAATGACACAATCAGTCCATTCACAACCAGCTAGGAGAGACTATTCACACGCAGCTCCGTTTGTGACCCAAAAGGAGCACCACAGCACCCTCCATGGCACTGCTAGGATTCCTGAGCAGGGTTGTCAGCTCTGAATTGGGAAATACCTGGAGATTTTGAGGGTGGAGCCTGAGGAGGGCAGGGTTTGGGGAAGAGAGGGACTTTAATGGGGTATAATGCCATAGAGTCCACCTTCCAATGCTGCCATTTTCTCCAGGTGAACTGATCTCTGTTGCATGGGCATCAGTTGTAACAGCAGGAGATCTCCAGCCACCACCTGGAGGTGGCAACTCTATTCTTTAGTGACCTCTTTTTGGTTCTGTAGAGCAGCCATTTTGGATGGCAAGATTTTTGGGCCTATCCTTTGTGTGCTCATCATTATTAGGGGTCATCTTAGATATTTAGGCCCCATAAAATGAAATAACGAATTCTCAAGTACACACAAATCTGTCTTCACAGCTGAATCAGCCTGGTGCTCTCAGCAGTACAGTCTCCTTTATGTTTTACAATGAGCTCTAGGCCTCCCATTTACCCTCCTTGGGTGGGGACGTACCAGCTTCCAGACCCAGTTTCCCACCCTGAGGAATTAAGGTACAGGAGAAAAAATGCCCTCCACATAGTAACACTCCCCAAGTCTCTATGGTAAAGACCATAGAAACTAGCAGAAGCAGCCTAGAGCATCACCCAGAAGGGACATCACATCCTCCCCAAACTATGCCCTCCCCAGGCACTATTCCCCAAATCTCCTGGCATTTGCCAAAGCAGTGTTGGGAAGTCTAATGAGCTCTGAGAGTGGGATGGTGGCCCAATAAGAACCCAAGGGCTGCTCTTCCCCTTGGTTTCTTATTGGTTGGTTGGCACTTCCTAAATCACACAAAGATTGATTCTTCAGCACATGCACACATACACACTGGTGTGGCCAGATTGCAAAATACACATATAAGATTGCACCTCTGTTTATAAAAATGTACTTGCAAATCTTTCTTCGAGCTTGCTCTGCAATTTTCTGCAATGTTGCTTCATCAGCTCAAATATGTCATCTCTTCCATCTTTTACCACCGCTCAGTTCAATGATCAACATAATCTCTCTATGACAAATTATTGTTTGGGGCTAAACTCTGGAGCTACACTAAATACTTGTTTAGCCCCTGAAAAGCTCAAACACGTATAAAAAATTAAGGACAAAAGTGATGTCCTTGAAGCCTTTGTTCCCATAATTTAGATCTAATCTTTTTACAGGTTAGGGACCATTATACCACTGAAATCCAATTAAACGGCAACTCCAAGGCCAAGACAGTATTTAGAGTGTCCCTGCAAACACAAATCTCCATTTTCTTAGTGCAATTAATTTCCCCATACTCCACTTTACTCCACCCAATTAAATGCTAAGAAAAGGTCAGATTGTTAGCAGCATTCATTGCCCCCAAAGTATGAGAAACTGATAGCAATGAGAAGATGTTTTTTGGGGTCAAGAAGGTCTTTCCAGTTCACCGAACTAATTGCAAGGTTCTTTGCACCTTGGTCTCAGTTCTCTGGTGGAACTCTGGTAGAATAACTTAAGTGTTTATTTATTTATTTAAAAACAGGGTGGGGGAGAACAAAAAGTAAAAAAAACCCCTCAAAATCCAGAAAATAATAAAGGAGGGGGGAGTACATATAAAGTAGAAACAAAAATATAACAAAGTGGTGGCAGATCTACAAGTAAGTTTCTATTAAAACTTTCCAAATATCTAAAAAAATTAACCCATACGCAATTGTCCTCTATACGCTGTGTGTTCAAATACCGATAAAGTGTAAGGTCCTTACTCCACTGATTTACAGGAGGTGGGCTTTTATCTCTCCAATGTTGTAATATAAGTCTTTTAGCTATAATAAGAGCACAGAGGTTCTATTTTTATTGACCATCGGTTAGCCTCCAAGAGATGGGCAGATAGTTTAAAAGGACATAAGCATCCTCTATGCAACCCTCATAAGCAATTTAACGCATAGTTAAATTGTGGAACTTCCTGCCCCAGGATGTGATAATGGCTGCCAACTTGGAAGGCTTGAAGAGGGGAGTGGACATGTTCACGGAGGAGAGGACTATCCATGGCTACTAGTCAAAATGGATACTAGTCATGATGCACACCTATTCTCTCCAGGATCAGAGGAGCAGGCCTATTATGTTAGGTGCTGTGGAACACAGGCAGGATAATGCTGCTGCAGTTGTCTTGTTTGTGGGCTTCCTAGAGGCACCTGGTTGGCCACTGTGTGAACAGACTGCTAGACTTGATGGGCCAGCAAAATACACAAAATAGGATGTTCCACATGCTAATCTGCTCCCATTTGAAACACCTGATATTTTGTGGAAGGTGGGTTTTCTTTCTTTTTTCCACATGCAGATGCGTGCTTCTACAGTACTGTAATTATAACAGTGGGACTGCCACCTAAATCTTCAGGTGCTGCCTCAGTGGGATGGATCTCAGAATCAACTTTAAATCCGACCACCAAGGAAGGCTCTGCAGAGGAAGGCCCTGGCAAACCACCTCTGCTTTTCACTAGCCTTGAAAGCATGGTCACTATAAGGCAGTTGTGACTTGACAGCGCTTACGTGCATACACCAGGGCACAGGTAACACAAAACTTGGTCAGAGAAAATGCGGTTACTGCACAGGGATATACTGGAGAGGGCAGAAAGGCAGATGGGCATTTAAAGTCTTCTCTCCCTGGAGGCATCTCACTGGCATAACTGCAGTGGTATTTTGGCACTAAGTATGGGTTTGTGGCACGCAGCAGTTCCCTCAACTGCATATCATATTTCTTGTGTACCCACTTCAAAATTATTTACTCAGAATTAGTCATAAACAGGGTTAAATAACCTTAGCATTTATGTTTAGTGATGGGGATTTCAAACTATTTTGACCTTCTAGAAACGACGACTTAAATGGATTACGGGTATAATTCTCTGATGCCGCAATCAGGCAGCTTGCTTCTTGACTGTTGCTTTCCCTCTCTGTAACCAGATTACAGTTTTACAGCGGCACGTGGTGCTGATCGCTATTGAACGGGGATCCTTTGCTAAGCAGAACTTCTGCTGCTACTGAAACGGACTGATGTGTCACTAAATCTGAAGTTTTTGACTTCCAAATCTGTCTTCCCAAGCCAGCCAGGCTTACTTAAAAACCAATGGATCAACAGGCTGCTGGCATATTAATTTACTTCAAGAAGTATTCAATCTTGTCGCCATAACATTGCCAATGCAGGAAAGAAAAATGAGCTGTGTGTATTGGCTACCCTGGATGAAAAATGAAAATTGAAAAGGGACAACGTTATTCAGCACCGGAGACAAGCACAGGGATAGTCTGTCAAACTTTTTCTTCTTTTTGTAAGTAACTTTCCCCCTTCAAAAACAATAGGTTAAAATTAATGTGCGTTTGTGCACGTGCGTAGAGAACAGTTGCTTGGAAACATCCTGATTACATTTTTTAAAATCCAAAAGGCCAAGTTCTCACACAAAGTTAGGTACAATTAAGTCTCATTGATCTTTTGTGAATGTGTAAGGAATAAAAAAGCAGCCCCAATAGTCCGGACTAGCTTGATCTCACCAGAGCTTGCCTACTAAGCTGGGCTGGCTCTAGTCAGGGCCTGAATGATGGACCACCAAGGAAGAGAAGGGTTGCTATGCAGAGGCAGGCAATGGCAAACCACCTCTGCTCAGTGTGGTGTAGTGGTTAAGAGCAGTGGTTTGGAGCAGTGGGCTTTAATCTGGAGAACCGGGTTTGATTCCCCACTCCTCCAAATGAAGCCAGCTGGGTGACCTTGGGCTAGTCACAGCTCTTAGAGCTCTCTCAGTCCCACCTACCTCACAGGGTGTCTGTTGTAGGGAGAGGAAGGGAAGGTGATTGTAAGCCTGGTTGAGTCCCCCTTAAGTGGTAGAGAAAGTCAGCATATAGAAACCATCTCCTCTTCCTCTTCTTCTCTCTCACCTTGAAAACCCCATGAGGAGGAATTTCATGGGGTTGCCCTGAGTCAGCTGTGTCTTGACTGCACCCTTTTACTCACTCAAGGAACAGACATGACCATTCCTGAGTCCTCACAATCAGTTCTAATACATCTGGTTGAGTGGGCCCTAAGTTGCAGTGTGAGGAAAATGCCTGGCCAGCCTAGGCAGGCGGGTAGGGGGACTGCTGCCTTTTCCTCCCTCCCTCCCTCCTTGGGGGCTCCCTCTGCAATGAGCTTTGCCCTTGCCCTCAGAATCACTATGACCACCCCCTACCTGAATCTAGGCCAGTTGCTATGGATGGAGCTATGTCTTGGTGAAGCTTGAGCCTGAAGGTCAGAAGGTACTGTTTTATTAGGTGGGCAGAGCTAGGGTTGCCAACTCCAGGTTGGGAAATTCCAAATTTGGTGGTGGAGTCTGGGGGGAGTGGCGTTTGGGGAGAAGGGACCTCAGTGGGTATAATGCCATGGAATCCACCCTCCAGAGGAGCTGTTTTCTCCAGGGGAACTGATCTCTGTAATCTGGAGTCCATTGGTAATTCCAGGACGACTTCAGGTCCCACCTGGAGGTTGGCAACCCAAGGCAGCGGGCAAAATCTAACCTCTGCTGAAACCCCTACGCCGGCGCGACAATTCTCTGCCGTTGCCTGCGTCATGGAGAGACCGCACAGAAGGAGGGGCGATGCGACGCTCTGCGGCGCTCGGGCACCGGTGGAACTGCCCTTGCCGCCAGTGTAAGTGCATCTTGTTGCGTGATTAGATGTACTTACGCTGGCAGCGAGGTCACGCCTCCTCCTAAGAGGACTCGCCCCCCCCCCTCAGGAATGCAATCTCGATCACAATCTCAATATATCATTTGTGCCGTTTCTTTTAATGGGCATCGTGACCATAAATCCCGGAATGATAATGCCCTTGATAAATTTTAGTTCCTATATGGAACAGCAGAACACATAAAGTCATGGAGGAGGTAAATGCACGTCTGCGGAATCAATTTCTAAAATTATAGCATAGAGAATCTGTCTTTTAACAAATGCACTCTTTACATACAAATTCAGTAACATCTCCGTATTCTGCACAGCGCGGTATCTACTTGGAGAGTCCTGCCTTTACTGCTTTCTCACAGAACAATTCTCCAATGTGAAATATTGCTAATGATTGGTGTAAAAGCTCAATAACTGTAGCGCAGCGGTAAATCAAGTTTTATTATATTCTTGAGGTGCTTGGAAAGACAGCGTCAACTCCTGTAAAATAGGGTGGATTAAAAGAGGCGTTTCATTGGTCAATAAGGACTCTGATTAAATCTATATGACTACCCTGGTCGAAATTCATTAGCAAAAGTTGCCTTCCTCTTGTCAAGCTGCATGCTAATTTTTTTTAATACAACATTCTAGTTGAAAGGTTTAACTTTGCTCCCGGTTTTGATTATTTAGCAGTGTTCAATCCTGCCCAATAGTCATTGGAAGGTCTATGTTGAACATTGCCTTGAGATACTGAATATTTTAAAGATCAGTTAGGTTTAACTGATGGATCCATCCCTTGGACTGGCCAAAACTGGTGCTCTCCTTTGCAAGAAAATGCCAAATGCTTTAAAAACAACAACAACAACAACACCTGGGAAACAGAAGCAAAGCAAATATATGAAAATGCAATCTACCTGCAACATTTATTTTGAGCTCCAAATCTGGGATTCAGTTAAAACTCCAGTTTGCTTTCTCAGTACAAATGAACTTAAATCCGTAACCATAAGGAAAAAGAGAACAAATACTGCCTTATATTTCATAGTGTGCCTCACCTTTTATTTTGCACTGCATCAGGACATTTGGAGCCCAATTCCTGTGCAGTCATTTGGCTCTACTGCTGGATGTCAATCACATGGATCAATTTGCCAATATCCAGCAATGGCGGTCTCAGAGCTTGTGCAATTTTTTACTTTTCTCCCCCTCACTTGCTGAGAACTTGCAAGATGTTGGGTTTCATCATTGCTGATTTCTAATGTGTATCCCTGGTGAAGACTTGGGGCATAATTTACTAAAAGTGCAATAAAACTCTGATCATATTCACCTCTCGGTTGCCACTAGCATACCGCAATGACCCCTGCTTGTTGTCCTGAGAAGTATAGAGGAACCCGCTTCTTTCTACGCATGGCTCACCCTTGCAGACTGATTGAATCCATGGAGGTTAATCCAGTAGGAAAGTACCAAAGCAAGAAATGCTTCTGAAATTGTCTCTGCCACATGAAAATACATAGAAATCAGGTATGTTAGGAGAGTTCAGAAGGCTTCTACTCTGTGTGTGTTGTGTGTGTGTGGTGGTGCTCTTTCTATTGCCCCAGTCCCCATAGTCAACTAATGCTTTAGTGCACCAGTTTTTTAGTGGACCAGCATGGTGTAGTGGTTAAGAACGGTTGTTTGGAGTGGTGGACTCTAATCTGGAGAACCGGGTTTGATTCCCAACTCCTCCACACGAGAGGTGGTGGACGCTAATCTGGTGAAATGAAGTAAGTAAGTAAATAAACTATTCCACGGTGTTATAGTTATTTGCAGCTAGCTAAAATACTGCTGTCAGTTCCTTGGGGTAAAGGGGGAACATAAATAAAATAAGTAGATTTTATTCTTCTGTGCAAGTTCTCATCCTTAGAAAATTAATCCCTTAAAGGCTACTCTGAATATCTTCCTGAGCAAGGAAATGAATAATACTTTATTGATTTATTTCATTTACAGTCCACCTTTCTTGCTGTGATTCAAGACAGATTAAACAATTAAAAACAATGCAAAAACATGTACCCAACCGTGACTAAACCTGGCTTACAAATCCAGAGAACAATGCACGGTGAAATTCTTACAAACAATACACTAGAGCTAGGCTGCAAACTTGGAGAACAATGTAATAAAAACAGTGTAACCTATAAAACACCAGAAATGGCTCCAGCCAAAGTACAGTCTGCCTCACGCCCCAAAGGTGCATCTCTGTTTTTCAAACACAGCTCCGTTTAAATGTTCTTGTCTGCAATTCATGCCCTTGGCATCTACAGTTTGATTCGATTCATACACATCGCCCCTCGAGTTTTTCTAACACCATATGCCTGCCTGGCATGATGCCCTCTCGGAAGCTGGTCATACCCTTGCCTTTAGGCAAATTGCATTATGCTGTGAGAAACACTTTTTTTGATACATAGAGGATGTTTCCCTCTATGCCTGAGAGGTCTCTGGTCATTTTCAATTCAGGACTAGTACAGCAGTTCCTATAAGTAATTCTGTACTCCCAAATACAGAGGCCCGTGGTGCAGAGTGGTAAGCTGCAGTACTGCAGTCAAAAGCTCTGCTCACGACATGAGTTCTACCCCGACGGAAGTTGGTTTCAGGTAGCCGGCTCAAGGTCGACTCAGCCTTCCATCCTTCCGAGGTTGGCAAAATGAGTACCCAGCTTGCTTGGGGTAAAGGGAAGATGACTGGGGAAGGCACTGGCAAACCACCCCACAAAACAAAGTCTGCCTAGTAAACGTCGGGATGTGATGTTACCCCATGGGTCAGGATTGACCCGGTGCTTGCACAGGGGACTATCTTTACCTTTACCTACTTTGAAATACAAATCAAATTATGTAGCAGCAAGAACAGAATTCCATGAGAATAAGCAAGAGTTCATGCCATGGAAGATTTATATTAGGACAGTGGCAAGCAGAGTTCCTTCCTGACTAGCGCTATTAGTTACTGTGATAGCCAAGGTGGATGGAGAGCTTGTTGATTTTCAACATTTGTGTTAGCTCTCGCAGGGGTTGAATGGAAATCCACATGTATCCAAATGATTCCTGGTTCCCTATTGGTTAGAGTAGGAAACTGCAGGCAGTTTGACTTTTGGGATCTATCTCCATAGCACTAAATATTCCAGATGCTTAGAATCAAGCGATGCCAGATAGTCAATCCCATGCCAGTTCTGAGGCTACCAGATATGCTACATTTCCTCAGTCTGGGAAACATATTGCTGAGAGAAGTTATTCTTGGTGAATACATGCATGCACGCACATGCGCACTGCACCTTTTTGCCAGTCCTTGGGCTTGAAAATATGCTAGGGTTAGAACAAATAAAATTCATTGTTCTGCTGCAATAAAACTACAAATGTGATTCAGGTTGCCAGGTCCCGCTTTGCTGCTGGTGGGAGGTTTTGGGGGTGGAGCCTGAGGAGGGTGGGGTTTGGGGAGGGGAGGGACTTCAATGCCATAGAGTCCAGTTGCCAAAGCGGCCATTTTCTCCAGGTAAACGGATCTCTTTCGGCTGGAGATCAGTTGTAATAGCAGGAGATCTCCAGCTAGTACCTGGAGATCTCCTGGAGGTTGGTAACAATAGGCATTGTTTTGCAATGGTTTCCCCAAAGTTAACAGTCTAGCACCACACATCAAGGTGTGTGTGTGAAAGAGAGTGAGAGAGAGAGAGAGCAAGAGAGAGAGATTAAACACCCACACACATAGTTTCACAGTGGCAGCCTCTGATCCCCCTTCTGTTCATCTTTCAGGATTATTCCTTACCAATGAACAGACTGCACCAATGAATCAAACTGAGCCTGGCAAGAGAAAAAAAAAACATGAAGCTGAGTCCTGCAATGTCACTGCCCTGCTACTCAAGCCAGCTGTGCCAGAGAGGATGAGCGGAATGAAATCATGTTTGTGTGCTTTGATATTGTAAATCCCCCTCAGTCCCTCGGAGGGAAACGGAAAGTCATCCTTTCCATCTGTTACGCTCTGCCACATGATGATCTAGTCTTTAAGGGGACGGAGGCTTCCCGTCACCTGCACTAATTCCAAGTGCTTCCAAAGACAGGGTCCATTATTTCGGCTAGCAGCTGAAAACAACGTTGTCAGGTCAGGGTGTTTGCACTGACATGGGTTATGTACAATAACAGACATAGAATTGAGAGGTGTTTTTTTTTAAAAAAAACTGGCCCTGCTCCTGGGCTTTTGACATGCGCCAATTTGGAGCATAAAGCATGTCCTCTCACTTTGTCTTTATGTCAGGAGAAAGCACCCACAAAATTTCAGGCTGCTATTAAAGAGAGGAGAAAAACAGTGATGAAGTGGTAACTTGTGTTTGTACATTGGATACTGTTACATCTGCTAACTCTTTGCAATCGTTGGGTGCAATTGCTAGTGAACTGAGACCATATTTACATTCCTCCTGGTCCCATTTGGATCCACTGGTGCTCTACCAGAAGTTCAGGAAAAGTAAGTATTCCACAGCCACCTTGGGTTCGATGGAATGCAGCCCTACTATTAGATTCCAAATGGCCCATGTGTTGTGTGCGTGTGTGCTAAAGGCCATCAAGTCACTTCTGACTCATGGTGACCCTATGAATCAATGTCCTCCAAAATGCCCTATCATTAACAGCCTTGCTCAGGTCTTGCAAACTGATGGATTGCCTGGCAACTGGTGGGAGTGCAGGGAGAAAGGACATGGGAGGTACTGTCGTTGACGGCGTGACATCACTTCCAGGATGTCACTTCCAGGTTGTCAGATGCCCACTGGGGGAAGGACATCTCCCACCCCCTGCAGTCATTGCCCGCCATCACTCCAGTGGCTGGCAGGAGAGGTTCCAGCAATTCCTAGAGCAGAGTGACATCACTTCTGTATTTTCCACTGAAGTGATGTCATGCTGTCACCAATGTCAATTTTTGTATTTTCCCTCTCCTACTGGCTGCTGGAGTGCCAGCAGGCAAGGGCCATGGGTAGTGAAAGATCCCCTGCCCTCAGAAGCATACGGCAACCCTAGTGACAGAGCTTCCTCCAGTTTTTTTTACAGTCCCCAGGTTTTTTCCCCTGTGAAAAAGATCCCAGGGAGAAGGGGTTAGGCAATCTGCTCAAGGACTTTGCAGACTTGTTGCTCCTTTGGGTAGACAGTTTACATCTGTCTAAATATTTCCTCCCTGATTTGTGTGGACTAGGGTCTCCCCTCCTTCCTTTCTCTATGTTGCACCTCCAGGAATCATTAGGAGAGATACAACTTTCGACCGTCTTCCTTTGTTTTCATTGTAGTGATCTTTCCTTTCCTTCTTTGCTCCTATGACCCATAGGTCCTGAGCAGTTATTTCTTAGAGGAAAATATGATGGAGAGGTATTTGGCCACAGCCAATGTTATATTTGGATCGCTAGCCATCAGCAAAAAGGGGACTGTTTTGTCTCTTCTTATGGATTGTAATGATCTGCATGCATCCTCTGTAGGGTGAAGTTACTTTCAGTCCCTGCACAGAAAACAAAAGCCAGAGAGCTTGCATTAAAATGAACGGGTCAGCCCGACATGTAAGATTTAGCACATGTTGCTTGTCTTGAGGATAAAAGCGTGCTTTACTTATGATTCCAAAGGCTCCTCTCCCATTTCTCCAATGCTGTCTTGAATCCTTCCAAGGATTAGCATTACGAATGAAAGCAGACAGACATAAAAGGATGCAGATGATAAATTTGCGGCTTAGCTGGATTTCTCTTCATGCTGGCATGAGCACAGATCAGTGTCACTCAAAAAGCCCCTCTAACCGTCCCAGGTACAGGGCCTGGATTTGCTGGAATTGGCAAGAGCAAGGTGGGATTTATTCCTTTCTGCGACAGCCTCTCCTTTCTTGCAAGGTTCTTCTACGACAAGCAACACATGGAAATGCAATGTACATGCAGTCCAAATGCTGTGTATGGTTATAGTCACTGAATCCCATAAAGGATACTGCAGAGCTGGAAAAAGTGCTAAGAGGGCAAACAAGGTGATGAAAGGGTTGGAGCACCTTCCTTATGAGGAAAGAATGAAGAGACTGGGTCTTTTCAGTTTAGAAAAAAGATGACGAAGAAAAATTGGTTTTTATACCCTGCTTTTCTCTACCTTAAGGACTCTCAGATGGCTTACAATAATCTTCCCTTCCCCTCTCCACAACAGGCACCTTGTGAGATAGGTGGGGCTGAGAGAGTTCGGAGAGAATGGTGACTGGCCCAAGGTCACCCAGCAGGCCTCATGTGTAAGTGTGGAGAAACCAACCCGGTTCACCAGATTAGAGTCTGCTGCTCATGGGAAGGAGTGGGGAAACCAACTCTTCTTTATCTTCTTCTATTAAATAGCATAAAGGTAACAACAACAACAAAAACCAGCTCCCCCACCTGCATGTGGTCCAGAATCTGCATATGTGATTGGAAATACTCTCACGCATATTGTTAGTTAAGTTTGCAGTTCATGAAAACAGCCGATACAATTCTGGCTCCTTGGCATCTCTACCATCAGCAAATATGTGATTAACCACAAGCTGAGAAGGTTTAGATTATTGCATCTTAAAGTATCCAGCAGCTGTTAAAAGATCTGCTTGAGCCAGAGGGAGAAGATTCTCAATGAACTGCAAAAATGGCTTTCCTTCTGCAGGATTAGAATGGGAAATGTTAAAAATGGCTCTGTCGAATTTTCCTGTTAATCCCAAGGTGTCATACAAAACAAACAAAAAAAAGAAACCTTTTCACCCAGCTCAGCAGTTCTTCTAGGAACCACAGACTAGGCAAACTTTATCCTTGATCTTACATTCAGTAGATTGCCTTCTGATTGAAATGTGGTAGGTTTGTAACACAGTGGGAGGTAAATAGGCTCTACCACAAAGCTGTTTTGTTTTCTTAGCTTACAAAAATCAAGGGCAGGCCATTGCCTGCAGCAATGCATTTCACCTCCCTTATGTATGAAAAAGCTTCTCTGGCTTTGAGAGGTAAAAAAAAAAAAATATTGGGTGCCTTGCCTTCTAACTTTCCTCGGATACTTCCTTTCAAAAGAAAATTGCTTCTGCCTTTTCTGAGTAATTCGGTCCGCAGAAAGATAGATCCATTTACACAAACATAAATTCCCTTCTTATTGTTACTAACCCCATCCAGAACCCGGTCTTATGCCACAGCTAAAGCGGAGTTCATAAGCGATTCTCTGCCAATGACAGGTTCATGATGATTTCCTTAGAATTGCCTATTTATTTATGAGTTGGGTTACTCCAGTTGAAGTAATGTACTTGACAGACCCCGTTGTTTGTCAGGATTATAAAAATCCATTTCTGCTGGAAGGGTTGATTCCGAGTTAATCCTGGAAACCTTCAGAAGTTAATATTCTTACTATGTTCCTTTCCTCACCAACCCTTCACCATCCTGACACAGAGCTGGTTCGGATATTATTAGTAGGGGCTGGGTGCATTCTGCCCTTCTGTATAAGTACAGAAACAAGAAGTGGGTATTGTATTAAGTACAGCATTTGGTTTGCTGGCTTTCTCAGCTTTTTAAAAACAAATGAGTTTCTGTCCCTCACAGTTGCCAAGTTAGGTTTGAAAGTATATAGGCTTAGCCTATTTTATTTATTTACAAAATTTATATTCTGCCTTTCTGCCCTCACAAGAGCCACCAAGGCAGCTAAATCACATTTTGAAACCATTAAAATCAATTTCCCTCAAACACACATCATTAAAACAGAAACAGAGTTAAAATACGTACAAAGACATGGAAACATCAATGACAATATTGTCGAAGGCTTTCACGGTCAGAGTTCATTGGCTCTTGTAGGTTATCCGGGCTGTGTGACCGTGGTCTTGGTATTTTCTTTCCTGACGTTTCGCCAGCAGCCAGCTGCTGGCGAAACGTCAGGAAAGAAAATACCAAGACCACGGTCACACAGCCCGGATAACCTACAAGAACCAATCAATGACAATATTGATCAGGAAGGAGGGATCACTGAAGGAATGTCAAACAAAACAAAAAGTCTTTACCCACTGATGGAAGATGGCAACAGATGGGGATAGACGAATGTCCCGGGGAAGAGAGTTCCAGATCTTTGGTGCCATGACCAAGAAGGCCCTTTCCCAGGCTGCCACCCACCCAACCTCAGAAAAAGAGGACACTTGAAGCTTGGGGTTGCCAGGTCCCTCTTCGCCAGTGGCGGGAGGTGTTTGGGGCGGAGCTTGAGGAGGGCGGGGTTTGGGGGGAGGGACTTCAATGCTATAGAGTCCAATTGCCAAAGTGGCCATTTTCTCCAGGGGAACTGATCTCTATTGGCTGGAGATCAGTTGTAATAGCAGGAGATCTCCAGCTAGTACCTGGAGGTTGGCAACCCTACACAGGGCCTCCAAAAATGACTGTGGTGATCAGGCAGGTTCATGAGGGAGTAGGTGGCCCTAGTCAGATCTCAGATACCAGAGGAATTGTTGAATAAGATTTCCAGTGAGCGCCAATTTCAGATTTTGCACCCCGTTAAACTGTGAGTACATTTGCTTCTCCCAGGGCCCTAGAACAAAGTTAGGGCAGCTGAAGGGCAGATGATAAGCTGAGAGTCTGCTTCTGATCTCCTACAGCTGGGAGGTTTGCTGCCCGCTAAGGCAGGGATCAGATGCTGGAAGCTGAACATGGGATCTTGTAGGAGTGGGCTTCTGAGCTATCCTCCCCCCAACAAAAATCAGTTTGGAAGGAAGACTGAGAAACAGCAAATTTAGCCACCAGAAGCCTCTGATCTCCAACTTTGCTGTCTCAACTTTCCACAAGCATAGCAGTTGGGAGGGTGGGTAGGGTTGCCACTTCTGGGTTGGGAAATACCTGGAGATCTTTGGGGTGGAGCCTGAGGAGGGCGGGGTTTGGGGAGGGGAGGGACTTCAATGCCATAGAGTCCAATTGCCAAAGTGGCCATTTTCTCCAGGTGCTGATCTCTATTGGCTGGAGATCAGTTGAAACAGCAGGAGATTTCCAGCTAGTACCTGGAGGTTGGTGACCCCGGGGGCGGTGCTGGATCAGAAGCTCACTTATAGATGAAATGACAGCTGGTTTCTGATTTGTTTGAGCCTTGAACGGAGTCCAGTTCACACTGACAAGGAATTTTACAAGCTTTGCTCTAAGCACATTTAGTATCAGGGTGGCAAATCTGACCTGTTGACTCGATGGTACTTCAGAGTTTATAGCTTCTAGGCTTCCCCCTTACTTCTTCAGGTTAAGATTTTGCCATTTTACTGCATGAATGGTTCAGATAACAGCTTCCTACCTTTATAGAGTTGTAAACTGTAATGATGTTCCCAGTATTGTCCATTTCTGTTCTGTTGCTTCTATCTTTTTTCTCCACCACAAGTTAGGCCCTGGGGAGTAAAGGATCAATTGTAATTTTCCGAGACACCAAAGCAGTTAATAAGATTATCAAAGTCTACCTCTCTGCAAATAAAATGGAATAATGTTTGGCTATTTGGTCATACATGGTAGGAAAGGGCTTGAAACTAACAACAATGCTAATATTCCTTCTCCCATACACTGACTTTCCTGTTTTGCCTGGCATTCCTTTACTGACCCTCCTTTCTTCATTTTAATTGCTGGTTTTTATATTTATTTTTATTTATTTTATTAGTTATTTATTTTTTGTGTTTTTATTGGTTATTTATTTTTGTGTTTTTATTGATTATCTCAAAATTTATTATTAGTCACATTATTTACACACAGTGTAAGTCAATTCAATCTATAGAATGAGACCTAATAAGCAATATAATAGGATTGCAGAAATCTGAAACAGCAGAAATTTGAAGAAAGCCTAAGTATTAAACATGACATGTTAAACAAGCAGGGAATGGTATTACATAAGGAGAACTTCAATGCACTGAAAACAAAATAATGCACGTAGCAACTGATAGCACATACCACACACAGCAGTAAAATCCATAGAACTGTACTGAAAGTAGTCCTTTTAATGGTCTGCCACCTTGAAGGCCCTAATTATGCAGAAAGGCAGATTACAGATGTTTTAAATAAAAAATTTTATATCACGGTCTCCTTTTCTTCATTGGCATTGTCTAAGCCTGAGAAATGGTTTGGTTGTGTACAAATTTATAAAGCATACTGAAATGAGAATTTACATTGTATTAAGAAATTTGTAAAATAATTATAAAAGTATTGTGATACATTGAGCTTGTATGCTGTTGATTTCCTAACTGCCAGGTAGTAGCAGATCTCCTGCTATTACAACAGATCTCCAGCCGATAAGAGTTCAATTCATCTGGAGAAAATGGCCACTTTGTCAAATGGACTCTATAGCATTGAAGTCCCTCCCCAAACCCCACACTTCTCAGGATCGGCCCCCAAAACTTCCTGCCAATGGCGAAGAGGGACCTGGCAACCCTACTGCCATGCTATCATGTTCACTATACAATCCCTGATTGGTTGGGGTCACTCCTGGAGGTAAAAGTAGCCCGAACCACACACACACACACAAATGGGAACTGATGAAGAAGAAAGAAACAATGGGAATTGGGCTTGAATGATGTGGCCACTGAGCATGCAACCCTGAAGGGGGGCAAAGCTGCGTGACCCCTATGCCAGCATCTGTGGAACTTGCTGCATGCAAAGTGGCATGGTTGCTGGCACAGGGCGAATTTGTTGGCCCCTGGGAACAATGCAGCGGTGCAGGCCTTGGGTGCTGGCGCTGCTTCCCCAGCAGCATTGTCCCGGTGTAAGAGGCCGCACTGGTGCTCAGGGGGTGTTCTCAGGGCCTTCCCAAGGGTGGAGCTGATGTTATTCAGTCTCCAAACCCCTTTTGGTCCAGGAACACCCCTTTAGGAAGAATTTTCTAACAGTTAGTGGAACAGGCTTCCTTGGGAGGTGGTTGAGCACTCCTTCCCTGGAGGTTTTTAAGCAGAGGCTAGATGGCCATCTGTCAGCAATGCTGATTCTATGACCTTAGGCAAATCATGAGAGGGAGGGCATCTTGGCCATCTTCTGGGCATGGAGTAGGGGTCACTGGGGGTGTGGGAGGAGGTAGTTGTAAATTTCCTGCATGGTGCCGGGGGTTGGACTAGATGACCCTGGTGGTCCCTTCCAACTCTACAATTCTATGCTTTTATGCTGTGTCGGAGCTACGCCAGCTATTTTGCTCTATGGGCAAGTTTCATGTTTGTTTGTTTTTTAATTTATTATTCAGCAGCACTTTTAATTTCTTTTTTCCGGCCAGGAAGCCTCTCAGGAAGTGGCACGGCCGTTGCCTAGCTATTCCCCCCCTTCAGAAATGGGGTGTAAGAGAATTTCCAGGAAATATTTTGGCACCTGGTAGGTATACTTTCTGACTTACAGCTGAAGAAATGAGTGAACATTTGGAGCAGCCTTTCATTTGAAGTGTTTCTGTAATGAAATGGGAAGCTACAAAGTCCTTGTGTAACATTAAGTCCCCAACACAATTCCTCAGCTGCTAATTAAAATAGTAAGAGGGCACAGTCATGGAGCTGAAATACATTAGCAGAGATCTTGGAAAATTAGCTAGAACTTGAAATAGCAAATGCCTCCTCTGTGTGCTTGTAAAAGACTAATGGAAAGGTTTTCACAAGGAATCATCACAGGGAGGTGGTTGTTTCTTGTATTGCTGGCATGAACAATTCAGGTCTGTAAATTAGTCTGAAGGCCAACAAATGATTATGAGCTTCAAAACAGGACTCCAAAGTGATCTCTTAAATAGCAAATTTGATTAAGGATGTCTAAACACAGAACAATTGCTCCTGGAACCAAGCATCAAAAAGAGGAATTGCAGAATGAGAATGAGAATGCGCGGCTGCCGATTGCCGAGAAAAGAGATTTGGGAGTGTTTGAGAGAAAGAGATAAAATCAAATCCTGCGCAGTTCAAAATAAAGATTTTTGGAGCCTTCTTAAAGAAAGCATACCAAACAGGAAACATAATATGCACTAAATCAAAGGAGACAATAATACAGGGTGGCTATATAGTTCCTGGTCACTAGAATTTGCAGCCAGAAGATGTAGTGATGGCCAAAAGCATAGATAGATTTAAAAGGGGATTGGATAGATTCATGGAGCAGAGGACCATCAGTGGCTACTAGCCATGATGACTAATGAGAAACACCATATTCAGAGGCAGTCAATCTCTGAATCCTAGTGTCAAAAGGCAACATCAGGGGAAGGCCTTGGCCTTAGGATTGCCAAGTGCCCGGTGGTGGCGAGTAAAATCCTGCTAATCCACCGGGCCGCTCACCAACCAGCTGAGGGCTGGCGTGCACTGTGTGCACGCGCTCACACAGTGAGTGCATCACTTTCGGGTTTACCCGGAAGCAACGGGGATGCTCTGGTAACGTCGGCTAAAACTCTATGGAAACCATAAAGTTTCGGCCAAGATCACTAGAGCGTCCGCGTCGCTTCCTGGTAAACCCGGAAGTGACATTGGCGTGTTGCGCAGGGTGCACGCGCATGCCGCGACAGGCGTGTGCGCACATCGTGCATTTTGGCCGTGGCCCTGCAAAGCTCCCACCAGTGGAGCTACGGGGCCCGGCAAGCCTACTTGGCCTCGATGCCCTGTTGTAGGTCCTCCATATGAACTGGTTGGCCACTTTGTGAGCTGAGATGCTATAGAAGATGTACCTTTGGTCTGATCCCGCAGGGCTCTTCTTATGTCTTTAAGCCTCTGTCATTCGCATTATGTCACCTAAGGTGCCGATGCAGCTCCGTCATCCTGATGTTATGGAATGGGGGAAAGCCACATAGAAGCATCTCCTGTGCCACTGTGGTGCTGTATAATTCCATCTTGACGTCACAGGAATAGTGTGGAGGGGAGCCACAGACTCATTCACTATCACACCACTCCCATAAGATAAGACCAGATCCTATCGCCCGGCCTTGAATCTATGCCATGAAGTCTAGCTCTTTTTGATTTACTTTTCCTTGTTACTGGAAGCATTTTTTCTTCTACTTTATGTTCAGGGACCCAGACAAGTCCATTTGTGAGCCCTTTGTAAAAGCACTGCTGATTCTGGATGCTAATTGCATTTCAGATTGTGTATACATCACTAATACTCTATATCTTCATTTTCTAGCCTGTGTAGTAATTGAGCGTTCAGTCATTGTTCTGCCCGCTTTTCTGTCAACACTTATTAAAATGAAGCAATTAACTATTGTCTTAAATGGAGTTTAGAGGTAAGGCTCATTAGTTTTAGGCTCATTACAATTAACTGGGATGATAAATGTAAAATTGGTTTATTGCAGCCCCGGTGCAGAAAAGTTGTGAAGCTTGATTATCGTGTGTTCACTCGGTGCAGGATGCTTAAAATAATGTTTCTACTGGGCCTCCTTGCTTTATTGCAAAATCTAGGATCCATAAAAACGGAGGCTATTAAAAACAGTAAATCTCAGGTTGCTTCAAGCATGCTTCCATGCAGTATGTGGACCATCTAATGAGGCTTGACTGAGTCTTCTGAGATTTTCACAACTAGTGTGTGTGTGTGTGTGTGTGTGTGTATATATATATATATATATATATATATATATTCATATAAATATTTTATACATTTATATTTATACCTGCTGGCCCCTGCGCAGATGACAGAAACAAAACAATGGAGCAGGGGATCTCTAAGAGGGTTCCCCAGGATGCAAAAAAGTAGGACTGTGGAAATTAACCAAAATAAAAAGAAGAAAAATCCCAAAATGACCTTATAAGGACTGATTATGCCCCAGGAGGCTCAGTATGTTGTGAACAGTTGAGAGGCGGTTAAAGAAAAGAGGCAAAATTTGCCTGGTCAACTCCCTGAGAGTATCGAGAATCCTGAAGAAGGTGGTGTCAGATCTCCAAATTGTTGAGCACCCAGTTTATTCACTTTATTCTTCATCCTGGCTTCTTTTGTATGTGATTTTTTGTCCATCTGAGTTATGAAAATGAAAAATGTTTTCGGGGAGGGAAGATTTGCCAGCTGTAGTGTTATAACCTTTAACTTGAACAGCTATCAAAGAAGAAGAAGAAGAGGAGGAGTTGGTTTTTATATGCCGAATTTCTCTACCACTTAAGGAAGAATCAAACTAGCTTACAATCACCTCCCCTTCCCCTCCCCACAGCAGACACCCTGTGAGGTAGGTGGGGCTGAGAGAGCTCTAAGAGAGCTATGACTAGCCCAAGGTCACCCAGCTGGCTTCATATGTAGAAGTAGGGAAACAAATCCAGTTCACCAGATTAGCTTCCGAAGCTCATGTGGAGGAGTGGGGAATCAAACCCAGTTCTCCAGATCAGGGTGCACCGCTCCAAACCACCGATCTTAACCACTACACCATGCTGGCTCACTTACACCACTCTGGCTTAATTAGTTCTTGGGTGCAGTGTTATATATTCATGAAATGACTCCTCAAACTTTTAATAACCTACATTGGATAATGTCAACAAGTAAACCAAGATAGTTTTCCAAAGAGGTCAAGAGATGTCTGTAGGAGACAATCCATGACAAATCTGATATGCACATGCTTGTAAACCCCCCCCCCCTCTCCAACACACACAGATATAACCGTTTGGAGCTCAGTTTGTTGACTGCAATTCAGGACCTTATTAGATTTGTTTTCCATTTGCTAGCATGTTGTTATATGCTAATCTAGTTGACTGCTGGACCAGCCCAAACTATGGTTCAAAGCACTGCGCTCACTCTGCAGCCGAAAGATAAGACTCTTGGTCCCTTATCTGAAGACTCATTTGATGGCCTTCTATTTGAGCTGATACTAGACCTTCCTTCTACAGCATCTGTGGTCATTTGTGGCTTCTTTGTAGCAGCTGTTCCTTTCCCTGACATGCTGTAGCAGCGCCTCAGGATGGGTCAATTTAAGGATAGCTCAATATTGTAACACTGCAAAGCCCAGATGCTGGCTAAACACGAATCCAGAAAATTCCATAGAAACACGCGGGGAGAGCGAGGCAACCTCTGACTGTTGGAAAGTGCAAGCATAATTAAAGCAAAGCCCAGAAGCAGTCGACCGGGTGACCACGAGGAAACAGCCATGCATAAATGGCTGAAGTACGGTATTATCAGTTCTTAGTTCTCAAGTTGGTCTTCCAGCTGCTAATTTCTGGATGTTGCCCAATATACGCTTGACTTGCCCATAAATATTGTGCAAGTGTCCTGGGTTGGGGACACCCTTGTGGTTTTTCTGAGGTCCACACCATATTTAGTTTTTTACAGATGCTTCCATCTGTTCCTCCGTCTCTTAGCAGTCAGCTCTTCAGCCATTGTGTTTCATCTTCTCCCACACACTTCTCAATCACTTTGTATAGGACACATTGACCTTTAACAATGTCGCTGTTGAACTTGTTCCTTAAACCTATTAATGACATTCAAAACCACACTGATACATATCATTCTTTAAATGGCCAAACAGTAGCTAAGCCTATACCCATTTTGAATTTATCCTGTGACATGTTCCTGGAACAAACTTTTCTCTGCTCCATTGCTAAACGTTTTTAAAGAACATCTGTGCAGTCATGCTGCATATATATATAATCTTCACTTTAATGGTCTTGAAATCCAAGGACAAACATTTATGCCACTACTGATAAAACATAATATACCAAGTTCCTTAACCTGACTCTCGGAAAGAACTGAACAAGGTTTAAGATATGAATATGGTTTGCATATCTTAGCTTTAATGTTCCTAAATCCCACTGAAGTAAATGGAATTTAAGTAGCCAAACTGTGCTTGGATTTCCAGCCACTATTATTTATAATTTCTATAGCTTTTCTATAGAGTGCTTTGCAGTTCTTCTCTATCGTCATAACAAGCCACTGAGAATGACAATCCTAAAACCACCTGCAGAGTTTCGTTTTGGAGCAGAGATTAGAGCCCAGGGCTGCAATCGTAAACACACATTAGAAATAATCCCCATTGAAATCAATAGGACATTTTTGAGTAAACAGGTATTAAAATGGGTATTCAAAACAGCAGCGTTTCCACTGTGCATCATTTGCCCCTGATTCTAGCCATGTTTGCTTGGTGGCATAGCTGCACTAAATAGATTTGATTTGGAATGTGTGTGTGATAATGTGCTGACAAGTTGCCGCCGATTTATGGCACCCCCAGGAAGGGGTTTTCAAGGTAAGTGCAAAGCAGAGCCTCCCTTAGTGAGATCTGACAAGATCAGGCTACACCATGCCACTTTCTCTCCCTGATTTTGGGTTAGACATCAGCTTTAGTCAGGTAGAAATTTTTCCAATAAATCCGATAAAATCTTGTTCAGTGCTGTAGTTCCTCTTGGCTGCTATTGGGATGGATCCTTTCCCAGTCTTACCATTACACTGAGCAAAGTTTATTAATGTATTCATTTATTAATTAAAATATTTATACCCCTCCTTTCATTTTGGCTCAGGTTTGAGGTCTTCCTCCAGTCTAAGGAATCTTAACTTCTTAAGTGATTTTTCTGATGGAGGAAGAGTCATTGAATTTGGAGTATGGCTACTTAGAGTATGGTTGGAGCCATTTCATTCCCCCCCTTCTTTCTGGGTTAGGCTGAAATCCTAAACACATTTACTAGGAAGTAAGCCCCATTGAAGTTAGTGAGAATTACTCCAGTGTGGTGTAGTGGTTACTACTAACAACTGGAGTAGAAACTCTTTTCTTTATTGATTGATCATGTTCAAGGAAAGCATCTATTCCTAAGTTCAACTTTACAGGCAAAAGCATAAGCAAATTGCCATCAAGATCTTGCAGAACTTTCACATCAATTATACAATTACAACTCAATACTGCACCAAATTGTAACCAATAGTAAAGTAATCTATACTTCCTTCTTAACAAGCTTTTAAGAATTTTTTTGTGTGCTGTCAACTCACAACTGACTTATGGCGACCCCTTACGGTTTTCAAGGGAAGAGACCTTTGGAGGTAGTTTGCCATTGCCTATCTCCACGTCATGACCCTGGTATTCCTTGGAGCTTGCCCATCCAAGTACTAGCCAGGGGCAACCCTGCTTAGCTCCTGAGATCTGATGAGATCAGGCTAGCCTGGGGCTAGGAATACTACTACCTTCTCTATCTCACTTTACTATCAGAAGAATCGCTGACTGCTATGTTTAAGAAAATAGAATATGTGTTAAAGGTTACTTTGCCCTATGAGACGATTAATGCAGACTTTTGGAGACTTCAACCGAAAGCACAGATAACAGTGCTGGATCAGCACTAGGTCAAATGTACCCCTCAATTCTTTACTTGGCCTTCACTGACATCAGAACATAAGAGAGGTCCTGCTGGGTCAGACCAAGGTCCATCAAGTCCATCAGTCTGTTCACACAGTGGCCAACCAGGTGCCTCTTGGAAGCCCACAAACAAGACGACTGCAGCAGCATTATCCCGCCTGTGTTCCACAGCACCTAATATAATAGGCATGCTCATCTGATCCTGGAGAGAATAGGTATGCATCATGACTAGTATCCAGCTTGACTAGTAGCCATGAATACCCCTCTCCTCCATGAACTTGTCCACTCCCCTCTTGAGGGAACTAGCTTGTTCTCTGTTGCTCCAGAGACTAGGTCACGGAGTAATGGATTTGAACTAAGAGAAAAGCGATTCCACCTAAACATTGGGAAGAACTTTCTGATGGTGAGGGCTGTTCAACGGTGGAATGTGCTGCCTCTGAGGGTGGTGGAGTCTCCGTCTTTGGAGGTCTTTAAGCAGAGGCTGGACGGCCATCTGTTGGGAGTGCTTTGATTGTGGGATCCTGCATGGCAGGGGGCTGGACTGGATGGCCCTTGTGGTCTCTTCCAACCTTGTGTGATTTTGTGTGATTTTGAGCTGGCATAACAGGGTCTTAAGAGCTGGGGCCCCCTTCTTCCTGGTTCATTTATTAATTTTTATAACATCTGCCTGACAAATGGTTCTGTAGCACTCAGAAGCTTTCACAATTTCTTGTGTCATTTGAATTGGCCTCCACGAAAGGTATTACATGATTTTCTTTCTTTTTCTTTACATACCAATGGGCAAGCCCAGATATTACAAAAAAAAAAAAATTGGATGGAAGGGAAAAAGCAGATTTTTTCAGATCATGTTAGTAAGACCTCATTATGCCAGCATTTGGTGTAGATGCTACACTGACTTGTCATTTTGAATTCCTGTTGATGTACGGTGCAAGATTACAGTGTGAAGCCTACCTTGTATATGTTAGATGTGGAGCAAATTCAAATGTAGCTGGTTTCAAGTTGCTCTAGGCAAGAGGCAATAAACTGATTATGCTTTATAGAAAAACAAAGACAACAAATGTGTCTGATATCTCTCCAAATCAAGGAGCCTCTGTTGATTCCTGGTGAGCTCAAAATCTTGCACACTGCGTCACTGGGTTGGTCCTAACAAAATGTACATTATGTATTGTTCACAGTGGGTAGCCCTGTTATTCTGTCTGCAGTAGTAGAAAAGAGCAAGAGTCCAGTAGCACGTTAAAGACTGACAAAAATATTTTCTGGCAGGGTATGAGCTTTCGTGAGGTATCTGAAGAAGTGAGCTGTGGCTCACGAAAGCTCATACCCTGCCAGAAAATATTTTTGTTAGTCTTTAAGGTGCTACTGGACTCTTGCTCTTTTCTACTTTATGGATTATGTTCTTGGGGTTTTTAATTTCTTCATTTTTCTTAAACATTGTTTTTGCTGTTGTTTGTAACCAAGATTCTATCCAACCTTGAAACCAAATGAATCGATCCCCCTTATCAAATACTCTATTTCTCCCTTCGCCCTGACCTGGATGGCCCAGGCTAGCCCGATCCCATAAGCTCCCTGAAACTAAGGTGCTTTGGCTGTGTTTCGTATTTGGATGGGAGACAACCAAGGTCACATACTAGATAAATAAAGAGTTACAAATGTTCTGGGTGTTTTGTTTTTTTATGTAAGGGGGAGGGAGAAATGGTGGTGGAAAGTACTGTTAAGTCACAGCTGACTTCGGCAGCCCTGAAGGGTGTTCAAGGCAAGAGGCGTTCAGAGGTGGTTTGCCATTGCCTGCCCCTGTGTTAGGGTGTTCCCCTGGGCCCTGACCTCTAGGGTTGCCAACTGCCAGGTAGTAGCAGGAGATCTCCTGCTAATTCAACTGATCACCTGGAGAAAAATGGCCGCTTTGGCAATTTAACTCTATGGCATTGAAGTCCCTCCCCTCCCCAAATCCCGCCCTCTTCAGGCTCCGCCCCAAAAATCTCCCGCCAGTTGCAAAGAGGGACCTGGCAATCCTACTGACCTCGTCAGATCTCGGAAGCTAAGCAGCGTCAGCCCTGGTTAGTATTTGGATGGGAGACCACCAAGGAAGTGCAGTGTCACTATGCAGAGGCAGGCAATGGCAAACCACCTCTGTTCATCTCTTGCCTTGAAAACCCTAGGGAGTCGCCATGAGTCAGCTACGACTTGACAGCACCCTTTACACGCACGTTCCCCGGCATCTGCAATCAATGCTTAGAAATTCTTTCCAGGAATCCCCATGATTTCAGCTGCTCTTCTCCCCTTAAATGTGAAGAAAAGCATCCAGTGCACACAGATCTGTAATGACTGGTCTTATGCTGAATGGGGAAGAAATATTTCAGTAGATAAAGATGTAAAGAGTCAGACATTGTATAAAACTATGAGGGCATTCTAATCCCTAAAAATTCTTCCTCCTCAGAGAACACAACACAACAACACAACACAACACAACACACACACACACACAGAGAGAGAGAGAGAGAGAGAGAGAGAGAGAGAGAGAGAGAGAGAGAGAGATGGAATCCTCTGACTTGCAATTCAAATCCTGCATTCATGAATATATGTGTTGGTGGGTAAAGAAAAAGCAGCATAGATAGGCAGTAATGTTGCAGTGTTCACTGACTTTTCCTCCTATATTTCTACAAGCAATCTCTTTCTTTCCGGCGGCTGCAATCAAAGAAGATGCGAGAGTGGTTGTAAGGAATATTTTATCTGTCTCTCCTTTTTTTTTTTTTTGGCAACACTTGCTGATCTGAATACCTCAGGGCAATTTCACGTATTACGTGGGGCAAACTCAGGTCTGTCCATGAGTCAGCTAATCCTGGTTTCTCAAATCATAAGACACAGATGCTTACCAACTAGGGTTGTCATCTCTGGGTTGGGAAATACCTGGAGATTTTGAAGATGGAGCCTGGGGAGGGTGGGGCTTGGGGAGGGGAGGGACCTCAGCAGGGTATAATGCCATAGAGTCTACCCTCTAAAGAAGCCATTGGCTCCAAGGGAATTGAACTTGGTCATCTGGAGATCAGTTGTTATAGAGGGAGATCTCCAGGTGGTACCTTATTACCAACATGTGTTTGTCACATTCGTTTAGGTGGGCACTTCAAATTAGGGCTGTTGAAAAAAAAATTCGGTAAAATTCGGATTTGGCAAAATTCGGCCCATTTTTATTCGGGAAATGCCGAAGTCCGAACTCCCCCGCTTTGGGTCCATGCAATTTGGCACGAGATCCAGAGTTCGGGGAACAATTCGGCCGAATAAAGCCATTAAAAACACAATCCCGCCTTTCCGCAGCTCCGGGGGAGCATTTTTTGGGGTATAGGTCCCAAACTTTCAGCGTAGCTTGAGGGGACCCTTCTTGCAAGAACCCCCAAGTTTTGTAAAGATTGGGTCAGGGGGGGCTGAGATATGGGCCCCGAAATGGGTCCCCCCTCCTTAATGTGCATCTCTGACAATGGGGGTTTGCAATTAGCAGAGCTTGCTGCCCACTCCCGAAGCTCCCAGCCCTGACAAACAGCTGAGCTGCGGGGAGCAAGGGTGGGGCAGGTGCGAAGAAGTTTGCAAACCATGCAAAGCAACACATTTGCAGCCATGCAAACCATACAAACCATGCAAAGCAATACATTTGCAACCATACAAACCATGCAAAGCAACATGTTTGCAACCATGCAAAGCAACACCTGACACCTGGGAGTTTGCAAACCATGGAAAGGGACAGAGGCAGCTAGCTATGCATAAGGAGCAGGAGGGGTGGAATTTCCCCTTTTGCATTGGACTCAGGACCAGGCAAATGCATTCTTTAAGTCACAATTTGAAAACCAGTTTTGAGCAAGCATCAAAATAGACCTAACCGATATTATGAATGAGGGAAAACCTGAGAACACACAACGGAAGCCCCCCCTCAAACCAGGGAGAGAGAGAGACTCCAAACCAGGGAGAGAGAGAGACTCAGGGGGCACTTCCCCCCCCCCCGCAGAACAGGCAAAAGCACCCTTTGGCTTCCCCCCCACCCACAGAAACTGCTCCCTCCCCACACGCACACAGACTCTGCTTCCCCCCCACACACACACACACAGGAGAAAAATTATAGAGAAAAGCCCCAAAATGGGTCTTACTGTGGATGTCTTCTGTTCCATCAGGGGGCACCCCCCCGCAGAACAGGCGAAAGCCCCCTTTAGCTTCCCCCCCACCCACAGAAACTGCTCCCTCCCCCCACACACACAGACTCTGCTTCCCCCCCCACACACACACACAGGAGAAAAATTATAGAGAAAAGCCCCAACATGGGTCTTACTGTGGATGTCTTCTGTTCCATCTTCTTCGCACCTGCCCCACCCTTGCTCCCCGCAGCTCAGCTGTTTGTCGGGGCTGGGAGCTTTGGGCATGGGTGGCAAGCTCTGCTAATTGCAAACCCCCATTGTCAGAGATGCACATTAAGGGTAGGGAAGAAGACTCAGCTTGGCCACCGATTGGCCGCAGGAGAATGCTGCTTACTAACTGACGGTTATGCTGCTGCGCTGAACCCCGAATTTGCTGAATTTATTCGCCGAACACCCCGAACTCGCTGAATTCGGCTCCCCGTTTTCCCGCCTCTTTTGAGTTCGGTTCCATCCAATCAGGGGAAATTCGGCTGTTTTTCAGTTCGGGACGAACCGAATCGACAGCCCTACTTCAAATGCCTTAGTTAAGAGATCCACAGTTCAAGTGGAAAGAGAGATACCAATTTATTATTAACAGACTAATTTCAATTGCAGCTTCAGGAGGAGTTTTGATAAGTTAACAAAATATCTGTTGGGAGGAATACAAATCCGGAGTTGATATCTATTGCATGACTTTTTAAAATGTGTAACTGGACAAAAAGTGTGAAGTTTTGCACAGGGCGGGGAAGGGTAATGTCATTCCAAAGGAACATTTGTGCAGTTCAAAACTTCCACTCCTACAACAGTTGTACTCTGTTAGCTTGAATAGGAGAACTTTTTACATGAGCGTTGTCAGATTCCCAGTTCAGAGGATTTTCTCCCATTTTCTGTAGGCTTCTAACACTGCTATTCTAAGCAGAAGGCTGTAACTCTTCTTAGGATGGCACTGTTAATATTACAGAATGTGACTCTAAGCAGCACAGCATGTGCATGCGCTAAAGGAAAATGTGTTGCTGTTTTGTTCATATCACACTCTACAGGTATGAATTACAATCACATACCCCGTCACACATGAAGCTGCTTTATACTGAATCAGACTATCAGTCCATCAAGCAGGGCCGGTTCCGGGTTTGAGTGGGCCCTGGGCAATAGAGTATAACTGGGCCCTCTTTCCCCTTTGGTACAGCCCCTTTTCCCTCTAGCCACACTCCTTATATTTGGCCCCTCCCCTTTGGTTCTCCCTTGTCTTCTTCAGCCACTCCTTTTTTCCACTTCAGTTTCCTTACTCTGATAAAGAGATCATACACAATCTTGTTTTCTGAGGCGCTCTCAGGAATGGAGGCTAAATCTGCCCCCTGCCTCTTGTGATCCCTTGTCTGGAGAGGTGGTGTTTTCCCTTCTCTCTGATGCATGTGCAAAATTTCAGCTTCTTTACTTTGTCCCTTTAAACTCAGTGGAACCACTCTGGAAACAGAGCCCCCCCCTTGCATAATCATGTGAATGAGCTCCCGGTCCTGCTTTCTTGAATCGCCAAGACGCTCCCCCAGATTGATTTCCCCTCTTCTGCTTCTGTGTTCTTTTCCCTCGTGTTCTCTCTGGCGAGTGGAGCTGAATCCATGATTAGGCATCAAACTGTAATCAGAAATAAATTGTTGAGTATATTTATGTGCGTGTGTGTCTGCGTATGCACACATGCCTGCGCTATTTTCTCGCAGCGCTCCTTCATCTCCGCCCGTGCTCCACTTGGTTGAAGACTCTGTGCTTGTCTCTCGCTCAGCTGGCTCTCTCTCAGCTCGCTCAGTTGTCTCTCTCTCCCATCAGCAATGGCCTTCTGTGAAAACTTGGAAAGCTGTTGTCAAATGTTCAGATGGCACCGGGGCGACTGCGTCTCTGTCTGTCTCTCCCTATGCAGATGAGTGAAGAAAATGGGCTCAGAAATGAGAGACAGAGGAAGTAAAATGCTGCTCTTGCTCAATCAAAAAGCTTTTTCTCTTTGCACAGTGAGGACAAGTAAGTTATTTATCATTGCCCTGGGAGAAATATGTCTTGCACAGAACGCTTCCCTGCTACTTTTATTCATGTGGAATTTCTTTTTCTGGAGTGTGGAATAGAAGCTGTAGCCCTTTTTTTCCTTTTGTAGCATGCAGGGCATGTTAATAATGATACAGTCCTCTGCACACTGTTGCTGCATGTGTTGTGGGGTAGCCATCTGAGTACTGTGGAGGAGCTTATCCTTGGAGTCTGGGCTTATGGCTGAAGGGGAATTCTGACATTGAGGCCTGAGCCATACCCAGAATTCTATGCATGAACCAAAGTAGTTAGAGGCAGTGATACACTCTTGAATCTTATAACACATCTTAGTTCTGTAATAACATCATTGTATGAAAAATAACATCTGGACACAGTTAACTTTCCCTCTCTACAGTAATAGTACTGCCCAGAGGTCAACTTGACATTTCCGCCTTTGGTCAACCAGAATTGTGCCACTGGGGAAATATGAATATTTCTGGTTTAGCTCTGAGGTTTGGTAATAATGGAATGTTGTTTACATATGTCTATATAATGCTAAGTTGCCTACTACTGAGTTGAGAGAGACAGAATCAGTGCATGCCATGTCCATGGTAGAGCAAATGGTGGAGAATGGTGGGACGTGATGAAGATCACCAGAGAGGCTTTTGAAGGCAATGGCTGTAGACAGATCTGCTCAATAAAATGTGGGGTAGATGGAACATGATGCACACTAGTTCTTCAGATGGGAACTGGATATCTGAAGAAGAAGAGTTGGTTTTTATATGCTGACTTTCTCTACCACTTAAGGAAGAATCAAACTGGCTTACAATCACCTTCCCTTCCCCTCCCCACAACAGACACCCTGTGAGGTAGGTGAGGCTGAGAGAGTGTGACTAGCCCAAGATCACCCAGCTGGCTTAATGTGTAGGAGTAGGGAAACAAATCCAGTTCACCAGATTAGCCTCTGCCGCTCATGTGGAGGAGTAGGGAATCAAATCCGGTTCTCCAGATCAGAGTCCACCGCTCCAAACCAGCACTCTTAACCACTACCCCATGCTGGCTCTCACATGAATGAACACATGAAGCTGCCTTATACTAAATGTTATCAAAGTCAGCATTGTTACTCAGTAAGTGGCTCTCCAGAGTCCCAGGTGGAGGTCTTCTATATAATTTACTATCTACTACCTGATCCTTAACTGGAGATGCCAGGGATTGAACCTGGGACCTTCTGCATGCCAAGCAGAGGCTCCACCACTGGGCCCCTCCCCGATGCAAGGAAACAAATCCTGGGGCATGGAGAAGCAGAAGCAAATGTAGGTAGAGCCCCAATATTTCTAATTTTGGCAGGTACCCTTTGTCATGTGGGTGCTGGACAAGATTTACCTGCTTTATGTCCCTCTTCTGCACAACTATGGAAAGCAGAGAGGCCTTGGTCTCGGCTGGATTTGACACCTCTGCAATTCTCACAGCAGTGCTGGCAGAGTCATTCTAGCTGCTCATCTGTGGTAAAACAGTTCCTGGAATGTGCTGCTGTAGACAGCAGGAGTCAGTCCAACCTGTATTGATCGAGCGGATATTGCCAAGGACGAGAAAATTAAACTGAAGCCAGGACAATCGCTCCACGGTGCAAATAAATGCTACTCATATATGTTTTTCCTGGAGGAAACTGAAGCAACTGTTGATGTGGAATCAGTGAAACCAAAATCTGAGGGGAAGACCAGCGACAAAGAGGTTTGATTCAGAGAACCGGCAAAGAGGAGATCAGTACCAGGACAAATATGCCAAAACAGAACTAATGGAAACATAAGGCTGACATTCAGGTTACAAGATGAACAATTGGTGATAGCCCTGCTTGGAAGGTCTCCCTGCAAAAAAAGAGAGTTTGGGGCACCGGTCTCAAGGCCTGGACCTTTCCAAATTTCTGGTTTAGGAATGAGGAAAAGATTATACAGGGTTGCCAGTTCCTCCCTGGCCACAGGCAGGGGCGGTGGGTAGGGTTGCTAGGTCCTTCTTTACCAACGGTGGGAGGTTTTCGAGGCAGAGCCTGAGGAGGGCGGGGTTTGGGGAAGGGTGGGACTTCAATGCCATAGAGTCCAATGGACAAAGCGGCCATTTTCTCCAGGGGAACTGCTCTCTATCGACTGGAGATCAGTTGTGACAGCAGGAGATCTCCAGCTAGTACCTGGAGGTTGGCAACCCTAAGGGGGGGTAGGGTTGCCAGATACAGGCTGGGAAACTCCTGGAGATTTGGGGAGTGGGCAGAGTTGCTGGGGCTTGGTTCTACTTGCTCCAGGCCACCAGTGGCCCTCTAAGGCAGTGGCCCACTGCAAAATTTCCATGTGAATTAAATGGCCAGTCCACACCTGTGTACACATTATGCAAAAGGAAGTAAAATAATTCTTAAATGTATCAATCTAGGGGTATGTGTTTGTACAGTATCTCTAGCTTCAATATATTGTAGGTGACTGTGTAGGTGCTTCATTACCAAGGAATTTTATATTATCATGCATGCTTGAATGGGAGAAAAAGTTACCGGGCCTTACTTCCAAGTAAAGAATGCATAAAACCAGTCTGTTAAATAACATTTAAATAATCCTGGCAGATTATCTCCCTCTGTGTCTGGTACACTGGATTACTATAAAGCACTTGAAGAGTTTTAAAATTAATAACTTCTTGCCTACTTAAGACAGAGCAAAGTAGTCATGGCATTATAAAGCTTAACAACCAAAGATTCTTGTATCAAAATGGCTAAGAGACTGAGGCCAAATTCCCACATGCAATTTAAAGAGTTTTCCAGCTCTTCTTCCTCTGATAGTGTGTACATGTGAAAAACAAAAAGGAAGTTTTAAATGTGCTTATTATGGGTTTCTGAATCCATACACAGCCATGCAGCAAGTTTGCTTTACAATTATATTTTTGAAGTGTTGTAAACCACTTTGGGTCCCCACTGGGGAGAAAAGCAGGGTATAAGTTTCTAAACAAACACAATGCATTATTTCAAACCCGGGTACTAGGAAATCCCAGGTTCAAAATGCACCTCAGCTTGAAATTTACTAGGTGACCCTGGGCAACCCTCTCTCTCACACACACCTACCTCCAGTATAGGGATAATGATACTGACTTGTTATAGAGGTCCTTGAAGGTCTGCTGAGATATAAAGTGATGAAAACATTATACAAATGCTATGAGTATCATGCCCTGAAACATTTGCCTGCTATCTGGGCCACTATCCAAACTGACAGTTCAGATCTGCCTCTCAAGACCTGCTCTCTGTGCCCCTGCCTTCAGAGGTGAAGTGGCTGGCAACTTAAAACTGGGCAATATATGTGTTGGTACTTTGCCTTTGGAAAGGCCTCCCTTTGAGGCTCACTGATGCCTACTGTACTGCCTTTTCAGTGCTAGGTCACAGCGTATCTTTAAACCCAGGTATGATGGATGCTCTTTTTTCTGTTATATAAAGGTCAGAAACATTTGACGCATGAGAGGCTTTTTAAAGTAATATTTAAAATGGTTTTCTTTGTCTCCTTTGAGAAGAATGTAAACAACAGGTTAAGAAAGTGCCATAACATGAATGTGGCTTGTAACAGAAAAAAAGAGGGATGAGAAGAAGAGTTGGTTTTTATATGCCGACTTTCTCTACCACTTAAAGAAAAATCAAACCAGCTTACAATCACCTTCCCTTTCCCTCCCCACAACAGACGCCCTGTAAGGTAGGTGGGGCTGAGAGATCTCTAAAGCTGTGACTAGCCCAAGTTCACCCAGCTGGCTTCATGCGTAGGAGTGGGGAAACAAATCAAGTTCACCAGATTAGCATCCGCCGCTCATGTGGAGGAGCAGGGAATCGAACCCAATTCTCCAGATCAAAGTCCACCGCGTTCCCAGGCTGGAGGAGCTGACCACCACCATCTCCAAACCCAGGAGCACCCCGGTAACAGTACCCCCCCCCACCGGCGCCGCATTTCTCTTCCGGGATTTAGGTCCCAGAGAGACTGTGGCATGGGGGTAGCGGCATGCAACTCTGTAGCACCCAGGCACCGACAGAATTGCCCCCACCACCAGCGTTAAGTGCCTCTTATCATGGAATAAGTGAGGCCTTACGCTAGCGGAGGGGTCACACCACCTCAAAAGCATTTTCAGCTCATTTCTTAGCGATTGTCTGTCAGTCAATAGCAGTAGAAAAGTAGTATTCTACTAATATTCTTCAGTAAGGGAAGTGCTATTAATTTGTTTAAGCCCCTCAAGGACTTTATAAAGAAGAGAATAAATAGGACAGGGATAATTTAATTCATTAAGAAGCAGAACTGAAGTAATCCATGGCATAAACAATTCAAAACCATCATAGGTCGAAATTGTAACTGTGACAGAGGGCTCTAATTTTAAGATTATTGCACATATAATTGCAATTACCAGACAGCGTCCTTTTCCTCTATCAATTATGCCACCTATTTCGACTTGAAGAAAAAAAAAAAACGCCATCACAGAATAACCTCAACTCCTAGGCTCCAAAACAACACAAACACTTACTTAGCTGTAAACCCCAATCAAATGAACGTATTTTACTTCCAAGTAAACTTGGACTCCCAGAACTCCCTGGTCAGTGTTCATCATTTAAGCTGGAAAAGGAAACCTTGTTAACAAGTTCAAAAGAACTGAGCTGGCAGTGGCTGATACGAAATGGCCACAGGGAATGAAAATAACAATGCTTTAATAAACTGAACATGTTCTCTGACAACTTAACATGACAACTTGATTATCAAATCCCAGAAGAAATGATATAATGTGCAACACCTGAAAACAGTGAAAGGCTGCTTTCAAATGTTCCTTTTAAAACGCAAAAGCGAGAAAGTATTCGCAAGCAAGTTATTCAAAGTCCAAAAGTGGGTGACTAGACAAGTTTGCCAAAACTAGACTGAGACTAGACAAGTTTGCCAAAACCTGTCTAAAGTACAAATATTCACTCACTTCTGTACCTTGGACCACTTGCTCACTAGTATTTTTGTACTATATACGGTTGTTTTATAATGTTAATCTATCTAGTTTACAGTGCCATCCTAAAAAGAGTTATACTCTTCTAAACCCATTGAAGTCAATGAGATTACAAGGGTGTAACTCTACTACACTGCTAGTGTTGTCTACTTTGACTGGCACAGGCACTGGCAGAAAAAGCTCTCCCAATGCCCAATCTCCTTTAGCTGGAAATGCTAGTGATTAAACCTGGAATATCCTATATGCAAAGCATGTGCTTTTCCAATGAATTGTGGTTCATCTCTAGAGGAAACATACAAGCTCATTCTGTTTCCGCAGTGAGCTTTAAAGTTATCATTTAAGTTTGCCTACAGCAAAATCTTGAGGAAGATTTGGACGTTCTCCCTTTTATGCAGTGAAGCAAAAACAACCTTGAGAAAATTAACAAAGTTACTCAGGGGAGGTGCATACAAGGCCAGTCCAATGGTTTTTGGTGCCCAAGGCAAACGGTGACTTTGGCAAAAGACAAACAAACATTCAGCATAGAGGAAATTAATGAACTTTTGCTTTTATTTGATTCACATGCAAAACGAACAATGTAAAACTAAAACTATTTTTATTATTTATTTACAACATTTATATTCCTCCTTTCTGCCCAATCAAGGCCACCAAGACACCTAACAATTAAAAACAGAAATTATATCTAGATATAGATATAAAACAAAGAAGCAGCAATTAAAACATAAGGCAGGAAGAAGAACACTGAGGGAACATCATAGAAACATAGAGGGGGAGGGGACCTCTGCATAGTAACCCCATTCTTTCTTGGTGGTCTCCCATTGAAGTAGTGGCCGTGGCCAACCCTGCTTAGCTCCCAAATTCTGACATGCCTGAGTTCAACTAGGCTATTTGGGCTATTAGCTTGAATAGAAGCATCATAGAATCATAGAGTTGGAAGGGACCACCAGGCTCATCTAGTCCAACCCCCTGCATAATGCAGGAAAATCACAATCCCCCCCTACTCCTCCAGTGACCCATGCTCTATGCCCAGAGGAAGGCAAAAAAACCTCCATGATCCCTGGCCAATCTGGACTGGAGGAAAATTCTTCCCTGACCCTAAAGTGGCAATCGGCCTTACCCTGGGCATATGAGAAAGGGCCACAAGAGCCGAGCACTGACTCATCCCTTCCTGCCCTCCCTCTCATGAGCTGCCTAAGATCACAGAATCAGATAAAACAAAACCAGATAAAAAGAAAAGTCTTCACTCACTGGCAGAAGACAGCAATGGAAAGGAATAGATGAATATCCATTTTGGCACCATGACCGAGAGGACCCTCTCTCAGGTTATGTCCAAAAATACATATTTTATTGATTTTGTTTACCTTTTCAGTAACCCTGCACTGTTTTACAACTGCAATATGTGATGCTTTCATTTATAAAAGATGACATTAATTTTTAAAAAATACAGAAAATAAATTCACATTCTTCAGATTTGGTACCCCTTAAAGTTTGGTGCTCTAGGGAATTGCCTAGTTCACATATATGAACAGGTCAGCCCTTGGTCTGTACATCTCTGAGTTCCTACCAAAATTTCAGATTTTAGATGAGGCTTTGTGGCAGAAATATCTGTGCAATTTCTAGAGAAGAAAAAGAGACTAACAGAATTCCTCTTGTTACTCTGCACATCTCTAGCTGTTTAAGTGCTATTCTCCCTAAGGAACATTCCACTTGAAGCATATCGGGAACTGGAAGTAGAATTGTATCTATAAATTCTTGAATACTAACTTTTTTTTATACTCACACATTTCCAATATCTTCCAGTGTGAAAAACAATAACGTCTCCAAGTGTCACAAACACAAGAAAAGCAGTCTCAACTAACAAAGAAAAAAAAAAAAAGGAATAACGAACCCATAAAGGATCTTAGGCTTTGTAGCCTGCCCATAGTTGGGAAAGATTTTGTTTTGTTTCAGAAACATTATTACCTCTGTAACAAAAGTGTATTGGGGGTGGGGGTCCTATTGTTCCCCTAAATAATATCACCTTATCAACCTATGGTTTTTCTTGCAGGTTGAAAACAAAAATACAGTTACTTACATTTACTGCTCAGGGCCAAACAGCACTAGAATATGTGTGCTGATCAGTAAAATGGGCTATTCCATCAATGCTGTAAACAACTGTAGTGGCATTTCTTCGATATGAAGCTGTGCTTGTGGGTAAAGTGCTGTCAAATCGCAGCCGACTTATGGTGGCCCTAGGGCTGCCAACTCCAGATTGGGAAATACCTGGAGATTTTGGCGGTGGAGCCTAAGGAGGGTGAGGCTTGGAGAGAAGAGGGACTTCAATGCCATAGAGTCCAATTGCCGAAGCAGCCATTTTCTCCAGCGGAACTGATCTCTGTTGCCTGGAAATCAGTTGTAATAGTGGGAGATCTCCAGCCATCACCTGAAGGTTAGTAAATCCCTAAGGAAATGATCTCAGTACACAGCCACTAATTTTCTTAACCATATGCACCTTTACTAATATACTACTACAATATGCACAATATGTTCAATATGTTCAATATATGCAACTAACCTTATATCAGTACATCACCTGAAGGTTGGCAACCCTACAGTCACATACAGTCAGGATAGCTGCACTAAAGCAGCCACTTAAGGGAAGGTGGTGTAATTATTGTTTTCCCCTCCTGTTGCTTATGCATCAGCAAGGTACTAGAGAATACCAAGGATTAATGACTTTCCCCAACTATTTCTCAAGGTCATTAATTCTTTTCTAAGTGTTTTCCCTTGTATCTCCTTGTCTATTGATTGTTCCCAAGTCTCTGCTCTTTCTGGGATTTATGTTTACTTATTAAAATTCTTTTACACCCAGGATCTTTGGGGTTGTTGTTTTTGTGTGTGTGCCAAAGATGGCTTGGAAAAAGTCTCACTCACATTTTTTGACAGATTACTTTGCTTCACTACTAAGAGGGAGCCAGTGCTGATGGACAGCTCAGGACCACTAGCAGAGAAATACAGAGAGGAGAGTGAAGGAGAAGAGCCCATACACCTCTGGTTCTGTCTCAAAAAACACTGGCACATGCATGGATTACTGTCTTGCAAAGGGGGCCAAGTTGAAAAGAATTCATTTTGCTGGAGGCAGATTCTGCAGAGAAAATTGCCCAGACAAGAGGGAAGGGGTTGAAAAATAAGTTTTGAACACATGAACACAATGAAGCTGCCTTATACTGAATCAGACCCTTGTCGATACTGTTTGCTCAGACCAGCAGCGGTTCTCTATGGTCTCAGGCAGAGGTCTTTCCCATCACCTACTCGCCTAGTCTCTTTAACTGGAGATGCTGGGGATTGAACCTGGGACCTTCTGTATGCCAAGCAGATGCTCTACCACTGAGCCACAGCCCCTCCCCAAACATGAGACCCCCTTGGTTCCTGGATGACTTGAAGTCCAAGTCTGAGCCCAAGTGGTAGAATAGAGCATGGATGCCAAGGGCTTGTAACGTGGTCTACACCAATGTAGTGTAGCTGGGTAATCAGTGGGGTGTCTAGCCCCTCTTGGAGGAAACAGATTTCCCATAATATAAACAATTTCCATATTCTACAGTACATGTAGTCTTGGGAGGGCTCTGGTGTCACCGTCTAATGGGATAAACCTGTGAATGCCTTCTTAGCTTTAGGAACTGAGTCTCTATGAAGCTTGAGATACCAGTGAAACCTCTTTTATATCAGTTGCAAGGACAGGTTGGGCTCCCCCCTCCCTTGTGCAAATCTTGTCTGGATTAATCCATTACGCCCTGGAATAGAGCTGTAAATCTAGTGTCGGCTTCAAGGTTAGTATCTTCCAGGTGGTGCCTAGCAAATGGCTTGGCTTTCTGAAACACAACATTTTGGCTCACTGCCATAGGAAACCAGCCTTACGAATACAAGGGAAACAGATGGGGAAATCAGTATTGTGGTACTTATCACTGAGGATCTCAAACCATGCAGCGTTACCACTGTGGAGTAATTGGGGTGTTGAGTAGCGAGGGAGGAAATTGCACTGTGTAGACTCCAATAAGAGTGAAAAGGTGCATTTGCTCCTGGTTGGTGCAAGGTAGAGCTACTCTTGGGAGTCTGGAGTGGAACTGGCTGCTCCTAGGATGATAGAAGAAGAAGAAGAGTTGGTTTTTATATGCCAACTTTCTCTACTACTTAAGGAAGAATGAAACCAGCTTACAATCACTTTCTCCTCCCCACAACAGACACCCTGTGAGGTAGGTGGGGCTGAGAGAGCTGTGACTAGCCCAAGGTCACCCAGCTGGCTTCATGTGTTGGAGTGGGGAAACCAACCCCCTTCACCAGATTAGTGTCCACCACTCATGTGGAGGAGTGGGGAATCAAACCCCGTTCTCCAGATCAGAGTCCACAGCTCTAAACCACCGCTCTAAACCACTACACCATGCTGGCTCCCCAGCATGGTATAGTGGTTAAAATAGATTGAAAGAGAGTGGTAGAATCCTTGGCCACTATCCCCCCCACTGACCCATTCCTGCCCTTCTGTGCTTTGTAGCAACCCCAAGCAGAGGCTTCATTTCTGATGCTATGTTGGTGCAGGGAGGGATTGGGGCTGATGCCCAACACCACAGGCAAATATCAAAGTACTGTCCTCTGCTGCAGAAGCCCAGCAACACAAAGCCTCCAGGACTTAGAAACTTTTAGGATCAAAACAACCTGTTTCCTGCCATCCACTCTTCCTGCAAAAAACCAATATATGGCTCTAATCCTGCAAAGGCTTGTCTTGCATTTTAAATAACTCTTAAAACAGGGGTGTCAAATATAAGGCCCTTGGGTGGGATCCGGCCCCTTGAGTGCTCTTCTCCAGCCCCCGAGCCAGCCAAGGTAACCACCCCCCCACTCTTAATCTGGGCTGGTGAGGCAGGGTCCAGCCTACCATGTGACAATTATGTAGGGTTGCCAACCTCCAGGTACTGCCAAAAAGCAGCACGTTAAGCTCAGGAATATCAATCAAACACCTATAAAGGAAACTTAACTATCACTCTAATAAAAACCAGAAACAATTCAAATGACACAAATAACAAACACACAGCAGAACGATAGTGCAAAATTCTGTGTGAACTAAAGCAAACAGGCAAATGATCCCCGGTACAAAACCCAGAGTAAAAACAATACTCATTCACAGGCAGGAGCGAAAAGTCTAGTAGAGCTGAGATGGGGTAGGCTCAAAGAAACGGCTGCAGTCATGCACAGTCAGTCCCGCAGCTGTGAAGCGTCAGGAGACAAGAAATCAAGCAACCTCCAGGTACTAGCTGGAGATCTCCTGCTATTACAACTGATCTCCAGCTGATAGAGATCAGTTAACCTGGAGAAAATGGCTGCTTTGGCCTTTGGACTCTGTGGCATTAAAGTCCCTCCCCTCCCCAAACCCCGCCCTCCTCAGGTTCTGCTCCAAAAACCTCCCACCGGTGGAGAAGGTAGGGTCAACCCTACCCCCTGGTTACAGTTATCCAAATTGGGCCCAGCCCAATCAAGTGACATTTATGTCATATCTGGCCCTCTTAACAATTGAGTTCGACACCCCTGTTCTAAAAGCTGTATCTGTTTCTTTGCTGTCTCTTAGTCAAAATACTGACTGACTGTCCCTGGGAGGGCTGTGACTGCTTCTTACACCTACCAAAGTAGGCTGTTACGGTCTGTCTCAGGATAAACCACCTCCAGCAGCCTTGTCACTGTTAAACAGCTAGTGAAAACTAACAATTTTCAACTATAAAAAAGATTATATTAAAACTTTTCAGCTGGAAGCATCGTTTCCTTTTAATATTAATTAGAAGCAGATATTATCTCTTTCTTCCCCCCACCATCATTTGGATGAATTTCCTTGAATTCTTTATCACATCATAATGCAAATGAGTCTTTATTGATCTCTGGTGCCTGAGAAGAAAGCAAGATTGGATTTTGTGCGGAGGACCCCTCTCTACCGAGGACAGCTTAGGGGGAGTCGACTGTTGAGAGACCAATGAAATAATCAGAAGTTATGGATAAAGACACAGATGTGCAGTGCCTGACATTCAACAAATTGAACTTGAATGTGTTACTTTATTTTAATACATACTGTTAGAAGACTGGAGGGGGAGGGAGAGAGTAGATTTATTGTTTCCATCACTACCACCCTTTTAGTAAGAGCAACTTACTCCTGCAATGCATCACTTAATTCCACTGTTAGTACAATTGGGCTATTCAGAGAAAATCACTGCATTTAACTATGGAGGAAGTATAGGTATAACAGCAACCACCAGCCTTTGTTCTTTCTCAGCATGTGACGAAGAATAAGAATAAGAGTTGGTTTTTATATGCCGACTTTCTGTACCACTTAAGGAAGAATCAAACCGGCTTACAATCACCTTCCCTTCCCCTCCCCACAACAGACACCCTGTGAGGTAGGTAGGGTTGAGAGAGCTCTAAGAGAGCTGTGACTGGCCCAAGGACACCAAGATGGCTTCATGTGTAGGAGTGGGGAAACCAACCCGCTTCACCAAATTAGCCTCCACCGCTCATGTGGAGGAGCGGGGAATCGAACCCGGTTCTCCAGAGTCCACCACTCCAAACCACCGATCTTAACCACTACATCACGCTGGCTCTAAGGAAGCTCCATCCTTCAAATATATCTGAATTAATCAAGTATCAACCAAACAATGTGCATGGCTTTTGGGTGCTGTGGATTTCATGAATCCATGAAGTGAAGCATCTTATATTATAATGTACATATTTCTAATGCTTGTCCAGTATAGATTTACATAGCAGCCCTTTTACTTATTTCCCCCCAACAGGTCATAGCTGACTTATGGAGACCCCAAAGAGTTTTCAAGGCAAGAGACACTCAGAGGTGGTTTGCCATTGCCTTCCTTTACATCGCAACCCTGGACTTCCTTGGTGGTCTCCCATCCAAACACTAACCAAGGCTGACTTGCTTAGCTTCTAAGATCTGACAAGATCAGGCTAGCCTGGACCATCCAGGCTCCCTTTATGGACATCCCTGATTACCGTATTTGTAGATTCCTTTAAGTAGCAGGAGAGAGTAAAAGGCATCCCTCTACAGGTCCCATAATCAGAGATACGTTAATTGCAATTTAGTTTTAAAGCAAAAACTGTTTGTTTTTCTTGTAAAGCCATATAATACTTCCAGTCTGGGCTCAAAAAGGCAATTAATGTACATCAAACATACAAACACATTACAGTTCAGATTGGGGATTGTTTGTACAACGTTCCTTTTTAGTTTTGAATTAATCTACAGCAATAAAACGAGTTATACCTCCCCATAACTATTATATGATAACTGTTCCCTTTGGTTACTCCAAACACTATCTCAGTCCAGTTAGTACACACATAACCCTAGATGGAATTCAGCATTAAAATTCAAGTTAATGCTGTAGTAGGTGTTGAGTATTGCTGCATTTTTAGCTGTTGCTTTATGTCATCATTGCAGCAGTTTGCAGCACTGTGAGTCAGCAGAGACAGCTTGCTTTTAGTTTCTGCAATCATCCTCTGCAGTACGTGGGACTGTGCTTGGTCCCCAGTCGAGCTGGATACAAAGAGTTCCCCCCCTTTTCTAAGTCTTGCTTGGAGCTGGTGGATTAATGATATTATAAAGGTAAAGGTAGTCCCCTGTGCAAGCACTAGGCTGGTCATTACTGACCCATGGGGTGACATCACATCATGATGTTTACTAGGCAGACTTTGTTTATGGGGTGGTTTGCCACTGCCTTCCCCGGTCGTCTACACTTTACCGCAAGCAAGCTGGGTATGCATTTTACCCACCTCAGAAGGATGGAAGGCTGAGTCAACCTTGAGCCGGCTACCTGAAACCGACTTCTGTCGGGATCGAACTCAGGTCGTGAGCAGAGCTTGGACTGCAGTACTGCAGCTTACCACTCTGCACCAACATAGTCTGTATGTGCTGTCAAGTTGCAACCGTCTTATGGTGACCCCAGCAAGAAGCTTTCAAGGCAAGTGAGAACCAGAGGTGGTTTGCTGTTGCCTTCCTCTGCACAGCAACCCTGGACTTCCTTGGTGGTCCCCCAGCCAAGTACCGACCCTGCTTAGCTTCCAAGTTCTGATGAGATCAGGCTGCACCATGTCACCTTCCCTCCCCCAACATAATATAATTATTACATTACCTGGACAATCTCTTACAAGCTAGAATGTAATTTGTATGTACTGTCTAATGGCCTTTGGGAACACTTAACACATGCAGTATTAAACCTTTTGACCTTCTGTTGAGATCTGACACAGGCCCTTCATGAGGAGGAGGAGAAGAGCTGGTTTTTATATGCCAACTTTCTCTACCATTTAAGGAAGAATCAAACCAGCTAACAATCACCTTCCCTTCCCCTCCCCACAACAGACACCCTGTGAGGTAGGTGGGGTTGAGAGAGCTGTGACTAGTCCAAGGTCACCCAGCTGGCTTCGTGTGTAGGAGTGGGGAAACAAATCCAGTTCACCAGATTAGTCTCCGCCGCTCATGTGGAGGAGTGGGGAATCAAACCCGGTTCTCTCAGAGCCACCACTCCAAACCACCGCTCTTAACCACTACAACATGCTGGCTCTCAGACTATCAGAGTACAGTTTCCCATATTACATTTTAGAGGTACACATGAGAGCTTTATGCTTATACCTGAAGTGCAAATCTCGACAGCTGATTTTCTGCTGTGTTTACTCACAGTAGGTTTTCCTGATAATGACATCGACTTTGCAAGTAAAAACAATGGTATTGGGGTGGCCACTTTGGGTGCTTGGTTTAGTTACAACTCTTAATGTCAAAATCTCATCTTCTGTCATCTGTTAGAAAGCCTCAGTGGTGAACCACACTGCTTTGTATCTGTCTGTGCTACAGGAAAGAAGTCAATAGAGTCTCTTAGGATAATGATAAGATAAATTATGTACAAGCCAATGCAATTTGTACCAGACTGCACAAAGCAAAATGCTTAAAGATATAGAACACAGAAGGCAGTGTATTTCTTAGCAATTATTGCATGCATTATGTGGTGTCAGAGACGGCATTACAGAAGGAAGGGATCTTAAAAGACCAGAGGTCATCTAGATCTATCCAGGGCTCCAAATTTTAAAGGATTAATAATTAAAGCTCAACACTTTTGTATATGGAATAGTATCTAACAACATCTCTACATCATTTTCAAAAAGCAAGGATATGCAATATATGAAAAAGCCATTACAGTTATCCAAATATTAGAACATTCATAACATATAGAACTATATATTACAATTTTGCAGATATCTCTAGTTTGAACCCTCTAGTGCCCCCAGTTTTGATCAGTCACCACAACTGTCTTGCCACATAGACACTCAGGTTTTCATTTGCCAGATGTATTTTGACCGTGTGGCTGCCAACTTACAGCTGTCAATATAAATTGAAATACATCCATGAAAACAGACTTTTCAGTCTTCCAGTCTCATAGGAGGCAGCTGGCCACTGTTCATTGATTTGATAATGAATTTTGCTCCTATAATTCTTCCTATTTGTTGCAATAGACTCTTTAATCTTATATCATGTAGATAAAATTAGGCCAGATCCTATGTGAGTTTGCTCCAAGTTAGAAGTGAATCCCTAATTCAAGTGTGCATACGATTGTAACATAAAATGCTACCTTTTACAGAGGCAAACTACTGATCCTTCTAGCTCGGTATTGTCTGCTCTGACTGGCAGCAGCTCTTCAGGGTCTCTGGGGAATAAAGACCTTTCCCAATCCCTGCTACTTGAGATATTTCAGCTGAAGATGCTAAGTATTGAACCTGCTATCTTCTACATGTTCTCTACCACTGTGCTTATATTTCAAACAGTTCCTGAAAAATACTCCTAGAGAATTCTGTTTTCTCTCATTTAAAACAACATTAGTTCTAATATGGGAGTAAATAACTATGAATTCTTAGTTTCAGGTGGGTGGCTGTGTTGGTCTGCAGTAGAAAGCAAGATTTGAGTCCAGTAGTACCTTGATTTGAGTCCAGTAGCAAGTTTTCCAGGGTACAAGCTTGTGAGAGTTCAGATTTCCCTTAGTCAAATTGACTAGGGGATTGTTGACTGTGATAGTTTATACTCTGGAAATCTTTCTGGTCTTTGGGGTGCTACTGGACTGCAATCATGCTCTTGTGCAGTTTCCTAGACTACAGGGCTAGCTGAGGGTTCTTGGATGAATCCTAATCTCTTAGGGTTGTTCTTTACCTGTAAAATGAAGCATAGCTTACATTTTGACTATTAAATTGTTCATGAATTGAGGATTCCTCCCCCCCTTAGAAAATTTTATTCGTTTATACAGTTTGGCAGATTTGTGCACATCACACTTTGAACATGTATATCATGACTAAAAAGTATGGTTATATGTGCCATCCTTTTCAAAACAGAAAAAAAAATTACAGTATATTTATTTGCATGTTTGGTACATTATGACCATATTTAATTAGAAGAAGAGGAGGAGGAGGAGGAAGAGTTGGTTTTATATGCCGACTTTATCTTTTATGAAGAATCAAAATGGCTTACAATCTCCTTCCCATCCTCTCCCCACAACAGACACCTTGTGAGGTAGGTGGGGCTGAGAGAGTCCTGAGAGAACTGTGACTAGCCCAAGGTCACCCAGCAGGCTTCATGTGAAGGAAACCAACTCGGTTCACCAGATTAGAGTCCGCTGCTCATGTGGAGGAGTGGGGAATCAAACCCGGTTCTCCAGATTGGAGTCCACCACTCTTAACCACTACACCACACTGGCTCTCAAAATACAATTAGAAATTGTATGAGGCACTGTACACACTTTAAGTAAAATTAATGAACGAGAGATCAAGCTGGTTTACTTCAGTCTTGAAAGCAAGGAATCCGATTACTTAACTATGCACCAATCCAGCCAGGGGAGCCACATGGATATTCTATGCAGAGTGTACAGTGAGATGGACAGCTGTGTGCGCAAATGGGTCAGGCACATCTAACATCTTTTTGTGATTCAATATATTTGTTTGTTTGTTTGTTTAAAACATTGTTATCCTGTCTTATCTCCTTAGATTCAAGGCAGCATTGAGCCCTTTCAAGTACATCAAAACCCCATAGATCAGTTGTTGAGGAAGAACAGCAATAAAAGGCTCTAAGGTCTCTTCTCCACTCCCTCTTCTCTGCCAAGCAGCTGATCATAGGGATTTTAACCTTTTTGAAAGTGTTCTGCGTTTGCTCTTTTTTTTTTTTGCATTGGAATGCTGGAGTTCCTAAAGTCAAATATTTCCTAGGAGCTAGTTAAGCTAAAAGTCGATGGGTATATCCTTGAGGACTATATATCAATAAATTAGAGTGAGATGTGGGATTGAACTGACTGAACAGCTGCGCTGAGGAAAGAATGTAGACATAAAGCAAAGCACGTTATTAACTAAATGTATCATGCTATGAATGGCAGCTACGTTTGGCACAAGCCATTGGGAATGTCTCGTGCGTACGCTCTGTTGAAATCAATCGAAGTAGCACCATAGCACTTTTGCATAGCTGTTTCTCAGTTGACTGAGGGTACGCTCAAGATGCATTCTGGTTGCAATATTGCAGTCATTTTATGATGCATCTATGTCGTCTAGGGCCATTTTTGCATGGTAATTAGCAGCGCGTTCCAGGCTGAATTGCCCCACATTTTTTTTGAATTTTGCACGCTGAACTGTCATTTCGCAAGTGACTGCGAAGCTGGCGCATACCTGCTTCACATTATTAAAGAGCCCGTTTAACGTGACCTTTGGTGTTTGCCGCTAAGAATCCCCCTCAAGGAACCATGCAAAATAACAGAGGCGCATTAGCTATGCACATGTTAATGGCTATGTAAACAGGAACAAAGCAGCAGATAAGTGGGGAGTGGAATCTCTCCTTTTGCATTGAGACCTTGAATAGGCATTTTTAAAGTTGCATTTTTAAAAAGAACTTTTGAGCAAGCATCAAAATTGACCATTCAAAAATGGCCTAGTACTTTTACCTTTGATGGGCAGTAGCTCTCCAAATTCGCAAGCAGGGTGAAGCTTAGCCTACCCCCCGTCTTGAAATGAGAGCTTTATAGATGCAAAGCATTTGCTCTATGACAGAACTGGACTCCTCTGCTAATTGTTTCTTTATGCCTGTTACGGCCAAACCTTGCTAATGTTTTGTACATGTTCATAGAGGAGGCTTGTAAATAGTTATTGAAACTCATCCAGCCTCACAGGGCGTGTACAAAGTGCTTGAAAAACTTTAATCTGGGTCGGACGGCACTGTGATGGAAGCCAACATTATTTCTAATTTACAGACTGTGAATGTTCTTGAAGTTGTCTCTCCAGATTCTTCAAGATGTCATGCATGCTCACATTGAATTAATATATTCGTTTGTTCATTTTATTTATTTATGCGTGTTGACTTGTTTTTTGTGTGTGTGTGTTAAGTGCCGTCAAGTCGCTTCTGACTCATGGCGACCCTTGTTTTAGGCTGGAAGATACAATATGCTCCTGATCAGTTTAATCTTTATGACCCTGCTTATTACAATTTGTCTCCTGAAAGGCTCTGTGTGCATGATCTGTGTCCACTTCAGTTAAGTTTGAAAAGCTTAGTCCAACATCCTGGCTATCACAAAGGTTGCAATCTGATGCATGCATACCTGTTAGTAAGGCCCACTAGACACAATGGGGCTCACTTCTGAGTAAACATTTGTAGGATGATCAACAAATTATTGTTCTTCTATGTTGTGTTTTGAGCATTCATTTCTTGCTCCATAAATACAGAGAGCCAGCATAGTATAGTGGTTAGGAGCGGTGGACTCCAGATTAGAACCAGGTTTGATTCTCCACTCCTCCACATGAGCGGCAGACGCTAATCTGGTGAACTGGATTTCATTCCCCACTCCTCCACATGAAGCCAGCTGGGCGACCTTGGGCTAGTCACAGTTGTCTCCGAACTCTCTCAGCCCTACCTACCTCACAAGGTGTCTGTTGTCAGGTGTCTGACAAGAATTCTAAACAGCACTGTGTGTATTTTGCTAGTCTTTGAGCATCTTCATTTCTTCAAAGGTACTCCAAAACTATTATGCCTATTACTTCTAAAAGAGATCTTCTCCTCTTTTTTATCTCCAATGTTTCTAGCTTTCTTTCTGAAGTTCTAGCTTCTGCTTATTTGCAATCACTTTTCTCCTGGCATGCTGGTCTGCCCACCATGTCTACACCCCCCAAAAAACATTGGTCTCCAGAATCCTCAAGCAAGTGCACATATTGCATCATGGCATCCATGTAGGTCTTTAGGGGAGGGGCTGTGGCTCAGTGGTAGAGTTTCTGAGTGGCATGCAGAAGATCCCAGGTTCAACCCCTGGCATATTTAGTTGAAAGTATCAGGTAGTTGGTGATGAGAAAGACCTCGGCCTGAGACCCTGGAGAGCTGCTGCCAGTCTGAGTAGGCAACACTGGCTCTGATGCACCAGTGGTCTGATTTTAGTATAAGGCAGCTTCATGTACTCATGTGTCTTGGGTTCTACCCACAGAACCAGCATAAATATCAATAATGCTTGTATTTTTATAATGCTGGTCAAATGACCATAATAATTCGAATTGAATTGAATATCAATAAGAATCACTAGGGCTAAGATAGGTTGGCCGTTGGGTGGAGAAAAAGCAGTACACAGGATTTCTCACTGTGCCAACCTCTCTGGTCATTTTTAGTTCAAAGAAAGCTGGAGGAAATAGCAGTGGGCTTTTAAGTAAGTCCATGTTTTGCCTCCCCAATTCCTCTGACAGCTGAAAGGCACATAGGTAATGGCAGATTTCCCCTACACCTTTCCCTGATGGAACAAGGCTAATGGAGGGAGCCCTGTGCCGGTGAACCAAATAATCAGGCTGTTGTTCGAGCCGGAAAAGAGAAATTCCACCTGTATTGCTCTGGTTTCTTTGCACCACAGTAACTTCAAAGGTCTCATGACATTCTATAGAAAGAAATAATCCTTTAACGCTGGTCTCATTTGTTTATTTCATTCTGTACCATATTTTAGTACATTTTTTAAAAAAAACCATCCTTCATCCAAGGAGTTAAAGTCTTGCCTAGCTTCTGGGATCTTCAAGGGAAAGTAGATTCACAACTGTGAATGAACTCCATGAAATACCTTTCTGCATATCTTCCTCATTCAGTTTTAGGTGGAGGGATTAGGAGGCTATTCATTTCCTCAGCTAACCAAATATACCGCAGTGGGGCATAATGGAGGATGAAGTCGTAAAATTACTAGACATTGTACCATAAATTTTTAAAAAGAGGGTTCCCTGCAGGTAGGCTCACATTTTAAAATCAACTGATACAATAGAGAGGGTAAGGGAGAAGACATGGAAAAAGAGGAAGTGAAGAAATCGGACTCTAGTATAATGGATTCTGAACCTGGAACTAGAAAAGTTCCAGAATTTATAGATAAAGATGCAGTGTAGCATGGTTGGTTTATATGTTTTTAAAAAGAAGAAATAGTTGAGGAAAGATAGATGTTAGGAGTTGCAATCATAAAATAAGGGTGCCAAGGGTGCCAAGGAAGTAGGAGACCAAACTGGGAGATCAGCAGTGCATCTCTAAATAGAAGAAGAAGAAGAAGAAGAAGAAGAAGAAGAAGAAGAAGAAGAAGAAGAAGAAGAAGAACTATCTCTACCATTTAAGGGAGACTCAAACCGGCTTACAATCTCCTTCCCTTCCCCTCCCCTCCCCACAACACCCTGTGAGGTAGGTGGGGCTGAGAGATCTCTAAGAGCTGTGACTAGCCCAAGCTCACCCAACCAGCTTCATGCGTAGGAGTGGGGAAACCAACCCAGTTAACCAGATTAGCGTCCACTGCTCATGTGGAGTGGGGAATCAAACCCGGTTCTCCAGATTAGAGTCCACCACTCTAATCTGTCCATCACTGCTCTTAACCACTACACCATGCTGGCTCTTGGTTTGTGTGTGTGTAAAGTGCCGTCAAGTCGCAGCCGACTTATGGCGACCCCCTTTTGGGGTTTTCATGGCAAGAGACTAACAGAGGTGGTTTGCCAGTGCCTTCCTCTGCACAGCAACCCTGGTATTCCTTGGTGGTCTCCCATCCAAATACTAACCAGGGCCGACCCTGCTTAGCTTCTGAGATCTGACGAGATCAGGCTAGCCTGGGCCATCCAGGTCAGGGTGGCTCTTGGTTTAGATGGGTGTAAATCTATTTAGGGGAAGTGGAATGCTATAGTATATAGTCTGATCTCGTCAGATCTTGGAAACTAAGCTAGGTCGGTACTTGGAAGGGAGACCTCCAAGGAAGACTCTGCAGAGGAAGGCAGCCCCTTTAAATCACCTACAGGAGGGGCAGAGCCTGAGACACCCACCAACCTGAAGGATGCCCTCAACTCTCATTAACACTAGGGTGTGTTTTATGGGAGAACTTTGTCCTGTAATTCTCTCTCTCTCTCTCTCTCTCTGTGTGTGTGTGTGTTTTAAGTGCCATCAAGTCGCTTCCGACTCATGGTAACTCTATGAATCAATGTCCTCAAAACGTCCTATCATGAACAGCCTTGCTCAGGGCTTGCAAATTGAGGGCTGTGGCTTCCTTTACAGAGTCAATCCATCTCATGTTGGGTCTTCCTCTTTTCCTGCTGCTTTCAACATCTCCTAGCATTATGATCTTTTTCCAGTGACTCTTGTCTTCTCATTATGAGTCCAAAGAACAATAGCCTCAGTTTATTCAATTTAGTAATTCTATGGTTCTGCGATAATTTCAAGGGGAATTGAAAACCTTATTATATGCTGCTAGCCTTTACCAGTCGCACAGTAAAATATGAGATCATCACTCTCTAATGATTCAATGTTAGAAAGCATATATTAACAACCCATACACAATTTTCTTAAAATCAGGCTCCCCCCTCCCCACACACACACACACACACTTCAGAATTCTCCTGTGATTTTGAAATATATGAAATTGGCAGTTCTGGCTTTAAATCAGTTTGTCTTGGAAATGTTTTGTACAGTTCTAGATGATCTCTGAATGCTTGTAAAATGTTCCTTTTTCTCTACTTTTTAAATATCACTTGCAGCTTAACTGATATATAATCCTTTTCATAATATAAAATGCCTTTGGATGTTTGCAAGGAAGAATATTTTGGAAAGGTCTTTATGCCATTGCTGTTTTGTACTTTGTTCATCCAACCCATGATGATGAATTTGCTCAACTTTTATGACTTGCATTGTGCATCCAAATTAGTAGTTTTTCAAGAGAATCTGATATATCACATTGGAGAAATGCCCTCCGCCCAAGAATTCACCCCAAGATTTCAACTATTGTTAAGTGCTCTGCGTCCATGTACGCGAACACAGCTACAGAGAGCCAGCGTGGTATAGTGGTTAAGAGAAATTTTTACACAACCCAGGGTATATAGGTATATAAAACAGGTATACAAATCAAACATAATAAATCATAAAGAAATTTATTTTAAAACAATTCTTTGGTATACATTTTTTCACATTCAGTTACGCGACCCCATATGGGTTTGTGACCCACAGTTTAAGAAGCTTTGATCTACACTTTACCTCTCATTTTACTGACCTCGGAAGGATGGAAGGCTGAGTCAACCTTGAGCTGGCTACCTGAAACCGACTTCCGTTGGGATCGAACTCAGGTCTGAGCAGAGCTTTTGACTGCAGTACTGCAGCTGACCACTCTGCGCCATGGGGCTCCTTAATTTGTTAACCTTTCTTATATTTTCAACCATCTAAATCTGATCTTTGGAAACTTACCATGCCTATTCATTCTTGCTATCTAATGTGTGGTTAGCAGGAAGGGTGAGCAGAGGAGCTCACTATCCCTGGAGCACAATAGCTCAAAATTGCAACATTGTGATTAACAGCCCCCCCCTTCCACTTGCTTGTAGAAATGTAGTGGGAAGAGCAGCAACTAGGCGAGGCCTGTAGACAACAAAGCAGGTGCAGGGTGTTAGATATACAACTTTGTCCAGCTGGAGAATACTCCTAAGAGTTATTGGTGGCAGTCAGTGGTTATACAGTTCCCTGGGGAGGGCGGGATATAAATTTAATAAAATAAAAATAAATAATAATTGGCTCCCTTGGAGAGTGACGGGAATTGCCAAATGGAGATGGGGAGCCGCAGGTTTCTTCTGACTTCCCAGGGGTCCAAATCAGCCTGAACAGAAGAAGAATGTGCCCCCATGTTGCAACTGACTCATGGTGACCCCATTCACAGGGCATTCCAGGCAAGATAACCTGCAGAGGTGGTTTGCCATTGTCTCTTTCTGCATAGTAACCACATTCTTTCTTGGTGGTCTCCCATCCAAGTACTGGCCATGGCCAACCCTGCTTAGCTCCCAAGTTCTGACAAGCCTGGGTTCAGCTAGGCTATTTAGGCTGCTAGCCTGAATAGAAGCATCATAGATTAATAGAGTTGGAAGGGACCACCAGGGTCCAACCCCCCTGCACAATGCAAGAAATTCAAAACTACCTCCCCCACCCATGACCCCCTACTCCATGCCTAGAAGATGGCCAAGATGCCCTTCCCCTCAGGATCTGCTTAAGGTCATAGAATCAGCACTGCTGACACAAATGGCCATCTATCCTCTGCCTAAAAACCTCCAGGGAAGGTTAAATAAGCGTGGGGTAAGACTGCAACTTTAAAGCTGCTCTGAGACCGGTCTTGGCCAGGAAGAGAGCAGGGTATAAATCTAATAAATAAATAAAGCATTTTCCCCATCACAGGACATAATGTACTTTTGCTACTTCCTGGCCAGCAATCTTAACCAAACCCCCACCCCCAAGGCCTGCCATTCTCGGGACTGCTCTGGAGGTTGATTTATTGGCGAGCAGGCATCTTGCTCAGTAAAGTACAAACACCAAATCAGTAAACTGTGAGTCCAGAGTAGCATGCCTTAAATCTTAGTCGGTGTCAGGTAACTAAGACCCAACAATACTCTGCACAAAGAACAGAGGAGCCTACAAATTTATGGCACAGCCAGTCAGTTTGTGTATCCCTTCAGTGAATTTATGGGTCACACTGAATAAGGATTGCTCAAGTATTACTGAGCCAGACATTATTTCCCCAGAAGGACTTGACAGCCATGTCATGTGATTTTTGTTTGCAGATGTCCTCTGCGAGAATATCTTCCCCCTCTTGCCTTTGGACATTCTCTTAACCACAACTGTTCCTGAAAACTGCAAAGGGGGAGGGGCTGTGGCTCAGTGGTAGAGTATCTGCTTGGCATGCAGAAGGTCCCAGGTTCAATCCACGGCATCTCCAGTTAAAGGGACTAGGTATTAGGTGACGTGAAAGACCCCTGCCTGAGACCCTGGAGAGCTGCTGCTGGTCTGAGCAGATTTCATTGTTCTTGTTTGTTCATTGCTAGTTTCAAAAAAAGTGCTCAGCCCCAGAGGTTGCAAGGCGTTTATATAGCAAATTGCAATTACTTCAAAAACATACAAAATAGTTGCTACAAAAGTTCAAAGAGATTGTGAATTACGTAGCGCAGTACAATAAAGAACAAAAAGGGTAGCATTGGTTATCATACACAACACCACAACAATGACGGTATGCCAGGATACTGTCACTGATGTGGTTTTGTGTATGATAATCAATGCTACCCTTTTTATTCATTATAAATGTACTGTGATACATAACTCACAACCTGTTTGAACTTTTGAAACAACTATTTTGTATGTTTTTGAAGTAGTTACAATTTGTTATATAAACGCCTTGCAAGCTCTGGTGTTGAACACTTTCCCCCTTCTTTTTCTGTCCCCCCCCCACCTCTGTTGCAAGTTTCAGCCAAGTTCTGTATTTTGACCTCAGATGCTGCTTTATTAATTCTGCTGCCTTTTTTTTGCAATAGAAAGTTGGTGTTTAACCATTTGTCTTTTGCATTGGCTTTATCTTTCATCCGTTTATGTTTTAATGAATGTTATGAGCCAACTCCCTTTTTAACAAAGAGCGTGGAATATAAGAATTGCCAATGAATAAATATGAGTGATTCCTGCATCCTCACATGGTATTTGGGGAGCTGAGCTAGTAATATACAGTATTTTAGTTATGGATCAACCTCCCTGCTCAAAAATAATACTTAGGGTTCCTTTTTTCCATTGGTGCCTGCCCAAGTAGTGCTTAAGAGTGATGGACTCTAATCTGGAGAACCGGGTTTGATTCACCACCCACTCCTCCACATGAGTGGCGGACTCTAATCTGGTGAACCCACTTGGTTTCTCCACTCCTCCACATGAGGCCAGCTGGATGACCTTGGGCTAGTTACAGTTCTCTGGACTCTCTCAGCCCCACCTACCTCACAAGGTGTATGTTGTAGGGAAAGGAAGGAAGATTGTAAACTGGTTTGATTCTCCTTAAAAAGGTAGAGAAAACCGGCATATAAAAATCAATTTTACTTCATTTTCTATGGGGAGGGGCTGTGGCTCAATGGTAGAGTTTCTGCTTGGCACGCAGAAGGTCCCGGGTTCAATCCCCGGCATCTCCAGTTAAAGGGACTAGGCAAGTAGGTGATGGGAAAGAACTCTGCCTGAGACCCTGGAGAGCCGCTGCCAGTCTGAGTAGACAATACTAACTTTGATGCATCTTGATGGTCTGATTCAGTATAAGGCAGCTGCATGTGTTCATATGTTTGCTAAACTGAAGAAGGGCCTTTTGTGCCTTAAATTCTGAAACACAAGCAGAACTGGAGTCAAATTTGTCAGTTTTCAACTGCCAGAACTGGTAATGGGACTGGAGGGAGAGAATCCCCCCGGGGGGGGGGGGTTTAACACCAGTGCCTACGATGGGACCAGCTCCAAGTGAGGACAGTGTTTCTCTGCCTTCAGTAACTGTGTAGAACGGGGAAGCTCAGTAAGTGCAGTTTGTCATGCAGAGTTAGAAAATTTGCCCCATCATGATGACTTGATGCAAATGCTTCCTATGTGGTGGTTGTTTAGAAAGCAAAGCTCCCCACCCCCCAATCCAGCCATAAATCATGCATCAAGTTGGAAAAACTGAGATAAAAGAAAGACCAAGCACTGGCTAACATTCAACTGGGGTGGTGGTTAAAAGGTCCTCTAAAAAGTAAGGATAGTTAGCACCCCCACCCCTGCAGGCAGCACCTGTCAAAATCCTTGCATGTGTGAGGCTACAGTTCCATCTGCCACCTAACTGCTAAAGGCGCAGGGAGTCCTCTCTCCTCTGCCAATTGTTCATTCTATCTCCTGGCCTTGCAGGGCGCCTCTTCTCCTTTAAATAGTTGCAGGGGCAGAAACGGCCAGGCGCTGTCCCTGCAGTATCGGGAGTGCGGGGAGAATTCCTGCTGCACATGCTGTTAAAAGGCACAAGTTCGACCATGGGCAGTTTAGGAAGAAAACTGTCAGGGATGTCCAGTCCTCTACACCTAAATCCTGTTATCTACATGCTTGCAGTGGTTTGCAAAAAACAAAACAAACACACACACAAGCAAAAAAAAAGGAAAACAAAACAGAATCCCCTGAACCAACAAACCAACACAGCCCTGTTGAAGAAATTGAAGGCATGAAGCTGCTGCCTTATACTGACTCAGACCCTGGGTCCATCAAAGTCAGCAGCTGTCCAGGGTCTCAGGCGGAGGTCTTTCCCATCACCTACTTGCCTGGTCCCTTTAACCGGAGATGGCCGGGATTGAACCTGGGACCTTCTGCACGCCAAGCAGATGCTCTTGCACTGAGCCACGGCCCCTCCGCTAACTATATCCCTATGGGGTTTAGCCGTGGGCAAGCCCCAGCGACTTCAGTGGGAAAGATGGGGCTCTAGGGGCAAAAACGCACAGTCGCTTGAGCCTCCTTTCTTCCCTGTTCCAGTCAGGATCCAGCCAGGATCGAACGCACGGCCGTGCGTTCGATCCTGGCTGCATCCTGGCTGGAACAGGGAAGAAAGGAGGCTCAAGCGACCATGCGTTTTCGCCCCTAGGTCTCTGCTAAAGGAGAGCTGAGCGAGAGCGCGCGGGGGTGCCCTCTTATTGGCCATTTATTCATGGAAGGTTTTGCCTTGGAGTTGCCACTCTTTAGATGCACTTTCCCCCCATTCATATTCTCGAAACTCAACAATAAGCCCCCATGCAGAGTTTTGAGATGTGCCTCTAGAGCACTGGTTCCCAACCAGGGGTCCATAGACCCCCAGGGGTCCGCGAGAACTAAATGAAGGTCCGCGAAACAAAGTTATAAACCCACAATAAATTAATATTTTCAATCAAAAGTTCTCTAATATAAAAAATATATATTCCAATATTATTCTAAGTTTAATGTTTAACTAACAGGGATGATTCAAGTTTATTTTCAAATTCTCGGAATTTTTATTTTGAACCTTGGGGTCCCTGCACCGAAGAAAAAAGTCCTAGTGGTCCCGGGTCAAAAAAAGGTTGGGAACCACTGCTCTAGCGAGGGGCAAAACCTTCCATGGATAAATGGCCATGTATTGGGACAGGCAGTCTGCAGCCCGGGCTGGCTGGCACGCGCTCAAGGCTTCCTCGACGCCGCCGATCCAGGGGGGGGGGGCGCGCGCTGAGCGGCTCTTTCGAGGCATCCCCGGAGAGGCGGGGGGGGTCGCGCGCGCGGGTGGGGGGGGGCAGGGGGAGAGCCCGGGCTGCCCCTCCCCTCCGCGCGCTTTTAGGCTGCAGGTCCAGAGAGGGCGAGAGGGCGCGCGGGGCAGGCGGCGGAGGCGCGCGCGCCCTCCCCTGACCGTCCTGGGGAAGGAGGCTCGCTGAGGAGGAGGAGGAGGAGGAGGAGGAGGGGGAGGGGGAGGGGGGGGGAAAGCAGCACCACTACTGCAACTAAGCGCCGCCTGTCTGAGGGGCGGCCCCGCACTTGTTAAACCCCCCCCCAAAAAAAAGCCGCCACCGCGACCCGAAAAGTCCCCCTCCAAAGAAGATAAAACGCCACCGATAACCGGGCGGGTTCGTGTCCTGGAAGCGCGCCCGTCTCCCGAGGCGCCGCCGGCCCCGACAGCGCTCCCGCCGGGCTTGGGGGTCGCGGGTCCCGCTCGCCTCCGCTGCGCGCCTGATCCGGCCAGCCGGCCCCGCGGCTGTGGCGAGTGACCCTCGGCGGGAAGGCAGGCAGGCGCGCCGCCCAGTCCGGCCGGCCCCGCCTTCTCCCCGGACCCCGGCCCTCCCCGGGGAAGGCGAGGCCAGAAAAGAGCCGGGGGTCTTCGAGCGCGCCTCTCCCGCAGCGCGCCCCCGGGAAACTTTGTTCTCCGCGGGGGGAAGAAGAAGAAGAAGAAGAAGCGGCCCGAGATGAACCAAACGGCCGGCGTCTCCAACAGCGTGCGCTGCCCCGGCGCCACAGCGCCCAAAGTAAGTCCTCGGCGGGGGGCCGGTGGGGGGAGCGTCGGCCGGGCTTTGGGGGAGTTGGGCGGCGGCGAGCGGCTGGACCGCCTCCCCCCCCCCCGGGGCCTCTTTGCGCTGCGCTCCCGCGCCGGGCGCGCAGGTTGGGCGCGCCTGCCAGTCAGTTGGCTTCTCCGCGCGGCTTTCGGAGCGGGTGAGGGCTCGCGGCTCAGTGGCAGGGCGCCTGCTTGGCGTGCAGAACGTCGCCGGTTCAATCCCCGGCGTCTCTAGTTAAAGGGACCAGGCGATTAGATTGAGGAAGGCTTCTGCCTGAGCCACGGAGAGGGCTCATGGCTCAGTGGTAGAGCATCTGCTTGGCATGCAAGAAGGTCCCAGGTTCAATCCCCAGCATCTCCAGTTAAAGGGACCAGGCGAGTAGGTGATGTGAAAGACTTCTACCTGAGCCACGGAGAGGGCTCATTGGCATGCAAGAAGGTCCCAGGTTCAATCCCAGGCATCTCCAGTTCAAGGGACCAGGGGAGTAGGGGATGTGAAAGACCTCTACCGGAGAGCCACAGAGAGGGCCCATGGTTCAGTGGTAGAGCATCTGCTTGGCATGCAAGAAGGTCCCAGGTTCAATCCCAGGCATCTCCAGTTCAAGGGACCAGGCGAGTAGGTGATGTGAAAGACTTCTGCCTGAGCCGCGGAGAGGGCTCATGGCTCATTGGTAGAGCATCTGCTTGGCATGCAGAAGGTCCCAAGTTCAATCTCCGGCATCTCCAGTTCAAGGCCCTAGGCAAGGAGGGGATGGGAAAGACCTTTGCCTGAGACCCTGGAGAGCTGCTGCCGGTCTGTGTAGACAATACTGACTTTGATGGACTGAGGGACGGATGCAGTACAAGGTGGCTTCATGTGTTCATGTGAGTGGCCTTTCCCAGCACCGCCTCGCAAGCTTGCGGAGATGGCTAAAAATAGCAGTGGCCTGAAGCCGCTGGCCAGCTGGTGAATCCCTTCCTCCCCCCCCTTTCCCTTCATCTGTCTTCTCCCCGATCTTCCACCCTCACCTTACCCCGTTTGGTAGCCTGTCATTCTCCGCCATCAATATGTTTACGTCCCTTTACTAAACCTGTCCACACGGAAAGGACAAACCCCGGGGATGAATGAAGGCACACTGTGGAGCAGGCCTCGGCATCTTCCATTTCGGGGTTGGTGTAACATGTAGAAATGAAGCACATATAGTTGAGATGCTCTCTGATGCTGTGTGCTAACCTGGTACTCTAGACTTTGCTTGCGCTCTGCAATTGCCAGCATAACGACTTATTTCCTGGTTAACTCTTTGGGATGGACCCCCTCTCTGCGCCCGCTTCCTGCAGCAAACTGCTGTCAAAAGTGGAGTTCAGCCGTCTTATCGTTTGGTCATATGAGTGCACACATGCCAGATTAACTCTTGTCCTGCCACTTAAAGTGAGCTTTTGTGTGTGATGGACCCAGAGGGAAATCACGGAAGTCAACCGGCCCGCCAGCTTTAATCGAGCGCCTTGAGTTGGTGGGGACCTACGATGGAGAGAAAAGTAGCCATGCATGCACTTTTTTAAAAAAGCCACCCACACTCTTAAATAGCACTAAAGATTGAATCCAGAGCTTTCTCTCTGCTTAGTGCTGGGTGTATTTAGGGGCCTCATTAAGATAATCAGAGGAAGCATATCCCCCCTGAAATCAGGGCATAATTTGTGGCAAGAGGGCACCCTTCTTCTGACTTCAAAGTGAGGCCTTGATGCTGGCATGTGTGATGTAGATTACCTTTGAGAGATACTTCAGTTTTCCTTACTAAGCATAGAGATCAGCACATGTTGTTTCTAGACATTTTTGTTCCCCAGGAGCTTCCCCCCCTTAAAGCTAATACCTGCACCTTTGCTTTCTGTGGTAGCACACAATCCTCTCCATGGATGTTGCCCCCCTCCACAAAATAACAGCAACATGTTGTGTGTGTTCTTCCACAAAGTGGGAGCATTTTAGCCTCTAACAACAAAATTAAAGGCAGCATAAAATGGTATCTTTGTTAAGTTCCTTCCTATGTTACAGGAAATATATCCAGTAGGAGCATGTGCTACTCACACCGGTGTGTTTTGAAGCAAGTGTAGCTATATTATCAAACAATATCCTTTCCCAAACATTTTCCCTTTTGAATTCTGTTAAAATGTAGCATCCCTTCAACAGAAGCACAGATTAACAAAATTGGCACCATGGGAACCTGGGCCCTAACTATTTTAATTTTTTGTCACAAAACAGCTTCCAGATTTGAAACTTTTGAACACATGTGGTAGCATAAAGTCAATGTGCCCTAGAGTTATTTTAGCATAATTTTCAAATACATAGTAGTGTATCTGTTAATGACTGCCAACTAGTGATAGCTAGAAGCTAGAAAGTTGGTTCTTAGCTGTAAGAATCCATGGGCTGGTATGGTATAGTATATTTTGGAGAGGAAAAAGCTTATCAGCCTACCAAGTTAAAGTGGGCAGAGGCCAAGCTATTTCAGTTGGGTTCTCTATGAGGTAGGCCTTTTATGCTTGGGTTGTTCCCATGGCAATCACCCCACCCCCGCTACTTTGGGCTTCATTTTTATTATGCACGTCTTTTACAACCTTTACAAGTCACTTTGCTATCATCCTGCGTTTTCCTCGCATTTTCTGGATGCTGTTTCTGGCGCTGTCCAGAAAATGCGGGGAGAGAGCAAAATTACTTCTAAAGGTCAGAATAGATGCACACAATAAAAACAAAGCCCCAAAGTAGTCGGGGGTGATTGCCACCGAAACAACCTGTGCATAAAAGGCCCTAGTCACCTTGCTTTGTAAAGTAAAGAAACACCTTGCGTAGAAAATTAGGTGTTGAAAGAAGAGCCATGGTTTAGCCTTTTCTCTGGTATACAGAGTTTGTGGGCATTAAATCATATAACCCCCACGTATAGTACAAAGTGGTACAGTCGAGCAAAATACTTACCTTGCCATCCCTTGCTTGTCTGACATCTTGCATACTTCTTGAGGATTACCGTAGTTCTAAAAGCAGTAATTCTAGATCATTGGTACTCACTCCGCAGCTCACAGAGAGCCACATTCTCAATTTCCATCAACCAAAAGAGCCACATTTTCTTCCATCCTGCACCTCAGGTAGGCTCACAGCTTGCCCATTCCTCTGGCAGTGGCTGTTTCAAGGTGGCAACCACAATCCCCACAAGGATAAGGGCCTTGTCCACTTTCTTCAAACATGGGGCAGGTGCCACATTGGGGAATGGTGCTCAGAAGACTCACAGGTGGCATGTCAAAGATCAACATGTGACTTCCAAGCTACCGAGCAAGTATCACTGTTCTAGATTCAAAATTTGCAGATCTTTTTTTCAGTCATGGGGGGGGGGGAATCTTTCTTCGGTTAAGAAGTGTGAATGTATATAATGAAATACACATAATACTTTAAGGCTGCAATTCTGAAGGGGGGGGGCACAAATTGGCTTAGGACCCAGCATGACCCCATGCTGACGTAAGTGCCCACTGATTCCAGGATAAAGGGCACTTACACTGGCATGGGGGGCATTCACACCAGCACCGGTAAGCCATTCCACCTACACAGGACTCTGTTGCTTTTAACCACTGCTCTTAACCTCTATACCATGCTGGCTCTCTACACTACACCACGCTGGACTAGCAGTTTAGGAGAAGGTGGTGGGCACGGGTAATGTCTGTCATCACTTCCTGGAACCACACAGCTGTTAGCTACATCTAAGGTGAGCTCCTTCCCCAGAGTGCTGTCAGCCGTTCTGGGCTCGGCTTGCTCTCAGTTGTCTGACCCAGCCTCTCTGTCCCTTTTGACAGCACATTAACATCTTCTCAAATAGACATTGGGCGCTTTTGGCAACTGTGCCAGAAAAGGTAATCTAGCCCTGGTTTAGAGCTGAAAGCTCACAATACACTTCCTTAAGTTTGTGAAGTAACAGTAAATTCGAGGAGCTAAATTCGAGAACAGTTGGCCCCTTGGAGACCAACAATAATTTGTTGGCATAAGCTTTCGAGAGCCACAGCTCCTTTTGTCAGATACCTAGGAATAAACCCAACTAAATTCGTTTAATTGTCAGTAAATGTATCCTTGAGTACTAATTTCTCAGAATTTAAAAAATCCACAGTTTCCAGTTCTGATTGCATGAATTGTGACGAGCTTCTCAATACTTTTATATGTTTGAGTCTGGCTTGTCCAGGAAATGGTGGCCTATAAGTCTAATAAATCAAATCAGATTAAAAATACACATTTTCACCAGTTTCTCACTCGATGCAGAAGGCAGAGGAATCTGAAGCAAGAAGTATTAGACGTTGTTTGTATGGAAACTTTGACATCTTGTTGGAGGAGTGTGCCTGTTAGACTCCCAAATATCTGGAAATCTTCTATAATCAGAAACAGATGAAAGTATTTTTTCCAGTATCAGTTCCTGAAAGTGTTGCTTGTTGGCTGATCCAATAAATCAAATGCTATTGTTGGTGATATTGCAGCTTTTGAAATCTTCGGTCCAAGACAGATCATGATGGGTAGCCGTGTTAGTCTGTCACTAGCAGTAGAAAAGAGCAAGAGTCCAGTAGCGCCTTAAAGACTAACAAAATTTCTGGCTGGGGATGAGCTTTCATGAGCCACAGCTCACTTCTTCAGATACAGATAGATTGTGAACAAGTCAGTCTAAGATGTTCAGCATTGTGAACAATAACAATATCGTTCTGAAACATTGCTTTCAAACCCATTTTCTGATTCTGAATTTCATAAAAGGTTTTCTCAGTTTCCCCTGAAACTTCCTTTCCCCTCCTATTTCAGGCTGGGGTTGGAGGAAGGAAAAAAGGTGTTTTGTATAGCCTTCACATCTTGACTTACAGTCTAAAAAACAGTGACCCAGAAGGAAAGTTCAGTGGACTGAGGCAGAACTTGACATGTGGTGGAGCCACTAAATGTCACTTCTTTGCTACTTGATGAGTCACAGATCCTGCGCTTGTTCATATCTGTAGCATTCAACAGCATGTGGGGGCTTTTGCATTTATCTCACTGTATCCAAAACATTTTATGGTTTTGTAATAAATGTAGGTTTGGATGCACAGTAAAGTAATCTCATGACTGAGGCAATCATGCCCAATTCTGCATGGCTACTCTCAGCCCACACTCCTAGTGTGCCAAGTTCTTCATCTGAACTTGGCCTTAAACAAACTCAGCTCTTTAGGGTGATAAAGAAATTTCTTTCCAGTTAGAGTGACAGATGGCTCTGAGGATTTTGCACTTTCTCATGCATCTGTCAAAGGAGTAAAGCTGTGATTAAGGGTGAAAGTCCCTATGTATGTGTACTGCATTTTCTGACTATCCCTCTTGACATTAAACTGAAGTGCTCCAAATCCTTGCCTGTGCCATGGTCTAATTTAGGTTAATAACAGCAGGTTGGTTTGCCGTTGCCTGCCTCTGCATAGCTACCATGGACTTCCTTGGTGGTTTCCCATCTAAGTACCGTATTTTTCGCTCCATAAGACGCACTTTTTTCCTCCTCAAAAGTGAGTGGAAATGTCAGTGCGTCTTATGGAGCGAATGCAGCGGTAGCGGGGTGCCGAGCCGGGTCGCCGGGCCGGCTGGGATGCCGCCAGCCAGCTGGGGGGGGGTGGGAGGCCCCTCCCAGCCCCCCAGCGCAGCGGTAGCGGGGCGCCGAGCCGGGACGCCGGGGCCGGCTGGAATGCCGCCAGCCAGCTGGGGATGGGTGGGAGGCCCCTCCCAGCCCCCCAGCGCAGCGGTAGAGGGGCACGGAGCCGGGACGCCCAGGGAACCGGCTTGAATGCCGCCAGCCAGCTCCAAGCCGCCCAGTGCAGCGGCAGCGGGGCACCAAGCAGGGCAGCCCCGGGAGCCGGCTCGGCTGCTGCCAGCCAGCTGGGGGGTGGGAGGCACCTCCCAGCCGCCCAGCGCAGCAGCAGTGGGGCGCGGAGTCGGGCAGCCCCGGGAGCCGGCTTGAACGGCGCCAGCCAGCTGGGGAGGTGGGAGGGGCCTCCCACCCCCCCCCCAGCTGGCTGGCAGCACCCGAGCCGGCTCCCGGGGCTGCCCGGCTCTGCGCCCCGCTGCCACTACGCTGGGTGGCTGGGAGCCCCGGGAGCCGGCTTGAATGCAGCCAGCCAGCTGGGGTGGGTGGGAAGCCCCTCCCAGCCGCCCAGCGCAGCGGCAGAGGGGCGCAGAGCCGGGCAGCCCCGGGAGCTGGCTTGAATGCAGCCAGCCAGCTGGGGTGGGAGGCCCCTCCCAGCCGCCCAGCGCAGCGGCAGCGGGGCGCGGAGTCAGGCAGCCCCGGGAGCCGGCTTGAACGGCGTCCCCAGCTGGCTGGCAGCAGCCGAGCCGGCTCCCGGGGCTGCCCGGCTCTACGCCCCACTGCCGCTGCGCGGCTGGGAGGGGCCTCCAACCCACCCCAGCTGGCTGGCAGCGGGGCGCGGAGTCGGGCAGCCCCGGGAGCCGGCTTAAATGGCGCCAGCCAGCTGGGGAGGTGGGAGGGGCCTCCCAGCCGCCCAGCGCAGCTGCAGCGGGGCGCAGAGCCGGGCAGCCCCGGGAGCCGGCTCGGCTGCTGCCAGCCAGCTGGGGACGCCGTTCAAGCCGGCTCCCGGGGCTGCCGCTGCGCCTCCCACCCACCCCAGCTGGCTGGCTGCGTTCAAGCTGGCTCCCAGGGCTGCCCAGCTCTGCGCCCCTCTGCCGCTGCGCTGGGCAGCTGGGAGGGGTTTCCCACCCACCCCAGCTGGCTGGCTGCATTCAAGCCGGCTCCCGGGACTCCCAGCCACCCAGCGTAGTGGCAGTGGGGCGCAGAGCCGGGCAGCCCCGGGAGCCGGCTCGGGTGCTGCCAGCCAGCTGGGGGGGTGGGAGGCCCTCCATTTAAGCCGGCTCCCGGGGCTGCCCTGCTTTGCCCCCCCTCTGCCGCTGCGCTGGGCGGCTGGGAGGGGCTTCCCACCCACCCCAGCTGGCTGGCTGCATTCAAGCCGGCTCCCGGGGCTCCCAGCCACCCAGCGTAGTGGCAGTGTGGCGCAGAGCCAGGCAGCCCCGGGAGCTGGCTTGGACACCTCTGTGCTGCCATCCCAGGCAGCGAGGAGTTTAAAGACCCCCCCGCCCGGCTTCCAGGGACTGGAAGCCGGGCAGGGGGATCTTTAAACTCCTCTGTGCTGCCTGGGATTGCAGCGCAGAAGAGTTTAAAGAAACCCCCTCCCGGTTTCCAGGGAGTCCCTGGAAACCCGGCGGGGGGGTCTTTAAACTCCTCTGAGCTGCCTGGGATGGCAGCGCAGAGCACTTTCAAGACCCCCCCGCCGGGCTTCCAGGGAGTCCCTGGAAGCCGGGCGGGGGGATCTTTAAACTCCTCTGTGCTGCCTGGGATGGCAGCGCAGAAGAGTTTAAAGACCCCCCCGCCCGGCTTCCAGGGAGTCCCTGGAAGCCCGGCGGGGGGGGTCTTTAAACTCCTCTGAGCTGCCTGGGATGGCAGCGCAGAGCACTTTCAAGACCCCCCCGCCGGGCTTCCAGGGAGTCCCTGGAAGCCGGGCGGGGGGATCTTTAAACTCCTCTGTGCTGCCTGGGATGGCAGCGCAGAAGAGTTTAAAGACCCCCCCGCCCGGCTTCCAGGGAGTCCCTGGAAGCCGAGCGGGGGTGGGGGAGGTCTTGGAAAGTGCTCTGCGCGGCCCTGCCCACCTCCCAGCTGGCCGTCGGCGCGGGGAACGCAAGCTCGCGCCATCCCGACGCACCCTCCATAAGACAAGTTTTAGAGGAGGAAAACAAGATTTTTTCTTGTTTTCCTCCTCTAAAAACTAGGTGCGTCTTATGGAGCGGTGCGTCCTATGGAGCGAAAAATACGGTACTAACCAGGGCCAACCCTGCTTAGCTTCCGAGATCTGACAAGATTGGGCTAGCCTGGGCCATCCAGGACGTGGCCAGGTCTCTCCTGCTGGACAGTTTTCCACACAGAGAACTGCCTTGATGTCAGTCAGAATCCCAACAGAACAGGAGGTTGATGGAACCTCCCTTCTCCCTCACTGGCATCAGAGATGGTGGCTCTGAACTCAGAAGCTAGTATGCTGGCCCGGCAGAGGATACCATCTTGGTTGGTAGGGGCTGTCAGGGCTGTACCTGCTACATCTGTCTTGCTGTGAAGAGATTGTGTGATTTTCTAGCCCCGTTGCTTATATAACTGTATACTGTGCTATTTATTTGGTAGTTCAGCACTCTAGTGTGTGGGTGAGAGAGACCATTTGTTACAGCCATTTAATGTATAACTCAGAGTAAAAGTTATAAATGTGTCTGTCGGTCCACAGAGAATTTGGGCTTGCTTTGTAGGAAAAACACTGTTGCACAGAATCCATGCGCTACACAAAAATATGCTGAAGTGTAACTTGTGCTTCTGTGTTCAGTGCTGAGACTGTGGTTTTGAAATCCTGACAAATCTTGTGTAAAAGTTCGGGGATAATTTTCGGAGGAAGGATTCAGTACTTTATAACTGAGTCAACTAGTCTCCTCCTGCCCTTTGTACTCCAAATTCACACTCCTTTGGCATCTCTTTTGATGCTGATATCCACCTTATATAGTATCACATTCATTATGCTGCAGAAATAAGTAGGGAAGAATATAGTTGCCAGTCATGAAGACAACGCTGGAAACTCAGTGCTACAGTAAGTGGTATTTGGTGAGAAGAGAAGCATTAGTTTTGGGTCAAATGCCAACACTGCTATTATATGCTGGTAGTTTGTTAATGCAATACCTACAGCCTATTTTTTCCTAACTCTCTAATTAGTGTATCTGTTGAAAAAAATGGCTTCTTCTCCCCTTCATAATCTTTAATAAGAATGCCTGCATAATCTAAGATGTGTTAATTAAATACAAAAAAGCTCTTTGCTCAATTGATTCCATTGCAAACAAGTCTTTCATTTTCAAAAATATCATGACACCAAAGGAGATCCAAAACAAGCAACAAAATGAACATACATTATCACTGTGAGGGTCTCCTCAGAAGGACTTATTAAAATCTCCTTTATTTTTTCCTGCCCATGCAAGTTTATGATGCATTTTGTTGAATGTTAGAGTGGGTTTAGCACAGGGGTGGGGAACGTCAGACCCAGGGGCCGTATAAGGCCTGCAAAATCATTTGGTCTGGCCCTTTGTGGGTCCTGGCAGATCTCTAGCTCAGAAGGATCTAAGACTGGTGATCTGCCCCCTCCTGCAGACAGGAATAGCCTCTATTCAAGGCAGATGTGAGTTTGTTTTGCAGAGAAAATAAACCTTTTTCCCCCCTTGCAGAAGAGTTGTTACCTATAAAGCTGCTAGGACTGCCCAAGAAACTGTGTTAACCCTTTCCCACCTGGGCCATGGAGAAAAGTATTCCCTCTGAACTACAAGAGGGCTGGGGGCGGAAGTGACAACAATGGAGGGGCTAAAGGAGGCAGGGCCAGAATGGATGGGGGGGCGTTCTTAGCCAGTGCATCCTCATTTCATCCCTGCAGGCGGAGGTAGCAGGAGCCGGCTGTAGAATCTGTCCCCAACCATGCAGAGCAGGAGCAACTCCGGCGTGCGGCTGGACGGCTACACCTGGCTGGTGCAACAGACCATCTTGTGCCACCAGGTGGGCGAGTGCGGCACTGGTTGGATGCCTGCCTGCTTGCCCGCACCCGGGGTGGTGGTAATCTGGGGAAGCTGCCTGCTTGGGGCTTGGTCGGCTAATTTTTAAATTGATAATTTTGTATGGCCCGGGCATGATGTTATAAATATCCAAATGGCCCTGGTTTAGCAGCTTAATATAACTGTGGTTAACCAAGCTTTGATACTTGCTGAAAAATGTGGGAAATAAGTATGTTTGATTTTTGTATGTTTCACTGATAACATTTACATTTTATAACTGACTTTTTTGTATGCAATAAGCAAATTTGGGGTGTTAAAAGTGTAGCTTAAATATGTAATAATGAACTGTTACTTAAAACATTTTATGCCACCTTTCCAGTGTGAGCCCTCAAGGTGGCAAACAGTTAAGTATTATAAACCAGCTTTAAAAACAAAACACACACATATTAAACAACAATTAAAAACATAAAAAGGAAAAAGAGTCAATAAGGGAACATCTAATGAGATGAAAAGGTCTTTACCTGCTAGTGGAAGAGAAAAGTGTTAGAGGGGGACAGACAAATCTCCCTGGGGAGGGAATCCTGCAACTTTAGAATGCAATTTCTTGGGCTGCCACCTTTCTCACCTCAGATAAAGGGCACTTAAAGCAAGCCCCCTGAAGATGGATGGGTAAGTTAAATGGGAGTAGGTATGTTAATCCCAAACTATACCTGGTTTTAAAGATCAGTACCAGAACCTTGCATTGGGCCAGTGTAGACAGAACAAGACTGGAGTGATATGCTCCCTATGACTCACTCCAGTCAACATTCTTGCTGCAACATTCTGTACCAGTTGAAGTTTCAGGACACTCTTCAAGGGCAACCCCTCTATATCCAGGTTAGTCCTTCTGCTCACTGGTAGTGTCTCCATTTGGTTGGCAATAAGCTTCAGTTTATTAGCCATCACACATCACATCCCCAAACTGCCTCCAGGCACAGATTCAAGGTTTCCACATCCTCCCTGGGATCTGCTGGTAGCACAAGATAGAGCTAAGTGTCGTCCGCATACTGGTGACAACCCAGCCCAGATCTCTGAATGAACTTGCCCAGCAGTTTTGTGTAGATGTTAAAAAGCATGGGGGACAAGATGGCGCTTTGTCAGACCCCATGAGAGCTGAGCAGCATTTCCCCAGTACCACTTTCTGAAACCTACCTTAGTGGTAGGCCTGACACCACCACAAAACAGTGCTTCCCCTGTTATGCCTGCATTGTGGTTAGTAATGAGAAAATCGTGCAAACCTATAGTTGTAGTGCCTTGTGGTAGCTGTGAAAAAGGTGCTGTGGCCTCTGACTGGGAGCTGACCCTTTACACCTGGGCTCCACTCCCCCAGGTGTTCTCCTCGGCCTTTGCACAATACTCTCCCCTCTGGCCTTTTCACTCGTGTTGCCTCTTAAACCTCAGTCCTCAAGACTGCCTCTGCTTGAGTTGCCTTTTCTGGGTGAGCTTCATCGCCGGCAGTGCCCAGAGCCATCTTCCCTTGCCCTTCCCAATGCTCTGCCAGCTGTTGCTGGCACACATCCAACAGCCAACAGCTGAAAGCGGCTTCACTGTTCCCAGCTGTTTCTCTGCTCTCCCAGCCACATGCAGGCTCCTGAGCGTTTCCTGTTACGGTCTCCGCTTCCCCCTCATCTGCTCCTTGTCTCCTTGAGAGCCGGCGTGATATAGTGGTTAAGAGCGGTGGACTCTAATCTGGAGAACCAGGTTTGTTTCCCCACTCCTCCACATGAGTGGTGGACTCTAACCTGGTGAACCAGCTTGGTTTCCCCACTCCTACACATTTAGCTAGTTGGGTGATCTTGGACTAGTCACAGTTCTCTTTGAGCTCTCTCAGCCTCACCTATTTCACAGGGTGCCTGTTGTGGGGAGAGGAAGGGAAGGCAATTGTTAGCTGGTTTGAGTCTCCTTAAAGGTAGAGAAAATGGGGGTATAAAAACCAACCTTCTTCTCCTTCTAAATGTGCAACTCACCCATCCAGCTTCTGCCCCCCTGCCAGTGCCTCCTCACCCTCTGCAGCCCTGCTGACTTGTCTTCCAATCAGGCTGTCTGAAGTTTCCTGACCCTGTTCTGGCCTCAAGGGCCTGCTCTGAGAGCCATGATAGCTATTCTGTATCTCTTCCCCTCCTTGGAAAAATAACACAGACTTCCTTGCAAAGTCAGACAGTGGCCAGGATTACACAGTGCAGAGCATAACTGCCCATACCAATGACGTTGTATACGTGCCATTGTGTAGCAGTTGCCATGAACCTCTAGTTTCTTCGGGGGTCAGGAGGCAACCAGAATTACTAGTACTGTGCATAATAGAGCAAATGGAAGAATTTTTTTTCTTTGTTGTAACTGCTGCCTTCCTGATTCAATATTCTCCTGCAGTTTGTACAAAATTGGTTATGATGGGCAATGCAGTTAAGTACACATTTAAGCAGATTGGACAGAGGGAAAGGCACAAGGAGCCACAGATATCTTGCATTATATAATACTATTGTGGAAAAATGGATTGGAAGGGGCTGGATACTGGAGGGAGAAAGGCTTGAAGGAGGGAGGAAGCAAGGAGGTGTGTGTGTACTGCTGGTGAGATTGAGGTGTGATGTTCATGTTTGGTCCTGGAGCACAAACTCCATGGGGAGGGGCTGTGGCTCAGTGGTAGAGCATCTGCTTGTCATGCAGAAGGTCCCAGGTTCAATCCCCGGCATCTCCAGTTAAAGGGACTAGGCAAGTAGGGGATGTGAAAGACCTCTTCTTGAGACCCTGGAGAGCTGTTGCCAGATGCGCTGCCTGACCTCCCGCCCTGGTCTTGGCAACTACTTCAGAGACTCATTGAACTGTCTAAGCGTTATAGCCTGCTGTTCTGGGCTAGCGCTCCGCTGCCTAACCAGGCTATCCAGGACAAGAGACTGGGTCACCCCTGCAGAACCAGCCAAAGGGAAGCCATGATCTTGACTGTCTCCTGATCCAAAGGGAAGCCATTACACTGAAGCGAGAGCATCACGTCACTCTCTCTCCTGCAGCCCCCCCCCCAGTATCCTGAGAGAAAAACATCAGCCGCCATCTGCATCAATACTCCTCTGCTGCATCCCTGGAGTGTAAAGATTCACACCTTCCTGAGGTATTGTCGGACATGAGAAGATCGAGTCAAGACATCCCGGAGATATGTAAATCATTGGTGCCAGCTTAGTTTACAAATTGTCACTTTGCCCGATCTCTGCGGCCGAAGTCTTTGATCCCATTGTTTTAGATAAGAGCCATCTGGGGGAATCTCAACCCCCCCACCCCAGAGAAGGGTATATTTTTCCCTCCCTGACAGAGCAGTAAGGTTCTTCTTGGTTCTGCCCTACCTCTCCTTGCTTATATCGTGAGTGTGGAGTTTTGCGGAGCTCCACTCCCCTCCTCCTCTCCGGTGACTTGGCTGGCTCAAGTCTCCGATACATCCCTCTCCCATTCCCCGCTATATTTCATTTTGTACCTACATACCACGGATTTTGGACATCTCCACTTCTAGATCGGTAACGTATCACGCAACCAACAATATCCTCTCCACGAGAAACGTCTCTAATCCTACCTCCTTTTATTCTTAGTTTCTTGTATGTATGTATTTGCAACACTGAATGAATGAATATATAAACACTTTTAATCTGGAAATCCTTGGTCTGTCATTATTCTGAGATTCACTGAAAACAACCCCGGTATACATTGGGTGATTCTGCTATATAAATAAATTAGTGCTGCTGCTCATGCTAATTTCCCCAATCAAAGAGCAGTTTCGGTAACAAGAGCCGCTGCCAGTCTGAGTAGACAATACTGACTTTGATGGACCAAGGGTCTGATTCAGTATAAGGCGGCTTCATGCATTCATGTGTTCAATATAGTGTTGTGGGCTTGGACCTATGGAAACCAGAGTACAAATATTTACTCTGCTATAAATCTGAGAAGGTAGCCTTGTAAATGGCCATATGCTATTACAGCCTTATGGCTGTTCTGAGGCCACTGCTCATTTGCTGGGAATGTAAATAATTTTTTAAGGATGCATGGCCACAAAAAATGCTGTACATTAAATCTTATCTGTGGAATGCAAGAAGTTCCTATTCCCCATGTGAAGCCCATTGTTATGCACAAGGATGCAAAAAAGAGAAGCACATTCATGTGACTTGTATGGCTAGCTGCCCAGAATGTTTCATTTTCGTTGTTGGCATCTAGAATTACGATCTTGATTTGAAATCAATGTAACTCACTGTTAAAATTGAAAGATTGGTTGTCTCACTACCAATATTTATTTACTCAGCCGTCCTTCCTTTATTCCTTTTAAAATATTCTGCCTTAACATGGGTACTTGTGGTCAGTATCTGTCTTTCATACTTCAGCAGTGAGATTATTTGGGGGCCCTTGAACGAGCTGATCTCAGGTATGATCCTGAACCCAAAAGAAGTAGGATGTACAAAAACGGGAACTTTGTCTCTGGTCTCTTTAGATTGACTGAGCAAGGTTTCTCAGTGACTAGAATGATGGCTAAATGGAGCCCCTATGTTTTCTCATATTGTAGATCTGGGGAGTGATTTATTAATTAATTTATTGCATTTCTATCCTGCCCTCATTCCGTGCAAGCCAGGCTCAGAGCGGGTTACAACAAAATAAAACATAGGTTAAAACATATATTAAAACATACTTTAAAATCATACTTCATTATACATTAAAAACAATAGAACAAGATGGCACTCCCTTTCGTTTGCAGCCACTAGACACTAAACAGGCCTGGAGAACAGTGGACCCCCAAATCTGGTTGGGGAGGATGGGGAGGCCAGCAAATGATGAAAATAGCGAAAGGCTTGCGGCTGCCCTCAGATGAGTGCTGAGGCTCAGAGCAGTTTTGCCTAGGTGAGGTAGAATATTTCCTGGTGAGACTTAAATTGAGGAATTTCTGGCCCACAACTCAGCTGTATAGTACTTCTGCCTTTGGCTTCATACACTTCGTAGCAGGTTGTATAAGCATCATGATCTAGAGAAAAAAGGGAATCCCCAGCTTGGGAGAATGCCAGACTGACTTTTTGAAAAAACAAACAAAAAAACTGTCACTCCGGGCCTTGCTACAGGGCTTGCTTTGCTTTTGACAACTATAACTAATACTAACGACGTTTGTGAGAGGTTCTTGCTGTCTCGTTTTATTTCACACTTTATGAATGTGCTCCGGCAGCTCCCCGTTATGCTTTCAGCCTTTCCGTTACTTTCTAGGGCAGCAATGCACAATTATCTCTTTAGAATTCTAGTCCATCTTGTCTCAAAAGCTTAGGGGCAGGTAACTGTAAGTTAATTGGACACTCCAGGTTATCTTTCAGGAAAAAAGAAAAGAAAAGCTGATCTGAATTACTTGACAGTTGCTCTTTTCAGAAAGTACACCAGATGCTTAGAGCTCTGTACTTCTTTTTGAAGGAAGTGTGCTTTGTATGTCCAAAATATGCATAAACTGAAAAGGTCAGCCCCACCTTTCACCATCCATCCTTCCTGAAAACTGCAAAGTATTGACTCCTTCCTCTAACAATGAAATTCTTCTTGCCAAGCCTTGATAAATGTCTTATTCCTTGATGAGGAAGACCTCAGGCGTTCCCATAAAAATAAATTTCATCTGAACTTCTTTTTAGAAGAACGGGTTATTGATTAAGTGTGGCATTTGAACCAGGCCAGTGACCTAACAAACGATGCTTTAAGAGCAGATGCCGAATCAGAATCGCAAGCAATGGTTAGAGGCTGGTTTGAGGCGTTGCTGCAGCTCCTCACAGAAAAAAAGGAGTCTGGTATGAGCCAGGATGGTGTAGTAGTCATAGAGTCGGACCAGGGTCTTGGAATCCCAAGTTCAAATCCTCACACTGCCTTGAAGCTCTGTCGGTGATCTTTGGCCATTCGCATTCTCTCAGATGTACCTCCTATCTCATGGGGTTGTTGTGAGGATAAAATGAAGAAATGTCTACACTGCCCTGAATTTCTTGACAAAAGGGGAAGATAAAAGCTTTTGCAAATTTCAGTACAGCTAAAACAATCTCTCCACCCCATCAGTGTTTCAGAATTAAACAAGAGACACACTGAGGAGTTGATAGGCTGCATTCTCCTTTTGGGGGGAGGGCATAATATAAGTCATAAGTTGTGTGCAGTCCTGCTTTAGTCCTCAAGTACTTATCTGTCAAACACCCAAGTGTCCTACCATGATGGTGATGTACTTGAATCTCTCAAATTATAGAAAAACCCTCTTTCATTCAGGATACGGGAATCCTGACTTGAGTAGTTTGCTCCCCTTATTTTACACATCCGGATCATACATATTATATTAGAGAGATGGCTCACTTACAACAGAAGAGTGATATGATTAAATGGCACAAAAATACTGCAGTGGTGGCCAGTTTGTGGTCTGATGTTATTTTGCGTACTGATCCCTACTGCTATTTTTCATTTTTAACGAGAGCTAAACACATAATAAAATTTTATTGGGAGTTTACACTTAGAAAATTAACTAACAGTGCTTTAAGCACTCGGCCAAAAGCATTAAACACTGCTTCTAAAATAGGCTTTTTTTTTTTTTAAAGGGGAGATATAATGTGGTTGCCACGCTACTTAGGAATGATCTCAAAACAGTCATTTATTTATTTATAAGATTTTTTATCCCATCCTTCCTCCAAGTAACTCTTCCTCTATCATCTCAAAACCATCATTCTGATGAGCCACTATAGATGAAAATGTTGCGGTGCTCTGTAATGCACAACCGAAAATTTATGAATCTTAATTTTCTACATATAAAAGTACAGTAACTGTTGTTAAAAGGAGCATTTAATTTGGTAGCCTTGTTTCTAATCCCTTTTGTTGCACTGTGGAATGCATCTCTGAACCTGAAAGAGCTTAAAATCTGTATTACACAACAAAGTCAACCATGTTAAGGCAGTGAAATGATTTTGGGTCTTTTATATTTTGCTTGTGATTCACCATCCATGGGAGCAATCCAATTTTATGCTAGCCTGTTTTAAGTACTTTGAGTAAGAACTGTAGGTGTGAAACAAATTCACTGTATAACATGGTTTTGTTTTGATTAGTTTTTGTAGTCAACTGCCTTCAGTGATTCAAACTCACCGTGGCATTTCCTGTAACTTGAGGTTTTCTCAGTCTCACACCAGCTTATATGACTAGAAAAAGCTAAGAGAATTCTGCTTTTGGAATATTTCATAATAAAATGAGGGCCAGTACAAGAAGGATTCACACGCTCAATTCCAGTCAATGTTAATGGCAGTAAAAGAGTAAAGTCTTTTTTTAATAATGAATGAGAGCACTAATCTACAGCCTTTTTTAAAATAGTAGAAACCATAAAGTGTATGGAAGGACCCAGTAATGAAGAACTATGTACTTGGCACTAAAACTTTAGTGCCTGTGCAAAAAATGAAATAGCCTGCAACACTTCTAAATTATAGCTTGTAGAGACACTACAACAAACTACCCAATAAACAGTTTCTGTACCGGGATACTTTTCATGCTGTCCTTGAAATCTGGATCCAAGACTGAGGATGTTAAAACCAATAGTAGCTGCAAAGGATTATGCTGTTCTCAGTGTTTGGTGGATGCCTTGTTTTAAGATAGAGGCAAGAAAGCTTTTGATTCTAAAATACATGGATGGGATTACCATAGATAACTTGGGAGGAGATAGTGAGATGTATTAAAATCTCCAAAGTGTAGTTTGTGGAGGAAATGTAGTAACTGGCATGACCTGTGGAAATTTAGTAAGTGGCATGACCTGAGTTCAGAAATAATTTAATAAAATCACCTCCATATCTGCAACCAGCAACCCAGCCATCTTGGGACATAAATTTATTATGTAAATTGACAACATTAGAAAGCACAATTAGTTTAGGAAACAGTAAAAAGGGTAAAGGATTCATGACTATAAATAGCAGCGTTAACTGGTATGGAAAATAATGTAGACTATATTGGAGAGAAAATGGGAGATGGGAATTGCCTAAAGGTGGGTTGGATTGAAGCTATATTTGGAATCAGAGTTTATCTTCTAGTAAGGAAAGGTGGAGTTGGTTTTAAGCTTTCCCCCGCACATAACACCATTAGTACAGGAAAAAAATGTGTTTACTAGAATTTTATAGCAGTCGGCTAAATGAAACAGTTTAATGGGAAACCATTCCGTTATCACCCGGGGGAAAAAGGGGAATTGGCTTTCAGAAGCTGGTGGTGTTGTTTTTTAAATGTGAAGTTGCTTTAAACTGGATGCATTGTGTTTAGGAATTATAGACATAATACTTTGTTGTAATAAGGATTAAAGGTGATATGGATGGAATGATAGTGAGGAGCATGAAGAAAATGATTGATCAACTGCATTAATCCTTTAGCAGAGAAGAATAAGCATCACAGTCATTTCCTTAAGTCTTGAAGATTTGTGGAATGCTGTGTGTAATTGAAAGCTAGTTGAGAAAGAAACCTGGCTAGGTGAAGCCACACCTCATTTGTGATTGTCTGTATGATATCAGAATTACAGCCTGATTCTCAAAAGCATTTTACCGGTGTTCATGTCAATGGAAATAGTAACGGTTCCATGCTGTGAGCGCCTGTATTTTTGGACTGCAAGATCCTTTTGCGAATAGAATAAATAAGGCATGTTATAGCTTGGTGGCTAGTGGCTATTCCATGTCATAACTCAGTTTATAGATGTTCTGTAAAAATCTGATCAATAAATGAAATTTCTTATAGAAATGAAAGTAATATATTTAGCGACAAATTGGTTGCAGCTATTTTTTCCTTATTGACCATGAGAGATGGAGAGTATGTGAATAGATTATACTTGGAGCTAGCTTTAAGGCCCATTGATTACAATGGAGTAGCTGGCACAACTTCAGGGGTTTTACCGTAACCTTATTGTGAATGGGGAGTTCAGCAACTGTTTGCAACCTATCATAGTTGTATATTGTTGGAAACCATTTACTGAACATTCTGAAATGTGCATTTTTGAGACTATCCTGTAGTATAAATTTCAGACCACTGGGTTTGATCCAGCCAGTTTTTCTGCTGGTGAAAAAGGGAGGAGGGGTCTTCTCTGACCTCTTCAAAAGGCTATGTTGGGGCTCATGGTATCTCTGTGTATAGAAGTCATGTGGGGCTGCAGTAGGGAGGGGTACTGGGGGAGACTGAGTTACCAAGCGGGTTGGATGCAACCCACTAGTTCCTTTTTGTTTCTTTATCTATAGCCCTCCATTAATTTTTTTCCGCACACTTAAAAAAATATCAGTAGAAGTGTGTTAAACTTCCTCCAGGCCCCAAAATTTACTGCTTGCTAATCACTGCCTATGCCTATTAGTCTCCAGTTAAATTTACATCTCTTTGAGACAAAAAACCTATATGAATGGTATCTTCTGTGTTTCTCTTGTGAAGACTGGCCATTGAGCTATAATAACTTTGACTTAAAGTGACGTAAACTCCATTCAGTTAACAATTACCATTTTTGTTCTCATGTGAGGCAGTGGGGAATAAAAAGAAAATGCTCAAGATGGCCTAACAATGAATGGTGACTTGGTGGTGGAAAGTGCCATCAAGTCACAGACAACTTACGGTGACCCCATAGGTTTTTCAAGGCAAGAGACCAACAGAAATGGTTTGCCATTGCCTGCCTCTATGTAACAACGGTGGACTTCCTTGGTTGTCACCCATCAAAGTGCTAACCAGGGCCGACCCTGCTTAGCTTACAAGATCTGAGATCAGGCTAATTTGGGCCATCCACCTGAGGGCAAATGGTAAATTACAAGTTAACAAAAACTGTTTTATATTGTTCTGGTGGCAAGGACACCTTACCCCACTATCATCATATGCATTAGATAGAGGAGGAAGGGAAAGCTAGAGAACAGATATATAGTTGGTTACAACACAATTTTAAGCATGTTTGGTTGCTACCCTACAACTGTGTGTAGCAGTGGTTCCCAAACCTTTTGGGCCACTTCCCCCTTGGTTCCACAAATCAACCCCAGCACCCCCTACCCTATCCTATAAAAAGCATTATTCAAAATACGGGTTTGCATGACTTATTAAAGAAGATAATAACAATAAAATTCAAAACAGTAACAATTAATTGCTCACCAATTCAAAAGCAAATTAAAACCTTTTAGTTGAAATTTGTTCAACAGAACTAATGAACTTGATCCAGTGGTACCAGCTCTTCAAAGTCTGGAAAAAAATTCCAATAGTTTCCACCAAATTTGCAAACATGGTGCCATAGCTTGAACTATTGTAAATTAGTGAACATCACAGTTGAAGGGGCCCACGTCTAGCACCCCCTACTGCCCCCTTGCCTCTTAGTGCCCCCTAGGTAATTCCACCGCCCCCCCCCAGGGTGTGGTACTGCCCACTTTGGGAACCACTGTTGTATAGCATCAGGACCTTCACCACCTTTGTACACTCTGCAGGAGAGGAGAAACTTTGACTGCTGTAGTTGTGACACAGCTGAGGCCACCTTTGCAAAGAAGCTCGCCTTTCATTTCGGCAGCAGTGACTGTTCTCAAAGAGGCTGCTGCCACCGCCGAAAACCTTTTGCAAAGATATAAAGGATGAGGATGAGGCAGCACAAGGATTGCATCTCATTTTCCTTCTCCTGGATAGAGCACAGGCACGTGACGGTTATGATCCTCATTACATACTACTGAATTCAGTGGGACTTAATTAAGCGTGCATTTGTTTCAGCCGCACCCCCCCTTTTTTTTTTTGCTGTGTGTGCTGTGGGAGAGAAGGCGGTAAGAGGAGGCGGCAAAGATGTACAGGCAGCCAAAACATTACCTGCAGGTCTCTAGTATTGTGCTACATTATGTCAAAATGGCACCTATACTTTGATTTTAGTAATTTGGAATTTAAATGAATCATTAAGTTTGAAAAACAACTGCTAAACTCTTAATTTGCCTGGCAGCCCTTGCTTGCTATAGAGCTGTCCATGGTGCCGAAATTATAGCCCCAGAATTGCTTTTTGCAGAACGTGGTTTATACTGAACAGCTATAAAGAGTGGGAGTGAAACAGGCATTTCAGATGCAGAGGCAGCACACAGAAGGAGGATACTGAGCCCTCCCTTAATTTACCTTTTCAGTTTCTCCTCCAGATACTCTTTTTCTCGCTGGGCTCATCTCCGGCTTTGAAGCCCAGCTTGGTGCAGAGCAGTTGTGGAGAACTACCTTTCTCTGTTTCTAATAGTTTCTTCCTCAGTTGTATGGTTGGGGTGTGACCCATCATCCAAAATATGAACTTGTTTCCTTGTTAAATCCTCCAGCTATCATTGCTAGAAAAATTAAAGGTACATGTCCCTCTCTCCTTGCCATGGGAACGTGGCAAGTTTGGGGGGAGTGAGATATTGTTGCAGGGGGAAAGGTTAAACATATTGTTCCCTGAGAACTGTTGAAAGCATATCGGCAGGCTGCTTATTGGCAGCCTCCCCAGGCTATGTGTTCATGTAAAAAAAAAAAAAATCAGAAGATTCAACTGCAACTCTTCTATGCCACTTATAGTTTAGCCCAGGGGGTTCCAACCTTTTTGAGCCTGTGGAATTCTGACATAGGGTGTTGGGTACAACCACAAAATGGCCAGTGTTAGAGGCAGAGCCACACCCAAACAGAGAAAGCCTTAGCGCAGGGGAGAAGAAGGATAATCTTAAAAAATACACTGGGAAACAGGAATGTGAGAGAGAATAAAACCAACAGTATGGTGGCAGCTGCTGCCAAAACAACATCATTTTAATCTTCACAGCCAATCAGACACCCTGCTGGCCTAGATCGTCACCTGGCAACACTCACTCTCTAAAAATACTTGCCAGGCACCTGGAAAGGTGTTAGTGGGTGCAATGGCCCCCATTGGCACCCATAGTTTAGCCCTTAAAGATCTACTCCATGCTTGGTGTGGAAGTACCACTTTTAAGGAGGGCACAAACTCAGAGTGAGCATTTCTGATTGAGGCGAGCACTCCTGATTAATAGTAGGTTGCTGATCTGGATAAACAAGCTATAACTGGATGATATTTGAGTTTAACAGACCGTGTTTTCTGCAGTCTGAAACTGAAGAACTGAAAAGGTGTTGCTTTTGCTCTCTTTCCCCCCTATTTGGAGAGCAAGAGTAAAACTTTAAAAATATTAAAACTTATAAAGTAGTTCTTCTCTTGATGTGCCTGCTAATATTTATGGGATCTGTGTTTTGAAGTTTGCTCCTTGATGGGCTCAAACATTCAAATTTAGAGATTTTAATCCCTTTACCAAGATTTCACAAAGTTTCATCACATTTATTTTAGTTAGGTAAGACTCAGAAGTTCAGCTGTTTATGATTAGTTGAAGTCTTCTCTAAATTTGGCCTCTCCATTATGTGACTAGGCTATCTGAACACGTTATGGTAACAATTTACCTTTTTGGTGTGATCTCCTAGCGGACTTAGAGATTTTCCTGGCATGTCTGTTGCAATTAAATATGTAATAGCCTTTAAACTTGGCATGAAGAAAAGTAATTAATCAGAACTTGATGTTAGCAAGACTGCTGAGCTGTGGCCAGAACTCAGGATGGAATTTAAAAGGCATGACAAATGGAAGAGAGGAGAATAGCATTCTTGTTGTACTGTCCCTCTCAATTTTTTAAATTAAGTATTTAGAATACCAGTAAGTGTCCAAGACGGTCGTTGAAGAGGAAATACCACCCTGCAGTCATTTTCATGGTATTGGTGTACCCTAGGAACCTGAAGAAGAAGAAGAGTTGGTTTTTATATGCTGACTTTCTCTACCATTTAAGGAAGAATCAAGCTGGCTTACAATGACCTTACCTTCCCCTCCCCACAACAGGCACCTTATGAGGTAGGTGGGGCTGAGAGAGCTGAGACTAGCCCAAGGTCACCCAACTGGCTTCATGTGTAGGAGTGGGGAAATCAAACCGGCCCACCAGATTAGCATCTGCTGCTCATATTAGGAGTGGGGAATCAATCCCGGTCCTCCAGATTAGAGTCCACCGCTGCAAACTACCTCTCTTAACCACTACACCACGCTGGCTCTGAATAACCTACTTTCCCGATCTTTCTTTCTGTCTAAAAGCTGTACTGTGGAACTCTTATTTTTTTTCTTTTTGTATGGAGAGTTGATGATTTGCCATGTTACCTTTTCAGTACAGTACTTCAACTTGCAGGCACAGGTTTCTAACAAGTGTTGTTTTACTTGTTTTCAAAACACAGTTTTGATCTCTCATCTTAGAAACTGAAAAGTACACCCCCCATTTTTCACATGAGAAAAGTAATAAATCAGACTTTTCGCTTTTTGCAAGAGTTTAAGGGAAATTATGGTAGGGGCATATGAAACAGCTATTCTTCTTCTCATATGTTGTCAGCATGATTATTTCAACAAAATGGATGTGCAGTTAACTTCGGGAGTGAGCTGCCAAGGTTCAAGATTCCTTGTAAGCCCTGCCTTCTCTAGCTGTATATGGGTTAATGGTGGTTATTCACTGGTGACAGAAATATATTTTGTTTTCTGTGATGCACACTCCATTATTTCTCATGTTCAAGGTTTGAAAACAGCTGTGCTGAGCTTTTACTTAGGTAAAATTCAAAACACAGAATAGTTGCAGAAATTTCTCCAAGCTGAATGCTCCTTTTCATCTGCCTGCTAAATATATATTCAGTTGCTAAGGCCAGTATTGTGAGTATGAATATGGATCTTTGTGTCAGTGTGTAGGAGACAGAGGTAGCAAATTGCCACCCTTTAGGATTCATCCAGCCCTTGAAGCAACTTTATCTGGGGTCTTTTATGCACGGGAACTTTGACTCACGTTCTCTCCTGGTCTTAGTTGGCTATGTGGAATGTAAATCAAAGAATCCCAGGATGGCACTGATGACATCTTACCCCCCCCAAATAAAAATCAGCAAATCACACAGAGGTTTAAGGGGGGAGGAAATCGGTGACCACTCCCCCTCCAGTTTGCTTTTTTGTGGTGGAGCTATGCATGGGGACAATTAGACTCAAGATTTCTTTGGGACAGTATCCCCCATGGATAGATTTTTGAGAATTTGTATGAGAAAAGTGTGCGTCAAGAGCTCGTGGAACCCAAGGTAAAATTCCCATGCATAAAAGCCCTGGGTTCTCCCCCCATCTCAGACAAAGTGGCTTTACTGGTCTAGAACAAAGTGTGTTGAAAACACTGACTTGTAACTTAACTAGAAGAGGAAAAAGCAGTGAGTCATATACACTTTATGGTATTGTGTACTGTCATGAATAGGCAAGCCAAACAAAGATTTTATTATCAGGAGACACTGGAACCAGTTGGAGAGAAACTTTTTATGCCAGTTGCTGGAGACTTGATTAACGGAATCAGGGTGTGGCTCTCTCAAGAGAGAGGAAGGTGACAAGCCATACTAATAGATGGTAGCATGTTCTGTTGACTCTGTTGACTACATTTTTGTTGGCTGATGTAGGATCGTAATAATAAAATTTATTTGGTGTTTTAACAATCCCTTTGTAACCCAGTAACTTCAAGTTTTAGTACTTAAGTGCCAGGAAGTCTCCAAATTCTCAGGGATTTAGGTTACATGCGTTGTACTGACTTCTGCTTCATATCCCTCTATAAAAGCCTGTTCTCTGACTTTTGTTTGAAGACTGGTGTTGGAAAGAGGGTCTCAAGATGACTGGGTTTATCTTGTCTGTGGGTGTTCTAGGTATCTGCTACTCAGCACACCATACTGAGAGGAAGAGACAGCAGAATCTGGGGTCATTGTTTACAAAACCAGGAGGGATAAAAGTCAAGGCATTAACTGCCAGTAAAGTCAAAACCTTTGTGGTGGAAGCGGTGTTTATGAGTCCTGAAGCCAGGGAATTGTGGCAAGGGGTTGTTAAAGAGTGCTGGGGTAGTCCCTTCCCCAATGCTGTGTGGCACACTATCACCCTTTGAGTGGGTTGTTGCATTTTCTCATGAACATTGGGACAGGCAAAGGTCTACTCCCAGTGTCTCTTGAAGATGTTTTTTGGAAGCACACTTGAAGACATTGTACATGGGAATTAGTGACTTCTTAATTGAGCATTTTGTGTTCTGTGGATGGCAATTGGGGGAGAGAACTTCACTGTGTTACCCCTTGGTGTGTGTGTGTGGAGTTCTGCAGGGGGTGATCCTCTCCCATTGCTCTTTGACATCTGTATGTGCCCCCTCACCCAGCTAGTCAGGACGTTTGGCTGGGTTGTCATTAGTATGCAGATGACTCCCATTTGTATCTACTGATGGGTGGCCAGCTGGACACTGCCCTTGACAGTCTGGCCATATCCTTGGAGGCTGTGGTGAGGTGAAGTGCCGACTGAAATTGAACCCATCAAAGATGTAGGTCCTGTGGCTGGGTCAGGGCGGTCCGGGTCAGGATGTTCAGTTTCCCACTCTTGATGGGTCTCAGCTAGTTCTGGCTCCCTCTGACAAGAGTCTTGGAGTGACCTTGGCTGCCTCCCTTTCATTGGAGGCCCAGGTCATGCACACAGCCAAGACGGCCTTTTTTCATCTCATCTGACAGTCATGTCAGCCTATTCATTCCTTGTATCATCTCCAGTCTGCTGGAAGTTACTCCAAATGGCTGAATACTACAACATTGTTCATGTGATCTTGGGTGCTTCTTCTATAGTGCTTAAGGAACAGCTCATGCACAACTGTTTTGATATAGGCCTCTCTCAATTTACAGAAACAAACAGAAATGAAAAGGTTTCTTTCGGGGAACTCACCCTTGGCATCTTCAGCCAATGTTTCATATCATAAACATCTACTTTATAAGGGTGTCTGGCTTTAAAAGAGGGACCAATATTGAGTCACGGGGGGGGGGGGAATTAAACACAGTTGGCTCCAGTAAGAGATTTCAAATAAAAGCTGGTCATGGCTCAATGAGGTCCTACTGAAGTATTGTCAAAGATGCAATTTATTTGCACTCTGCTGAATCAGAGATGGCTAGCAGTTGCTACTTGGTTGGGTATAAAATTTACCATCATTAATTATTATTAATTTGTTTTGAAGTATGCAGGAAGGAGGAAGCAGAGAAACCACAAAAACTGAGCTGATCAACCATACAGAATTTCTTACCCTTCAGTTAATTCTTAGTTGGAATATGATTGCCATCTTATATGGAAAATGCCTCAAAAGGAACCTGCAGAGGTCTCATTGTAGACTCAATGGTTTCCAATGGCTTCTAGTATGGGCAAATTTTTCTGAATGGGTTTTAGTGTGTGTTCTTAATTCTTAAGGAACTTAAGCTGGCTTTTGTGGCACAGAGGACCACCTCTCATTAAGCTTATTACAACATTATTAGGTTAGATACCTTTTGATCTTCTGCTTGCATAAGTAGAACTGTAAAGATGTTTCCATTGTAATCTTAATTTGCAAGAGTGCTTCTATTGCCCATATGATAAAACATAACAAGGGGAAAAATTATATCTGTTGGTCTGCTGAGCTGGCTTGCATACTCAGCACTTCCATAGTTGACCTGCAAGCAACTTGAATCTCAGCCATTTTAGAATTTATTCACTGGAGTGGTATACAAAGCAAACATTTGACATGGGGAAAAATAGTCATGAGAAAGACTTGGGAACTGTGGAGATAGCTCACCAGTTCATGAACCACCTTGAAAATTAGCTATAGCGTTACATTTATGTGCGGGTGGGTTTTCAAAAAGGATGGTAGTGTGGGGGTTGGCAGCTGCTTCACTTTCAGTTCAACAGTATGGTGTATGGTGATGGGAACTGACCTCAGCTGTGGCTGCTGTTGGGCTGCAGGAGTAGTGGTAAAATTTACCACTACTCCAGCATGGTGTAGTGGTTAAGAGCTGTGGTTTGGAGTGGTGGACTCTGATCTGGAGAACCGGGTTTGATTCCCCACTCCTCCACATGAGTGGTGGAGGCTAATCTGGTGAACTGGATTTGCTTCCCGACTCCTCCACATGAAACCAGCTGTGTGATCTTGGGCTAGTCACAGCTCTCTCAGCCCCACCTACCTCACAGGGTGTCTGTTGCGGGGAGGGGAAGGGAAGGTGATTGTAAGCTGGTTTGAGTCTCCCTTAAGTGGTAGAGAAAGTAGGCATATAAACACCAACTCTCCTTCTCCTCCTCTGCTGGGCCAAATTTGCATTTGGTCAGATGTCTCCTCCTCATTCAAAACGTGACACTTAATATTTGGAAGGAATCTCTGGGCCAGATTGGCTCAGTCCTTGAGGGATTTTTGCATTTTTCTTTCAGTATGAAATTTGAACCATTTGCTTTGACTCCCCTGAAGATATCCACTCTGCAGATCCTCTGCTTAACAGTACACTGTGTTCCAGAGTGAGTAGGCTGACTTGTTGAGGGCTCATGGTTTGTAATTAATCGGTCAAGGGTATGAATTTGTATATTTCACAGTGCTTGGATGCACACAGATAGTAATGGCATACTCTCTTGGGCTTGGTTCAGAAAAGGCCATGACAGTTAGTGCAACATTAGAGGATGCTCAGGGATTTTTTTTCTCCTGTGAATTCGAAATATGCCTGGAGTTGTTGGAGCTTCCTGCTCCCAATAATTGACAGCAGCTACTACTCCTGGTAGCAAAAAAGTCTCTGTTTCTGACCCCCTTATCTTTTCACCCATGCTTTCCTTCCTTTCTTATGGGGGTGTTGTGTTGGCTAACCTGAGAAACGTAGGGTTTTTCTCTTCTAGGAAGCCTGATACCAGATTTATTTATTTAGGGAATTTATATGCTGCCTTTCTAGACACTGAGAACCAGCACGATGTCGTAGTTAAGAGCGGCGGACTCTAATCTAGAGAACCGGGTTTGATTTCCCCACTCCTCCACATGAATCCTGCTGCATGTCCTCAGGCCAGTCACATTTCTCTCTGAACTTTCTCACCCCCACCTACCTCACAAGGTGTCTGTGGTGGGGAGAAGAAGGAAAGGTGATTGTAAGCCGCTTTGAGACTTTTTAAGGTAGAGAAAAGTGGGGTATAAAACCTCTTCTTCTTCTTCTTCTTTGGGTAGAGTGATTCAGTAGCAATAGCTACTAGTTGACATTGCAATAAACCACAGTTCATTTAACCATGGTTTGTTCAAAAAACTGTGATTTATTGCAGTTGACAGTTGGAACAAACTAAGAGTTTGTTTGGAATTTTTATTTTGCTTGACTCCTTCTTTGCTTCCAAGCTATATTAAAATGTGAGATCAGAAGACATGTGTCACTTTAATTATGGGCCACTTTTCAGTTTGAGCACAAATCCATACTAACATAGCCCAGTTGCCGCTATTTAGCAGTTGTACCCCATTCTGATGCAGGTTGGTTTCATAGGCTTTCTGGACCACATTGCTGATCCAAAGAGAGGTAAAGATTCCAGTCTCATAGTTGGTTTGGCCTTTGATTCCTGTGTGGAAGGCTATGGCATGGATCCAGTGGAGCATAAGTGGAAACATAAACAGCACAGTTCCACTTGTGCAAGATCTTGTGCAACATCTAGCATTACCTCCCTATATATTATAGTGCCCAGAAATTTGTTGTACAAGAACTTGTGCAAGCAGAAATGCAAGGGAGGATACAATAAGTTTGACTTAGTACAGGTGGTGACCATAGTCTGTCTGTTTCCATTTGTGTAAGAGCTCTAGCGCAAGTGGAAATTTTATGCTGGATTCAACCTTGGTGTAGAAAGCCATCATGGGCACAGAAGGCTGTGCTGATGGCCCCAAAGCAATGGGAAAATGGCTACATAAACATTTGCATGGCATGTTCTTGCAGGCATGACCTTCCCTGGAGTTCAGCTGTACTCTGGAAAATAAGAGTTGTTCAACACCTGTCAGTTCAGCTCACAATACAATCACTAGTCACTTTCAGGAAGCTGATTATTTGATACATTGTCTGGCTGTTCATATCTGTTTGGCACAAGCGGGAAATCTTTGTAGTATCTCAGCCTTGCAGATTCCTGGCAAGACGTTTTGGGAGATCATCTGAGAGCCAGCTTCTCTTCTTCTTTCCCTCCCTAAGTTTCTTGCTGCATTCCTGCAAGACTGGGGTGCAGGGAGAAGCTAAGAGAACAGGAGTGCCCCCTGAAGCAGAAGGCTGATCTGGGTCCACTTTGCCCCTGCATGCTTACCTAGAACATGGCAAATCTGAAGATCAGATTTTTCCAGGGGGGAAATCAGAAGTCCACTCCCAGCTGATCACGGGAATCATCTGGGAGAGAGCTTTTGATTTCTGTCTGACTCTGCTGCCTCCTGGCAAGGCTGGAATAGTGACTTTTTTATTGTAAGGGAAAAAATTGGTAGCTGATTCAAGCTGATCTTTGGATCAGCAGGGAATCAGCTTCTGAACAACAGCAGCCACAGATGTGGCTGGCAGTTGTACAACCTGTTCTGTGCCATCCAGACATATCCAGGATTGGCTAATGATCGATCCGGAGCATTGAGTATGGCATGTTTGGTTGCTGAACACGTTTGGTACAAAATTCATGTCATTCCTATGGGAAATTGACCTAGGCACTTTATGTGCAGATTGCACAACCTCTTGATTCTACACCTGTGATGCCACAGTAGACCATGTTCTGAGCTGATTGAAGGAGGGGCAGCAAAGAATGGCTCTTTACCCCGGCAATTGTACTAAATAGAAGTTAATCTGGGATTTCTGCATTTGAACATTGCACAAACAACAGTCAGTCCCTGGTCTACAATATTAGTTTGTGCGCTCCGCCCCCCAGCCTGGAGCAAGTCTTGCCTTAGAGTAGTAGTCTTAAAGAACTTACTTTCTGGTGCCTTTTGACCTTTGTGATGGTGTGGGGAAAAGGATACTTTAATTTCTTAAATGCACAGATTAAGTACGTGTGCTAATTGATAATATGGAAAATGTCTTCAACTTTTTAAAAGATTAATTAGTTGCCAGTGAGAAATTTAAGAATCAGTTTGCATGCAGTGGTTTTGCTAACAGAGTGCTATTGGTACTGTTTTTCCTTCTCCTGCAAATTTGCAATTGTTATACTTGTCCTTGATGCAAAAAAATGCCTGAAGATAAAAGCATAGCTAGCATATTGTAACTTTGTAGAATGATTGTTTACTCCCTAAAAGTAGTTTCATCTTCCTGGCTTCTGTGCAGTCCCACATGGGGACTGTGCTTGTGCATGCCAGCCGCGGAGAACTGACTAGAAAGCTTTTAGGAGCTTCAGAGCACCTGGAGCGCTCCCCCTCCCCTCCGTCCCAGGCCAAGAGCGAGCCAGCCGGCTTCCCGCCCAATGGTCATGTGACGGAGGGGGGAGGAGCGCTCCTCCCTCAGTTCTCTCTTCGCCGCCGTGGAGAGAGCACTAGCTTTGTTTCAGAGCATCTTTTCTGTTACCTCAGAGAAAATTTATCTTCAGGATTATATATATATTTTTTGCCAATATGATCTTATTTAACGACTGTGCCAAATGTAGAAATAGTGTGGCACAAAATAATGACTGCTGTTACGTTTGAGAGATTTGTGCTTTTTCTTTTATTTCAGAAAAGTTTTTCTCTTCAGGATTTGATTTTCTTTTTGCCAATATGGTTTTATGTAACAAATGTGCCAAATATAAAGGGATTATAGCACAAAATAACGATGATTGTTGTGCTGTTTAAGAGACTTATGTCTTTTCTTTCACTTTAGAAGAGTCTTCTCTTCAGGATTTGATTTCTTTTCTTTTGTCAATGTGGCTTTATTTAACAAATGTGCCAAATGTACAATAGTATGGTACAAATTAATAATGCTTGTTCTATTTGAGAGACTTGTGTCTTTTCTTCTACCTCAGAAAAAAATTTCTCTCAGCATTTGATGTCTGTTTTGCCAGTATGGCTTTCTTTAACAATTCTGCCAAATGCAGAAGGAGTATGCCACAAATTAATGGTCTGTTCTGTTTCAGATGCTTGTTTTAATCTTGTCTCTTTCTCATTTTTACAAGTCATTCAGGCTGTGTTGCTCTAGTTCGAATGTCTGTGAGGAAATCCGGCTTTACAGGTCTCAAACCTGCTTCTCTGATCCTGGAGAGAATAAGTATGCATCATGACTAGTAGCCATTTTGACTAGTAGCTATGGATTCCTCTTACAGTATGACTGGATATGCTGCAGCACTAGGGGTTCCATCCCCCTTGACGTGCATGGATGAGACCTCAAAGTCGACAGGCTCTAAGAAAAGCCATTGTACGGTTGCACTAGGGGCTCGGTGTTCCATCCCCCATGACGTGCATGGATGAGACCTCTAAGTCGAAAGGCTGCGTAGGAAGCCGTTTTACTGTGGCGCTAGGGGCTCTGGCCCCCATGATGTGCATGGATGATGCCTCAACATTGACAGGCTCCGTGGAAAGCCTGCTAGTCAACAGCACTAGGGGATCAGTCCCCCATGACGTGCAGAGAGGAGGTTTTGAGGTCGAACAATTCCAAGGAGGTGGGAACGCCTACTCCTCCAGGTATTAAAGCCTCAACGTTGGCTCGCCTCTGACGCACCAATATAACAGCCACCGGGCTCTTGTCGACGTCATACACCGATTCCTATTCGGTGCTGAGACGAGCGGGTTCGAGTTGCCTCCATGCCGACCGTCTATTGCTGCTGAGGTGGCATCTGTTCGGAGAAGGGGAGGAGTCTCGGCATTGCAGCCCCCCCACTTCCCTCGACGTCAGGCATCGCCATCGCTGGTGGGGTAAGCAAGCTTGGGCTGAAATATTGTCCAGCATGTGGGGAAGGCTTCTCAGCCATGTTCTGTTACCCCCCTTATGTTCCCAGAACCTCTTCTTGGGGCTCCTGCTGGAATACATATACCCCCATGGGTGTATAGACACTCATCCTCTCTGGGACAAGTGTCTTCCCACTGACCTTGAAGTCGATTTACATGGCCACCTCAGCATCAAGGAGGGAGGGCTCATGGGACATTTCATCTCATATGCAACCCATGAGAGTTCCTGCCTGTCTCACCCACGGGGTTGTTCAACTGTATTTAAAACAGTTAATCTGGATGGCATAGGCGTGGAAGATTTGATATTCTCCCTCACATTCGAACTCGGATCTGACAAGGAGTGGTGTTATGCGAAGCCTATGTGGTATACATTTGGCTTACTTCTTTTTATAGCCAAGCTTTCACCTAGAAGGTGGAAAATCTATATAAAGCTTAAAGGAGGATGCTGGATTCCTCTTACAGTATCCCTCACCTACTTCCTACACACTTGACACTGAGAGATACTGTCCTTCAGTGTTACTCCTCTGAAGATGCCTGCCACAGCTGCTGGCGAAACGTCAGGAAAGAAAATACCAAGACCACGGTCACACAGCCCGGATAACCTACAAGAACTGAATTAAGAGAGTTTATGTCGTTTCAAGCATTCAGTGGTGCAACACAAATCAAACCCAGAATCTAAGAAATAAAAGGTAGTAGAGTAGAGACAGATGCCAACGTGGCAGGAGATTGTTGATGGGGTAATACTACACCTTTTTTAGATGAGGAGTTGTCCAAGTTCCAGTAGACTAAGATAGCAGAAAATAAAGAAGGCGAGGGCAAGGGGTTCCCGTAGACTCAGCCAGCGAGGCAGGAGGGAGCGTGGTCAGGCTGCGCAAAACCTTAACCAACAGAGTAACGGCAAAGATGCCAGGGAAAGACCTAAGGTGCCATAATGGCAGTGGGCTACCCCAGTTATACTGTCTCTCTGGGGGCGGGGTGATAGGATTACCCCTTCCAGGTTCCCAGGTGACAAAAAGGTGACAAAGGACTTAATGTCCGGCTGCCGGGGTGTGTACATTGGAATTTGGAAATCTATTCTTATTCCAGTGGCTTGTGCAACCCAGGAGGAACCAGGAGATCCTTGCTTATGGGCTTAATGATCCTAAAACAAAAGGTGCAATCATAATAATGTCCAGAGATCGCGATCTCGTATTGCTGGAGGAGCGACTCATTGTTATCTCAATGTCACTGAATGGCTTAGCTTAAGCCGTTCGATGTTGCAATGGAGGGGAAATGCAGATGCAGGCTATGTGCTTATACGCTTTCGCTGACATGGCTTCTTGCTGGAACGGAGGTTACCAGGAACATGGCGTCTCTCAGGCTCTCTGGAGGTTGCTCTGGCCTCGGTCTCACAGCTGCCGGCTGCTCGGAACACACAGGAGCGGTCGTGTCAGTTTCACTGGCGGGAACACTAGCCTTCCCTGTAGCGTTTAGGGCAGGCGTGCGGCTGGAACAGTGCGCACACGTAGATTGTTTGCGGGTGCCATGACCAGTCCGGGAGATTGGTGACCCGTATGCTTACAATTATTAGTAAGCTTTTTTCCCTAGCTTTGCAATTGGCAGAATTAGGCTTTTTATTAGTTTGACAAAATTGAGATAAATGAGAGAAAATATTCCCTCTAGTAGTGGTAAATGCTCATGGGTAAGAAAAAAACCTGCATTAAAATATCTTAGCTCTCTTGATACAAAATGAATAATTTAAAAAGCTGTGGGGTGTAGAACTAAGAATGCTTGCTTGCCATAATTTGATGTTGTTATTGACAGTTCATGCTTCCATGGTTCTAATTTTCAACCTCTGTTTTTCACTGAAAATTATCTCCTACATCTGTATTGGTGAGTATGTGAATATCTTGTAGGGGAAAGGACAAATTTCTGCAACTGTTCAAATATTCATTGGAAAAAAATGTGATGCGGTAACAAAAAACTTATAAATAAACAGAAAAAATCCACCACTTAAAATAAACAACAATGGTTATCAACCTTGATATAAAGGCAATCAAGGACAGTCCACCCAGTTTTGTATGTGGTGGCTTTCATTGGCACATATGCAGGAAAGAATTCCCCAGGAATCATGTAACCAGCCAAAAATGTTTAATGTAGGACTTGTTCACTACATTTTGGATTAAGGCAGTCTAGATTAAGTCTCGCCCTAACCTGGATAGCCCCAGGCTAGCCTGATTGCATCAGATCTCAGAAGCTAAGCAGGGTTGGCCCTGGCTAGTATTTGGATGGGAGACCTCCGTGGAATACCAGAGTTGTGACACGGAGGCAGGCAATGGTAAACAACCTCTGGATGTCTCATGCCTTGAAAACCCTGTGGGGTCACTATAAATCAGCTATAACTTATAGGCAAAAAAGAAAAAAGATTCAGTCTGTGATCATGTTACTGCCTCTCTGATAGAATGGTAAATCCTTACCACTTTAAAAATGGAATAAACTTGTTAGCCCTACAGGTTTGTTAAAAGGATGGATGAGAAAACATTGGGACATTGCAAAGGCAATTAAAATACATAAATCATGGCTTAGGGTACCATGGTGTTACTCTTTGTGTTTGGGTTTGTTCTTGGCTTCATCTCTCTTGTGTAATGAGAACACATGACCCTTAGAGATCATTCGGTGCAGACATTGTAGAACTTGTAAAACATTTGGTGCAGACGTTGTAGGACTTGTAGGACAAGTTTTTAGGCTGTGACATGAAGGCACTTTTGTTTTCTTGTATATTCAGCAATCGGAAATAAGAGCTTTCACAAAATCTGCAGTAGGAATTCACTTCCAGATAGAAGGTTAAGTAAGTGTTAGTCCTCCATGCAGTTTGGGAAAGGTTACAAGAAGGGGAGCTACCAGAGAAGATCTTAAACTGCCATAGAATTCGCATGAGAAGAAAAAGTGTGTTAGGGTTTCAGCCACTATAAGAAAACCTTCTGAAAAGGTCAGCAATTGGTAATGCATCAAAATAGGCCAGGGAGAAGAGACAGCAGTAAGAGGGAACCATGGGGAACCCAGAGCAGTAGGAGTTTCTTCCACCACTTCTGCAAGTAATGGTTGAAAACATGCGAAGTGCAAAATGTGTTGTCTTTTCTTGTGTATCCGTTTCAAGAAAAGGAAGTCTTCAGCTTGTCCAGTCCACCAATGCTGCATTCAGCTGACTGTAGAAACTGTGTTTCATCTGGAAATCCTCAGGATTCTGCACTCTCTCCACCCTGCATGGCACAGAGACTGAAGTCATCCTGGATCCCAAGAAACAGGCTTTGTCATGACTTCGGGATTGGGCAAAATGACAAGGCCAAACTCTTCAGGGAAAATGTACATGTGCATGCACTCAGGCATCATATTTTTGCTCGTACCATTCAGAGTTTTTATGCGCTGCAGAAAAAGCAAGATTGTTGCAATTGCGACATCATCTTTTCTACATATTAAAGATGAGTCACAGTATCATTGCCATCTCCTGATACTCCCAAGATCAAGTCTATGGGCTTGAGAGGCTCTTTAACAAACATCAGAAAGTTTGGGGGTGACATATATGTATTTTCTGGTGGCATTTAGGTGTACACTGAGAATGTTAGGTTCAGACTGTTTTAGATTTCTGTTCAGGCATTAAATGCCCAACATTTAGCAGTATGCATTTCAAATATTTCAGGTTGAGAGTATGGTGTGACTTTCATTCTGAGTGAAATTTCTATGGACAGCCCACAAGGATTCACTCAGATCAAGGGCCTGATTTTGAGAGCTGCCTGCTGAAGGAACTACTGGAGTTTAACAGAAATAATAAGTCTGAAATCACACCATACTTCCCTCAAGCAGAAATCAAGAAAGTGTGTTTCTCCTCAGGACTAAGAAGGGGCTGCCTATTTAGCCACCTTTCAGAGCAAGCCTGATGCTAGAAGCCACAAATGCTTCAGGCAGAATTGTCCAAACTCCCTCCTTGCAAAGAAAAGATGGGGAAAACTTAAGTAAAAGCAGAGCAATTCTTTGATATGGCATCTTGAGCCTCAGAAGTGGAACATTTAGTTCGTGCTGGCAATATACCGTATTTTTCGCTCCATAAGACGCACTTTTTTCCTCCTCAAAAGTGAGTGGAAATGTCAGTGCGTCTTATGGAGCGAATGAAGCGGTAGCGGGGTGCCGAGCCGGGTCGCCGGGCCGGCTGGGATGCCGCCAGCCAGCTGGGGGGGGGTGGGAGGCCCCTCCCAGCCCCCCAGCGCAGCGGTAGCGGGGCGCCGAGCCGGGACGCCGGGGCCGGCTGGAATGCCGCCAGCCAGCTGGGGATGGGTGGGAGGCCCCTCCCAGCCCCCCAGCACAGCGGTAGAGGGGCACGGAGCCGGGACGCCCAGGGAACCGGCTTGAATGCCGCCAGCCAGCTCCAAGCCGCCCAGTGCAGCGGCAGCGGGGCACCAAGCAGGGCAGCCCCGGGAGCCGGCTCGGCTGCTGCCAGCCAGCTGGGGGGTGGGAGGCACCTCCCAGCCGCCCAGCGCAGCAGCAGTGGGGCGCGGAGTCGGGCAGCCCCGGGAGCCGGCTTGAACGGCGCCAGCCAGCTGGGGAGGTGGGAGGGGCCTCCCACCCCCCCCCCCCCCAGCTGGCTGGCAGCACCCGAGCCTGCTCCCGGGGCTGCCCGGCTCTGCGCCCCACTGCCACTACGCTGGGTGGCTGGGAGCCCCGGGAGCTGGCTTGAATGCAGCCAGCCAGCTGGGGTGGGTGGGAAACCCCTCCCAGCCGCCCAGCGCAGCGGCAGCGAGGCGCGGAGTCGGGCAGCCCCGGGAGCCGGCTTAAATGGCGCCAGCCAGCTGGGGAGGTGGGAGGGCCTCCCGCCCCCCCAACTGGCTGGCAGCACCCGAGCCGGCTCCCGGGGCTGCCCGGCTCTGCGCCCCATTGCCACTACGCTGGGTGGCTGGGAGTCCCGGGAGCCGGCTTGAATGCAGCCAGCCAGCTGGGGTGGGTGGGAAACCCCTCCCAGCCGCCCAGCGCAGCGGCAGCGGGGCCAGAATCAGGCAGCCCCGGGAGCCGGCTTGAACGGCGTCCCCAGCTTGCTGGCAGCAGCCGAGCCGGCTCCCGGGGCTGCCCGGCTCTGCGCCCCGCCAGCTGGGGAGATGGGAGGGGCCTCCCAGCCGCCCAGCGCAGCAGCAGTGGGGCGCAGAGCCGGGCAGCCCCAGGAGCCGGCTCGGCTGCTGCCAGCCAGCTGGGGACGCCGTTCAAGCCGGCTCCCGGGGCTGCCTGACTCCGCGCCCCGCTGCCGCTGCGCCTCCCACCCACCCCAGCTGGCTGGCTGCGTTCAAGCTGGCTCCCAGGGCTGCCCAGCTCTGCGCCCCTCTGCCGCTGCGCTGGGCAGCTGGGAGGGGTTTCCCACCCACCCCAGCTGGCTGGCTGCATTCAAGCCGGCTCCCGGGACTCCCAGCCACCCAGCGTAGTGGCAGTGGGGCGCAGAGCCGGGCAGCCCCGGGAGCCGGCTCGGGTGCTGCCAGCCAGCTGGGGGGGTGGGAGGCCCTCCCATTTCCCCAGCTGGCTGGCGCCATTTAAGCCAGCTCCCAGGGCTGCCCTGCTTTGCCCCCCCTCTGCCGCTGCGCTGGGCGGCTGGGAGGGGCTTCCCACCCACCCCAGCTGGCTGGCTGCATTCAAGCCGGCTCCCGGGGCTCCCAGCCACCCAGCGTAGTGGCAGTGTGGCGCAGAGCCAGGCAGCCCCGGGAGCCGGCTTGGACACCTCTGTGCTGCCATCCCAGGCAGCGAGGAGTTTAAAGACCCCCCCGCCCGGCTTCCAGGGACTGGAAGCCGGGCAGGGGGATCTTTAAACTCCTCTGTGCTGCCTGGGATTGCAGCGCAGAAGAGTTTAAAGAAACCCCCTCCCGGCTTCCAGGGAGTCCCTGGAAACCCGGCGGGGGGGTCTTTAAACTCCTCTGCGCTGCCTGGGATGGCAGCGCAGAGCACTTTCAAGACCCCCCCGCCGGGCTTCCAGGGAGTCCCTGGAAGCCGGGCGGGGGGATCTTTAAACTCCTCTGTGCTGCCTGGGATGGCAGCGCAGAAGAGTTTAAAGACCCCCCCGCCCGGCTTCCAGGGAGTCCCTGGAAGCCCGGCGGGGGGGTCTTTAAACTCCTCTGAGCTGCCTGGGATGGCAGCGCAGAGCACTTTCAAGACCCCCCCCGCCGGGCTTCCAGGGAGTCCCTGGAAGCCGGGCGGGGGGATCTTTAAACTCCTCTGTGCTGCCTGGGATGGCAGCGCAGAGGAGTTTAAAGACCCCCCGCCGGGCTTCCAGGGAGTCTCTAGAAGCCGGGCGGGGGTGGGGGAGGTCTTGGAAAGTGCTCTGCGTGGCCCTGCCCACCTCCCAGCTGGCCGTCGGCGCGGGGAACGCAAGCTCGCGCCATCCCGACGCACCCTCCATAAGACAAGTTTTAGAGGAGGAAAACAAGATTTTTTCTTGTTTTCCTCCTCTAAAAACTAGGTGCGTCTTATGGAGCGGTGCGTCCTATGGAGCGAAAAATACGGTAAGTAGTTGGCTTACTAAGGCTGCCCAAACGTTCGCTTCAGCTAGCAAGGGCCGTGTAACATCCCAGGTTGTTTGCAGAGGAAATCAGTATGCTGCTAGCTGTATATGGAGTTTGAAGTAATCGGTCCTTTATCAGGTAAAGAGGAAGGAGAGGTGTTAACATGGAAAGGTGCCTGAACAACCAAAGAACCTCTTCAGGCAGGAAGTTTTCTCTGCATTATTATCTAAACCTTCTTGTGTGCTACAACTCTCATATGAGACAAAAAAAAAAAAAAAACTGGAAGAAAGGACATCCCAGACTAAATCTAATGGGCAAGATAAGGTGTGCTATTTTGTTAGTGAGGGAAACAGAAAGTTATTCCCCTCCCAGAATTTTTGGAAATGGACATGAACGATTGAGCCATTCCCCTATCAAAGAAGAATAGGCCCTGGACTTACCTGGGGCTCATTTGCAGGTCTGCGGGGTTGTGTGGAAGGTGAGGAAATACTTGCTGGCTCGGTGGCGGTGCGGTGGGCTGCAGCTGGGAGGGCTGCCATGGCTGCGCAGTCTCCCCTGTCTCTCCTCCTTCCCCAAGCCTGGCCAATCAGGTGCAACCTGGTGTGGTAGGGCCCAGCCAGCAGACCTTATGAAGGGGGGGGGTCTTCCCTCAGGTCAGCTGGCTGGGGGATAAAAGGAGGCCCTGCTGTGCTGCCAGGCCACTCTGCCTCATGGATTCACGCACCCAGCCTTCCTGTTTTTCGTGTTGTTATGGTTGTTTCTCATTTCCCTTGCTCTTACTGTCACAACTGTGGTGGTGGTATCAGCACGGGCCTGGATCCATGTCAGAGAAATTCAGCCTGTGTGCCATGTGAGAGCCAGCGTGGTGTTGTGGTTAAGAGCGGTGGACTCTCCGGGTTTGGTTTCCCCACTCCTACACATGAAGCTAGTTGGGTGACCTTGGGCTAGTCACAGCTCTCTTAGAGCTCTCTCAGCCCCACCTACCTCACATGGTGTCTGTTGTGGGGAGGGGAAGAGAAGGTGATTATAAACCTGTTTGATGCTTCCTTAAGTGTTGAGAAAGTCGGCATATAAAAACCAACTCTTCTTCTTCTTCTGTTTCCTCCATCTTTGGGGATTCCCTTAAGGGATTTTGGGGTGAGGGCTCGCAGGGGACATGCCCAGCTCAGGGGCTGTCAAGGCGTCCTCATTTTCAAGTGGCCAGGGAAACCATACAGTAGCTTGTGCCCATGCAGAGTCCCACAGACTGCCATTCCATGGCATCCCCCAGCAGGCAGGCTGGGGGTGTGGCCTGTACATTGTCTGGCAGGCTGGTTGGCCAATGCCCTGGGTTCGTTTGCCCCATGCTGCTACAAGGCTCTTTTCAGCTGTAACCAATAAAAAGTTGTGGCTAGTTTTATCCCAACTAAGTCCTGTCTGTCTTCATTACACATTTGGGGTTCACCTCACTGTCCTCCTGCCTTCCCCTCCAAGCTGGATCTACAAGCTAGAATTGTCTTTAATAAAAAAGTTCTAGTGCCTCTGAAACTGTGCCTTGGATCTGTTGCAGATTCATTTGTGGATGTTAAATTAGGGGGAATGTCCTAATTTAATGACAGAACATTCTCTGAAGGACCAGACAGATCACAGGAGTGAATTAGAAGATCCCACAATGTATATTCACTCATAAGAGCTTCAGTAGCAAGAGCTGCAGGACTCTAGTAGTAGTAGCTCCTGCATAATAAAAGAAGTCAGGAAGAAAGTCCTAAGGTTAATTAAGGTATCCTTCTTTATGACCAATGCCAGGCTGGACTCATTAAGGTTGGCTTCAAGAGCAATGGCCTTAGCAGTCACTGCCCAGCACAACCTATGACATGAAATCATGGACATCATGTCCTACCAAGCTTCAGCCTAAAAAAGGCTGGTTTAGTTATATACCTGAATCAGTTATATACTGAATCAAGGACAAAGTCCAGTTGCAATGCAGACACTTCTTTCCCAGTAGGAACAGAAGTAGATTCCAACAACAAACAACAGTCTCATTGCCAGGCTGCTGACAGCGAGTTTGAGGGCAATTTCTAAAGTTCTCTCAAGATTTGACCAGATCTTCTAAAATTGTGCACGGTATGGTATCCAGTAGCTATTCCATCAAACTTCTCATTCCCTCCTGATAGATTTATAGTCTTCAGTATCCAAATGCACAGAGAATCAATGGGGTACACCAGGTGCTATTGACCCATATCTTGGGGTTCTTGTGGGAGAGTTCGTATCGTTCCCAAAAAGATTTTTGTGAAAATATTCCATATTCATCACAGTCCTCCCAAAGAATGGGAGCAGTATTGGATCTAAAGTTCCTGAAAAACTTTGAAATATTAGTGCTTTGGAATGGGGAGGTGCATGTCCATTGTGGAAACCTAGAGAAGGATGACTACATGTTTTGTTGAATTATTCACTGTATGATTCCCCTAGAGGAAAGCTTTTGTCTTTTCATCCTAACGTACCCCTGGGATAGTTGGCCATCCCAGGATATAACTGTTGTTCTGCAATCTGATAAAGATAAAACAGATTTGAGTCCAGTAGAACCTTAGAAACTAACATGATTTTCAGGGTATAAGCTTTTGAGAGTCAAAGCTCTGTTCATCAGATAACTGACAAAGGGAGCTTCGACTCTCAAAAGTGTGTACCCTGAAACTCTTGCTGGTCTCTAAGGTGCTACTGGACTCAAATCTAACTATTTGACTGCAGACCAACATGGCTACCCTCTGAAACTATAAAGATATAAGTATCTCTTATCAGGTGTCATTATTTGCAGTTACATCAAAGAAGATTCAAGCAAGGTATGTAGGGAAATAGAGGTCCTAAAACGCTGTTTTTAATTTAATGTGATGCCGCTGACTAATATGGATATATGTACAATATTTCTGCATGTCTTGTTTTGCTGGTCTGTGACTGTGATAAATTATTGTTTGTACATAATTTTTGTATTTTATTAATGAGTTTGACTTGTCTGTATGTGAAGTTCTTCATTGGTAAAATTATTTTAACTTATGTTGCAATGGCAAGCAATTTGCAACAAAGCAATAATTATAGCAATAAAGTTTGATTGAATTGAATGCATGACTTCAACAAACTTAATGGAAGCCTTACTTGCATATTAGAAATTTCTGAGGTTCACTTAAAGGCAGCCACATTCAGTTCCTTCCTCTTTATTCTGTCCAACTCATTTTTTTTTACAAAGAGAATGTTAGATTATGAGAGATATTGTCTCGTACCACAGTTCTGTTACGATATTTGATCATTAAATGAAAAGACCAAATTTTTAGCAGTGGAAGTATCTAGAACTTGAAGAGAAGAGTGCCTTCTACTGGTGGGGACAAGCAGCCTGTCGCCTGAACCAGTGCAAGAAAAACCTACATCCAACAGGAAGCCCTTCATACCTTCAAGCAGAAAGAACACTTTATGATCAGTCCCATATTTTGTTTTGCTCCAGAGTTGTGTGTGGGTTGTGATTCAGCTCAGTACCATTGTGAACACTGACGTTTGGGGAAGAACTGAAGGAAATGATTCAGTTGACCTTAAGGTATGTCAGTGTTAAGTGAAGACATGCATTACTTAAATTGTGGAACACCCTGCCCCAGAATGTGGTGATGGCTGCCGACTTTGAAGGCTTTAAGAGGAGAGTGGACCTGTTCATGGAGGATAGGGTTAACCATGGCTACTAGTCAAAATAAATACCAGTCATGATGCACACCTATTCACTCCAGGATCAGAGGAACATGCCTAATATATTAGGTGCTGTGGAGCACAGGCAGGATAGATGCTGCTGCAGTTGTCTTGCTTGTGGGCTTCCTAGAGGCACCTGGTTGGCCACTGTGTGAACAGACTGCTGGACTTGATGGGCCTTGGTCTGATCCAGCATGGCCTTTCTTATGTTCTAAGCAAGCCTTGCAGACTTATTGGACACACACACTTGTGCTCTGAATATTCAGACTTCACTATCACCTCAGGATCAGATTTAAATTATTCAACGTACTACATTTATATCTTCTTATGAACATCTGAGAGCAGTCTCTTGTCTGGGTCTCTTGTGGCAAATTTTGCTTTGAACAGTTAACTTTTGAACTATATGAGTGGTACAAATCAGTCAAGACCTCAGCTGTACCTTCTTACTATGTTAATTTTTTCCATAATTCACAGTGGGTAGCCGTGTTAGTCTGTTTGCAGTAGTCAAAAAGGGCAAGAGTCCAGTAGCACCTTAAAGACTAACAAAAATATTTTCTGGTAGGGTATGAGCTTTTGTGAGCCACAGCTCACTTGCTGTGGCTCACGAAAGCTCATACCCTACCAGAAAATATTTTTGTTAGTCTTTAAGGTGCTACTGGACTCTTGCCCTTTTTTGAATTTTTTCCATGTTAAGCTTTTGGTGACTTCTGTTGATCAATGAAAAGTGGTATGATTTACCTTTACATTTTTAAAAATTAAGATGTAATGTTTTTACCTGTGACAATCTCATGTACGCATTGAAAATCTGAGGCAAACAAGAAGGCAAGATCGTAGCTGGTCAGAAAACTATTTCGATGAAGCATTGGGTTTATACAAAGAAGCGATTACTGTGGTTTGTGCTAAATATATTTAGCAACTTTTTTTGCTATCAAGTCATAACCAACTTACGGCAACGTCTCATGGAGGTTTTCAAGGTGAGAGATGTTCAGTGGTGGTTTGCCATTGCCTACCTCTGCAGGGGTTGCCATAAGTTGGCTGCGACTTCACGGCACTTTACACACACACCTCTGCACAGCAACCCTGTCCTTTGTTGGTGGGCTCCCATCCTAGTACTAGCCAGCACCGACCCTGCTTAGCTTTTGAGACCTGGTAAGATCAGACTAGCCTTGGCCATCCAGGTCAGGGCATTTGGCAACTAGATTTCTTTTTAAAGATTCAGCACTGTGGGCTTTTTGACTTTTAAAACAGTATATTGTTACTGGGGCTTTGTAAAACTAATAAATGAGAGAGGTATGTTATGAAGCAAAAACATGTGACTCAGTAATATTAAGAATAAATTTTCATCAGCGTGCCTGTTAACCTCCTTGAAGAGAACAGCACAGTGCAATAAGCACTCATCAGGTTCCCCTCCCTCAAGCATTCAGATGAAAGTGATAGATTTCTGCCTGTTTTTCAGCAGTTGGCATGATAGGTGCTCTGCCAGCGTAAAAATATGAAATTCTACTTTATTTTATGAGTACTGAGCTTTAGATTTTGCTTATTCCTTGAGTTTTTCCTTTCAGGATCCCTTAATGTTGTACATAGCAAAGCAGGCGTGGGGGATAGGTGGGCAAGAGAAATATTCCCCCCCCCCCCCGTGCTAATGATTTGCCATTTCAGGTTGAGACAGCTAATTGGCTGGCAAAAGTACATGCAGGAAGCTTAGACAGGTTTTTTAAAAAAATGCTCCTCAAGATGTATGCATTTTAACAGCACATAGCTTGAAGGAATCTATGCTACAATTTCCATTAGCAGTGAGCCAAACTACCCATTTCTGTGCTGCATAAGCATTTTCAGCATTAGAAATGAAGCAGGAACTCAGTTCCCTGAAAGTGTTGAATACTTAAGCTTTGAGAGTCTCTACAGTGAAAAACAACTGCTGTAGGTCTGCAGTGCTGTGGGATGGAGCACCAGTCAGCAAGTTACCAGTTTGCATAAAGGGATGCTACTATTTCCTGCTTAGAAGCATTCTGCTGCTGCTGCTGCTGCTGCTGCTACTACTACTACTACTACTACTACTACTACTACTACTACTACAACTACTGTGTTTATATCTTGAGAGCCTATCTACATTAGATGTTATGCCAGTTGGGTTAGAGGTCCCCAATAGAGAGGCCTAGTCTCTTACTTCACTGGGAGACCTCCTGTCCCCCGCTGGCTCTCCCCACTGCTGCTCAGCTGTGAAGTAGGGGGGAAATTCTTGGAGAAATGGGGAGGGGGCGATTGGCATCACTGGAGATGTCATGATGTCACCTCCAGTGTGACCTGGAAGTGACATCATTGTGTTGGGCAACACTCGAGCACTCACTCACTCTCTATGGCTAAAACAAAGGGTTGAATGCTAGAGCACCACCCTCTCTACATGATGACCTCACTTCCAGGTCAGGCTGGAAGTGATGTCATGATGTTGCTGGTGATTATGATTACCCCTCCCATTCAAGTTTTCTACTGGTTGCCATCTTAAGTCTGGCAAGCCTAGTCCCCAACCTGACATGCAGTCACACATCTGATCAGGGCACTCCGTTTAAAAAGCGCTATGATTCTGCTCTAGAGCATGGCATGGGGGGAAGGAAGGGCTTCAGACCCCCCCCCACTGTTATCATGAGTGCAAATGATCACAGATAGAACCTGTTTGCCCCACTGCCATGGTAACATGTCCGTAATCACCATTCCAGGACACATGGGCGCTAGCAGTGGGACAAACAGGACTTCCTACAGCTGTTTCTGCTTGTGAAAATGAGATGGGGGGAGGTTGAAATCCTCCTGCCTCCACACCAAGCTTTAGAGCAAAATTGGACCCCATAAAAACAATATCTGATTCTGCTACAGCAAATTAAAATTATACTCCACGCACAAAAATCTATTATCTAACAAACTTTATCTTTGTGCCTTGTAATACCCCCAAAGGGCCCTAAACTTAATATGAAATTTCCTGTTCTCTCACAATCTAATTAAACTATTGTTTCGACATGAAGAGCAAATGGTACGGGAATTGTATAAGCAACTATGCCTATCTTTCAGTTGGAAAGGACCAGTGTGGAAGTACTTCCTGGTGCCTGTTTCAGGATTTCATAAGTGTAGACAGACATCACTCATTGGATTTGATCCCACCTCATCCCCCCCATCCTTTGACAAGAACATGGCAACACCAAGTCAGGGGACACTGAGCTCTTTGCCCCCATTACTCTTGGTACCAGTCTCTGGGTAATGTTAGTTTCCTTTTTCAAGAATCCAGGCTCAGCTGCGGAGGAATAGGTTTCACTTTCCTCCTCTTGTAAGCAGCCTATCCTGTTTTCTACAGGAGTCAATGGGACTCCAAATATTACAAATTATTCTGAAATATCTGAATATCTGAAACTATAACATTTGGGTTCAGAACTATTTATACCCATTCTGAATGCAGCATTATTTCGTGCTTCTGAATATTTCCGAATCCAAACTGCACATCAGTGGGGCTACCAATTGGTGTTCAGAGTAAATAGGTCTTCCTTGTAACTGTTCTTTATAGCACTCTGTGCACTTGTGGTAAAAAACCAGAGGCAAATGAAGCTTTCCCATCTTCAACAGCTGTGCTGGAATGGGATTCTCACATGGTAAAGCTTTTCTTGTTTCGTATAATGAGTAGGATTGCCAACCTCCAGGTACTAGCTGGAGAACTCCTGCTATTACACCTGATCTCCAGCCAATAGAGATCAGTTCACCTGGAGAAAATGGCCACTTTGGCGATTGGACTCTATGGCATTGAAGTCCCTCCCCTCCCCAAACCCCGCCCTCCTCAAGCTCTGCCCAAAAAACATCCCGCTGGTAGCGAAGAGGGACCTGGCAACCCTAGCCATAGGTCAGTTGCGACTTGACAGCACTTATATACATAAACTTGCCACACTAGTACTGGCTTCTTATTAGGATTTGTTTATAGTGAAAAAGACCTTAGATGCTTTTTGCATGTGTTGCTGTGTTGTCTTCTGTGGTTGGCACTGTGTGTATGTGTACTATAGCAGCTGTTGCCCGTAATAAAGTTCATGTTCACTGAAGCTGTAGCATAATGCCCCATAATACTCCTTTGCTCTGCATTGTAGAAAAGAAACGGTATTATTTTGTGATAGCCCCTCCCCCCATTTTAAAGGAACAGACACTTCTGTAAATTGTTCACTTTAGCACTTGGAAAGACCGGAATCAGGTTGCTTATGCTACCCAGTTCTGAAGAATACTATAAAATGTTTATAAAGCAAAAGAAAGCGTATTTGCCATAGTCTAGAATATCAGTTTTGAGCATAGCTGCTTGTTTTAGTCATTTAATAACTTTCCAATTCTTTTTTAGAATTATGCAGTTCTAGACCATATTGTGTACCTGCAACATTCCTTTTTACCTGCTGTAACCAGGAAATTCACATGAGCTGCCTCCAATATAGATTTAGGAGGGAGATCTCTGCTTACATTTCTCTCCCTAAATATATTTTTGTACTTGCTTTGAAATCCAGAGCATGCTGTGTTGGTTTTTTAAAAATGTCTTAAGGGAGTCAGTCCTCCTTAGAGCAAATAAATGAATGCTTTAGTTGCTTCCGTTGATGTAGTTCTTCATTTTGACAGATATAATGTGGCTTTGTTCAATAAATAATCTAAAGTTAATAATTCAATATAATACCAGTTGGAAATTAGAGTTGGGACTCTTGAGTTTGAGAGATTTTCAAATTTGCAAGTTAAAGATGGCCTGAAGATACATTACTCTGGGACAAAGAATTTTAATCTAAAAATTGAAGGGAAAGTTGGATTGAGGTACAGCATTTCTGATTGGCCTAATCAAAAACAAGCTTCTTCCGAGTAACCCTAAAGACACACAGGCATCTTAACTTCTATCTGATATAGCTGCTAAAACAATAATATTTTGTATGAGAAAACATACCTATGTGATGGCAGTTAGCATTAATTTACACAAAGTGCTCTATTATTATTAAACTATGTCTACCTCTTCTGCTGAAGCCCCGTGGCGCAGACTGGTAAGCTGCAGTACTGCAGTCCAAGCTCTGCTCACGACCTGGGTTCGATCCCAACGGAAGTTGGTTTCAGGTAGCCTGCTCAAGGTTGATTCAGCCTTCCATCCTTCTGAGGTCGGTCAAATGAGTACCCAGCTTGCTGGGGGTAAAGGGAAGATGACTGGGGAAGGCACTGGCAAATCACCCCGTAAACAAAGTCTGCCTAGGAAGCGTCAGGATGTGACGTCACCCCATGGGTCAGGAATGATCTGGTGCTTGCACGGGGGACCTTTACCTTTTACTACCTCTTCTGCTGGACATTGAAGAAAGCTGATAGGAAGAAAGCAGATTCCTTTGAAATGTGGTGTTGGAGGAGAGTGTTATGAATACCCTGGACCGCCAAAAAAACAAATCAGTGGACTATAGATCAAATCAAGCCTGAACTGATCCTAGCTAAAATGACTAAACTGAGGCTATCGTATTTTGGTCACATTATGAGAAGACAAGAGTCACTGGAAAAGACGATCATGCTAGGAAAAGTTGAAGGCAGCAGGAAAAGAGGAAGACCCAACAAGAGATGGATTGACTCAATAAAGGAAACCATTGCCCTGGATTTGCAGGACCTGAGCAAGGCTGTCAAAGATAGGACATTTTAAAGGACATTGATTCATAGGGTCGCCATGAGTCAGAGGTGACTTAACGCACTTAACACACACACACACCTCTTCTGCTTCAAAATCCATTCCAAAACACTTCATTGTAATTTTTGTTTGTATGTAGCTTTAGAAAATTGAGGACAAAACAGATGTGTGCCTGTAGAGAGCTAGAATTGTAGTAAACAACCACACTGCTCTACAGGCCGATTTGCTTATTACTGTTTTTCAAAGCCATTGTGTAATCATGACAACTGTGCCAAAGGTTCATAGTCGGTTAATATGTATAGAGAAACCATGGTACTGAATCAACCCTGTGTTGCTGAAAATGAGTTTGCTCCACATTCGTCTGTATGCATGCTTCCGTGTCTGCATGGGTATAATGCATACAGGAGAAAAGAAGACCTGTTATAGAACTGATAAATTATTGGCATGGATGAGTTCACCCTAATTTAGTACATACCGGTTGACCAAATGCCCTTCTTTTAAATACCTTACTGTGAAATGTAAAAATACCTACAACAAACAATTAGTCTGTGTCAAACTAAAGCTTCAGCCTGATGACAAGGCCATATCTTCCTTAAGTACGTAATGCTACCCTTAATGAGGTTAGTGGGAAGAGTCCAGAATTTGAGTACACTGAAATCATTAGGATTTACGCCAACTCATAACAAGCTAAATATCCAAAGAAACTGCAAATTCAGCTCTGCTCTGAGTGTTCTCTGTTCAACACCTGCAGAGCTAGTTTAAATTGTATGGTAGAAGAGGTTGATACAGAAACATGTAATGTCTGCCTTTGGGGAGAAAACAACTTTATTCTGCTAAAGGCATTAGTTTAGCCCTTAAGATGGTTCAATAATTTGTGTGGCCGAAGACTGCACTGGATACCTCCAAAGGGGCTGACAGGACCCCGTAGGCTTTATGTTGAAAGTGCTGCCTTAGATTTTAAGCTTTTAGAAATGTTATTTAGTGTGTCCAAATCCAGGGGAGGTGTATGGGGGGATAGGGAAATATGTACAATATGCAGAATAACTTTCTAAATACTTAATACTGAAGTGAAGACCGGTTGGCTCTCTTTAACATATGAGTAAAGGCTTCTTTAAAAATCCCATTCTCTCTTATTAACAAAAGTAAAAAAATGGAACGTGCTGCGGTGGTTGTGTAGGAGGAAACTTGTATGGCAGAGGTCTTTGAGAAAGGAAAGTCAGTCATTTTGGCATGTGAGTTGATTTTGGAGGGCAAGTAGTGGCATGTGGGAGAAATAGCTGAAATGATAAGGAGTACAGTTACCAACTCCAAATTGAAAAATACCTGGAGATTTAGCGGTGGAGCCTAGCGAGCGCAGAGTTTGGGGAGGGACCTCAGTGGGGCATAATACCATAGAATCCACCCTCCAAGGCAGCCATTTTCTCCATGGGAACTGATCTCTGTAGTCTGGAGATCAGTTGTAATTCTCTAGGCCCTACATGGGCGTTGGCAATCCTAATAAGGAACTGCAGGGGGTTCTTAGGTCCAGGAGTGGTGAGATGTGTGGGTGAAGACCTGACATGGGGAAGAATGCCACAAAGGCCAGATGGTAATAAACCTACTGTGTAGCTCCCTGTAAAAAGTGACAGCTTTGGTGGAATGTATTTGGGTGTGATTCATATGTGTCTGTTTGGAGAATTTGGCTCTCAACTAATTCAAGTGGTACCTTCAAGGATGCAATCTTCACAGCTCTTTTAAAGAACTAACGAACCTGGCTCTTCCACAGTATATGTTAATGTGCACTGTGATGTGAATTTAGAATATCACCTTGTGATTCAAAGAGAGTTGTAATTCTGTTGCTTCTCTCTATGGTATCAATTTCTTTTTGGACCATTTAAAACCCTTACCATCGCCTTCATTTTATGCAGGGCCAGCAGGCTCGAGGAATTATGTCTAACACTTTTGATATGTGCTTCTTACAGCAGAAGAAACCTTGGCAATTTCTGCCAGTTAATTACAAGCAAATCACTCTGATAGCAGCAAAAATAAACTAGCTGTCATTCTCTTTTTCAAGGCATGGCACTGAACTTGTCAGAGTATGAATATGCATCATCATGAATTCAGTTTGATCACAAACTGAAATAAATAGGCTAAGAATAGGCTGATATAAATAAGGGCATGAAACTTTCAGCATGTTTCCTTAAATATTGGGTGTTTGATATTCAAGAGCTATGCCATAAATATCTGTTTAATCAGAAGTTTCAGATAATATAAGTAAGAGAATACTATATCTTCTCTTCCCCTTCAGCCTTTATAATATAGTGTACTGTGTCAAATGGCTTCAGTGTTCCAGCTGTGACCACTGCAAATTTTTCCAACAGATAACATTCAAGTTCACATATACTATATAAATACTATATATATATTGTATAAATAAGTGAATGTATGTTACGTGTAACACAGAAGATGTGCTTGATTTTCCTTGCACAACTTTCCTAAAAGTGACAGTCTCAAAAATGCCACAGTACAGTTTACAAGATTTTCTGTCGTTTTATATCTGATTTCTTTTGTTTAACAAAACATGATAAAACTTCCTGTATACATACAAGCTTCAGTCATCTGTGGCATATTGCTTTGTTGTGTGGTGTTCCATCTGGTTAACTCTGCAAACAAACATTTGGGTCAATTCCAATCTTAAACTTAAAAAATAGCCTAATTTTCGGAGCAATTAGAAGAAGACAGCCTGCAAGACTGGCAGAGGAAGGAAATTATTTCACCCTCCAGGCCCAATTTCCTACCCTTCCATTTAGTTAGTTTTCCTTCCCTATTAGCTCTGCTTACCTCCATGTGTTTCACCTCCATGCTTGTTGACTCGTCTCCCCCTATTGACCTTCTTTGTGTTTCAAAGTATGGTAAATGACCATTGAAATCTCATGAGACTACTACTTGAGATCTTGGCAGCCATTTTAGATTCCCTAGGCAACCATATTGTCTAGTTGCTTTAAGCATTTCAAAATGGCTGCCAGTATCTTGTTGGATAGTCTTGCAAGATCTCAGCACAAACTATTATGTTTGTCCATTCCTCCTTAATTTCTGTATCAGATTTTTTCCCTGCAGACATGGGGGGGGGTTCCTCAAGTTTACAGAAACATCTGCCTAGTTTTTACTTGGCTTCTCTGTGTGGATTTTTTGATCTACATGCTGGGCACCAGGTTTGGAATTAAATATAAGATGTGATCTGATTGTAAATGGTTTGGACAAGATTTTGGCAGTACAAAGGCCCGAATGATTCATACTGTTTATGGCCGAGTCCTTAAATAGGCTTACCTGGACATGAATCCTCACTGAGTTCAATGGAACTTGCTTTTAGTAAATGTGGTTGGAATTGCGGCCTTAGAGGAGCAGAATTTCCTTTCAGTGTCTAGTAGGCTCTGTGAAGGGTCTGTTGTTACTATTCAGACACTAGAGTCATGCTTTTGCTGGGAGCAGATGTGCTTCATGTACCAGGAGAAATGTGATCAGGCATCTGTGTTCATTTTTAGGACCCTTGGGATAAACTGTGTCAGTTACAAATAGAACTGTTTTCTTGCATCCCTAAGAGAAATAATAGAAGTAGGGTCCATGCACATACTTCTGTAAGGAAAGTTTCATCTGTTTCCTGGCCATGAGAATCTCATGGCATCCCTGAGTAAGCAGCATTGGATGGAAGTTGTCAAGACAGAAGAACCATTTTGATTTTTGCTACCTCTGTGTTCTCCATTTTGTGTTCCTTGGGGTCAGCATTCAGTAATTTTCCACACAGGTCTAGCTCATTTCGTTCTCATAACATCAGCTGTAGCTTGCTCCATCAACAGACCTGGCTATCAAGCTCATACCACTGAGTGAGAACATCTGTGTGGAGATGTGAGGGGTGAGATCTCTCATCTGTTCTGGGAGCCTTATTGTGGTTCAAACTGGTTTACACCATCGAGAGACTTCTCCCAAATGTCCATCCTGATTGGGAGTTTAGAGTCACCTGTCCTAGGTTCACTTTTCCATAAGTTTGACTATGCTTCACAGTAGCTAAGCTTCCTAGGTTCACTTTTCCATAAGTTTGACTATGCTTCACAGTAGCTAAGCTTCCTTTGTACCTTGATTTCAGCATGTCATTCTGTCACTTTGAAGAACATCTTTAGCTTTTAAGCTCCAGTTTGTAATGTAACAACTTAGTAAATATTATGTAGCCAGCTAGATTTATTACTTTATTATTGTCGTTTGCCTATTGACTATGTAACTTGTATTTTACCTTTTTTGAACTTTTCTATCAAGAAAGCTTTTTAAGCTACATTGTTTGAGTTCACTGGCCTTACCCAGAGCTGTACAGTCACTCTACTGGTACCAAGACAGAGTCTCTGGGTGAAAACGCATGGTCGCTTTATCCTCCTTTAATCCCTGTTTTAGCCAGGATCGAACGCACATTAGGCGAAACGCATGCGTTCGATCCAGGCTGAATCTTGGCTGAAACAGGGATCAAAGGAGGATAAAGCGACCATGTGTTTTCGCCCTCTGTCTTCATAGAAGTTCTTTGTAACCATAACCAGAGCTAGCTATCTGAGAACCATACCATGGATGCATGACATCCCTCACTGGCAATGTGTAGAGGAAGACCACTTTAAAGAGGAGGAAGTGCATTATGAGCCAGGATTCCCTCTTCACCATGGATTGCCAGCAAATTTCATTGTGAAAACAACTATCTTTCTGACGCTATATGGATCAAAAATTGGAGGACCACCTGGTTCAGTTCAAGGAGCTGGCTTCGCCTTCAGTACCTTCAATAACTCCCCCAACTGTCTTGCAGTACTCTCAGATTTGTTATGCCTCAGGTTGTTTAATATCTCAAGATATTTAGCTTCCATTATTATTTTAATTCTTAACGTCATGGCCCTTCATGGGTCAGGCACTAGGAAAAATCTTGGCTGCAGGTTTTGGTACAGCTTTTTAAATTTCTGGGCTAAGATGTTGATATGGGTGTGAGTAACAAGTCATGCTGATAAAAAGCCGTTCTTGCTTAAATTACTGCAATACTGGAGCCAAGAGATTCTTCAGTAGGTCTTATCTAGGAGTACCATCAGGTTGCGGAGAGAGAGAAAAACAGCTAGTTTAAAGCAAATTAGCTACTAGATGGTGGCATCTACATAACCTCGGGAATTCCACTATGAGGTGCACAAGGATCTAAATCTGTAAACAGCACTAGTAAAGACTGCTAATGAGGACAATCTGTAGCAATCTTGTGTACCTTCCAACATTGCTGTTCAGTTCATGCAAGAAAATTACCCAGCTGTAACAAGCTTATTAGAGTAAATCAGCACCTGGAGAGGGCATCTGCTTTCTACAGTGCCATATATCTGAGGAAGGGAGGAGTCCAACACTGAAGCCAAGTAGTACATGATGATGACCTCTCTGTTAAGATTGACATTGCAGAAATCATAACAAACCTCTATGTGCAAGTCAAGCCTTGGGATAAAGCAAAGTTTGTAGCATATGGTAAGAATAGCTTGCTTTCTAGTCACTCTTAGAATCTGGGAAGTTGTTATCTGTGTGGAATACATGAAATTATTCTGTATCTCCTCAGTATCTCAACAAGTATAGCAACATAATTCAAGAAGCTGGCAAAACAATGCCTGTTGAATTTTTGGGTGGGGGAAAATAAAGCAGCTTTCATTTTAACAGTTAGCAAATATTAGCATTGTTTGTATTCTGCTCTGCGGAAACCTGAATTATTCAAAACAAATGCAAAGCTTGCAATATAATCTTGCCAAGCCAGAATTGTTTTGAATGCAACAAAATCCCACAAAAAATTAACATGGAACCCTCATGCCCGATACATATACTGCTGTATATATGTGGGCTGGATTTTTATTTGGTTTCCTAACCTGTGTATATGTGCAGTGATACAATGCACAGTTGTAGAATGTAGTAATCTACGTGTAGTTTCCATATCAATTCAGCCTTGTAAAAAAATTTCTCCACAGGCTACAAAAACAATCCGTTTTCCCTCATAACAGATTTCTGTTACAGGCTTTTACTTGCCTGTAACAAAGCCCTGCCTCTTTGAAGTGCATCTGGTTTTTTTGGTAGAGCTTTCGATAGATGTTGGAGGTGAATGAGAGTGGTTTAAAGGTGGTTCTTGTATTGTTTATGTGTCACACAACTGTTTTTTGTTTGGATAACAGACTGGTGAACTGGATTTGTTTTCCCACTCCTGCACATGAAGCCAGCTGGGTGACCTTGGGCTAGTCACAGCTCTCTGCCCCCCTACCTCACAGGGTGTCTATTGTAGGGAGGGGAAGGGAAGGTGATTGTAAGCCCGTTTGATTCTTCCTTAAGTGGTAAAGAAAGTCGGCATATAAAACCACCTCTTCACTGTGTCTGCAGTGGTCTGCAATAGAGAAGATGCAAGCCAGTGTAGTATATTTGAATACATTGTTATTGAATTGTGGGGCACTTCTGGGCATCAGACTGCTAATTTCTCCCTTACTCGTTTTGTTTTTAAAGAATTTATAGTCACAGTATAGTTATCTGCCAGACACTGTCTACTCGTGCCCCTCCCCATCTTGATGCATTTTATTACAAGGTGGTAGTGGTTTTGCTAGGAATTATCCTACTCTATCTGATACTTGGTGCATAGAAATGGTAGTTAAAATTATGCCCATTAGCTGCCAATCAAATGTTACTAACTTAATACCGTAGCTTTAGGCTAATGGGTTTTTTTTCTTCTCTGAGCTTAAAAGGTTGTTCTACCATGAAGATTTTAAATCTTCAAAGCTATTCCAAGGCTTTTTTTTTTTTCATAGTCCATGTGCAGATACCTTTTATTGAGATACTTTATTTTCCTTTAGTGGATATGTTCAATAATTAAGCTTTTGCCAATAGGTAAGATTAAAGCATAAGTTACAGTTTCAGCACACTTTATATCCTGCAAATGTTACCCTATTTGAATCTGTGAAATAATATAAATGTGTAGGATTATGGTGGCAGCCAGCTGTTGACATAATAGCGGTGGTGCTGTGGGCATTCCACAGGGGAAAAAACAACAACATGTGCCCTCTGCAAGGTGCAGACTACATAGCTAGTATGCCAAAGTCTACAACAACCCTGGCAATGCCTGCCAATCAGGCAGTGGGACATGATGATATTTCTCTGACTGGCACACACAGGCACAGCCAACCTCTACCTGCCAATGTGAAAAAGAAAAAAAGCTCAAACCCAAAGCCCCCACACCCAAGACTAGCAGCCTAACCAAATGCCAAGAAGGCAGATGCTAAGGAGGCATGCCTTCAGGCATTAGAAGAAGAAGAGTTGGTTTTTATATGCTGACCTTCTCTGCCACTTAAGGAAGAATCAAACCAGTTTACAATCACCTTCCCTTCCCTTCCCCACAACAAACACCCTGTGAGGTAGGTGGGGTTGAGAGAGCTCTAAAAGAGAGCTGTGACTAGCCCAAGGTCACCCAGCTGGCTTCATGTGTAGGAGTGAGGAATCAAACCTGGTTCTCCAGATCAGAGTCCACTGCTCCAAACTACTGCTCTTAACCACTACACCACGCTGGCTCTCTGATGCCACCATCAGCTACATGGCCAGGAAGAGATCCTTGCACAGACAGACATGGCTCAGTGGAAAGGGTGCTGTAGGGAGTGATCATGAAGGGGTATTGAACAGCAGTAGGCTTTGCAAAGCCTTTGTCCATCATCTTCCAGACCTCTTGGAGGATGGGAGATATGCCACAAGACTGGAGGAGGGCAAACGTTATCGCAATTTTCTCTCACCTTTTTCAGTTTCAGGTGGTTAGTGGCACAGTAGCAGTTAAGAGAGAGTAAGGGGAACAATTTGCCCCCTTACTACTCAGACTACACCGACAGGCTAAGCAGTCTAATAGGTGAATGATAGTACACCTATGGGACATCTACCATCTTCAGCTTTAATATTAAAAAGAACAGTATCGTTTTTGGAATAGGGTTGTTCTGTGTTGTACCACTCCTTCTTGTCTAACTGTGCAGACAGTGTGGGTTTGCAGCTTTATAGTGTTGCCAATGCCATTGTTAAGTTCTTATATCCCTTTAGGAGAAAAATGATTTAGAGCCTTGCTGACCTGGGTTCTGTCTCACTTGCCCCTCCTGCTTAAAATATTTACTGAATAATATTCTCATGCATTTAACTTATCGTGACTTTTTTTTTATACGAGCAAGTTGAAACACTTCTGTGGTTTTAAATAACTACTAGATGAAAATTACTGAGGCTTCTGCCTTCTCTTCTTTTAATCAAATATCTTATTTCAAGGTAATTCTATTTAAATAATCCCACATTACCAAAGTTATATGCACAGGCAGTAAAACAGTGTTTGCTGGTGTGGATGGTATTCCTTCCTGCCTGCTCCCTCAATTATAAAGCTTATCTCCTGTTGCAAATTGTTTGAGAAATTAGGTGTTTCACTCCCCCATTGTCAACAATTGGGGATGCCACAGAGAAGATAAGTTCATTTTCACAGTGAAAATCTTAATGCTTCCCAACCTAAATCTATGTACACAGTATAGTATTCATCTGTGACCAAATGCTCTCACAGTGACAGAGCCATCTAGAGGTAGAATAATTTTTAACTGAATTTCTTCATTTCACTTTGTATGCAACAGATATGTTGTATAAGCACTTATTTTCCATAAAATACATATGGTGTTTTTAAAGAAATTCTTCAATGGATTGAAATCCATTGAAGAATTTCTTTAAAAACACCATATTCCAAAGAGCCGCAGAAAATGCACACAGGGAGCTTGCACAGGGGCTCACGCTAGTCAAGTGGAATTTAAGTTCTGAATAGCCAACTCCTACACCATATCACAAATAGCTTTGGAAGTTTCCATCAATTTCAAAAACAGTTGGCCATGTACCATTGCCCTGACATGGATGGCCCAGGCTAGCTCAGCCTTGTCAGAGCTTGGAAGCTAAGCAGGGTCAGCACTGGTTAGCACTTGGATGGGAGACCACCAGGGAAGTCCAGGGTCACTATTCAGAGGCAGGCAACAGTAAAACACCCCTGAACGTCTCTTGCCCTGAAAACCACCACCACTATGTGCCATGGGGTAGCAGTGGTTCCTCTGCTGTGGATTTCAGTTCCAGAGAACTGCAGAAAGCTCACGTGGGGGATTGCGCTAGCCAAATGGAATTTACATTAATAATAGCTGAGTCCATCATGCAACTCATCACAAATAGCTTTTGAAGTTTCCAAAGCAGGTGGACTTGTACTATTAGTAGTAGTGGTGCCTGTTTGACAGGGAGATTCTAAATTCTCTTGAGCTCAAAGAGCAACCTTGGTTCTTGAGGCCCTTGTACCAGTGCTGACATAGTTTGGCATCTGTCTATATATGCTTAAATGAACTGTTTGCTAGTATAGTGTGAACAAAATTGGACAAACCAGAGAAACCTTTTCCTCATAAGTGTGTGTTAAGTGCTGTCAAGTCGCTTCTAACTTATGATGACCCTATGAATTAATGACCTCCAAAATGTCCCATCTTTAACAAGCCTTGCTCAGGTCTTGCAAACAGAGGGCTGTGGCTTCCTTGATTGAGTCATTCCATCTCATGTTGGGTCTTCCTCTTTTCCTGCCACCTTCAACTTTTCATAGCGTTATTGTCTTTTCCAGTGACTCTTGTCTTCTTATGATGTGATCAAAATACAAATGCCTTAATTTAGTCATTTTAGCTTCTAGGGAGAGTTCAGGTTTGATTTGATCTAGAACCCACTACTTTGTCTTTTTGGCGGTCCATTGTATCCGTAAAACTCTCTTCCAACACCACATTTCAACTGAATCAACTTTCTTCCTGTCAACTTCCTTCATTGTCTAACTTTCACACCCATACACAGGAGGAAAAAATTATATTGGCAGCATTACCATGTGAAATTACTATCTACAGGAAGAAAACTTGGATTCTTAGTGCATTGCCTAAAATTAATCTTCATCTTTGCTAATAGAAGGGCTAACGTGTTCTTTCTTGATGGCAGAGGACGTGCTAATGGATTGACTGATAAGTGGTTTCTTCCACTGAATTTGGAGGCAAGGCTAATTTACAACTTCCTGCTTCACGCTTAGTACATTTTGTGCCTCAGTTAGTATAGCAGGGTTTAGTAAGGGTGAGGCAGTTGGTAGTGGGCCTGGGAAGGGGGAGTAGAGGGAGAGTTGAAGACTGTCCTGGAGGCAGGGGAAAGGGTCCTGATCAATTTGGAGATGAAGGGTGAGACAGGTCCTATAATCTCAGCTCCTCCTTTTTTTATAAATGTTTTTATTATTTTTCTATACTGATTAGACAAAGTATTCAACAATCAATATCAGTAAACATCAGAGTATAAATTCTAATTAATAATTGTTGAAAATACATACATATGTAAATAAAAAATAAAATATAAAGACTTCCCCTACACCTTCCTCAATCTTATCATTTATTAATAATCTCCTTTGTTTAAGATTCTAATCCTAATATTGTTTATAATGTTTGCTATTTCTTTTACTTATATTAAAATAAAGAAAAAGAAAAGAAAAAGAAAAAAGAAAGAAGAGATATGAAAAGCATTATTTTTATAATATAAAATGAATTAGATAATAAGTATCATTTTTACTTCCTTTAAAAATAAATATTCTAATTCCTCCATTTCTCCCACATATCTAATAAGTATCAGTTATGTTAATGCCATTAATTATTCTATTTTTATCAAAGCCAAGCCATTTGATCAGTCCTTTTTGATTAAATCCCAAGAAAAACTAAACCCTTTGACCCAGTCTCTTTATCTTAAATTTCCAGCTTCTTACTCTTTTTCTCAGTAACTTTAAACGTCGAAGGGCATCCATGGAAGTTGTTAGTGCAATTCCCTCTGTGAAAATTGATGGGAGATAGTGAATCTGCAACATGTTTTCCTCCATCCCTGTAAGAAGAAAAATCCCGGTATTTCCAGCTTTTTGCCCTTTTAAATTCTCCCAGTTGACTTTAAAAAGTTCATCAGGTAAATCACACAGCCAAAATTCAAAGTCTCTTACATTCATACCCATGGTTGTCAATTGGGTTGGTTCAATTTCTTCTTGCAGATGTATATCCTTTGGTAGTCCTTCACAACTCTCCATCTCCTTTGCAAAGTTTAATTCTTCTTTTAATGGTTTATTGTTTAGGGTGCTTCCTTCTCTCATCTCAGATCTCATTGTGATAATTCGGTCTTTTATATCCTTGAGATCTCCCAAGATTACATCCAATTGCCGAATAGCCAGTTCGTAGGTGTTGTTTGTCAGAGAGACTAGTTGATCCATAAATTTAGTCTCACTTTCCATGGTTGCTACTTCTGGTAGTTTGTTGAAGTTTAAATTGTAAAATCCAGACAGGTATACTTTGTACGTTGTAAAATGGTATTACGGGGGGCAGGATAAAAGGTCGCACATCTGCTGTTCCTTCCTTTTGCCTAGGAACTTGGGAAGTATTTGCCAGTTACACAATGGTGCCACACATCCGGTCTCAAATCCCATAGTATTCTCGCATTGGCAGACGATTGCTGATACTTCCAGGTAAGACGTGGCATAGGAATTTGTTTACTCAAAAAAGCCTCCTCCCGGAAGTGGAGGGGAATCTGCTCGTCCCTCCCCTTTACACTTCTGGATTTCTGATTGGTGGCTATAACGTCATTCAAAAAGTCCCGATTGTTATGTCTATCCACCGATCAATTTGATTAAGATCCTGCCGGCTTATCCAATGTTTTTAAATGTCAAAGAGTCATCCAAACCTCAGATGGGGAGATACGGATTCTACAGATATTTTTTTCCACTCCTTCGGAACTTCCAATTCCAGGTAAAACAAAAGAGTTATTAATATTGTCGAAGGCTTTCACGGTCAGAGTTCATTGGTTCTTGTAGGTTATCCAGGCTGTGTAACCGTGGTCTTGGAATTTTCTTTCCTGACGTTTCGCCAGCAACTGTGGCAGGCATCTTCAGAGGAGTAACACTGAAGGACAGTGTCTCTCAGTGTCAAGTGTGTAGGAAGAGTAATATATAGTAGTCAGAAAGGGGTTGGGTTTGAGCTGAGTAATTGTCCTGCAAAAAGTAATGTGCTAATCATTGTCCTGTAAGTATCAAGACAATGTGCTAATGAGGATAATGTGCTAACAAGAAAAGAGTTATTGTTACTTACTCAGATTTTAGAAGAGTAGGTATTTTTGCTTGTGTATCGCTGCTTAGATGGTAATAGGTAGGGGAGAGCTGAGTCTAAATCCAAAGAGACGTTCACGGTAATGGTTTCCCCTCAAGCCAGATGGGACCTCATCCAGGATTCCAAGTGTCACCCAATGGCTCTCTTGGCAAAACTAGGGGTCACACCGCACTTCGTGGGCAGCAGGAGAGATCCTGTTTCCCAATCCACTATTTAGGATTGGGTAGGGGTGCAAGATTACACCCCAGATTCGAGACTAATCTTGGTTCTCTTGGGAGCCCCCAAGAGACGTGGTGCTCAGCTCAACGTCCATAGCAGAAGTCCTAATCTCAGCTCCTCCTTGACCTTCAATGAAATAACTGATAATCTGCAAGTCAGATCGTTGAGCCTCACTGATTCTCACCTTTGAGAAGAGGGTCTAAGAGTTATTCACGGGATTTTCTTGTGAAATATCTGTGTGACTACTTCAAAATGATAGAGGATTTTTTCCTATTAATGCCCAACGTAGGGTAGCATATCTTTTCCAAATGGACCATATTCCAAAGCTACAGCCAAGTTGATTCACAACAAAGATTTCAGGCTCTCTCAGTATTAATTGCCACTTCTACCACTTGCATATGCATACACGACTTGTGTTCCAATATACTTTTTTTCATTCAAGGTGGTGTTCCTCATAGTGATGACTTTTGCTCAGAGGATTTCTGAATTGGGGGCACTCTGCTTATTCTACCAGGATAAGGTGGTCATCAGAACCTAACTTTATTCTTCATTGTTCTCTGCAGCTGCCGTCCTTCTGTCCCAAGCCACAAAATGCATGGGAGAAAAACTGGCAAGCCCTGCATGTTCCCAGGGTCCTTAGAATATTCATCTGAAGGAAAACTCATTATTTGTCAAATTCCACCCATCTTTCCAAAGAAGGAGTATCTAAAGCCATGTTTTTTTAATTTGTAGTTTTTTATTTTTATTTTAACTCGTACATACAAACAAACAAATACAATACAATTCGTAACTGTTCAGCATCACACATTATGATAAAGTGGATCAAGAGGTAATGACTTTAAGAATAGTAGGATAAACCTTTACCCATTGGAACGTATTGAGTAGTTAAAACAGGTATTTAAAATCGGGAAAAGCCAACATATCAAATTTTTCTAGGATTGGAAACCATGTTTCTAAGAAAAGTGACTCGTGGTTGGGGTTTTCCATTTGCTGTACTTTTTCTGATTTTTTTCCATAATCAGGAAGTCTTTAATACGATTCAGCCACATAGAAACTGTGGGAGGATTTTTGTTTCTCCATTGTGAGGCTATTATTATTATTGCTATAGAAATAAGAATTTGTATGAGCTGGATTCTAATCTTGGGAATTTTGGGATCATATCCTAGATTTAGTAATATGAGTTCTGGTTGTTTTGGTATGGAATAACCTGTGAGTAAAAGGATTTCTCTTAGAATATCATCCCAAAAAGAATTAATGTGTTTGCATGACCACCAACAATGTAGGTAGGTACCCAGACTACCACAATTTTTCCAGCACTTTGGAGAGAAGGAGTTATGAATATGGTTTAATTTCACAGGAGTTAGATACCACCTTGTCAACAGTTTCACCATTTGCATCTTGACAGAAACTATTATTGATGTATAGCTGTATGATTTCCAAGTTTGTGACCAATGTTTGTCTAAAATTATTTTTCCACAATCTTTGTTCCACTTAGTTAAGTAGGTAATAACTCCTTTTTCTAAAGTTTTCCCCAGTAAAATATGATAAAGTTTTGAGATTAGGCCTTTTTGTCTATTGGTGTGTAATTTAACCAGAGTTTCAAAATCAGTTAGGATTTTTTTAAAAGCTTGTAAAAATTGTTTATTATTACATAAATGTTTTAATTGGAAATACTGAAACCAGGGTAACTTAGAGCTAGTACCAGCTTCAATCCTAAATTTATCTAAAAGATGTCCTGCTTTGATGATGTCTTCAAAAGTAATTTTCCCATTTGTCCTCCACCAAGTAAAGTCATTAGTGCTAAAAGCTGTCTTAAACCATTTTTGTCCTGTAAAGGGGGATATTCTAGATGGATAGGGCACTAAGGTTTGTCAATATTTGTCCCAGATCTTTATACTGAAATTAAGAAAGGAATTCTGAGTTGTTCTATTTGGTCTATCAGTGGGATTATTCCAGAGGAATTCAAATGTTGAGATTTGTGTTCCGCCAGAGAATTCCAAGTCTAACCAGTCCAGGGCAGGCTTATCTTTCATTAGTACTATTATATTTTTGAGGTGAATAGCCTCATGGTAGAGGCGGATATCCGGGACATCTAGGCCTCCTTTCGCGGGTGGAGACCGAAGTGTATTTAGTGAGATTCTTGGTTTGTGATTATTCCAAATGAACCTTTGGATCTTGTTTGGCCAATACTTCCAACAGGAGTAAGAAAACATTGATGGGAGAGATCTAAATAAGAATATAAAGTGGGGAAGAATTACACTTTTAATAAGGTTAATTCTTTCAAATAGGGAAAGTTGTATTCTTTGCCATTCCAAGTATAACTGGTTGAGTTTCTGATTTATTTTAGTTATATTGGTTTTTTCTAGATCAGCAATATTGACAGGGATTGACAAACCTAGGTGGTTCCAAGTTGTAGACACTCACTTGTAGTCAAAATTCTCTTTGATTGTTGAGAAGGATTTAGGTGATAAATGTATAGGGTAAAGTTCACTTTTATTTTTGTTAATTTTTAAACCTGAAATACTGGCAAAATGCCCAATAGTTTCATCCACGAAGAGGAGTGATGAGCAGGGTTCTGTGATATAAAGAACCATATCGTCTGCGAACAGTGACAATTTGTATGTCTTGTTTCCTACGCTAATACCTTCAATTTTTGAATTAGTTCTAATGTGATGGGTGAGGGGCTCAATCGCTAATGCAAACAATAATGGAGACAAGGGGCACCCTTGTCTGGTTCCTTTGTGTAGTCTTATTGATTCTGAAGTCAAGCCATTAACTTTTATTTTAGTAGTGGGGTGAGTGTAACTTGCTTTGATTGCTTGCATAAATTTTGGCCCAAATTGCATTTTCTCTAATAAAAGAATTAGGTAATTAGTTTCTACCCAGTCAAACGCTTTTTCAATATCTAAAGGAATAATGACCAAATCAGTTTTCAAGCTTTTGCAATATTTAATGATGTTCAAGGTTTTCCTGATATTGTTTGTTAGCTGCCTCTGGGGAATGATGCCTGATTGGTCTGTATTGATATAGTTGCCTATAAACCTGTTCAGTCTGGCCGTTAAAATTGATGCAAAATTTTTTGAATCTTGGTTTAAAAGAGAAATGGGCCTGTATGAGGATGGATTTGAAAGGTCTTTTCCTGGCTTTGGTATTAAAATTGTGGCAGATTCCGACCAGGAGGGGGGAGTTATTGCCCTTTCCATTACAATATTGCAAATTTCTGTAAAAGGAGAAGTGAGTAAATGATAATATTTTTTGTAAAATTCTGATGGAAAGCTGTCAATTCCAGGCGCCTTGTTAATTTTTATTTTTTTAATAGTATCTAAAACTTTTTGGGGGGTTATGGGTTGATCTAAGAGTTTTTTGTGGTAAGCTGATAAGCGATTGGTATAATCTATTGTATTTAGATAGTTCTCAATTTGTTGAGTGTTTGGTCTATGGGAAGAGTATAATTTTGAATAGAATGTGTGTAATAATTTTATAATAGAGTTAGAATCCATATGGGTATGGCCCTTTTCATCCTTGATGAAACTCACCAATCTTTTGTTTAATTTCTGTCGAGTTCTCCAGGCCATTTTTTTTTAATGATTTAGGACCAGAGTGCCAATAGCACTGCTTCATAAATAATGTTTTTTTTTTAATTTGGGAGGATTCCAAGAGTTCGAGTTTTTTCCTTTCTGTTAATAATTTTTTATAAATAGATTTACTTCCCGTTTGCTTATGAAGATGTTCTAGATTAGTAATAGTAGTTTTGATGTTTTGTCTAATCTGATTTTTTTTTTAACTGCTGAGGCCATGGCAATGAATTTTCCCCTCAATACAGCTTTAAGGGCGTCCCAAGTTATTGGCAGAGCTACTCTACAATTCCAATTGACATCTAGATAATTTTTTATTTCAAGTTCGATTTCTTTTGCAATAGAGCCGTCTGTCAGCAAGTTTCTGTTGAGAGACCAATTGTAATTTTTTATATTGGTTTTGGGATTTTTTATTGTGGTCTCAACCCAGTGGTGATCAGTCCATAACTGTAGTCCTATCTTTGTTGAGTTGAATAGAGGTAATATTTTTTTTAAATCAAGATATAATCTATTCTAGTGTATGTCTCAAATTGTGAGGAATAATAAATGTAATCTCTGCAATTGGGATTGTGGACTCTCCACAAATCAATCATATTAAATTTTTGAAGTGTTATGGCTAATTTTGATGTATTGTTTCCCAGCTCGGATGGGGAACTACGTTTTTTGTTTGTGATTTTAGACCTATGTAAATGAGGGTTGTTAATAATATTGAGATCTGCTCCTATAATAACTTCTTCCTCTTTGAAGTTTTCTAATTTCATAAGAACATTCTCAATGAATTGAGTTTGATTGGTGTTTGGGACATATACTGATGCCAAAGTAATTTTGACACCATTTAATAAGCCTGAAACAAAGATATACCTACCATTATAGTCTTTACTAGTTTTTTGTAGGGTAAAATTAACATTACTGGAAATTAAGATGGCAACTCCTCTTGATTTGGATATGTCATAAGCATATAATGTCTCAGCCCATCTCTTTTATTGGAATGGTTGTTTTAGAATTTTTTAGGTGAGTTCCCTGGAGGAAAACTATATCCGGGTGTTCTTTTAGAATCACAGACTGGATACTCTTGGCCTTGATCCGATTATTTAAACCTCTACAGTTGAGGGAGATTATTTTGTGCAACATCAATAACAACTTACAAAATTATAACTCTATAACGTTAAAGACTTATCTAAATTTCAATTTACTTATTAAACTAAACTAAGCCCCTCCGGAAAAGGCTATACCCAAACATTCACACACACGAATTAAATAGGTGTATTAAACTCACCCTTGTTATTTAACAGTAGAAAGCACTTAATTCTATATCTAGCCTATTAAAATACAGGGTCAATAATGACACCTGTAGCCAGGGGGGTTATAATAAGGAGGGAGAAGATCAAACTACCCTGAATTGCACCACATAAGCTTGTTAATATATGCAAAAGCCGCAAATTAAGTTTTAAAGTGTGCTCAACAGTCTGGGGTTTTGTTATCATTTTTTGGTGTGAAATGCTTTTTCAGTTCTGTGGAGACTTTAGTTGATTGAGTTTTCGCCAGATCTTCATTCAAGGTTTCCTTTATGTCTATCTGTAAGTCTTGAAGGAGTAAGTCTTGTAACCTGAGTCAAGGTCTTCAGCTGTGAAGGTATGGCCGTTTTTTTCGTACCAAAATATTTGAATTAGGCAGCCATTTGTATCTTGTAGATGCTGCTGAAAGAGAGGATGTGATGGGTTTCAGGATTCTTCTTTTAGCAAGGGATTCTGGTGCAAGGTCTGGGAAAACTTTGATTTTCAACTGTTTAAAAAGAAGAAAACCTTTAGCTCTGGCCTCGTTGTAAATCTTGTTTTTCGTTCTGTTGTCTGATATTTTCACTATAATGTCTCTCCTTAATGATGAGTCTGGTTTAGGAATGGGGCCTGATCTATATGCTTGAGCAATATAGGGAGCTACCCCATCCTCCAAGTTAAATATATTAGCTAACCAATTAGCTATGAATATTTCTAAAGGTTTGGATTGTTCCACCTTCTCAGGGAAGCCTCTAAGTTTCAAATTACCTTGACGCAGTTTATTCTCCATAATGATTATTTTTTCTTTCAAGATGACCTCATTTGACTGCAAAGCTCTGATCTCTTCTTGAGCAGTTATCCCCAGCTCTAATGCTGTTTCTGCAGTTTTATCTGTTTGCTTTAAGTTATTTTGGAGCTCTAGAAGAGAAGAAGAAATAGGTTGCAGTAATTCTTCCATCCCACTTACGATTTTGTGCTCGAGTTGGCGAAGGGCAGTCATTATTTGATTTTCCAAGGCTTCTGGAGCTTGTTCTTCACACTTTTCTTCCAGCTTAACTTGTTCGGCGGCCATTTTGCATGCCTGGCTGCCTAGGAACTCTGGAGGCTCTGAAGGTCCTCTACGCAGAAAAGGCTTCAAATCCGGCAATTTCAGGTTGCTTTTCCTGTTTCTGCCTTCCCCTGATTTTCCCATAGCTTTTTGGATATTTTTGGCTTAGCTAGGATTTAACTGCGGCGATTTTTAAGAAGATTGGTGCAGAGAGTAGTGATCGGACGTCTTCTACATAGCTTGACGCCCCTCCCCTCCCATCTAAAGCCATGTTAAGCAGCTGCGGAGCTTAAAGAAAACCAATTCCAGTAGGAATAACTGCACATTTTATCTGTGGTGCAGCAACTTCAACACCATTCAATTCAATTCCTTGTCTGGAGGACTTGTATGTTAAGTAGCTGTGTGGGCTTCATGTTTGTTTCTGCTACAAATCAATGACATTGCTTCATCCGATGCAGTCTTTGGCCATTGAATATTGCAACAAGTTCTGTAATTCCACTGCTATTAATCAGTCCCACCCTGGATGGGAAACTGCTTTTTAAAGAGCCCATCAATCAGGATGTCATCTGCCTCTGGGAGAGAATAAAACATTGAATTTATTTTAAGTGTTCCTTCTTCCTAGTCTTCCCCCTTCCCGTATTATTATGGTAGGTGTAAATTATCTGGTGCAATCAGAATTTGTTGGACTAATATTTGATTGGAAACAAAATTCTTCTCTCTAATTCTTTGTGTACTGCCCTTGGCAACTGTAATGTATCTGTTTTCTCATCCTCTATTTCAGGTTTATTTTGATAACAGTGTTTTATTTCATAGTTGGAATGTTTGTCTTTTACCTGGAATCTAGCTTGAGAAGTCTTGAACTAAATGAAATGGGAGTCCACCCCTTCACTGGAGAAAGGAAGCTTGCCTGGCTTCCAAATCAATTGGAAAGAAATGGCCATCAGTCAAACAGGGCATCCCACTAACTCCCAAGAACAAGTAACGCTCACAATAAGTCCATTGCTCCATTTTTCTTTTGATGTCTGGCTTCCTGTCAATGCTAGAGTCAGATCTGAATCTAACTGCTGGATTCTGTGTTGGGTATGACCTCTGTAAACCTGATCTGGCTCTAATGGGGTTGTGCCAATCTTGTATCCCTGGGCATAAATCTTGGGGTTTTAGTTCAATACTGTTGTTCTTGGTTACCTGAAAGAGGAAAATGAGGGATGTGCTAGAAAATCAAGGTCTCGCTCAATGTCCAGATGAGCAGTAGATTAATGAATAAACTGTTGAATCTGTTGATAAGGGCTTGAAGAAGAAGAGTTGGTTTTTATATGCCAACTTTCTCTACCACAAAAGGAAGAATCAAAGCAGCTTACAATCACCTTCCCTTCCCCACAACAGACACCTTGTGATGTAGATGAGGCTAAGAGAGCTGTGACTAGCCCAAGGTCACCCTGCTGGCTTCATGTGTAGGAGTGGGGAAACCACCCGGTTCACCAAATTAGAGTCCACTGCTCATGTGGAGGAGTGGGGAATCAAACCCGGTTCTCCAGATCAGAGTCCACCGCTTCTAACCATCACTCTTAACCACTACACCAAGCTGGCTCTGGCTAGTACTGCCCTTACTATTTAAGGATTTGTCTACAGCTACAGGAGCAACGCTCCTTTTTTTATTTTTTTCACAGTATGGCAGCAGCTGCTAAAGCCTAAGGTGTTGGAAATAACTACTTGAATTTAGATCCAAATCATGACTATTATTTTGGCAAAGGAATATTGTTGCCATATTGCCCAGATTGAAAGCAAGAGGGCAAGTTTTAAAGGACTGATTTTTTTAAAATCGATGTTATCAGTGGTTAGCTTTTCTACATGAAATAGCCACTGCAGTTTAACCATCATGATTATAGAAGCATTCTTATCTCATGAATGCAGTAGTTGTCATAGAAAGGAGTGCTAGAGTAGGATAAGCTTAATACTTGATAGCAACATTTTTAGCCTTGTTGTAAGATTCAGCCCCAAGGATGACTCATGATAACAAAAAATATGACAGAATTGTGTTTCAGTGTACTTTCTACAGTAAGGTAATTGGCTGATACAATGAATGATCTGTGATAGATCTGTCTATCTATCTATCTATCTATCTATCTATCTATCTATCTATCTATCTATCTATCTATCATATATACTCGGGTATAAGCCGACCCGAGTATAAGCCGACCCCCCAAATTTGAGGCCAGAAAAGGGAATTTCTTATTGACCCGTGTATAAGCCGAGGGTCAATAAGAAATTCCCTTTACTGGTAATGCTGCACTCTAAAATGGCAGCCGCCATTTTAGAGCGCAGGGATGGTCTCGCCCCTGCCCCAGGTCGCCCTCCCGCCAGCCTCCTGGGCCCTCCCGACCCACCCCAACCCACCCCGACCCCAGTGCCATCCAAGGGGGGAGGGGGAAGAGCCCCTGAACCCCCTACTCACTGGGAGAGGCGGCAAATCGGCCGGAGGAAGGCGCGTGGGCGCGTGGGCGGCAGCGGCGCGGCCTGCAGGGGCCTCCAGCCGGCCCAGGAAGGCTGCAGCCAGCCGGAGAAAGGCGCCTGGGCGCGTGGGCGGCGGCGGCGCGGCCTGCAGGGACCTCCAGCCGGCCCAGGAAGGCCGCTGCCGGCCGGGGAAAGGTGCGCGGGCCCAGCGGCGATGGCGGCGGTAGTTTTTTTGGGCTGAAAAACCCGGCTTATACGCGAGTATATACGGTATCTATCTATCTATCTATCTATCTATCTATCTATCTATCTATCTATCTATCTATCTATCTATCTATCGATAATCATGCGAATATTTTTCTATATGATGATAGCTGTTCCAATGTGTATTTCAGATGGGGTGGTCTTTATCACAGATCTGTGTATTATCATTCCCCAAGATTGTCTCTGTAGTTCTTTCTAGCATTTGCAATTACTGTTAGGTATAAAAGCTAAAAGCTAAATTCAATCTGTAAATTTAGGATGTAATCCAGCAAAACCTCTGACATGGCGTGCACACCCTCCACATGCATGTGTAAAACCTTAACAGCTTTCTTACTCAGAGCCACCCCCACCTTTTCCACAAGCAAAACAACAAGCATTTGAGTCACCACAGAATCCCACGCATTTCTGTAGATAGCTTTGATTTTGGTTCAGTTAGACCAGTGGTTCCCAAACGTTTTGGGCCTCTTGGTTCCACAAACTCAACCCCAGCACCCCCTACCCTATCTTATAAGCATTATTCAAAATAGGGGTTTGCATGATCAAAAGCATTATTCAAAATAAGGGTTTGCATGATTCACTAAAGAAGATAATAATAAAATTTCAAAACAGTAACGATTAATTGCACATGTATTCAAAATCAAATTAAAACTTTTTAGTTGAAATGTATTCAATAAAACTGATGAACTTGATCCAGTGGTACCAGCTCTGGAAAAGTCTGGAAAAAAATTCTAATAGTTTCCACCAAATTTGTCAGCATGGTGCCATAGATTGATCTATTGTAAATTAGTGAACAACACAATTGAAAGGGCCCACCTCTAGCACCCCCCTGCTGCCCTCTTGCCTCTTAGTGTCCCCCTAGGTAGTCCCCCACCCAGGGTGTGGTACTGTCCACTTTGGGAACCACTGAGTTAGACTAAAGGTTGTATCCTGCAACTCCATTTGGCCTAAGTGCAGAGCTTTCCTCTGGTATCAAATGGTGTTTATTCATGTTACCATTAATAGCCCAGACTATCCCAATCTCATCAGAGCTTGGAAGCTAAGCAGGATTGGCCAGAGTTAGTACTTGACTGGGAGACCACCAAGGAAGACTGAGTTGCTATGCAGAGGAAGGCATTGGGAAAAACCACCTCTGCTCATCTCTTGCCTTGAAAACCCCATTGTCCTGGGGTCACCATGAATCTGTTGCATCTTGATGGCACACAAGTATTATCAATGTTACCACTGAATATGGGAGTACACAAATGTGTTCCTTCACAAGTGTACATCTAACCCACAAGCAGGATCTTCGTGTTTACATTAGAGGGTTGATTTAAGTTCTCTTGGCCTTGCTGAGATAGAATCTGGGTTATGGTTTTTCTGGAAACGGTATTTTGTGGTAACACCAATAATGATTTTTTAAAAAAAAAATGAGTGAAAATACTGATGTTACTGTCCTTGTAAAAACTAGTTTGGGTGGAAAAAGCAATTTAATGTAATAATATCCATTTAAATAAACACAGCAGTTGATGATATATTTAGATTGATATTAAATATTCAGATTGTGATTATTAAAGTCAACAGATTGATATTACTTTGCACTTATACAAATAAGGTAAAATAATGGGTAATATGGTGAATAGGAGATAGGTCTAAAAGCACTGGAAGCTAAGTACATCCAGCCTGCCTATGATTCATAAAAGCAGCACCCTGGATGACTTGTAGAGGAAATGTAGAGGATAGCTGAAATAGATATGCACATCTTAGTTTGGTAGGAAATTCATCTTGATTCAGGAAGGAATATATTTCCCCTCATTATGTCTTCACATGCTATTTTGTGTAGATTATATCTATGCCTGTATTCAGATCTACCTTCGAGTCTTCAGCTAAAAATGCTGCAAATATTATCTTCTTCCACCTAACCAATTAAAAGTGTTATGCAGTTAATGAATTTTTTAAAGTGTGTTTAATCAGCCAACGATGGATCAGATATTAAATTCTGAGAGAAGGTGAGGTCAGTTATATGAGAGGGGACATAATCTGCATGAGCTGCTAGATGAATAGATCAGCTAAAATGCTCAGAATGAAATCTTGGCTACTGTGGAGAGAAGCTATTTCTTGAAGCTGCAATCCTCATTAGCAGTATTTTGCATGTAGGAGAGCAGTGAACTTCTGCAGGTGCTTTAGGCTTGACAGGAATATATTTCAGTTTTCCCTCAAAGGTATGTGGCAGGGGACTTGTGTGTAAGTGTGTCAACCTCCAAATGAAGCCTGATAATATCCTGGAATTACAACTGATCTCCAGACTACAGAGATCAGTTCCCCTGGAGAAAATGGCTGCTTTGAAGGTTGGACTCTATGGCATTATACACAGATGAGCCGCACCTCCCCAAACTCCATGCTACCCAGGCTCCACTCCACCAATCTCCAGTAATTTGTTAACCTTACTTGTGTGTCAGTCTTTCCTGGATCAGCTGTGTCATTGGTTCAGAAGTGGATCAAGTTTGGCCAGTATGGCTTTTTACAATAGGCTAGGGCTATATATCTCAGCCTTGCCTGCTTCTATTACCAAACTTGGGCTGGAAGTAGGGTTGCCACCTCCAAGTTTGGAAATTACTGAAGATTTGGGGGTGCAACCTATGGAAGGCAGGGTTTAGGGAGGGGAGGGACCTCATATGGCTATAATGCCATAGAGTCCATCCTCCAAAGCTGCTATTTTTTCTGGGGGAGCTGATATCTGTAGTCTGAAGATCTTCTAATTCCAGGAAATCTCCAAGCCTTCACCTGGAGGTTGGCAACTAGCTGGAAGTAAGGTGAGTGGGGTGTCAGAACATGGGGACATGATGTAGGACAGGGTACAGCTCCCCTCTCCCAAATGCCTGCTTTGTAAAAATCAGAGTATCACCCCACACATGTGCCTGGCACAGGCTCGGAACATGGTTACACAAATGTGCCTGCCCTCACTGTCTCTAATTAAAAGAGCAGCTTTGCATACAATTCATAACAAAAAGAGCATTTCTTAAAGAGAATGCTTGTGGAAGAAAGTTGCAGCTAAGTTTTGTATGTGTGTGTGTGTGTAATGTATGCCCTGGCAGCTTGTTGATTGGTATAATAAATATTAACTCAGTTTCCTGAAAAGCCATTCAGTGTCAGATGTGATAATGCTGATACATCTCATTGCAAGATAAGGAAGGGACAGAGTGCTGCCAGTTGTCTGTGTACAAGCTATTGGACAGAAGATAAATATGCAAAACAGATACTAACTTTGTCTGTGTGGAGGGGGAATGCATAAAGAATATACAGACTGAGTTTGCCCTCTGCTGGTTTGCCAAGTTAAATCCTTCCATAATGACCAATTTCTAAAAAAATTGATATAGATACACTGTGCACAGAAGAATATAATGTGTGTAGATTGCTTTGCTTTGATTGCTTATTAAACGTGCAGTCTCATAGGTGAAAATACTTCAAGTTCCTTTAAGATGGCTGCTACTTTGACCAGTTGAAGTGATTATGGGGAGTAACAATTTGCCTGAATCATGCAAACATTTAGCAATGTAATATGCTGCTTTAGAGCACAACTTTTATAATATTTGCCCTGCAAACAGTATAGAAATGCCAGTTTTTATATAAATGTTGCACCCTACACAAGTTGTGTTCATATACAATATACTTCCCAATATTTGACAGTTGCCAAATATGTGAAAAATGGGCCTTTCGTTTTTTTAAAAATCTCGGTAACACTCAGTAATATATTGCACGGAAAGTGGAAACCATACAGTAAAATATATCTATACCATTTGGTCATTGGGTTTTGGATTAGAATAACTTGTCTGAGATGTGGGGACAAACACCTGTCTGGTACAAACATGAATTTATCTAATTAGGAGCCAGATTTCAGCCTTGTCTACGGACGGGTCTGCACCTTCCCATAGCAGTCAAAATGCAAATGTTTTCTTCAGAAAATCACATATATTGTGGGCACCATAGACATATGTTCTGTTGCTAATTTACTGAAGGGGAATTGAAGTACAAGCTGAGTTGTCAGTGCCTACAGGGCAGGCTGAGGATTTAATCCTTGTTATCTCAGTCTAGCATACTGTCCCCTGTACCACATAGAATCTTTTTTTAAAAAAAAATTCTGGTGGCAAGCACTGTGACTTAAATGAAATACCATCCCTCATTTATGGTAGTCCTGGAATGAGCATGGAGAGTGTCTCCCGTGCTGTTCAACATCTACATAAAACCACTGGGAGAGATCATAAGGGGATTTGGAGTAAGGTGCCACCAATGTGCGGATGACTCCCAGCTCTACTGACAGGATGGGAGGAGGCCAATAAACTGAAGATCAGTCCAGACAATACTGAAATGTGGTTGGTCAATAACCAGGATGCTTGGAGACTGTGGAGTCAACCTGTCCTGGAGGGGGTTGCACACCTCCTGAACCCCCTTATTTGCCTTTTTTGGCGGTTCACAGTATCACAGAAACTCTTCTCCAACACTGCATTTCAAATGAATCCATTTTATTCCTGTCAGCTTTTTTTTTCACTGTCCATTTTTCACATCCATACATAGTGATGGAGCATACCATAGTATGAATTATCTTGCTCTTGGTCTCCAGTGGAACATCCTTACGTTTAAGAATCTTTTCTAGTTCCTTCTAAGTCCCAATCATATGTTTTTCATGCCTGGTCAATATTCAGTGGGGGCTTAGGTTGCTTCCACACAGAACTTGTACTTGGTGTTCCCTACAAACTCCAGAAGTTTTTTCCTGGGCTTTCCCATGAAATCTTTGTTCAGTTGTCCAGCTTCCATGTTCTCCCTGTCTCTGCAGTCTTCCTACTTTGGTTTAGTAGTGTGTTCGGGAGGGAGTACGGGTGGGAAGGTGCAGATTTTTTCACCTCATATGAACATATGAAAGACCATGCTGGATCAGACCAAGGCCCATCAAAACCAGCAGTGGCCAACCAGGTGCCTCTAGGAAGCCCACAAACAAGACGACTGCAGCAGCATTGCCATGCCTGTGTTCCACAGCACCTAATATAAAAGGCATGTGTGACGGATACAGGGGTAAATGTAAGCACTGAGACTAAGGAGTTCTGTCAGCCAATGCCAACAGGCAGTGGGCAAAGTCTGGTGAGCTGACAGGAGTCTTCTTGGAGGGAGAAGTTCTTGATCTTTTAGCTCTGAGCTCCTGAACGGTGTGGTTGTGTGTCAAGACCCTTAGAACCTGTGTATTCACATATTACCTAGCTTGTATAAACCAAACCTGAGTGGTGGCAAAGGGAAGATTGTGGTAGAGAGAGAAAACCCATTCTTCAGTCACAAAGTGGGAGGTGGCTCCTAAAATAGGGAGACTCCTGATTCAGTGTTTTGGAGGGAAAACTTTGTTTTCCACAGGAGGTGGGCAAGTCTGAGGAGTGGGAAAGGTTGTGGATAAACCTCCACTCTCTGGTATTCGGTGTGCTAGGGTGAACTGAGTCCACACTGAGTATATAGAGTATGATGAATAAAGTCTGAATATTTATTGAATAACCTGAAGAGTCTGTACTGAGAACTAAGTACTGTGCCTGTAACCATTTAAGATTTGAACTGTTCCTAACCAACTAAGCTTTGTGCCTCTATTGAAGAAAAGCAATCAATCTATCTACCACTCTGTAAATAATAAACTTCAATATATATTCATAATTTTAAAATCAGCTACAGCCTCTAAGCCTCTCAGTTTCATCTGAGGGGAGGAAAGGGAAGCTTTCTCCTCACACAAACAAAGGTGACAAGGTGTGGGGTTTAAGAAATATTTAAACACCTCACAGTTATTGGTAACAGACGAAAAATTCATGAGGGTTCAAGGGAAGAAGGACCCTCACAGCATGCTCCTCTGATCCTGGAGAGAATAGGTCCTAGCATACTTCCGGCACTTCATTTGGTGCCCTTTCCACTCTGCATTTGCAGGCCTTTCGCTGCCTTTAAAGAAAATGTTGTCGTGTCCTAGCACTGTAACAATATACCTACTACCAGGTTTAAAACAGACTTGCAAAAAGTCTGCTGGAGGTGAGAGGAAGGGGAGAAATGGCAGGTATAATGGAAAGTACCAAGAACGTGGTTATGCAGAGGTTCCATTCTATCTACAAATGCCTTTGCACTTGCAGTAGCAATGAGAGCAAAATAGGGAATCTCCCATGTGTGGAGAAACCACCTCCTGCAAGAGGGATGAGGGTGGGGCTGAGAGAGGGATGGATCAGGACCTCTTTCAGTCATTTAATCTATCTGAAGCTACTCTGCACAAATCAGTCCTGCACGTGTATGTTATCTCGCGGGCCAGATAAGAGCTCTCAAGGGGTTGGATCCGGCCCACGGGCCTTATGTTTGATACCCCTGACCTAATTGTTCTGCTCCGTTTCCATTTACAATCATCTACTTGACCACTGGGCTTTTCCTGCATGTTGCAATAGTTTAATTTAAATAAAAAAGGAGCCTTACCGTGTTTGTGTGTACAGTTTCTTACATTAGCAACTCTACATACAAACAATGAGTTAAACAGGCAAAACAAAGGTGACCCATGCCAAGAAAAGTCCTTCCCGATCTCAGAATATAGGGACAGTGTTTTTTTTGTTGTTGATGTATTGAGGGCTTTTAAGGGGTTTTGAGTGGCAGGCATCTTTTAAGGTGGCGGGGAGGGGTGGGGGGAGAGATTTAGGATTTGTTACTTTATGGCAACCAAGATCAAGTTAATTCATGCTGTCATATTCCCTCTTACCATGTATGGGTGTAAAAGCTGGACAATGAAGAAAGCTGATAGGACGAAAGTAGTTTCCTTTGAAATGTGGTGTTGGAGGAGAGCGTTATGGATACCATTGACTGCCAAAAAACCAAATCAGTGGGTTATAGATCAAATCAAGCCTGAACTGACCCTAGAAGCTAGAATGAGTAAACTGAGGCTGTCGTACTTTGGTCACATTATGAGAAGACAAGAGTCGCTGGAAAAGACAATCATGCTAAGAAAAGTTGAAGGCAGCAGGAAAAGAGGAAGATCCAACAAGAGATGGATTGACTCTATAAAGGAAGCCATGGCCTTCAGTTTGCAAGATCTGAGCAAAGCTGTTAAAGATAGGATGCTTTGGAGGACATTGATTCATAGGGTCGCCATGAGTCAGAAGCGACTTGATGGCACTTAACACACACATTTTATTTTTGGTTTTAACAGAAAATGTTTTAACTATTATTATAAGCCATCTTGAACCATGAGAAAAAGCAGGATATAAATGTTTTAATAAACAAACCAAGCAAAAGGGGGAGTCTTTGGTCTCCATGCCCCAGATAAGCAAGTCTCCTTATGTTCACAAAAGACAGGCAGGAAACATTTTCAAGAACCAAGCCAGATAGAAATTGTTTTAGTTGTATAAGCATCTCATTTGGCTTTATTTTGGCAAGATGCTTGTCTGGAATGTAACATGATAGATATTTATATCTAGGTTGTGAAAATGTGACAAAGGGGAAAAAAGCCATTTTGAATGGAAACTAAACAGAAACCTTCCTCTTTAAAACCACAAAAAAAGGTTCCAAACATAATGCAGGTGCTACACCTTCTGGACCGCAGTCTGGCTGAGAACAAATAGGAATTGGCAGGCATTAAATTGTCTGCCTACAAGATTCCACATGATATCCCCACAGAAATGGGAAATACTTGTTGTTGCAAAACAAAGCATCCTGATTTTTGCACCAATCAGTGAAACCATCTAAGAGCAAAGCCTGCTTCATTCAACAGTTTGTATAAGAAACTCTGCCTGAAAAGGTTTTTTAAATTACAGGCTACTGCTTATCAAGAACATCAGGCGATGTCGTATCACATTGTGGTAACAGAAAATGCATGCCATGATGGTGTGAAGGCCACAGTCAGCCACTACTCAGTGATACCGATAAGGAAATTCTGTAGAAGTACGCCCAAATAAATTTTGGTATAATGAACAATGAAAATGTTTTAAGCTATTATTGTAAGCTGCCTTGAACCATGAGGAAAGGTGGGACATAAATGTTTTAATAAATAAATAAATCCATCAATTTTTTTTTTTTTGTAAAGCCCTCACACAATATATACGAGGGGAAGATGAGGTAGGGTTTCTAAGTGTCTAGGTTGGAGTAGATTCTTCTATTTTTGTATTTCACTGAATGCTACAACCACACAAAATTTGGGTAAGTGGTGGCATGCCATCATCAAACCATGGTGCTGAGTATATACAGCCAGTTTCTCACGTGGGCTGAAGTAGCTGGAACTCATGCTGGGTCAGAGGTCTTCAGACGATGAGTTGGGACCAACATGTAGATGCAAGCCCTTTGAAGGGCTGAGGCTCAGTGGTAGAGCAACTGCTTGGCATGCAGGAGGTCCCAGGTTCAACCCCAGCAGCTTCATTTAAAAGGACCAGGTGGTAGGTGATGTGAAAGACCTGAGAACCCAGAGAGCCGCTGCCTGTCTGAGTAGACAGTACTGACCTTGATGAATCAGTGGTCTAATTTAATATAAGGCTGCTTCATATGTGTTCATAAACATTTGGAGAGGGGCTGTGGCTCAGTGGTAGAACATCTGCTTGGCATGCAGAAGGTCCCAGGTTCAATCCCTAGCATTTCCAATAAAGATCAGGTAGCAGGTGGTGTGAAAGACCTCTGCCTGAGACCCTGGACAGCCACTGCCAGTCTGAGTAGACAATACTGACGGACCAATACTTGATGGACCAATGATCTGATTTAGTTTAAGGCAGATTCATATGTTCATAGAGCCACCACAATTTTCCTTTTGCTTTCTGTGCCACGTGTGCAGTGCCAGTGCCACGTGTGCAGTGAGCAAGGATGCCACATCTCCTGCCTGCCTTTGCACATGTGCAAAGAGGATGAACAGATTCCTCCAAGTCTCTGACCCTTGGCTTCTTTCTCACTATAATATACCACCTGGGGCTCTCATTTGTTGGTTTCTGTTGCCAGCAATCTGGATCTTCTGTCCATGGTTCTGACCCTTACTGCTGAAATTATAACTCCGTCTCCCCCTCTTACTATTACTTGCTTGCAGTTCAGTTGGCCCAATGCTGCTTTTTGGGGGATAAAGATAAGGGCTCATGATTGGATGAGTTAAAAACCATTGCTCCAGACTAGACATTTCCCCCTTGTCCAGTATATGATTCAGCCTTTAAAGTGGCTTGGAAATCAGGGTAGTAAAATCAGTCCTAAAATTCTAGTCAGTACTAGGAAAACTAGACTGAAATTCTATAAATTTGATTTAACCCCTACCCTCTCAAAATATCAGCACATACCCATGAGAATATGAACACACACAAACGTACATACTTTTTAAAAAATCCTGAAATGAGGTTTGCCTGCTAGCTCTCTTTTGACATTTAGAACCTTTTCTCTAAGATAGGGGGTACAGTATAGAAGGTGACACTACCAAGAAGTCTCTGCATCAACCAAGCCTCTGGTATAGACATTCGAAGCAAGGTCTCTGCTGAAGCTGTTAAAAACAAGAGGGGATGCATGCAGGAATGAAGACTTCTTCCAGTTAAATTGAATTAAATGTAAAATGTACTACATAATGTCTTTTATATACCGTACTTAATTTTAAGTAAATTTCATGGCTAGCAGTCTCATTTATCTTCTTCTGCTGCTTAAATTCACTAAGTAACACTCTGGCTATACTGGAAAGTTCTGAAGCCAATAAAAGTTGATTACTGAGCCACTTCCATGGAAGAATTGGGCAGTACACTTGAATCTTTTTGATACTAAATAGTCTGTGATGAAATGTTGACTCATTTCTGGTGCATTCCAAATTTTTAAAAAGTAGACAGAATTTGATAAGGTGAAAGCAGAATACGGAAGGATCACCAACGAAGTCCTTTTGGTAAGTCATTATTTCATTTTAAATCTCTCTCACCTCCCCTACTTGATAGTTTTGACATAAGAAACATCAGAAAAGCCCTGCTGGATCAGACCAAGGCCCATCAAGTCCAGCAGTCTGTTCACATAGTGGCCAACCAGGTGCCTCTAGGAAGCCCACAAACTGCAGCAGCACCATCCTGCCTCTGTTCCACAGCACCTAAGATAATAGGCATGCTCCTCTAATCCTGGAGAGAATAGGTATGCATCATGACTAGTATCCATTTTAACTAGTAGTCATGAATACCCCTTTCCTCCATGAACATGACCACTCCCCTCTTAAAGCCTTCCAAGTTGGCAGCCATCACCACATTTTGGGGCAGGGAGTTCCACAATTTAACTATGCGTTGTGTGAAGAAATACTTCCTTTTATCTGTTTTGACTCTCTCACCCTCCAGCTTCAGCAGATGACCCCGTGTTCTAGTATGGGAGAGGGAGAAAACTTCTCCCTGTCCACTCTCTCCAAACCATGCATCATTTTATATACTTCTATCATGTCTCCCCTCAGCCGCCTTCTTTCCAAGCTAAACAGCCCTAAGCATTTTAACCGCTCCCTATAGGGTAGTTGCTCTAGTCCCCTAATCATTTTGGTTGCTCTTTTCTGCACCTTCTCATACCCAAGAGCGATGTTGCTAAAGCGGTATGGCATATGTCTATATCATTGTGAGAGGAAATATTATGGAGACTTATTGGCGCCTAAAAAATTATTTCCCTTTCATCCGTCGTGAAAAGTGGGAAAACAGTTTGTGAAAAGAATGCATTTATCCAGATGAAGAGAAGAATCTTAATGCAACAACATAAAAAAGGGGAAATATATTAGAAGAGATAGCAATGAATTGCCAACAGTTCAAGGATTAGAAGAAAATTCTTTTAATCATAGCAATTGCTACAACACTGCCAAAACCACATACATTAGATTAATAAAGCAAAACCAATAACTACATTAGGAAAAATGGGGGTGGGGGGAGAGAAAAGAGGATGCGAAAAGGCCAAAGAAAGTGTTGCCAGATTTTAGTATAAAGCAGTTAGTATAGAAAGACACTGAGGAAACAACCTGCTGTTGTTTTGTTAGGTTCTTAAAGTCACTGCAAGCGTAATCTTTTAATACAATTTTGCTTCTGGAGTATTCACAAGTAGTAGTAGAAGAAGAGTTGGTTTTTATATGCTGACTTTCTCTGCCACTTAAGGGAGAATCAGACCGGCTTACAATCTCATTCCCTTCCCCTCCTCATAGCAGACACCCTGTGAGGTAGGAGGGGCTGAGTGTGACTGGCCCAAGGTCACCCAGCTGGCTCCGTGTGTAGGAGTGGGGGAACAAATCCAGTTCACCAGATTAACCTCCGCCGCTCATGTGGAGGAGTGGGGACTCAAACCCAGTTCTCTGGATCAGAGTCCACCGCTCTTAACCACTACACCACAGTGGCTCTCTGTCCGGCAGCGGCTCTCCAGTATTTGCTTTTGTTCACCTTTTATTATACCTGCTGCTACCGTTACTTTCCTGACTTCAGTTACCCTTACCTCTCCTCCGGTCTCTCTGTGTTAAGATTATAAACTTGTTGGGGCAAGAACGTGCCTTTGCTTATGTTGCTCTGTAAAAATGTTATGTACACTGGCACTTCACTGGGGGTCACATTCAACCCTCTGCCCCACCCTTAGAACTTAAAGCAAGGATAGCAAGGTTTTTGGAAGCCCCTGGGTAAACATATCAAAAAAAATCACTGAAAGTAATCTTAGGTTGCTCATACCAATGCAGGTAATATAACCATCTGCCAGCGTTTTACCAAGGTCTATAGTGTGGGATTTGATGCTGGAATTTCCACATCTGTAAAATGTGGAAGTAGTAGTCCATCTAACCAACTGTGAGGGCCAATAATATATATGGTATATATAAAAAATATAGCACATTTTAGTGTAGATTTTGCACAACTGTTATAATTAATGTCTGGCTTTAGCAATACCGCATGTAATAGCAAAGTTAATATTTTCTGACTATCCAGGGGTTTACGCCATAGCTCTTTTAAGCTTGCAAAATTATTTTATTTTAGTTACTCAGGTTTCCTCTTATGTAGAAATTGGCCAACAGATTAAAATAGGGAGGGGCTGTGGCTCAGTTGTAGAGCATCTGCTTGCCATGCAGAAGGTCCCAGGTTCAATCCCCAGCATCTCCAGTTGAGGGGACTAGGCAAGTAGGTGATGTGAAAGACCTCTGCCTGAGAGAGACCCTGGAGAGCTGCTGCCAGTCAGAGTAGACAATACTGACTTTGATGGACCAAGGGTCTGATTCAACATAAGCCAGCTTCATATGTACAAATAAATGAATAAACTAGTATCAGTGTTCTCCTAGAGCTGTCCCTCCTCTTTAAACGACCTCTGTGAAAAACTAGTGTGTCAGTTGTATTATTTGGGCACCTGAGGAAGTACTCAGACAACCGATCCCCCCTGCACATTTTAGTAGAGAATGTAGTGTGCAAGAATAACGGGAGGGGAGGGACGGAGGGAACCCTCTCCCATCTCCTCTGGGGCATGGATACAATTACCTCCTCTTGCAAACAGAATCCTGGTTTAGTCATCTTCTTACCTACTTCACTCAATTGCACACACACACCCCACAAACTGAATAGCATAAACCACCCAAAATACCCTTTTGGGACCCTTTTGGCAGGGCGCGCCGTGCACTGCCTCTGCCCTTCGATTTGCTGGAGGCCAAAACTGCCACAGAAATGCCTACCCCTGGCAGCATTATGGAGCCCCTGGCCAGACTGGATCATAGAAACCAACGCTTCTTTGTCTTTAAGGAGAACGACGCGGGCTTTTGAATGGCTGAAGGCAGGGCTGGAGCCACGGGCGCTTCCTTGCATGCCAGCTGCTGGTGCCGCTGCTGGGTTTCTCCGGCGGGGGTGGGGTGGGGGTGGGAGCAAAGAAAGCCGCCACAAAACCTTCGGGGAGGATGAATGGAGGCTGGCAGGGCATGCTGGGAAGAGAGGCTCCAGCCGCCCGCGAGCGTGCGTGGAGTACCGTGGAGGGAGAGGAAAGAGCGCGGCGAAGGGCGGCGACTGGAGCCCGGCGCTGTGGGTGCGCGCGGAAAGGCCAGGGAGGGTGTGGAGCGATGCGCGGGTCCCGGAAATGCAACAACAAAGAGGGGTTGCAAGTGAGTTACTGCAGAAAAGGAGCAAGGATGCTGCCAGGAAAGGAACCACGGCGCAGACAGAATGGGAGGGGGGGGAGAGGAAAGGCGCAGCCATGGTGCAGCCTTGCAAAGGGGGTTTCTAGGCAGGGCCGGCGGCGCAGGGAGACCGATGCAGGAAACCCTCCACGTCTCCCTTCCCGGGGCGGCGCAAGCAGCAGCAGCTGATTCAGATGCAGACCAAACTAGCGCAACCATGGAAACGTAGCGGTTGTCCCATAGTAACCTGTAACAGCCACGTTATCGAGATCAATTCGTTCCCTTTCCTCTTCTTATCTGCAGCAGATGTGGTCCTATGGGGCGGAAGAGATAAGGCGGTGATGTTTGGTTCAGCAGTTGTTTTATGAGCCCCACGTATAAGGGGGAGGGGTGCTCCGTCGCCTCTCTCTGCGGGTAAATACATTTCCCAAAATCGTGGTTGGGTAAGGGAGGTTGCAGAGCCGAGTCAGTGGGTGGTGGTTTGGGTGTGCAGGGAAGGCTGAGTTCAGATCTGCGCTTTGACATGAAGCTCGCTGGATGACCTTGGGGCCAGTCCTACCACGCAGGGTGGTTGTGAGGATTCAGCGGAGGAGAACGTGCCACCTTGAGCTCCTTGGGGGGGAAAGGCAAAATAAAAACACGAGGGACCAAAACAGGATGGAGTGCAGTTTCTCTCCACCCCCCCCCCCATTTTAAAACAATTTGATTCACCTTGGTAAAACAACCATTTCTCTAGTTGCCAATATCTACACAAAAGCATAGTAAGGAAAACAATAATTAGCTTTATGCTAACAGAGGCGAGTTGTCCAATGTTTTCATAACAGCATCGTTTTGCCTGTGTGCTTTTCATTCAGTGATGGGGGTATCTCCCCCCCCCCCGCTTTTACCCAGAGAGTTCTTGCAGGGCATGATTTAAATCTGGGCACGGGTTGAGACCATCTCCTTCGTTTTCTTACTCCTCAAAACATTTCAAGTCATTGTTGGAAGGGGGGGGGGAGCAGGAGAAGAATGACGACCCGTTCAAAAATTCTATGTTTTTGAAAGGTGGTGGGTTTAAAAAAGAGGGGAGGGAAGAAAAAAAAAACAAAAAACCACCCTATACACCAGAACTCTCTCTCTCCACTCCTCCCGTCTCCTTCCCCCCCTCCCCAGGAATAAACATCTCCTGGCAAGTGTTAAAGGCAGCTTCCGACTAAAGTGGCCAAGCCGATGGATTATTAAGTAGTAAGCCTGTATTGTAAGGACACCGGCAGACACGCGCTTTCTTTCCCCCAGCCCGCCGCCGCCGCCACCGCTCAGCCAAAATGAAGGAAAAGGCAATGATTAAAACCGCTAAAATGCAAGGAAACGTCATGGTAAGTGGCTGCCGCCGCCTTAAGTAACTCCGGGGCGTCTTTTCTCAGCGTTTGTTTGATACTATGCATAGCAAAGGAAGCGTGCGGGTATTGGGGCAGTCCGTAGGATCGCTTTCTCTTTCCCCCCCTTTTTGGAGCTCACTTCTTCAAATCCTAGATCGGTCTGACTCGAGAGGATTCTCTCTCTCTCCCCCCACCCCCCAATTCGCAATCGGATGACGGTGGTTATTGCCGAGATAGATCCTTTTGCGTTATAGCTTTTGATCCCTCCGTGATTTGTGGAGCTGAGGATGTGGGAGAGGGAAGGTGTCTCTTTGCATGTGTAGGGCTGAACTCGAACCGGTGGGTTTGAAGGCTGCTGCTGCTGCTCCCACCCTTTCTCCTCCTCCTCCTCTTCCATTTTCTGTGCTTCAAACTCGCTGGCTGTTGCTAATTTTGCTCCGACAGGGTGGAAGGTACTCAACAAGGGTGGCCAGGTTTTAGCACCTCGTTCCAGGTGGCAGCGCTGAACTCTACCCCAAGGACTACAAAGATGTCTGGAGGAGGTGCATTTGGGAGAGCGGAGAAGCCAGATCGCCAGTTGTGTATAGGCAACTTTGACAACTTAAGGACCTGAGTGTGTGAGGGGTACCTCCCCCCCTCTTCTGCTTTTCTTCTAGGTGACAATTATCACCCCTCCCTTTCTATTTATTCTTGGTTGGCATTTTTTTTAAGCAAGAAAAAAAAGCTGATCACCCCCAGGAAATGCTGGATGCCATCTTGTGTTGATGGAAACATGTTTGTTCTGCCTTCCTGGTTTTAGTTGGGGGGAGGTGTGTGTTTCTGTGGGTTTTTTGTTTGTGTTTGTTTGAAGGGCTATTTACTTCTGGCCTGGTTTTGTATGAGAACCTTTATGCTCCTGGAGGCTAAAAGTAGATTTCTGCCCAGGCTGCATGCATTCTTGTTTGTATATGAACTGACTGGGTAAGGAACAGGATGTTTTTTCTCTTAATAATAATTTGAAAAAAACTGTACTGATTAAAAGGTACACCTGTTGTTAGCTCTTGTTTCTCTCTTTTTTGAGTGCTTATTGTAAACTGTTTCTTGCATGCTGATACCTAGAGAAATGTCAATGAAAGGAATGAAAATGTGTGTTTGGGGGGGGTGTTTTGGTCTCTTGCTCTCCTGAGATTTTGAAAAGTGGCTCAAGTATTCTGCATCCTTTTAGCTGAACGCTTGTGTTGGTGACTCACTATGATCTCGTTTTTTGGAAGGGACATGCTTCTTCTAGCACAGTCCTGCTTCTTGGCCTCCCCCCCACCCCGCCCCACCAATAATAATTTCTACAGGAAGATGCATTTGTATGTGACTTGCAATTTCAACGAAGGGAACCTGAACAGGAGCTTGTGCAAACAGTTTAATAATGGAACATTGCAGTAAACGAGGTGATACCTTTTTTTAATTAATCCTTCAGATGGGAGTAAGGTACTTGGAGCTGATGCTTAAGCTCTGAAAAAAACTATTATTATTTTTCTCTCCCTAGACTGCACTTCTAAAGGTCACTGTAGCCCTTTTGACTTCATCGTGACTAAAAGAATAATTCACCACCTGAGATGGCTGCTGCCTGATTGTACATGCAAATTAGATTAATTCTGTAGTATAATGTCACAGTATGAATAAAGAGAAACCTACAGCCTATTATCTTTTGATGATCTCTGCACTTAGGCGAAATGGGAAGGAAGGGATTTCATTATAATTGCTTCGTCAAACTGCTCCGTGTTCTTTCTGGCTCAGTTTTAGTTGCTACTATAAGTTTTGCAGGTTGGTATAGATCCACAAACTTAATTCTGGGTCACATAGTGAATGAACTAAGAACAAGAGGTAAGCACCGCTGGATTGATTTTTCCATTGAAATCAGTGTTGAAACTGGCTGCAGTCCACACTCTCCGTTAATTCCACAGTTGTCTGGTTTGAAGTCTTGTCAGACAGTTCTTGAGTGTGTGGGTTATAGATTGTCTTCGCTTCAACTGAGCAGGTATTATTGAATCACAGGCATACGAATCACTACCCATCTTTAAAGATTATCTTTAATTTGTCTATCACGTTTCCCGTTTTTTTTAAAAACTAACACTTTCACGTTGAATTTTGACATATACTACCAATCAACAAAATTGCAAGCTAGAAAAAAAGCTGTTCCAGTTAATAGCAGTAATTGAAAGGTGTACTTGTTTTTGTTACTAGGGAATGGCATTTGGCTGTTACAACCTATAATCTGGAATGAGTCCCTTTCCCCCCTTCCTAAAGTAGGTTCTCTTAATTGACCACTGGAGTACTTTAGCCAGAAAATACTGTACAGCTTTTTGTCCTTAATCAAAGTATCACTTACTAAACCAGATTGTTTGGCTGATTTCAAAGGAGAGGAGGTTGGCATTACATTCACTTCCAAAGAGCAAGTTTGAGGATTTACAAATCCATAAGAATGTTACCTTTTGACCCACTGTATTATAGACAGCATTCCTGTTGCTCAAAGAACTTTAGGGGAAAAAATTGCCAGTCTTGAACTTTAGGTGCTGAATAAAGATTTAGTGCCATTGCAGGATTGATGATTGTTCTAAAATACATGAAATAGTTTTGCTAGGCAACACAAACTCCAATAATACTCTGTTTATACTGTAGTCTTGAAGAGTATAGTTGAAGTCTGTGTTACCGAGTCCAAAAGTGATGCTCACTTAACAGGAGTCTGTAAGTACTGTTAGGTGGTAGGTGATGGGCTAATTTTGGGGATTTTTTTTTTTTGCTTTCCAATATCTTACATTGGTGCATACCTTGACTTTCAGTCATGAGCACATATTATCCATAGCTGCCTCCTATGATTTAATTGATGATTCTGGAAGGTCACCAGTCATTCCAGTATCTCATGTCTGGGATTTCTTTACACTTCCACAGTAGGTTAACATTGTGACAACTAGCTAAGTGTATATTGATCTTCTTTCATCAAAAAAGTAATCCTTGTTAAATTGAGCTGTTTCACTCTAACAGCGTGTGAGGCGACCTTGTAATGCTGCTTGTCTGCCTTGTGTAGTGTATTCATGACAACTTTACATTCAAGCAATACATTTTGAATGTGTTGAATTCTTAATTAAAGCAGCTGGTAGAAAAATGCCTTTTTGTTAACACATGGATTAAAATGTTGTATTGTTACGTTTAATATCAGAAAATGTGTGTGTATATATATCTATGAATTGTCGTCCACCCATTGATCAAACTATCAGAGGGATTCTCATGAAGGTACAAAAGTTTGTAGCTACTCCTGAAGTCCAGCCCTCTGCATATTTAATCAGAAGTGCTCCTGAATTCTTGTGAACATATGTCTAAGGAAGTGTATATAGCATTGCAGCCTTGAAGTGCAATCCTGAGTACACTACCTTGGGGGCAGCCCCATTGACTAGTCTTGAGATCTACTTAGGATTACTGTCTTAGTATGGCCATTCCTTCAGTTGAATGGTCTGATAAGTGGCCAAAGATTTTTTGTTATTTTAGTTATTAGTATTTAGTATTACTGTTTAGTTACTTTAGTTATTAGAATCATAGAATTGGAAGGGACCACCAGGGTCATCAAGTCCAACCCCCTGCACAATGCAGAAAATACACAACTACCTCCCCCCACACCCCCAGTGACCCCTACTCCACACCCACAAGATGGCAAAACAACAACAACAACAACAACAAAACCCAGGATCTCTGGCCTGGAGGAAAATTGCTTCCTGACCCCAAAATGGCAATTAGCACTACCCTGGACATGCAAGAAAGGGCCATGAGAGCCAAACACTGATGCAAACCTTCCTGCCCTCCCACTCATGATCTGCCTAAGGTCATAGAATCAGCATTGCTGACAGATGGCCATCTAGCCTCCGCTTAAAAACCTCCAGGGAGAGAGAGCCCACCATTAGTGTCTTAGTTATTTTTCTTGCCCCCCCCCCCAACATAATTCTGTCTTGATGCAGAATTTAAATAATTGCTAAGTTTCCATGGGCTGATAAAAAGATAATTCTACTGTTTAGGTTGGCGGAATTACTTGGCCTAAGTGTTGGATGGGAAAAGTCTGTCCATGGAAGCCGCGCTCTCTGGAGTAAATGGAGAAATTCCAAACTTCAGCAGGAGGCTATGTTGGTGCTAAAGTTATTCCAGCAGTTAAATAATGGATTGCTTTTGTGCATTTTGTAGTGTATTTAATCAGCGGTATCAGACACGAGTGACCTCATTCACTAGCTCCATTTCTGCTTTTTATTAATTTGTGTTGACTGTGGGATTTCGAAAGGAGGAAGAGGGAAAGTTAAGCTGTTTATATTGTCCTGGTTTGAAAATTGGGGGATGGTGCATTCCCTGCCCCTTTTCAATAACTGTGCTATATAGTTTTGTTCTAAATACTTACCAAAAAAGGCAAGCAAGGGTAGATGCTGGAGCTATGTACAGGTAGTTGGATGTAATGAGAAGCCAACAACATGCCTTTACAATGTTCAGAGTAACTGAAAACAAGAGTAGGTGAGTTTGGATCCTTTTCTTTGTACAAGAGGATTGGAGTGTGTAGGATGTTTGTAGTGTGGGTTTTTTCCTGCTTCTTCCAAAAGAGGTGTGTGGGGGAAAGGCATCTTGAGGAATTAAGATCTACCGTAGATGAGAATAGTTTTATGGATATCTTATTTTCAGATTGCTGGTATCCCTAAATGAGGGTGACAGCATCTCCTGTAATTGTTCCTCCCATCAATGGATCTAGTGTTCATTAGTATCACCTTCCTATATTCTTGACCATGTTAACAGTCAATGTTCCTTCTCAGTCTTGTAAATTATACTCTCCTCTTTCCTTTTGGTTGTTCCTTGTTACTTCCATTGCAAACTTACTCAATTTGTCAACTTAAAATACTACATTGGGAAGAGGCAGGGCCTAGGCAGTTGGGTTGTAGAATATAAATCATTCCTTTGGGGCAAACATCTTCTCGGTTTCTTTTTTTTGCCTTTGTATTCACTTGATTGGCCTTACTAATTACTTTTAATAAGATTTTAAATTCCTTCCAGTTCATCTTCAGTTTAGAAAATTTGGCAGAAGATCAAGATTTTGTTTCCCCCCCACTGATTCAATATGCATCATCACTTGAAGGACCACACATTTACAATGTGATTTTCTCATTTTGTAGGCTGAGTCTCATATGCAAGGAGGAGTTGATGTTCAATTTTTGTAGTGTTTTGGTTTTAGCAAACCCTATGGAGCCTGAACGCCATCCTTATGGACATCTTGGCCAAACTAATGAGCCAAAGTTCTGAAAAGACACAGTTGTACTGACAATCTTAACTGTGCAGGTGGGAAGCTAATTCAGCCTCTGTGGAGGTAGACTACCCTATAAAAGGAATAGTTAAGCAAAACGGTTCCTTTTTTCATTTTTAGAATGGTCTGGAGCCCCCAGAAAGCAGTGCTTCCCCAGCTATTCTGACAATGCCTGTTGCCCTATTGGAAGCCATGGTTCTGGCCTAGACTTTGATGTATCCTGTCCCTAACTGCTATGTCTATTTTAAATCAGTAAATCTCAGATTTTATGGTGGGGTGGCCCAGTGTGTTGAGACAGGCTTGCAAATATGGCATAAGAAACTGATTGGTTTTAAATCTCCTGTGAGTATGAAATGTACACAAATTAAGGTGACTGTTATATCTCTGCATGATTCACTGGCTTGACCTTGCCTCTTTCCAGTCAGCTACCCCTTGGGGTAGTTAATGCTGCTGTGTTTCTGTGTCAAATGTGATTGAATAATTCATTGATAATTTATTCAGACACCTAGCAGATCTATTACCTTCCCTTCCAGAAGATGTCATCTGCACTGTGTTTCTCCATGAGTCACTACTGATTAGGAAGCAAGCACAGAGATTTGACTTCTGCAGAAACTCATGGAGTAGGGTCTTTTTTGGGGTGGGTGATTCATTTTTACATACTATAAAAATAAACTAAATCAAATGTAAGGCTAAGTACTGTGCTTTCATTTTTTTAATTCACAAGATAGTGTTCCTTGGCTACCAGAAGACAGGCAAACATTGGATTGCATGTTCATAGCTGAAAGGAGCTAAGATTCAGTGACCTTTGGCAAGACCAGGCATGTTGATTTCCCTTTTTTCTGATAAATGATCAATTAAGCAATACCTAGTTTTTCCTCTTGGTTGGGTTTCAGAGTTCTGTAAAGAAGCATTGTGAACTATGAAGGGGTTGGCCTTTCCTGTTAAATAAGACTCCTTCAAAATATAGTAAACTGTATTTGCACTGTAACCTATCCTAGCTGTGCATTGCCTATGCTATGCAGTTGGCTCCCATAATCATATATCTAATTCTGAGCCACTCCTTAGAAGGTACAATCAATATATTGGATTTTGGGATGGGCACAAATAGGGTGGTTTCTTTACATACCTGAAGGAAGTTCTAGGTTTGCAGAAAAATTGTAAATAAAAAAAAACACATTGGGGGATTGATACTGTCCTAAATAATAACACCTGTAGCTTTAAGAAAAGAGTGCTTACTGAGCTCTCACTGGACATTTTAGAGGTTGCTAGGTGACCACAACAATGTTGCTGAGCCTTCCGAACCTTGGGGGAAGGTGAGATGGATTGGAGGCTTAAGCAGCTCTGGAAAAGGTCCCATTCCTCACCTCCAGTAATGTCCACTGATGGAGGAGGACTCCACCAGGGACAGGTGCAATGGGGCCTGGCAGCAGTGGCAGCCACCATGCAACATGGCCCGGGAGCAGCTACTGTACAACTCAAGCGGAATTTTTCCCAGGGAGAGGCTGCCGGGGGAAGGGAAGGAGGAAAAGCTGAAGATGGGGGAGGGGCAGATAAAGGTAGATTGGCTGGTGGGTGGGAAGGAGGCAAGGAAGCAGGAATAAGGGGAGAGGCTGTGGAGGCTGCCAAGAAAGGCAACTGGACTCAATGGCATTGAAGTCCCTCCTCTCCCCAAACCCTGCCCTCCTTAGGCTCCACTCCAAAAACTGCCCGCTGGTGGCGAAGAGGGACCTGGCAACCCTATTGCAAGGACATAACAGTCCAGTTAACAAGATTTTTTTTAAAATGCATACAATAAAAGAGCAAACAGCCAAATCTGCTGAAACAGTTCAACCTCCACCAGACTCAGGAATAAAACCATGTTATGCAGCTTCCTAAATTCAGTGAGTAAACCCGCCCACCACAGTGGTTCTGGTAGGCCATTTCAAAGGACTGGACCATAACAGAAAAGCCTGTGACTCGTATGTTGCTATACAAACAGTCCAAAGAGAGGATGCCATAAGGAGAAGGCTGTGTAAAGAATGTTTACAACTAGGAAATCCTTCACTTACAGAAAAGAACATGTGGGAAAAAGAAGCACAGTGAGCCACATAAGAGACAACTACCCAGTACTGTATTTTCAGGGTTTCTATTCATGCATGTGTTTGCACAGAAAATGGAAGTAAGGCAATCTTCTCCTCTTAAGTGGTACACTTTTAAATGGAGTAACATTCCATTAATGCATAAGGACTAATGCATTTTAGCCTTAAATTGGCTGCAGTGTCAACAGTAAACAATTATCTGAGTACAATCTTACACCCAATTCCTCTAAGGACAAGATTGTTGACTTCAGTGGAGCGAAGGGCTGTATCCAGTGATGCGGTTTTTCTGGGAAAATTTGAATTTTCCAGTTCAAATTTAGATAAACAATTTAAACATCTAACGTTAATGAAGTTTAAACAATGTCAGCAAAAGAAGGCAAATGCATTATGTACAAGACAGGACCATATACATGCACTGGGGTTTGTCCATGGTTCATATCCCACATTTTGTGCATGTTAAGTGCTGTCAAGTTGCTTCTGACTCATGGCGACCCTATGAATCAATGTCCTCCAAAACATCTGTCAGCAATGCTGATTCTATGACCTTAAGCAGATGATGAGAGGGAGAGCATCTTGGCCATCTTCTGGGCATGGAGGAGGGGTTACTGTGTGTGTGTGGGGGGAGGTAGTTATGAATTTCCTGCATTGTACGGGGGTTGGACTAGATGACCCTGGTGGTCCCTTCCAACTCTGATTCTGTGATCCTATCCTTAACAGCCTTGCTCAGATCATGCAAATTGAGGGCCGTGGCTTCCTTTATAGAGTCAAGCCATCTCTTGTTGGGTCTTCCTCTTTTCCTGCTGCCTTCAACTTTTCCTGGCATGACTGTCTTTTCCAGTGACTCTTGTCTTCTCATAATGTGACATTTAGCCTATCTAAAATGATTGATTTGCAGCACAACAGACCTGACAGCTATAGATAAACAGGCTATATTTACATAGGTGGGGTGGAAAACTTCCTATGGAAAAATATAGTATCAGAACATTTTCTGTAAATATGTTCTGCCTCTCATCACTGACTGTATTGTACCTTCAACAGCACCAAACCAGGTTTGACGTAGCATTCAACTTACCGGAATTAGCTACCAACCTTATAGCTCTCTGGCAAATGTGGCTGTGTGTTGTGCATGTTTTCCAACTCTAGATTGGTGCCATCATATTTATATTTTGAGGCATATACTTAACAACATACATTTTATGTATGAACACATGAAGCTGCCTTATCCTGAATCAGACCCTTGGTCCATCAAAGTCAGTATTGTCTGCTCAGACCGGCAGCGGCTCTCCAGGGTCTCAGGCAGACTGGTCTTTCATATCACCTACTTGCCTGGTTCCTTTAACTGGAGATGCTGGGCATTGAACCTGGGACCTTCTGCATGCCAAGCAGAGGCTCTACCACTGAGCCACGGCCCTCCCCCACTTCATGTGAAATGACCCTCTAAGTGAGTATAACTGGGTCTTGAATACAGCCCTTATTTAGATAGAGAATTGGAAATTTGTGATTTGTTTTGTCATTATTTCTTTACTGAATGTCTATTGAATAGTTGTTGTTTTTTTGTAAAAGGATAAAACAACCACAGAAGCCCCTGAGTGGGGTTTGTACTGCTTTTTTCTCTTTCTCCAGAAATGAAAACCAAATTACGTGAGCATGAAAAATGCTTTTGCTAATGCCATCTCATAATATGATCTAGGGGCTGGAAATTATTTTTGTGAGAACCTGGCTTGTAGAATAATCAGTTGTAAAACAAATGTTTCTCTCAAGAACTGTATGTACTAAGTCTATTAAATAATTTTGTACGATGTTTGCTGAAAAGAGCTGTTTGTAACATTGGGTTTTATTGTCAAAAGTTATTGCAAAAGATCTAAGTTTGAAAGGGTTTGCAAGTACACTGGAAAACGAAAACATTCATTGCAAGCTTATAAAGAGGGAACAAGTTATCAAAAGTTATATATGAGCAAGTGGGCTAGTACTTCTTTTGGCGGGGAGTAGTAGTAGCTTTTGTAGACATAATTGCAATCTTGTTTCAATGTTTGAATTATTACCAAATTTGCTCCTCTTTGAAGCGAGGCATGTTATCTTCTGCTGCTGTTTCAAGGCAGCAGTAATTATTTGCAATTTCCTCAAAAGCTAGGGATGGTGTGATCAGACTTTTTCTTTTTTATTGCCATCAGGTCACAGATGACTTATAGTAACCCATACGATTTTCAAGGCAAGATATGTTTGGAGGTAGTTTGCCATTGCCTGCCTCCGCATCATGACCCTGATATTCCTTGGAGGTCTCCTATCCAAATACTAGCCAGGGTCAAAGCTGAGAGTGTGTGATTGGCCCAAGGTTACCCAGCAAGCTTCCATGGCACGAGTGGGGATTTGAACCTGAGTAGAGTTGCCAACCTCCAGGTAGTAGCAGGAGATCTCCAGCCGACAGAGATCAGTTCCCCTGAAGAAAATGGCTGCTTTGGCAATTGGACTCTATGGCATTGGAGTCCCTCCCCTCCCCAAACCCCGCCCTCCTCAGGCTCCGCCCCCCAAAAAACCCCGCCGGTGGCAAGGAGGGACCTGGCAACCCTAAACCTGAGTTTCCCAGGTCCCAGTCCGAAACCTTAACCGCTACACCATGCTTGCTCTACATACCGCGGGTCCAAGTTCTGATTCCTGACTGGTGTCTATAAAGATTCCACAGTATTATTGTATTAGAATTTCATAGAATCAGTGTTTGTAAGAATGCTTACCTAGGCCAATTGTGCATTCCCAATGGTATTTAATGAGTCCGTGTGGTGTGGTGGTTACTACTGAACTCGAGTCTGGAACTAGGCCCAGGTTCAAATCACCATTCTCCCATGGAAACTCATTGGCTGGCTTTGGGCCAGTCACTCTCTCAGCCGAGCATACCTCAGAGTTTCACTGTTGTGAGCATAAAACAGATGAGGGGAAGTAATATTCTAAGCTGCTTTGGGTCCTCATTGTGGAGAAAAGAACAGTATAAATATCTAAATAAATTAATGAGGTATGGCTTGTAATGGTTGAGGTGCTTGTGGCAATTTTGTAGTTGCTGTTGGAAGATCCAGCGTACTTCCCTGCATCATGGGGTATTTCAGATAATATAGACTGCTTTATTTCTGCTGCAGTCTTGCTTCCGTAAGGGAGTTATGTTGCAGGATGGGGGTCACCAGTTGTGACTGCAGCACTGGCAGAGGAGCCAAAATCACAGCCCATCACAGCTAAGTATCTATGTGCATCTTTATCAGTGCTGTGACTCATAGAATTCAGGAGGCAAATATTAACTGGCACTGAAATCTAGGAGAAAAATCTATTACAGACATAAGTCTAATGCTAATCTGCCCATCTGTATTAAAATTTTTGGAACAGCACCTACTGCTAAGATTTGTGTTGACAATTGTTTTGATGGAATCTTTAGGGTTCTGTTTATTCTCTTGAAAATTTAATTTCATCCTGTTTGCTTAAATGCAGTGTTGCATAGCTGTGTGTTTTCCCTCCAGAAACAGGAGAGCTGCACAAATCCACAGATAAGGCAGGAGGGGGCAAATCCAGCTGTTTAATAGAATAAAAAAATTTTTTTTGCTGGATGTGTTTTGAGCTCCTGTTCTTTATCAACGATGCCCCCCCTCTTTCGTAGGAGACATGTTTATCTTTGTTTTCTGTGTGACAGAAGATAAGATATCCCTTGAGTTATCTTGAGAGCTGGTGTAGCTTGGTGGCTAAAAGACTAAACTACAAATCGCGAAATCCCCAATTCAAATACTGGCTGTGCCATGATCTCATTAGGTTTCCTTTTTCAGGCTGCTGTCTGTGGAATGTGTGCTGGTAAGAAAGATAGTATTCCCTTTTACTATATGTGGGTGTGAAAGTTGGACAATGAAGAAAGCTGAGAGGAAGAAAGTGGATTCCTTTGAAATGTGGTGTTGGAGAGTTTTATGGACACCGTGTACCACCAAAAGACAAATAAGCAGGTTCTAGATCAAATCAAGTGTGACTGTCCCTAGAAGCTAAAATGACTAAACGGAGGCTATCGTACTTTGGTCACATTATGAGAAGACAAGAGTCCCTGGAAAATGCAATCAACCATGCTAGGAAAAGTTGAAGGCAGCAGGAAAAAGAGGAAGACCCAACATAAGGTGAATTGACTCTATAAAGGAAGCCACAGCCCACAGTTTGCAAGACCTGAGCAAGGCTGTTCATGATAGGACGTTTTGGAGGACATTGATTCATATGGTTGCCATGAGTCAAAGGGACTTGAGGGCGCAACACACACACACACAAGGCAAAGAACTAGAGCAGCTAATAGTAATCAAGACCATGGATAGTTCAGTGTGAGAAGCAGAAAAGAGTACTGACCGGTAGAGTATTGTTAGTGATAGTGATAAAGTTTATTGTCTGTGGCCGAAGGCTATCACAATCCACCATATGGTAGAACATTGTTATTTCAGCAATGGCCGGACACTAATGTATATGCCATCAAGTCGCAACTGATTACGGGTGACCCCAGCAAGGGTTTTTCAAGGCAAGTGAGAAACAGAGGTGATTTGCCATGGCCTTCCTCTGCAGATGCTTCTTTGGTGTTGTCCCATCCAATACCAACCCTGCTTAGCTTCTGAGATCCTGTGAGGTAGGTTAGGATGAGTGTTGTGAGTGGCCCGAGGTCACCCCGAAAGTTTCCATGGCACCGTGGGTATTCAAATTTGGGTCTTCCAAATACTAGTCCAATAGTCTGACCACTACCCCATGCTGGCTTTCTGCTGCTCACTCAGCATGTGGTGTGGCCATCAAGGAGAGGTTTCTTGGATAACTGGTTCTGAGCTCAAAGGTGAGCGAGGGGTCCTGGACTTATAATATGATCATTGTGTGTATCTCTCCCTCTCTTTCTCCCTCTTCCTCTCTCTGATAGGGAGGGGTCTGAACCCTGGCCCATGACGTTAGATGGTCTTAGGCAAGATTCTTCCCCATCTGCAACATGCAGATGATGATACCCTTACAGAGCTGTTGTAGGGATTACAAGGTAAAGTGTATGAAGTTCTGTAGAATTACTAAATACTGATGGTGTTGAAAGGAGTAAAAAAAATCTGCTTTCCATAGTACTTTTAATTTATTCCTTTGGCTTTTTCTGCCTGTTTACTCTTCCCATCTCCTCTCAATATCCTTTTGTCAAACCTAGATAAACCTCCTTTACTTTTGCCCTATGTGTGTTAATTAGACGGTAAGTCTACTTGGCAAGGACCTTAGCTTGCAGCGTGCCAACACAAAGTTGGTCTCTCAAAAATAATTTATTTGATAATACTAGTATTAATGAGGCAGTATGGTTAAACACTTTACAGGGAGAGTAATTAGACTGGGCCTGCATGCCTGTATAGGCTGGAGGCAGTGAGAGCGTGTGAAGAGCATCAAATTAGTTTCAGTGGACATTATAAGGTGCTATTATCCAGAAGCAAAAGTGATTCATACTTGATGGAATGAGGCAAAGGAGAGATTCTGTGAATGATACTTTATCATGATATTGAAAGGGCAATAATAATTCTCACTTATAAACAGGCAGTTAAACCAAACCTCTGGACAAGAAGCATAGAGATAGTTAAGGAGCTGTGCCTCTCAATACTTCTAAGCCATCTTGCTTGTGCTTCCTTCAGATGGCCCTGAGTTGGGTGCTTTTCTTTTTTTAATAAAAAGAACTTTTTAACAAGCTGCAACATGTATTTATTTTATTTAAAATATTTATAAGCCTCCTCTTCAGAGACTTGCTTGAGGTGGATCACAACATAAAAGAAGAAGAGTTGGTTTCTAGATGCCGATTTTCTCTACCTTTTTAAAGGAGAATCAAACTGGCTTACAATCTCTTTCCTCTCCTCTCCCCACAACAGACACCCTGTGAGGTAGGTGAAGCTGAGAGAGCTTGAAGAGAACTGTGACTGGCCCAAGGTCACCCAGCTGGCTTCATGTGGAGGAGTGGGGAATCAAACCTGGTACTCCAGTTTAGAGTTCAACGCTCCTAACCACTACACCTTTAAAATCTAGCCATAAACATCCAGAGCACAAAACTTTGAGCAGCCTAAATAATCCTTATAACAGTTATCAAAGCTAGAAGCAGATTGCACAAACAATTAAGAAGATCAAATGTTTGGGAAGAAAGACTTTTAATCGGGTGCCTAAAAGAAAGTAGGATAGGCAACATAGCTGAGGTGATGACTGTGAGGTTGTACTCTTAAGGAGCCTCAGATGAAGCTGTCTCCTTCAGGAAACACTGCTGAGGCCCAGGAACAGGAGTGCCCCATGTGGCCCACAGGGCTGGGGTTGGAGAAGCAGTCAAGTCCCAGGGCCTGACCTTAACCAGCACAGTACTTTTCTCTGACTCCATGGCTGAGGAGCTCTCCCAAGGCATGCCATTGGCTGGTGTTCATGTCAAGCCACCAGCAGGAACCAGCAGTTTGCTCAATCTAGTTTAGTGTAATCACCACCACTACCACAAAACACTAGAGTAAGCCCCCATTCCCCTGCCCCAGAGAATCATCCTCTTGAGTTCCTCTGGTGGTGAAGGAATAATTGCAGCATTTTATGGTGAAAGTATTGGCCTCCAGAGCCATAGAGAAAGTAGGCAGCTTGCTTCTTGAAACTGAAGAATTCAGAGTGTTTCAAGGAGGAAGAGGACATCATTCACAGACATGATCCATATCTGTGTGGGTAAATTTGCCTTCATTTTAAACATTGTGGTGGCAGCATTGGTGGTGTTTGATCTGTTCTATTTTTTCACATTCACAAATAGCAATTTCATGGTCTTGTTCAAGAAGTAAGACTCAAAGCCTGGAAAGCAAGCCACCTCACTCCAAAGCGATTAACTCCATTCTCATAAATTTTACACATCTTAGTCAGGATTTAGCAGCCTCCAGTTTCTACCCTTTGCACAATATAAATTTATATTTTGGCTATATTCTTTTGAAACAGCAGACTTTTGTGAGACAATTCGGTGCCGCTGCCATTATAAATTTGTCTTTTATAGGTTTCTACTTCACTAAATTGCATTTGCTCATTTGGAAGACTACAGAGACTAAGGTTGCTCTGGAAAACATTGGGAAAATAGGTTGCTCCTGATATTACAAGCTGATATAAGTTCTAGAATATATCCAGAACAAGTTCAGTACTGATTGACACATGAAATACTAAATAAGATTCAAACTATGGTGTTCATTTGTATTACGGTAATTCATAAAACAAGTACTTCTGAGTTATTGCTGACACTATGAAAAATTCATGGAATAATAAAAACATATACATTTGTTCGGAATAGTTGTTGTGGATTCCAACTAACACAACTTTTCTTCTGACCACTTGTTGCATAGATGTCTGCTTAGGTTCTAATTTTATATGCTCCTGATTAATTCTGGTTGGGGTCAATGTGTATGTGACAAAATCATTTCATTTTTTCTTTCACACTTTTATCCTACTGCTAATCTAAAGACATCTTCTAATAAAGAGATATTAAAACCCAAGCTTCATAACCCAGAGATGGCATATGGAGCAGCTACTGGGTCTTGAGCCTCTACAAAGCTGCCATTTTATTTTTGCAAAAGACAACTCTGGCTGCATGTTACATGATTCTGATGGTACTTGGCTTCCTGTCATGTGCTTACAGCCCTGTGGATCATGGGTAAGAAAAAGCTGAATCAGATACCACAGTACTAACAGAACCTAAATGAAAAACATTTTGCTAGGAAGAAAGTACATTTTTTTAGCATTCCGGTGTTAAAATGTCAAAGTGTGTTGATGGGAGGTGGGGAGAGAGGGATTTATTCCACCGATCGCCTCCACAAAACAACCTGTGAACATTTGAACCAATATTTGACGGTATTCCAACTGGTTGAAATTAAATCAAAAGAGTTTCCGTCTAGACATGAGGAAGAATTTTCTAACAGAGCAGTTCCTCAGTGGAACAGGCTTCCTCGGGAGGTGGTAAGCACTCCTTCCCTGGAGGTTTTTAAGCTGAGGCTAGATGGCCATCTGTTAGCAATGCTGATTCTATAACCTTAGGCAGATCATGAGAGGGAGGGGATCTTGGCCATCTTCTGGGCATGGAGTAGGGGTCACTGGGTGTGTGTGGGGGAGGTAGTTGTGAATTTCCTGCATTGTGCAGGGGGTTGGACTAGATGACCCTGGTGGTCCCTTCCAACTCTATGCTTCTGTGACTGGACTAAAAGATGCATTGCCCTCCTCCATTTATAAATGGGGACTGTCTGTGCCATGTTACTAAAGTGGTCTCAGTTTCCAAATCAGGCCTGGAATCTGCTTTAAATGGATCAAGAGCCGATGTGTGATTCAGAAAACCCTGAAATTGCTCTGCTAGCATATGTTCAATCACCTTGCCTAGAAAGGGAAAGTTGTACACAGGCTTATAATTGACTAACGCTTCTTTATCTCCAGAAGATTTCTTTATCAGAGGCCTATCACACAACAAGAGCTTTACAAGAACAACTCTGCTAAGAGCTGGAAACTGAGCTGGAATTTGCTTGCAGTAAACAAGGCTCTTCTCCAAATATTTGTTCAAAGTGTGCTCAGTTTGATTTTTGTATCCACTAGATTCTCTGTTATATATCAAATGCTGTTGCACTAAGATGTTCAAGTAGCTTAAGCTGTAGGTGGAGAAAGCTTCTTGAGTTTGAAGTGGGAGTTGCTTGAGCCAGTCCTGATAAGAGCTTTGCTATTGATTTCAGATGTTTTCTGACCACCTGACTTATGAATGGGATGATTCTGCTGAAGACCTTCTTGAATTAGTTTGGACCTTTTTGGGGGTCCACCTGGGAAATAACATCACCACAAAGCATGTTTGGTATCTCATTAACTTTTATTTTGGCCTGGTTTGGAGTCTCCAAATGTTCTCTTCTATTCCTGAACACATTTTGCTGCTCATTTTTTTGGGGGGAGTTTTCTGCTAAGTTCGGGGAAATATGCAACATCCTGCAACATGTGTTGATAAATGTAATTAGCTACTTACCAGCTGGTTTTTGGAGCTCTAATAGTATAAAAGCATATATTCCTTCTCTTGTGCCTTGCCATATTCAAGCAACTTTTGAGCAGAAGGTTCAGTTCCTCTTAGAGGACTCTGACCCTCAGCCTACTTATTTTGTTGCTCTTTTTTTGGAGGCTGCTGAGAAGAGACGAAGGGAGGTGTTTTATTGTTCAAGACCTCGGTCTAAGAACTTTTACTTAGGTTTTATGGTTTTATTGTTCAAGACCTCGGTCTAAGAACTTTTACTTAGGTTTTATGGTTTTATTGTTCAAGACCTCGGTCTAAGAACAGGGGGAAGGGGCTGTGGCTCAGTGGTAAAGCATCTGTTTGGCATGCAGAAGGTCCCAAGTTCAATCCCAGGCATTTCCAGTTAAAGGGACTAGGCAAGTAGGTGATATGAAAGACCTCTACCTGAGACCCAGGAAAGCCACTGCCAGTCTGTGTAGACAATACTGACTTTGATGGACCAAGCGTCTCATTCAGTATAAGGCAGGCTCATGTGTTCATGTGAAGTTCCCCCTTTATCTTATTCACTGCACATCTGGATTGTTCATGATTTGTGTTTCCAAGTGTTCCTGTTTCCCAACAGTAGCCTCATAAGAAAGCTATTGAGTCAGAGAACTTGTTTGTGCTTTTACCTTAAGGTAACTTGCAGACATCAGTTTATGTTGGCTTATGATAGGAACCACACTGGTAGAGCACTTTTTTTTTTTTTTGCTGTCAAGTCACAGCTGATTTTTGGTGACCCCATGGGGTTTTTAAGGCAAGAGATGTTAAGAGATGTTTCCATTGCCTGCCTCTGTATCATGACCCTGGACTTCCTGGTAGAGCACCTACAAATACAAAAATTCCCATTGTGGATTGAGTCTTAATTAACTTTCCTGCATATTCTTTGTTAATCCGTTTGTGAAATGAGGATGTGATCTCTTGCAAGGATGTTGTGTGTGAAATTAACTGGTGATTAGGAGAATCTGTGAAGATCTCAGGAAAGAATGCTATATAAATGCAAATTATTGTCTCTCTCAAATGGCTGGGTTTTTTTAGGTTTGTTTCAGCACAACCGAAAAAAAAAATATGTGCAACGGACCTATACATTTATGTACAAAAGCACCTACCACCACTTACTATGGAGTGACAGTTTTAATAAGCAAGCTGCTAGAATAGGTTTTGGAATGAGATTATCCTTATAAAACTCCTTATGAAGTTTTATAACTCCTCCCACTTTGGAAAATGATATATTTCAGAGGGATAGCAATATTGGCTGCAGGGATAAGAACAAAGGTTTTATGGTGTGTGTACTTATGTAGATTAAGGCCTGTTTTGCTAGATGCATAAACTATATCTTCATTTGGCAAGTATACACCATTATAAATTTTTTAAACAGCAGGATCAAAATGTAAAAAATATAAGAGGCACAATTATTGTGCTTAATATAAATGTCTACATTTGTTTCAGTGTGTCTAGGAGACATCTCTTTCTAATTTTCCCCATGAACATTCATTGAATTGCTACCTGAAGATCAAACTGGGAGAAAGGCGGAGGGCATTTTGCTTGCAGACAAGAACAGGCTGGATTTTTCCACCCCACCCTGGGTGTTGAGATATTGCTCATATAATTTGGTTACTGAGGCAAAGGGCCATTGGGCAGTCAAGTTAGGGCCTTACACAGGGTGCATTTCTCTTTGTGGTGGCATGTTTTATGCGTTCCATAGAAGAAAGCATGAGTGACCATACAGTATGATAGTAACTGGTGGATACATATAATTAAATTCTAAGCACAGTTTCCTGAGAGTAAGCCCCCTTAAATGAACAGAGCTGAGCTGTTTATAATAGACCTCCTTGGTCTCTCGTAGGTCTTTTATGCATGGGTTGGATCTCCTTGCTTGGACCTGGGTTCATTGCACATTAAAGTAACCCGGGTTGGGGGAAACTGTATGCGTTGGCTTGAATGATCAGGGACGAAACTGTGTGCTAATTGAGCCATGAATACAGAAAAGCAGTCTCCCAAGTTCAAATCAAGTCCCACCCCTTTAAATGCTGCTCTGTAATTGGCTTACCTTGTGAGAGAAAATTTCCTCCCCCCCCCCCAAATCCAACTGCCGTATAAAAAAGCATTTTAAGAACAAAAAACAGAGCAATCTGAAAGAAGGGGGAGGGGGAGAAATCCAACCCTCGTTTTTTAAAAAAGCCTTTCTTCTGCTCAGAAAGAGCTCTGAGGTAGCAGAAAGCACTTGACTCCCTTCCTCTTTACACACTGCTTTGTGATTAGCTGTGAGAGAAACCAATCTTCTGTTTTCCCCTGCATGGTGCTTTGAGGAGGGGGTTGGAAAAGGGTGGGGCAGGGAAGCTCAACCTGAGAACGGAGTATGCACGCTCTGTGACTCCGGAATGAGCTAGGATGAACGGTTTAATTCGGGACAGAAGAGGAATGGGAAAAGCCGGGTTCGTTTTGCCTTGAAACAGTATTGAGCTTCCAAGGAATTAGGCATTGTGGATACTGAAAAATTTGATCCTGGCTGAAATGGGGAATAAAGGCGGTTAAAGCGACCATGCATAAATGACCATAGTCTCTATAGTTTTGCAAAGGTGATTGTCAAGACACTTCTGTTGACCTAAAAGTCATTGTTCTTCAAGGAAAAAAAAAATACTAAGGGAGAAACTGCTGAATTTATATTTATAAAGAAACTTTACTATTTCCTAAGGCTTGAATAAGGCTTCTTCAACTGCTACAGTTATCACCAGTTATCGCTTTTGCGAATACGTAGTACTCTTAAATACTGTACATTTGAGTTTTACATAGAATTTCATGGTCTTTTTACTTTGTTTTCTGTATTTTTTCATCTATATCCATGTGCATATATGTCACCCACTGAGGATACACGTCATGCATTTGATAAGAGGGACTCTAATCTGCAAAAGCATGTCACAAAACAAATGGCTCATCTTTAAAATGCTACAAGACTCTTTTTTTATTCTTCATTTAGTGTGGTGCATTTGATAAGAGGGGCTCTAATCCACAAAAGCATGTGTCACAAATAAATTGGCTCATCATTAAAATGCTACAAAACTTTTTTTATTCTTCATTAAGTGTGATGCATTTGATAAGAGGGGCTCTAATCCACAAAAAACATGTATCACAAAAAATTGGCTCATCATTAAAATGCTACAAGACTCTTTTTTATTCTTCATATAGTATGGTATAAAAGATACACTTGTGCATAGAGTTCAGTGAGGCTCTAAAGGCATGTTTTTGTAGCGTGGCCATTTATACTGTATCAATAAGTAGAAAATAACAAGTTAATACAACCAATGTAGTGGTTACAATGTCAGATTGGGAGATCCAAGTTCAAATATTCACCCAGCCTTGAAGCTTACTTGGTGATCATGGGCTGTTCATGCTCTTGCCTGTCTCATAGGCTTATTGTGAAGGTAGAACAGAGGAGAAGACAGAACCACATCTACTGCTGTTCTGCACTCCTGGGAGGAAAGGTAGAATATAAAAAAGTGCTAGACACACCCCAAGAAAAGACGGTGTTAATCCGCTTTGCGGGGTAGTTGGGCAGGTAAAGCATGTTTTCTTGGGAGGAATTAATTTTGATAGAAATGGAGGGGGATGGGTATCAATGTGACATGGATTACGCAAGTTATTTTTTTTGAAAAGTTACAGTTTTTTTTAAAATGTGGTTTGTATCTACAGTCCCATACTGTTTGTACATGTTAACAATGGGGAATTCCATGCAGCAGAAGTTCATTTGCAATGGTTTTGCTTACTATGCTCAGGGAACACTTGAGTTATCTGATTAATGTGCGTCCTGTCATTGTTCATGTTTTTGTGTGAGAAGCATTCAAAGCTGGCTTCAAGTATTCCATGTGAGGTGTGATGGTATTTTGTAGCTTCAAAACAGCTAACTATCAGTTTTTGTTTGGTATAACCAGCTGCTGCCCAAGGAAACTGCTGTTTCTGACTTAACCCCTTGGTCCTCATCCCTATGATGTGATCTTAGTACAGAGCCCTAGTGTGGCATAGGGGTTCAAATATTGGATTAGGACAAAGGAGACATGGGTTCAAATCCTCAGTGGGATATATCGCTCATAGGGCTAGTTACTCATATCTCAGCTGCTTGTTAGAATATAACACAGGAGGGGAAAACCACGTAATCCACCCTCACAGGAAAAATAGCATAAAAATATGATGGAAGAATAAGGGCATTTGTGCAGATTTGTCTCCCTGTCATTCTTGCCTCTCTTCCTTCATTGTCCCTCTCCCTTTTTTTCTCTTCTTCTTTTCAAAATGCAGATTGTATGCTCCTTGGGGTAGGGAAGCCTGTGTATGCATGAGAGAGAGAGAGAGAGAGAGAGAATTTTTGGCTCATTTTACTATTTTATTTATTTAGACAATTTCTATGACATTTCTCCAAAGAACCTGTTTGAGGCAGCTTACAAAGTAAAATATAATAAAAAAACCCCTATGAAATGCCATAGAAGTTGCTAACAGTGGAAAACAACACTAAAACCCAATATTAAAAACTATACCCTGGGTATATTATTCTATCATACCATCTTGTCATTGATAGCAGTACACAGATAATAGCTGGTAAAAACACAGTGCATGAGAGGTCTTGCTCTGTGCTTTGTTTTGCAATATATTTTCTGCACACACACCCATTCCCCTTTGAAAACCTTTGTGTGTGAAGGTAGGGTTTTCCCTTGAAATATGGAATGGGGTTTTGGATGTGCATACAGACCCCCTTTTCTGATCTTTCTGTCTTCAGCAGGAAGACTGCATTGCCTTTTCCACTCCCTGCTTTTGAAAAGCAGTACAGAGGTCGAACTGGTACTTGGTTACAGAATTGCATGTCACTCATGTATACCAAATTTCATTCTGTCTCACTATCCAAGAGAAGTTATGTTGCAAATAAACAAATGGAATGTCAAGTGCCTCATTTTGTTAGGGCAATAACTTTCTCAGAAGTGTGTGATTTACCTTTTAATGCTTTGCAGATTCAGAACTTGAGTTCCTAGCCTTTAAAAAACAACATGTAGGTGCAGCAAATAACAAAATTTATGTTAGGATATGAGCTTTCGTGAGCCACAGCTTACTTCTTCAGATACAGCTAGATTGTGATTCCATATATCCTTAAGTAGAGAAGATTGCCATTGTGTATCTAATTCAATGTAAATGTCAAAAGCAAGTAAACGACATTAGCAGGCGTGATTGGATTAGGTGTGATATGTAGAGGGGTAGTAAGCGTGGATAATTTAGCATTGATAATGAGACAGGAATCCTACATCTCTATTTAGTTCAGGAGAATGCATTGTCTTGGGAATTTCCTGCCAGAAATTTTGTTAGTCTTTAAGGTGCTATTGGACTCGTGCTCTTTTCTACTGCTAGTGACAGACTAACACGGCTACTCATCGTGATCTAGGTGCAGGAAAATATCATTTAAAGGGGGAAAGGTCCCAAGTAGTCTCTTTCAATAATACAATAGCTCCATTTCCTGTCCCTTGAAATTATACGTCACACTGAAGAGGACAGGGTATTTCTGCTGAACCATATCCTGGGTGTGTTGGAGCCGCTTCTGCAGAAAGCAGATTACTTACTGATCACTGCTTTACTGTCGACATTGGGAGGATTTTGCAGTGACCCCCATGTTTTTAATTAAAATTGTTTATTACTTATTTATTAGAGCTATTTTTAATCTGGTCCTGGAATACCATAGAGGAATAGCAGTGGCATCCTTTCCAGCAGCATTCCTCCCCCCCCCCTCAATGCTTACATAAGCATAACTATCAATAAAGAAAGTCTTCAGCATAGCAGGAGTAGGTGGGGGGGTTGACAAGCATTAATAGCGCCATTATCCCCAGGAAGCAAAAGGCTATTAATGTATTTTACTGCAACCAGCAGTGATTATTTTCAATGGATGTAATGATTCAAAGGTTTCCCTGGGTCATCCTAGGGGAAATCATGAAGCTTCTCATATCCAGCAACAAATTCAGATGCCTTGTTGTTGTTATGCAGTTGAAAAAAGCCTCTCCATCATGAATGGTAAATAGATATTTTATGAAGTTTGCAACAGTGTAAGTTGCAGGGAGTAAGCATACTTTATGTATGTCATATGTACAAATTGCCTCAGATATCATCAACATTGTCTTATGGCTTTCCTCCCTTAGGGTGCAGTCCTATGCAGGTCTACTCAGAAGTATGTCTCATTCATTGGGGCTCATGCCCAGGAGAGTGTCCTTAGGATTGCAGGCCCAATTAGGGTTGCCAACCTCCAGGTACTAGCTGGAGATCTGCTGTTACAACTGATCTCCAGCTGATAGAGATCAGTTCAGCTGGAGAAAATGGCAGCTTTGGCAATTGGACTCTATGGCATTGAAGTCCCTCCCCTCTCCAAATCCTGCCTTCCTCGGCTCTGCCCCCAAAATCTCCTGCCGGTGACAAAGAAGAACCTGGCAACCCTAGGCCCAGTGCCTGGGATTATTATGGATGGGTATCAAAAGTAGAAATGCTTGGAAATGTACGGCCTACTACAAGCGCTTCCGTATAAAAATATAACAATGATAGTGTTAAACATTAGGTGTTTATTTTAAAACTAGCTAAAGGGAATTACAGTTATAAAATATTTAGCTCACGGAGGGTAACCTTCAATGATCCAACATCATAAAAGATGTTGGCACTTGGCAATTCAAATAATTTGACTCAAGCTTTTTCTGTGCTGTGCCGTTTGAGGCAGTAGGTGGTGTAGTTCATGTTTGAATCTCCCCAACATATAAATACCCTGTGAACATGTAAAACTAGCATGTTGGACCTTTCCCCCAGCACATCTTTTTGTTTGCATAGGTAAGGTTGTTTTTTTCCCCTTATGGTGGAGTATTCCAACATGCATCCCCCTCACATGTAGTGGAGCCGTCCAGTTACCATTTGGTTGTTCTTATCTTGTATAAACCAGTCTCCAAGGGAAGGAGTGGTGCCTTGGGAGGTGTGTGTGAAGAGGGGGAATGTTCCTATGTTCCTTTCTTGCCTGGGGTGTTGGCCGTCTTTTAACTGATCCAGAAGACTCGGTGGCCATTTATGCAGGGGTAATTAGCTCACGATCCCTGCGGGACTGCTTCGAGTCTTCTTTGGCATTATTCATGATTTTACAGACCTTCAGAAGTGACTTCACTCCCACCTTGTTCTTTCCCTGCAGTTCTAGGACACTGTTTTATAACAAACTTAAATTCTGCTTTGAGGCAAGAGGAAGGCAAATCCCTGCCATTTCCATGCATAGTCCTAACTTCGGGTTTCTCTCCCCATGCCCATTTTGTCCCTCCCTCGTGTCTGTCCCTCTCATCCAACCCTGTCCCTTAATTCAAAGCACAAAAGAGAGAGTGAAACCTTCATGAAATGCAGAAGTACACCAACTGGAGAGAGGCTGCAAAGGCTGGAAGGCAGCTCCTGGCAGGGAGCTGTTGAAGAAGGGCAGGGGGAGGAATACTCAGCTTTGTAAAAGCACATGCACAGACAGGGAGCAGTCCCTTTAAGAGCTGACCCACCCCCTTCAAGTAAACGGCAACAAGGCTGTGTTTTCAGGGGGAGGGAATTAGAAGCTCTGTGATTCACTGGGGATGCATAATTAATCACAAGGTACTCCTGGAATTTCTTGTGGAGGGGGGAAGCCCTCATGCATATGATGTTTGAGAATTCAGATCAGAAAACTGTGCAGCAAACCAAACACAAACTTTCCCTGCATAAATGACTGGTGAATGTTTCTTCCCATCCAGTCTGTCCCTTGTGGGTAGCTGTGGGACCTTTGGTTACCCACTTGTGGAGTAAATAGGGGAGAGCAGAGGCTCAGTGTTGGAGCATATCCTTGGCATGTCCCAGGTTCAATCTCTGGCATGCACAGTTAAAAGGATCAGGTGATGGGAAAGACCTCTGCCTGAGACCCTGGAGAGTGGCTGCCAGTCTGAGTAGATGGTACTGACCTTAATAGACCAATGGTCTGATTTAGTATAATGCATCTTCATGTGTTCAAAATGGGACATCTGTATCTCGAAGATACCTTTTCCCTTCCTGGTTGCTTTAGTTCTGCTCCCTTCCCAAAACCAGATTTCTATAGTTGTTTTTGCTAAACTTGAAGCTTCAATAGCCCTCCCCCTTATTTTCCCATTTTTCATTTATTGCTGTATCCCCTAAATGGAGGTAACCTCTATTTGGCCACCCAATCTGAATGTATTCACAGGAAAACAAATGCATGGAAAACTTCCCCCTTGTCCAGGAATACATGTATTCCCTTTTATTAGGATCAACCAGAGTTTCTCAGAACAGTATGTAAGCTTTTCAGTTCTTCAAAAGCCTTTCATTAGGTGTGATGTTTAAGAATAAAACAAAAAAGGGGAGGGGGGATCCTTCAAGCCACAATGTTAAGGTCTCCATTTTATGTCAGATGTATGGCAGATAATTAGATTAGGTTATGCTGGGTGGAGTTGTTTACAGGTTGTACCTTAGTCTTCTGGGAAGAGGGAAAATGGCATTAAAGAATATAGATGCTAACAGTTAACTTGTCTGGTATGTTTCTTTGAGATTCTCAGTGTAGGAGGAATTGCATGTGTGAAAACAGCCCTAATTTGAAGCTGTGATTTTTAAGTAGCATGTCTCCAATTGACTCTCCCTAGAATATCTACGGTTGCCATTGATATAGTTCTGCTGACATGCCCCGAACATCTGTTGCTCCACTTTGCAACAAGGTCTTCTAAATATAGTTTATAGCTACACTGTGTGTTTCTGTACCAGGAATTTTCTTTTTAGTAGAGTCGCTGGTGCATGTCCTTGACTGATTGGAAATGTTTCTTTTCTTCCTGCTTTGTGGTGTGCACACTGCAAGCATGTTTGCCACATAAAGTGTTAATCCTGGGGCAGTTCTGTAGATTTGTGTAGTAGGCTGACTGGCTCTATTTTTCACATCAGTAGTTCGTAGAAGAGATGGGGGAGGCGGAACCATTGGGACATTCCATTTCAGTATTTCTGTTCAGGCTCAGACACTAACCAGTTCAAAGCAGATGTACCACACAGTGTCCCACACACCAAACCACCTTTAAAACCATTTCAGATTGGAGAATGATTGGAGAAAAGCTGGGGGAAACCCAGGAAGTGCACAAATGCACTATGATGCTGTGGGGAAGCCGGAAATCCCCCGTTTCTCAACAGCATTAAACCCCAGGGCAGATAACCCTTGTGAAAATGGCCTTAGGTAAAAGGTAGGTAAAGGTAGTCTCCTGTGCAAACACCAGGTCATTACTGACCCATGGGATGATGTCACATCCTGACGTTTACTAGGCAGACTGTGTTTACAGGGTGGTTTGCCATCGCCTTCCCCAGTCATCTACACTCCCCCTCCCCAGCAAGCTGGGTACTCATTTTACCGACCTCGGAAGGATGGAAGGCTGAGTCAACCTTGAGCCGGCTACCTGAAACCGACTTCCGTCGGGCTCGAACTCAGGTCGTGAGCAGAGCTTTTGACTGCAGTACCGCAGCTTACCACTCTGTGCCACGAGGCCTTAGTTCTTAAACAGCAAAGGTGAAATGTTAATGTTAGTGTACAAGTCAATACTCTTCCACGATGTGATGGTGGCAACAGAAATCAGAGTTCACTTTATGTGTTTCCTTCCAAATTCGAACCAATTCTGATTTGGCAGAGGGAGGAGCAACTGCTGGGATCTAGAGATGACAAAAGAATTGGCAAGCACTTAAAACTCTGGGAAGAAATTGATTGCTGGGCAGAATGGTAAGTCACTGCAAGGGATTACGTTTGAAAATTACAAACCTATTGAGTATACAAGTTCCTGAACCCACTCAGTTCCTTACATATTTGTAACCCTAAGCATTTTACTATATTGCTTTACTTCATGTAGGGAAACACGCCTACCTCAAATGGTGAATAACTTCCCCCCTTTCACTTCTGTATTCTAGAAGAGTACTATTTAAAATAATTATCCTGTCATTTGTAACTGAGACTCTCAGTGGCTATAAGTACAAACAGTTTCACTCTGTGGTTTAATATTATAACTTGCACGTATAAATACTTCACAAACACATTTTTCTATCATATAAATTGGGACTTTCTAATATGTTTCTCCTGAACATTTATTATAGCTCTGAGCAATGCATTCCAATTGGTTTTACAAACATTTTTATGGAGATACCCTGAAGAGCAAAGTCTAAACAACTGGCTTGTAGATTTTAGTATCTCAATTATTTTTTCTGCAAAGCCCCAATATTCAGTAGAAAATGCATAAAATGCTTTTGTGTTCACTCTAGCTATTAAAATTCAAAGAAATTTATGGGGAGGAGGGAAGAAAAAAGCTGAATCAGTTCTCTCACCGTAGCTGGAAGATTGTTGATCTGATTTGTATTTATCATAGTAGCACAAAAAACTGCATGTATTATCCTTCTTGTCTAGTTCTTAAACTCCTGCAATACCCGGCATCCAGAGAAAAGGCACAGTATCAGACAATAGATCTGTATGATTTACATCCAGACGGGACAAATGGTTGGAAAGTCTGGTGCTTTGGAGCAATTGAATCTACTTAGGGGTGATAGGGTTGCCAGCAGCCTAGAGAAGGAATGCTTTGTCCCTTTAACAGAGCCTTAGTGTACGCCAATGGGCAGGTGGCATTGAGTTAAATAACATTACCTGGTAAATAACATACCATTAAGCTTCTATTAAAGGGGCAGGGCATTTTTTCTCTCCAGGTTGTTGGCAACCCTAATGGTGGATGGAGTGGAGCTGACATTTGCAGTGCAAGTTAAGAGCTTGGGGGTGCTGGTGGGCCCAGCCTTGCGGTTTTAAAAGCCGGTTGGCCTAGCGGCCAAGAAGGCCTTCTATAAGCTACCCTTGATTTCTCGACTTCGTCCTTTCTTAGACTCGGCTGACCTGGCCGTGCTTTTGTAGCTTTGTGATTGGATTTCTGTGATGCACTCTTAAAGACAATCTAGAAAACTACAAGTGGTTCAGAAAGCAGCAGCCCGACCATTGTCGGGGGCTCTCTGACAGGAACACATCTTACCTATTTTAAAACAGCTACATTGACTGCTGGTTTGTTTCCAAGGTGCTGTTTATGACCTTTAAAACTCTTTATGGTATAGGACCCACATAATCTGAAGGTCTGTCTCTCCCCATACATTCCAGTGCACCAACTAGGGTCCTCAGGTTGCTATCTATTGGCTGTTGCCCGGTTTATGGTAGCCTGGTGGTGGTGGAAAGTGCCGTCAAGTCACATCTGACTTACAACAACCCTGTAGGGTTTTCTTATTTATTTATTTCATTTATTAGAGGGGAGGGACTTCAGTGCCATAGAGTCAAATTTCCAAAGTGGCCATTTTCTCCAGGGGAACTGATCTCTGTCAACTGGAGATGAGTGGTAATAGTGTGAGATCTCCAGCCACCACCTGCAGGTTGGCAACTCTAGCTGTAGAGCATATTCTACTCACCGAAAGCACTTTAGACTCCTTGGACAGCACTGCCTAGCACCATAGGAAGCATGTTCTGCAGTGAAGTGAGAGGGTATTTTTGCAAATTTAATTTTAGGATAATTCACTCCCATCTCTTTTTATACTTTCCTGATTCTAGGTATTTCTATACTTTCCTGATTCTATACTTTCCTGATTCTAGCTATATAGGTATTTTAGCTACACAGAGATATTGAGCATGCTTATAATGTGTTTGCATATCTTCCAACTTGGAAGGCTTTAAGAGGGGAGTGGACATGTTCATGGAGGAAAGGGGAATTCATGGCTACTAGTTAAAATGGATACTAGTCATGACGCATACCTGTTCTCTCCAGGATCAGAGGAGCATGCCAAATATATTAGGTGCTGTGGAACACAGGCAGGATGGTGCTGCTGCAGTCGTCTTGTTTGTGGGCTTCCTAGAGGCACCTGGTTTGCCACTGTGAACAGACGGCTGGACTTGATGGGCCTTGGTCTGATCCAGCATGGCTTTTCTTAGGTTCTTATGTTTTGGAAACCTGTAACAGCCTTGTCTTGTCCACATTTTGCAGATGGTTGGTGGAGCAGTTCCTCTGAAGCCACCTTTGAGTTCTTGGCTAAGGTGAGATTTCACCCAGAGTGTCCTGGCTCGTTTTTATAGCCACTAACTACACCAGATCTTGCAGAGAAGACATTTTCCCCGTATAAACTATAATTCTGCTCCCTGTGTCCTGCTAGCTCACTTTAGCCTCACGAAATGGAACACCCTATGAGGGTCATATAAAGTGGGCAAACCTGGCTGTGGCACCAGGCTAGCCAATACTAGCACTTGAGTATAGCTCACCTGGTTAGGATTGCCAACCTCCAGGTACTAAAGGTAACAACAACCAAGGCTAAAGAGTAGTGCTGGAGATGAGTTATAATAGCAGGAGATCTCCAGCTAGTACCTGGAGGTTGTGGAAAACTGACAGCACTACGACCACTTAGAAAGTATTTACAGTGAGCCACTTATAAACAGGCACAGTTTGTATATATTGTTGCAAACTGTCAATTTTCCACAACCTCCAGGGACTCGCTGGAGATCTCCTGCTGTTATAACTCATCTCCAGCCGATTGAGATCAATTCCCCTGGAGAAAATGGCTGCTTTGGCAATTGGACTCTATGGCATTGAAGTCCCTCCTCTCCCCAAACCCCTCCCTCCTCAGGCTCCACCCCAAAAACCTCCTGCCAGGGGTGAAGAGGGACCTGGCAACCCTACACATGGTGCATGTTACCTGTATGATACATTATTTGCAGACATGTACTGGACACATTAACATACAAAGTAAAGTCTGAAAAGGCCTTGGGCAGATTATGGCAATGATATCTTTAGCAATACAAGTTAATTTTGAAAAATGTCATCCTATTGATAAATTTATCTACAGGGATTCCAGTTCCTTACTTGACTGTTTGTTCCCCCTTTTTAAAATGAGGACCATGACTATAGGATCATTATTTTCCATATGCTAGCACTAACAGTAGCAATAAATTTACTTTTTTAGGAATAACAACAAAAATGTATTCAATAAAATGGCCTAAACTTCTGAAATCTCCTGCCAGGCCTACATTTCAAACGTGCTTTCTTTATTGTTATCCCTCCATCATTTGTGCTGTGTCTAATACGTTATTGGAAGCCAGCAAGTAAATTTAATTTCCGTACCAGCTGTGGTCTCTTCCTTTTGGCACACTGTGATTATGTCTGCCTGTGTTTAGAATTAAAATAGAAATGGCTTTTCACAGTGCCTTTCTGATCTGAGGGATTCTGCTAAGTACTGAAGAAACAGATTTGGCAGGGAGTTGGTTGAGCAGCAAAACATGGTATCCTGGGACTCCGTCAGCCAGAAAATAATGTAACTTCTGGGCCGGTGGTTGGCTGTAGTCAATGGAGTGGAGGATGTGCCTATATCATAGATGGTAGGTGAATCCTGTTATTTTCATGCCTAAGTTTGCCTGTTTCTGCACAGGAAAAGCAGTTCAATCTTATTTCCTTATGTGTCTTTCTCAACTTTAAGGTTGACAATGAGGAAATCGAAATTGTTCAAGACTTTCTATTCCTTGGCTCCATCATCAACCAAAAGGGAGACTGCAGCCAAGAAATCAGAAGGAGATTGAGGCCGGGAAGGGCAGCCATGAAGGAGCTAGAAAAGATTCTTAAGTGTAAGGATGTGTCCCTGGCCACCAAGATTAAGTTAATTCATGCCATCATATTCCCTATTACTATGTATGGATGGGAAAGCTGGACAATAAAGAAAGCCGACAGGAAGAAAGTTGATTCCTTTGAAATGTGGTGTTGGAGGAGAGTGTTACAGATACTGTGGACTGCCAAAAAAAACAAATCAGTGGGTTATAGATCAAATCAAGCCTGAACTGACCCTAGAAGCTAAAATGGCTAAACTGAGGCTATCGTACTTTGGTCACATTATGAGAAGGCAAGAGTCACTGGTAAAGACAGTCATGCTAGAAAAAGTTGAAGGTTGCAGGAAAAGAGGAAGACCCAACTGCAGATGGATTGACTCTATAAAGGAAGCTACGGCCCTCAATTTGCAAGACCTGAGGAAGGCTGTTAAAGATAGGACATTTTGGAGGACATTGATTCATAGGGTTGCCATGAGTCGGAAGCGACTTGATGGCACTTAACACACACCTCCCCTCTGCATTTCAAAGCTCTTTCCCAAAACATTTGTGCAAATTGTTTAATTATCTTGCAATAACTCTTGGCCTGGGGAAGGATTCTTTTATCTCATATGAATCAATCACTGCAAAATTCACAGGGGTTATTTAGAAAAATGACATTTCCCCTCCTTAGGAAGACAGGGCCTTTGGAGACAGAATGGCACAGCAATCATGAGCAGTAGCAATGGTAGCAGTGGTAGGAACAATAAAGAAAAGGGTTCAAAAGGCAGGCAGTGAGCCAGACTTGTTCACAGGGGCAAACTGAGGCAAACGTGGAACCCTGGGATGGATAAGCAATAAGCTACATGGACTGTTAAATCAGTAGCTTAGTTGTCACAGGAGAGGCAGGTTGCTCAAATGAAGAGCCCGTTGTGAATGTATTTGACATAACAGCGTTGTGTGTTTGCATGTGAATCTTTGGTTGGATGAACTGGAAGGTTTGCAGCTGAACATCTGCAAAATTATATTCTGTTGAACAGAGTGTATTGTAACAATTGCTTATTTGAATTAAGCACCAGAACAGCAAAGATCTTGCAAGAAAAACAAGCTGCTAGGAAAGCAAGCAAGTTAAAGTATAATCAGTGTTAATTGTAATATATTACCTGACCAACAGTAAAGTTGATGGATTTGTATGTGGGAATTTCTTTCAGCTAGCATTTGCAGGTAAGTGCTAATGTAGCTAATGAATAACATTGCAGTTCTAAGAAGAGTTACCCCCTTTTAAGTCTGTTGAAGGCAATGAGCGTAGAAGTGTTTAGCTCTTTTTAGGATTGGACTGTAGGGTGCTGTACTGTATTGGCCATGTTCCTAGGATAATAAATTGTCTAAAAATCTATTTATGAGTTAGGAGTAACCCTAGGAAATTGGAGAATTTAACCTAGCAATGGAGGGAGTGGAAATTATAGACCAATGCACTGGAAGCTAGGCAGTGAAAAGGATGATTGAGAAGGAGGCCTGAAATGGTATGTTTCCCATACAGTTATCTTTGCACATAGTTTAGATGCATACGTAAAGTGCTGTAAGTGTACATTTTAAAATTACAGAGTCTAAATGTAACAAACTTTTAGATGTACATGTAAGATGGTGTAAGTGTACATTTAAAGTTGCAAAAAGCAACAAACCTGTGTATGCAGACACACTTGTCATAGAAGGACGCTTCTGTGCCAGCAAGTCACAACCAATTTATGGCGGCCCCAGCAAGGAGCTTTCAAGGCAAGTGAGAAGCAGAGGTGTTTTGCCATTGCCTTAGGGTTGCCAGGACCCTCTTCGCCACCGGTGGGAGGTTTTGGGGCGTAGCCTGAGGTGGGCGGGGTTTGGGGAGGGGAGGGACTTCAATGCCATAGAGTCCAATTGCCAAAGCTGCCATTTTCTCCAAGTGAACTGATCTCTTTTGGCTGGAGATGAGTTGTAATATCAGGAGATGTCCAGCTAGAACCTGGAGGTTAGTCAAAAGAATTAAGCTAGTGCCCCAATAAAGGAAGTATGGCAATCAAATAGCTAGAGCACTTGTGTCAAAAAATAAAGCTCATAAGCCTATCTTTTCTTGAACTGTATAATATCTCGGCAGTTAGTCTTAATCAACCAAAATTGCAGTGCAGTTTACAATCCAGAACTATGCCTTGCTTGTACATACAAAGTCATAGTCAGTATACAAAAGCCACTGAGTAATAATTCTTAACAATGCTTGTAATCATAGCAATTGTATAATAACCAAAACATGCAATACATGTATTGTGGCTTTTTGACAAGAACCAAGAACCAAGGTTCATAGTGGCCACCACTGAAGTGGGTCAGTGCCTTTCGGGTGACTATACTTTTAGAAATGACCCCTTCCTGAGAAGTGGTATGTTATCTTATTCAGATAGTCACCTACTAAGCAGGACTCAACTACTTTACTCACTTAAAAAGTAAGTCTTTTTATTGATGTACTCCAATGTAATTGTGTATATATATGTGTGTGTATATGCAAGTATTACAAAGTCTTAATATTCAGTAACAATGTATACAGTAAAGCAAGCAAGTTCTACATACTATTCAGTTTTAAAATCCAACACTTAAAATATAACAGTCAAATAAGTCTGATTTAGTTCAAAGTATCTAATTCACACTCTAGAAAAATATATTTGTAAAGCCATACGTACCAACTGCATCTTCTGAGACCCTCTGAGAGAGGTCTGAAGTTCTAGCTCTCTCCCTGCCTGTATTTTTACTGTTTCAGTCACCTACAAAGAGGTTGACTTTAACAAACGAGCAATTGTCATTTTTACTGCACATGCTCAGTGGCCTCCCATTGTATTGCCAAATAAGGACTTCCTCTTCCAGGAGGCTATTTTGCTAAACTATAAACAATCAGTTTTAAGCTTTATCTTTAGATTATATATCACTCTATATAATCAATTTTAGTATCATTCTCATCTCCAGGAAAAAAGGTTAAGATTGAACCCATTCATTAATTTCTAGCTTCTTGTTTTCATGGTTAAATCATAAAATACAATTATCGTTTACAGTACATCATTACAGCATCACATATCCTTGAATATAGTGGGTGAAGAGCATTTCTGCATATGAAGTCATTGGAAGGCAGGAATCTGACAGTTTCTGCATTTCAATAGTTATATAAGGAGTGGCTAACAGTTTCTCATTAGCTAACCGTTTCTCATAAACAAATAGCTGGGAAAGGTCTTAGAAAAAATAAACAGAATGTGTTGCTGGAAAATTACTGAAGCCTTTAACAGAGTAATAGAAGCTGAAGCCTCTGGCAAAGAATATTCTCCTTCCTTTTAAAAGGAAATTAAACCTCTGCTATATATGTTTTGCAGTTTATATGTGTAGTTGGGTATTCAATATTTATATTGAATAATTCTGCATATGTACAACACTATTTCCGTGTTCATGTGCTCCAATATGCCAAAGCCTGTAACACCACAATGGGCTTCCGGTCAAGTGTCCCATTTCGCGTCTGCTTCTCAGGTTGTGGCGATCCTATGTTGGTGGTTCAGATAAGAACTGATTCATTAGCAATTCATCCCAGAAAGAAGGAAGTTATACACTTAAAGATCGGAACAAAGTTCTTATCTGAACCACCAACATAGTATCGCCATGACCTGAGAAACAGACGCGAAATGGGATACTTGACCGGAAGCCCATTGTGGTGGCCACTATGAACCTTGGTTCTTGGTTCTTGTCAAAAAGCCACAATACATGTATTGCATGTTGTTGTTATTATACAATTGCTATGATTACAAGCATTGTTAAGAATTATTACTCAGTGGCTTTTGTATACTGACCTTGACTTTGTATGTACAAGCAAGGCATAGTTCCGGATTGTAAATTGCACTGTAATTTTGGTTGATTAAGACTAACTGCCGAGATATTATACAGTTCAAGAAAAGATAGGCTTATGAGCTTTATTTTTTGACACAAGTGCCCTAGCTATTTGATTGCCACAGTACCTGGAGGTAGGGCTGTCAAAAAAAAAAAATTCGGTACAGTTCGGATTCGGCCGAATTTGGCCCTTGTGGGTTCGGTACGTGCCGAAGTCCGAACTCCCCCACTTCGGATCCGTTCAATTCGGCCGGAATTCAAAGTTCGGAAAAAAATTCGGCCGAATAAAGCCATTAAAAACACAATCGCGCCTTTCCGCGGCTCTGGGGGGGGCATTTTTTAAGGTGGAGGTCCCAAAATTTCAGCGGAGCTTGGAGGGACCCTCCTTGCCAGAACCCCCAAGTTTGGTTAAGATTGGACCAGGGGGTCCGGAGTTATGGGGCCCGGAAGGGGTCCCCCCCATCCACCCAAAGGAAAGAAAGAACAGAAGCCGGCTGCTATTCATGCAATGGGCGGGGGGGACCCCTTCCGGGCCCCATAACTCCGGACCCCCTGACCCAATTCTCACCAAACTTGGGGGTTCTGGCAAGAAGAGTCCCCCCAAGCTACCCTAAAAGTTTGGGACCACCACCTCAAAAAATGCCCCCTCCAGAGCCGTGGGAAAAACCTCCCTATGCCTGCTGGTGCTGAGAGATTTCTCATTAAGCTTGTTTCCTCTGCGGTTAACCACAGACGCCCAAAGTGTTAACCCCTCATGGGAAGTAGGTTAATGAGAAATCTCCCAGCATAGGCAGGCATAGGGAGGTTTTTCCCATGGCTCTGGGGGGGGGCATTTTTTGAGGTGGGGGTCCCAAACTTTTATGTTAGCTTGGTGGGACACTCCTTGCAATAACCCCCGGGTTTGGTGAGGATTGGGTTGGGGGGGCTGGAAGGGGGCTTGCCCCCTTCTCCATAAAAACCAATGCAAAACTTTTGGCTTAGGGCTTAGGGCTATCCATGGCTACTAGTCAAAGTGAATACTAGTCATGATGCATATCTATAATCTCCAGGGTCAGAGAGGTTTTGCCTTGGATTTGCCACTCTCTAGATGCACATTCCCCCCAGCCCAATTCTCAGATCTCAACAATAAGCCCCCATGCAGAGTTTGGAGAATCTGGCTGGGAAAATGTGCATCTGGAGAGTGGCAAATCCAAGGCAAAACCTCCCCTGCTTAAATGACCAAGAGGTTTACCTCCCTCACCCAAGCCTGGGTGCTACTCTACCTAATAACTAGTGCACCCTTAAACAAAGTTAACCACCAACATCACAATTCACAAACAAGGCAGCTACCTTGAAGCAGATGGATCTCCCCTGCAAGCAGGAATCACACAGGTGAGGCGGTGCAACACTCTAGGAACCCAAGCTAACTTCAACCAAAGTACACTGGATCCCCCCCCCCCGCGGGCAGAGACTCACACTGACCCACTTAACTCCAGCCAAAGTTGGCAACCACAAAAAACAGCAGGAATAACACTCCCACAAAGGCAAGCCCACCCCAACCAGAACAGGTAATCCCCCCCCAACCAGAAATCACAGCGTACACACACAGAGCAACAACCCAAACATCAAATTTAACATAAAGAGCCCCAAACCAGGCCAAGCTTAACAGAGACTCGGTCAGTAAAAGCCTATGCCAACTCCAGGCCACAGCAGGAATTAGAAAGCCAAACTTGGGAACAGTAGCACAGGCCAGAAATCACAGCCCGCACACACAGAGCAACAAACCAAACACCTTTAAAATGACTATTCACTGTCCTGATGCAAAAGGAGAAATTCCCACCCCACCGCACTCGCCTGCTCATTGTTTGCATGTGTGTGTTAAGTGCCATCAAGTTGCTTCCGACTCATGGCGACCCTATGGCCATTTATTCATGGAAAGGTTTGCATTGGAGTTGTCACTCTCTAGATGCACATTTTCCCCATCTGAATTCTCAAAACTCTGCACGGCGGTTTATTGTTGAGTTTGGAGAATATGGATGGGGGGAAAAGTGCATCTAAAGAGTGGCAACTCTGATGCAAAACCTTCCATGAATGAAAGTCCTCCAAAATGTCCCATCTTTGACAGCCCTGCTCAGATCTTGCAAACGGAGGGCCGTGGCTTCTGTGGCCCCCGCAGGCGGCAGGATCGCTCGGGAGATTGGAGGGGGGATTGGAGGGGGGGAAGGGCAGGCGATCCACTGCAGATCCCTCGCCTGTCTTCCCGGGACTCCCAGGAAGGCGAGCGGGAGGTTGGCAAGCTCCTCTGCTCTGCCTGGACAGGCAAAGCAGAGGGGTTTAAAGACCCCTCGCCTGTCTTCCCGGGACTCCCAGGAAGGCGAGGAACACACACCCCAGGCAGAACTGACAACAGCCCCCTTTGGCTTCCCCCCCACCCACAGAAACTGCTCCCTCCCCACACACACACAGACTCTGCTTTCCCCCCCACACACACACATACACAGGATAAAAATTATAGATTAAAGCCCCCAAAGGGGTCTTACTGAGGCTGTCTTCTGTTCCATCCGGATGGGCTGTAATCCAAGATGATTCCAATTAGGCAGGGAATGTTTTGCTCTGGAGAGATGCACACAGGATCGGATCAGCTGCCCTATTCATCCCAATAGGGGAAAGGGGAAAGGGGAAAGCCCATATCTCGGGACCCCCTGACCCAATGTTCACAAAACTTGGGGGGTTCCTTAAGAAGCTTAATCTAAAGTTCCAGTGAAAGTTTTGTGTCTGCACCCCCAAAAATGCGCCCCCTGCAGCCATGGAAAGAGAAAAGGGGGGAGGCGATATTTCTGCCCCCACTGAACCCATCTTTACAAAACTTGGGTAGTATCTTAAGAATAATTCACTGAAGCTATGATAAAAGTTTGGGGGCTATATCCCCCCAAAAGCGCCCCCTGCAGCCACATAAATGGAAAAGGGGGGGAGGGAAAAGGGGGAGAACCCATATCTCGAGACCCCCTGACCCAATGTTTACAAAACTTGGGGGGTATCTTAAGAACACTGGTCTGAAACTCCGCTCAAAGTTTGGGATTTGTACCCCCAAAAATGCGCCCCCTGCAGCCATGGAAAGAAAAAGGGGGGGAGCCCATATCTCGGGACCCCTTGACCCAATGTTTACAAAACTTGGGGGGGTACCTTAAGAAGCTTCATCTGAAGTTCCAGTGAAAGTTTTGTGTGTGCACCCCAAAAAATGCGCCCCCTGCAGCCACAGAAAGGAGCGAATGTGCACAAGCACCCCCCCCACACACACACGAGGATTTCGCTCTCTCTCTCTCTCTCTCCCTGGCTGGGCCGCACATCAGCTGATTCCTCCAGTACTCAATCCTGACTGATTGGCCAGAAGAAGACCCAGCTTGCCCACTGATTGGCCGGGGGAGGAGAATGCTGCTTACTGACGGTTATGCTGCTTACTGACGGCCAAATTGGCCGAATTTATTCGCGAACTCCCGAACTCGCTGAATTCGGCCCCCCCGGTTGCCCGCCAGTTTTGAGTTCGGATCCGTCCGAACAGAAAAGCAACGAATCAGGGGAAATTCGGTTGATTTTCAGTTCGGACCGAACCGAATTGACAGCCCTACCTGGAGGTTGGCAACCATATATTGCCTTCCTCTGCAGAGACTTCCTTGGTGGTCTCTCCCATCTTGAACTATGTGGTGATGCCAAAAGGAAATGCACACCCTCTTTCTGAGGACAAAGTACCCCATCTTTTCCAGTGCTAGAAGACTATCTAGAATTCTTAACCATTCCAACCTTTCGAAGACTTTTCTTCTTTGCCAGACACAATGCCTTACCCCTCAACAAAGTATTTGGCAGATTCCTAGATGGCCCAATTAAACAGAGAAGCCTGCCTGTGTGGAAAGGCAAAGACAGAAACCCTTGCCCATTTTTAATTCAGTTGTGATTTGTATTCTTCTATAAGATCTTCTCTTTAAAAAAATATATTTTTATTGAATTATTTTAAACAATTACAGACGTGCACATACACATGCGAACAGTCTTGTCATTCTGTCAGGGAAATCAGTCATTGATTGCCTTTACTAATATACTTATGTAAACCATACAACTGATTTAACTAAATGATGAACTGCTCTAAAACACATATGCTATATAAACATCCTACTTTTTAAAGGTACCAATCTTCTGATTAACTAAGTCTTTATATTATAAAGTTATAGACAATATCTAATATTACTACACTTGATTATGCTTGTCCTCCCTATTTTAGCTTAGCTATAATTCTGCACTTTTTGCTCCCTGGTATCCCTTTTTATTTCCTGTTTTTCTAACACCTTCTATCCTCTACTTTAGAGTATATATTTCTTACATTGCACATTCAGATATGCAAAGTCGTAATAAAGCCTCCATTACTTTTGAAATCCATCCATCGATCTTCCTTTCAGCAAGTTGGATAGTTTAGCCATCACAACGTATTCAGACATCTTTTCCTGCCATCTTTCCAAATCTGGAATTTCTTCTTGTTTCCACACCGTTGCCAGGTGTGGGGTGAAGATCTTCTCTTATTACTCCACTGATTTCACACTTTTCTGTTTCCTCTCACGACTATCATTTAATCTATCTGCTGCCTGTTAAAGATAAGGTTGTTTCTCTACCCGCAGTTTATTATTTAACAGCCGCTTTGAAGAAACGCCGAAAGTTATAAGCAAGTTATGCCTAGATGCTTATTTGCATATAGGCACTCTTTTCGCACTGGAAGTGCAACTGGTGGTCTCTCTACCAAGTGACGACCCTGCTTAGCTTCTGATATGTGGCGGGATTGGGCTATACCATTCCACATCCCAGAAGGATGCTTTCTTGGCAGTAATTTGGCCGAAACTCCTTATTGATTGTACAGTTGCTGGCAATACTTTTAAGTTTGTCTCTGAATGCGTTAAATTGACTTCTGGTGAAAGGAAAAATAAATCATTAGAATCATAGAGTTGGAAGGGATTTTCAGGGTCATCTAGTCCAACCCCCCCTGCACAATGCAGGAAATTCACAACTACCTCCTCCACACACACCCAGTGCCCAGAAGATGGCCAAGATGCCCTCCCTCTCATGAACTGCCTAAGGTCATAGAATCAGCATTGCTGACAGATGGCCATCTAGCCTCTCCTTAAAAACCTCCAGGGAAGGAGAGCTTACCACCTCCCGAGGAAGCCTGTTCCTCTCAGGAACTGCTCTAATTGTTAGAAAATTCTTCCTAATGTCTAGATGGAAACTCTTTTGATTTAATTTCAACCCGTTGGTTCTGGTCCGACCTTCTGGAGCAACAGAAAACAACTCGGTACCATCTTCTATGTGACAGCCCTTCAAGTACCTGGTGAATATTTTCATTTTTTAAATATAAATCATTCAAAGATTTCCTTTGACTCAACAGAGGAGAACCATGTATTCTACACCCTATACTCCAGGAGAAAGGATGGGACAAAAATGGAGCTGAAAGACAGACTGATTCCTGCAGGGGAGGAAAGGGTGGGGGGGAGCTTCTGCATCTTCCTCTGAAAAAATCCCCATTGAGTTCCAAAGCTGCGGATAATCTCTAAATATTGACTCTTGCGCAAAATGTCAGTGTGATGATCTGGGTGGGCAGCAGCCCAAAGGAAAAGTGGGACACAGGGCCAAACAAGCCAGATTATCTGATTTGCTGTAGATATGTAGGCATAAACAGACGTGAAAGGATTATATTTCCAGTGATACGTCAGTGAAGGTCAGCTTTCACAAGATGCAAAAGACTTAAAAAATTTTTTTTAAAAAGAAATGCCACCGATGAAGCACATAGATAGGCAAATGTTTAGATGTTGTGAGTGAGAATCATAATTGTTATGTATCGCTAATAAACTCAGATGCGTTTTCTGTATGCAGATTCATGAACTGGAAAAATCTTTTTTGAATATTTTTGGACAAATTTGCAAGACCCCTTTTTGCCTGTTGCCAGTATGGCGTAGTGGTTAAGAGCTGTGGTTTGGAGCGGTGGACTCTGATCTGGAGAACCATGTTTGATTCCCCACTCCTCTACATGAGTGGCAGACTCTAATCTGGTGAACTGGATTTGTTTCCTCGCTCCTACACACGAAGCCAGCTGGGTGACCTTGGGCCAGTCACACTCTCTCAGCCCTACCTCACAGGGTGTCTGTTGTGGGGGAGGAGAAGGGAAGGTGACTGTAAGCTGGTTTGATTCTTCCTTAAGTGGGAGAGAAAGTTGACATAGAAAAACCAACTCTTCTTTTTCTACTTCTACTCCTTCTACTCCTACTTCTTCTACTTCTGTTGCCTGAAGTTATCCAGTACATAGGACAGCTATGGAGTCTGCACTGCCTGGGACCCCTGCTGGCAGCCTGCATCTGTTTTATTGACATGTATGCCCAACTCTTCCTTCAAAAGACCTGGAAGTAGCTTACGTGTGGTTCCTGCTAAGTATTGGCAGTGGAACTCTCACATGACGTCCTTTCATACCATTTCTGAGAATGTTACTTGTACAAAACTAGGGTTGCTAACCTCAAGGTGGTGGCTGGAGATCTCCCGCTATTTCAACGGATCTCCAGGCGACAGAGATCAGTTCCCCTGGAGAAAATGGCCACTTTGGCAATTGGACTCTATGGCACTGAAGTCCCTCCTCTCTCCAAACCCTGCCCTCTTCAGGATCCACTCCCAAAATCCCCAGGTATTTCCCAACCTGGAGCTGGCAACCCTATACAAAACTGAATCCAGAATTGAATTGAATAGAAAGTCTGGGGGAGTAAATAGAGATGTGAAAGCCAAGGAAAAAGAGGGAAATTTGGGGGAGGCACTTTTTCCCTGATAACTTCTAACAAAATGTAATGGAAATGTTTGGAAATTTCATGGAGCACTGAAAAAAAACCTATGAAATATTTTTCTTTGAAATGAGTGAAATGCTTTCAAAGATTTTTCCTCATTCAAACTGTATACCATTCAGTTTTTCTAATGGCAATCATAGTGGTCATTGTTGAGAAGAAAGTAAAAGGGAAGTCATGTAAGAACAGAAATTGCACTCTTATTTCTTTTGGGGCCTTTGAACACCCTAACCTTTGCTCTTTGAAAAGAGTTCTGAATGAATGCTTCTGCGAGTCACTGATGAAGCTATTTTCCATCTTGAGATTGGCGTCAGAAATGTAATAAACTAACTGTTAGTCATGCTCTCAGAAGGGAAGGAAAAAAGACAACAACATGCAACAGATAGTGATTTAACAAAATTAATTCTTTCCCACACACAATCAAGACCCAGAGTAGTCTAATTAAATCCCACAAAGATAACAGATACAAAAGCTCAGTTCAACTTTGCAAATCCTCTTAATTCAAAACTCTCAAGACCTTAAAATGAATTGCACTACTTCTGAAGGCTAAGTGTGTTAATCTTTCCATCAGGCATCATATAATTTAATTTTGTGAAAGGGGAAACATACTAAAGATCATCCAGAATTCTCCCCTTACCCATGGATGAAAAGGTTACCTCAGATACGATTAGTTGGAAAAGGGTGCCCACATGCCCAACGCCTGTGGAAAATAGACAGATGCAAGCAGGAGACCTGAGAAGAATTCATGGGGAGGGGAAATCCAATCCCCTCTCTTTTTCAGCCTCCCAAAATCTCCCACTGTTGGCTTAAAGGGTTACCAATTCTGCTGTGGCAAACTCCTGGAGATTTGTGGGCAGTGCCTGTGGAGTGGGGAGTTTCATGAGGGATTTAACATAGAATCTGTGGTACACCGTATGGTTCCTCCAAGGGAATAAATCTCTGGAGATCAGTTGACATTCTGGGGAGAGCTCTAGGGCCCACCTAGATGTTGGCAACCGTAGTTGGCTGTGATACCTGTGGCTAACCACTACCTCTGCCAGCTTTGACAATGTTTCCTGGAATTGTTAAGCAATCCAGAATGGTGATCAGGTCAGACATGCAATTTTAAGTTGTACCTCTAGTTAACCCAAACTTCGTGTCTTAGGTATGGTTGCCAACCTCCAGATGCTAGCTGGAGATCTCCTGCTATTACAACTGATCTCCAGACAATAGAGATCAGTTCACCGGGAGAAAATGGCCGCTTTGGCAATTGGATTCTATAGCATTGAAGTCCCTCCCCTCTCCAAACCCAGCCTTCCTCAGGCCCCACCCCAAAAATCTCCAGGTATTTCACAACCCAGAGTTGGCAACCCTAGTCTTAGGCCTTCATCCCATGAGGGGGGACAAATAGGAAACCATAATTGCTCTTTGCACAGCTTAGTTTTACCTATGGTGTTACCACAAGGGCTTAATTGTGATTAACATACTATCATATACCAGACCAACAAAAGCCTTAACTCTGGTTGCAGAACTGTGGTGGTATTTGGTTGCTTCTGTGACTAAAGACTATATGGTGTCTTCTACATGCAGATGGGATTTTGCGGTTTCCCCATTGCTGGCACAGCTGCGAATAAAGCACAGCAGCAATGGGGCTAGCACGTGACAGGTTTACCCAGAGTTTCCCTGCTGCAAGCCCCTGGAAGGGGCCACCCCCCTGTCCTGGGCCACCAGGACTTTTGCAATAGAAAAAAAATCGGCATTAAAATGTTGTACTAACAGGTGTGGCAGTTTCTCTGAATTACCAGTTTTCATTTTAAAAGAAGTAAGTCGCTAGTCTCTTTCCTTGTAGTGACATGTTTTTCTTATATCTCTGCAAGGAAAGGAGCCTCAGACTTTTTTTTATTTTTTAATTAAAGCTGAGAACTCAGAGAACCTGCTATACCTATTGTTACAATTGTATATTGATATAACAATATTTCTAGTGCTGATTTAAAAAAAAAAATTAAAAGTGCCCCTAGTGACAGGGGGGAGGAAATGGCTGCCACCTGAGCCTGGAAATCTGAATTTTCCCACCAACACTGCAGCCATCCAGAGTTTACTGTGATCTTTTGCAAAAACTTCAGAGCAAAGCAGGTTTGAGGAAGATCAAAGAAAAGCCAGGGAACTCCCCCCCCCCAAGAGGTGCAAGAATGCACCATGCTGTTGTAGGAAAGCAGGGGAGGGAAACCCTGTTTCCCAAAAGCATTGAACTCAGGGTCGATGACCTGTGCAGAAGCCATCTATGAGACCAATCTCTCCATGTGATTAGAATAGCCATGCGAGAAGGGCTCAGAATAGCCATGTCTTGATTAAAGTGGTTATGTGACTCTTATCTTGGTGGTGGTGGTGTAAAGTGCTGTCAAGTCTCAGCTGATTTATGGTGACCCCGTAGGGTTTTCAAGGCAAGAGACATTCAGAGGTGGTTTGCCATTGCCTGCCTCTGCATCGGGACCCTGGTATTCCTTGGAGGCCTCCAATTCAAATACTAGCCAGGGTCAGGGATGAGTGTGTGTGACTGGCCCAAGGTCACCCAGCAAGCTCTCATGGTGCTAGTGGGGATTTTAACCTGGGTTTCCCAGGTCCTAGTCCAACACCTTAACCACTACACCATGCTGGCTCTGATTCTATCTTTGGTTATTGGTTTTCTATATTGGTGGTAGGGCTGCCAGCTCTGGGTTAGGGAATCCCTGGAGATTTTGGGTGTGGAGCCTAGGGAGGGTGGATGTGGCGGGGAGGGACCTCAGTGGGGCTTAATGCCATAGAGTCCACCTCCCAAAACAGCCATTTTCTCCAGGGGAACTGATCTCTGTAACCTGGAGATCAGTTGTAATTCTGGGCGATCTCTAGCCGCCCACTTGGAGACTGGCAACCCTAACTGGTGGTCTTTCTCTGGTGCCATGTCATTTCAAAACATTTTACAACAAATAAACCAAGTCTACAGGAGCCTCGTGGCGCAGAGTGGTAAGCTGCAGTACTGCGGTCCAAGCTTTGCTCACGACCTGAGTTCGATCGCAACGGAAGTTGGTTTCAGGTAGCTGGCTCAAGATTGACTCAGCCTTCCATCCTTCCAAGGTCAGTAAAATGAGTACCCAGCTTGCTTGGGGGTAAAGGGAAGATGACTTGGGAAGGCACTGGCAAACCACCCCGTAAACATAGTCTGCCTAGTAAATGTCAGGATGTGATGTCACCCCATGGGTCAGGAATGACTTGCACAGGGGACCTTTACCTTATACAGATTTTGAACCTACATCTGGTGGTTGTATGCAGAAATCTGGGCTTACAGTACAATCCTAAATAGGGATGCACACTTCTAAATGAGTTGGCATCAGTGGGCTTACACGACCAAGTGAAAAATATGTATACATATACGAACCAGATTGATTACATGGAGGTGCCTTGAAGATCTCTCAAACTAGTCCAGATAACCGCAGCAAGGTTATTAAAAGGAATGCGTAATAATTACTGTTGCCAGCCTCCAGGAGGGCCCTGGAGATCTCCCAAAATTACAACTGGTCTCTAGATCAATGTTGGATTTGGACATGATCAGAATTAGATATATTGATGTGTGTGTTTTTCCTTCTGTAGTGTTGGATTTCTACATGTAGTTTTTCTTGGTACAACTGACACTAGTAACAAATTTCTAATCGATTATCTTATTAACATGCTCCTGTATTAGAATTGTGCCCTCTGCCCCTGTTAGAACAGCTGGGTTATTCTGGGATAGACAGACCGTGGGCTTTATTTTTTAGCTTCCATCATCCTTCTTTGTACCGCTTCTTGTTTTATAATTTTTTTTCCTGGAAGAACATTGCTTGCTTGGCACAATGTACATTTGAGACCTATATGTTATAAAGACAGGGCAAGGCAGTTCAGATTTATGCAATGGATGCCTGAAATTGGCACCGACTTGTAGTAAATAATTATTAAAGGCATGGTTTTGTTGCCGGGGGAAAAAATGTAACAGCATTGTCCTTTATTAATTTATGTTCACAGAGGGTTCCAGCATAGTAAAAACAAGATTTCCCACCCAAAAATAAATAAATGCGACTACAAGAAAAAAAAGGCCCCCATTGCAATAGATACCTCATCAGTGGACATAAAAATGTACATAAATAAAGGAAACCTGGGTCAGTATATAGCATAGCTCAGCATAGAGCCCTGCATGTGGATGATCCCAGGTTCAATTATTTATTTATTTGGAATATTTTTATGCCTCTTTTTATGTTTTGTGTCACTATGGTTAGTAGCCACTGATATCCTCCATGAATCTGTCTAATCCCCTTTTAAAACCGTCTGTGTCTGTGGCCATCACTACATCCTCTGGCAATGTATTCCACATTTCAATCACTTGTGTAAGGAAGTATTCCCTTTTGTCAGTCCCTGAATCTACTGCCACTTCAGCTTCATTGGATGCCCTTGAATACTAGTATTTTGGGAAAGGGAGGAAAATTTATTTGCTCACTCTCGTTATCCTGTACATAATTTTATAAACCTCTATCATTTAATAAGAACATAAGAAAAGCCCTGCTGGATCAGACCAAGGCCCATCAAGTCCAGCAGTCTGTTTACACAGTGGCCAACCAGGTGCCTCTAGGAAGCCCCCAAACAAGACAACTGCATCAGCACCATCCTGCCTGTGTTCCACAGCACCTAATATATTCAGCATGCTCCTCTAATCCCAGAGAGAATAGGTATGCATCATGACTAGTATCCATTTTAACTAGTATCCATGAATACCCCTTTCCTCCATGAACATGTCCATTTCCCCCCTTAGTCGTCTTTTTTTCTAAACTGAAATGTCCCAGACTCTTCAGCCTTTCTTCATAGGAAATTGTTCCATCCCCTTAATCATCTTGGTTGCCCTCTTCTGTATTTTTCCAGCTCTGCAATGTTGCTTTCAAGGTACAATGACCAGAACTGCACACAGTATTCCAAATGAGGCTGCTATAGAGATCTATACAGGGGCATTGTAATACTGGCTGTTTCATTTTCAATTGGGGTTGCCAGCTCTGGGTTGGGAGGGAAATACCTGGAGATTTGGGGGGGGGGTGGAGCCTGAGAAAGGCGGGTTTAGGGAGAGGGAGGACTTCAGTGGGATATAATGCCATAGAGTTCATCTTCCAAAGCATCCATTTTCTTCAGTTGAACTGATGTCTATCGCCTGAAGATCAGTTGTAATCCCAGGAGATCTCCAGCCACCGCCTGGAAGTTGACAACCCTATTTTCACCCCTCTGCATAGAGTTTGTCTTTTTCACTGCTGCAAGCACACTGGGTTGACACTTTCATTGAGCTATCCGCTCCGACCCCAATATATCTTTCCCTCTCAGTCTCAGGGCCCATTAGCTGGGATTTTTTGTTTCAATGTGCATCACCTTACATTTACTTACACTTAAGTACCTTCATTTGCTGCAGTTTCCCACTCACCCTGTAGTCCCTCCTGTGCTGCTTATCTGTTCTCCTCCAGTAATTCCCTGGTTGAATCCATGGTCTGTGGGTACTTTGTCAAATGCTATCAAATGTGAACATGTGCCAATTGGTAGCAACACCAGCCTTTTTTCAGAGTCTATTTGGTCCTGTTCGTGTATTCTGTGCTGGCGTTTTCTCTCGGTGTGTGTTAGCAATAATCTGGTACCTTTCTTTGCAACCTGAGTAAATCTGCAGTGTACCTGGAAAAATTAGCTACCTGCACAACTTACAAGGCTCAAAATGTGTTAAATAAAGGAACGTCTAAGAAGGAAGTGGGAGAAGGTCACATTAAAAGATTATTTAGGCCTGGAAAACACACACACAATCTTCTTTTAAAAAATCAACCTTTCCATGGAATTTTAAAAGGTAAATTGTCCTTTCTAAACTGACACAGGTGCGGATTCATTTATCACAATGCCCTGAGGAACATCTGGCACGTTTACATACTAAAAACATATGCTGAGGTATGCCCTACTTCCTCGGTAAGAAAGGCTGCAGAGGTTCTAAAAAGTTCTGTGGCACAGAAGCAATCTGAAATAAGGCATCTGATCCAATTCTCTGTTTCATTAGTGCTGATGGGTAATTATGCAGGGAAATTTTCCAGTGGTTTGTGGAGCAAGAGGGCACCCTCCATTGGGAAATTTCCCTGCATAATCCTCATAGGTGCTGATGAAACAGTTTTACCCTCTAGTCCTGCTGCAGCAGAGAGACAGAGAATTTGGACAGCAACCTTATCTCAGACTGCCCCTGTGCCATAGAACGAATACCTCATTCATTTCAGTGGGGCTAGGGAAGATTCTGAAGTGTAAGGATGTGTCACTGGCCACCAAGAGCAAGTTAATTCATGCCATCGTATTCCCTATTACTATGTATGGGTGTGAAAGCGGGACAATGAAGAAAGCTGACAGGAAGAAAGTAGATTCCTTTGAAATGTGGTGTTGGAGGAGAGTGTTACGCATACCATGGACTTCAAAAAAAAAAAAATCAGTGGGTTATAGATCAAATCAAGATGGAACTGACCGTACACGCTAAAACAACTAAACTGAGGCTATTGTTATTTGGTCATGAGAAGGCAGGAGTCACTGGAAAAGATAATCATGCTAGGAAAAGAGGAAGACCCAACACCACCTCTTTTTGGACTGTTTGTTCTAAGTTTTCTGCTTCTTCTCCCTGGCACACCTACCTTCTGCCAGCGTGGTGTAGTGGTTAAGGGTGGTGATTTGGAGCAGTGGACTCTAATCTGGAGAACCGGGTTTGATTCCCCACTCCTACACATGAGCGGCAGATGTTAATCTGGTGAACCGGGTTGGTTTCCCCACTCCTACACATGAAGCCAGCTGGGTGACCTTGGGCTAGTCGCAGCTCTCTTAGAGCTCTTTCAGCCTCACTTACTTCACAGGGTGTCTGTTGTGAGGAGAGGAAGGGAAGGTGATTGTAAGCCAGTTTGATTCTTCCTTAAGTAGTAGAGAAAGTTGGCATATAAAAACCAACTCCTCTTCTTCCTCTTCCTTCTCCGGCTGTCTTTGAGGAGCCTGGACAGGAATGGAAACTTTCAATCAGATTCTTTTTGGGAAGGGCAGAAATCCTCTTCCGTAGAGCACATTCAACATGTGCTTTTCCTTGAACACATGAAGTTGCCTTATACTGAATCAGACCCTTGGTCCATCAAAGTCAGTATTGTCTATTCAGACCGACTGCAGTTCTTCAGGGTCTCAGGTGGAGGTATTTCACATCACCTACTTGCCTAGTCCCTTTAACTGGAGATGCTGGGGATTGAACCTGGGACCTTCTGCATGCCAAGCAGATGCTCTACCACTGAGCCACAGCCCCTTCCCCTTCCTGCCTCATACCTCCTTGTAAATCAGGCAGGAAGCAGGTAGACCAGGATTTGTCCAGAGTAGAAGCTTGCCCCCTGCCTGAATCGCCTTGGCCAGCAGAGTGATTTGTAAAGGCACCAATGGACACATGAAGCTACCTTACACTATATTGGGCTATTGATCCACAATGTCAGTATTGCTCAGACTTGCAGTGAGTCTTCTGGGTCTCGGGTAGAGGTCCCTCACATCACCTACAACTGAATTGTGTTAACTGGAGATGCCGGGGATTAAACCTGGGGCCTTCTGCATGCCAAGCAGATGTTCTGCCACTGATCCATGGTCCATCCCAACTGAGTGCCTGAATACTTGTGCTTTAGTAAAGAAGGGGGCTAGTGATAAAGCCCTTAAAAAAATCTGGCTGCTACTTGGAATGCCACATGTTACCCTCTCTTCCGCCTGCATTTTTAAAGAGATGCCGGAAGGCATAACAGTAGGCCAATAAAATACCAAGAGATGGATAATAGTTGAAATTGCAGCTCTGACAGTGATTCCTTCTGCACTTTAGAGAAAAAAATCTCTTAGGAACTCGAAAGAGTTGCAAGATCAAGATGTTAAGGATTGGTTGCTAGCATTGACTGACAAGAATAGCCTGCAAATATTTGCACCATATAACTCCTGTTAGATCTGGAGGCGCCAGAAGCACTTTGAGGCCAGAGAAGTTTGTGAACCTTAGAATTCGATAAACAAAGACTGCTCAGCATCTCTGCTTGCCATTCGCAAACCAAGTAAGCCTGAGTGTTTCAAATTTAGGAATGTTTACATCTCAGTCTGCAACGTCGGCAGCTGGGAAGTAACCCACTGATATGAAGAATAGTTATGTGTTCTTGCATCTCCCCAGTCGATAAAGATGTTTACTTCGAAGGGAACACCCCCCCCCCAATTTTAATGGAATTTACTATCCATGTAAAATTGCCTAAGGTTTTAGGGATGTATTTTCTTAATTCCGCTCATTCCATTTCTTCAATTGAATTAAATAGTTTTAAATCTCATCAGATTTTTTTTTTAATCATGGTGGCAATCCATAGGCAATGTAAGCAATCAATCATATTTATGCTTACGTCGGCCCAGTATAGCAAGTTTCAGAATGATTATAGTAGTTTCACTGAAGTTCTGCTTAAGTATGTGATTACAGTCAATAAACCAATTAAACAATACTACTGCAACATAGTTTATTTAGAGTCAATGGATATCGACACATGTGGCTGTGTGCAGTCAAAACTGGGTAAGCCAGTGTGCTTTCCTTTGAAGTCGCTAAATGTCTCTGACCTCACCTGAAAAGTGGCAGGCAGAAATGATGGGGCTACAGAGCTTTGTCCTTGCATTGTTCTCTGTAACAGCACAGTTGCAGGGGTGGAAAGGACTGGAGGTGGCCAATCAGTTGGCTAGACGCTTGTCTAGCCAAGATGAGAACCTGTTCGGCAGAGCGATTTAGCCTTGGAAGGCTCTTGCGACCCAGCAATCATAGCCATTGGAGATAGAAGGCGATCAGGTACTATAATCATGTAGCATGCCAGATGATCAGTGCAGAATCGAAAAGGCAAGTATGTGCTGCACCACTATGATTTTTATCTGTCTATATATAATTCAATTCTACAAGCTGCTTTAACGGGCAACTATATGCATAAAGAAGGTGGGATGACTGGGTATCAAAATGAAGTTTTTTCTCCTCTGCTCATGACCTGAGTTCGATCCCGATGGAAGTTGGTTTCAGGTAGCCGGCTCAAGGTTTACTCAGCCTTCCATCCTTCCAAGGTCGGTAAAATGAGTACCCAGCTTGCTGGGGTAAAGGGAAGATGACTGGGGAAGGCACTGGCAAACCACCTCGTAAACAAAGTCTGCCTAGTAAACGTCAGGATGTGACATCACCCCATGGGTCAGGAATGACCCAGTGCTTGCACAGGGGGGACCATTACCTTTACTTTTATAAACTAACTCATAAAACTGAAGATGAGTTTTATTCTGTCATGTTACTTTTTCCCATTTTGTATCTTCACACCTCGTGTGCTCCCCAAATGTTTCTGATGCAATCAGCATGCATTACATTGTAACAAACACTGAACGGTTTGAAAAGAGGTTTTCAATGCTTAAGTTTATTTCAGATGAAAAGACCTACCAGCCACATATAATGGTGCATGCAGTCTTTGGCACTGAGCCTTGAAAGCACCTTTTGAGGAAAAGTTGTGCAGTGAAAAAATGTCATCGCAGAAGGAAATCTTATGTGTGTGTTAAGTGCCATCAAGTTGCTTCTGACTTACGGCGACCCTATGAATTACTGATTTCCAAAATTAGCAGCCTTGCTCAGGTCTTGAAAACCGATGGCCGTGGCTTCCTCTATTGAGTCAATCCATCTCATGTTGGGTCTTCCTCTTTTCCTGCTGCCTCCAACTTTTCCTAGCGTTGTTTTCCTTTACAGTGACTCTTGTCTTCTCACATGAGGAAATCCTACTTCCGATATATTGGCAGAATCTCAGTACAAATTTTCTAGTTAATGTTGACGATGGGATCTGTGTTTGTCCCTAAACTTCAAAGCAGGTTTATTTTGAATGGAGATGAGAGAGAAATGCGTTATTACAGGCCTATGATGAGCAGTCTAATTTCTGAATGTTTACTTAGGGCTGAATCTCAAGTAAAGGCTCATATAGGATTGCACCTGATTAACTTCTATTCTTTTCAAGTTTGTTGTATGCAACTCAGTCCTCCATGTCCAACATGTATTAGCTTCTCTACCCCACAAGTCCCCAAAGAGAGAAAGAATGTGTACCCCATGGATACCTCATTTTCCATCTAACCTGCAGCACGTTCCCACTTTTTCCATGTAACATGCACCTGCTTTATCTACTCCACACTCCACACGTTGTTTCCTTTTTGCAGGGACGCTCGCTTATACCCCAACCTCTTCCTCTCAACTAGGTAGGGAGGTCACCCTCTGCAAGTTCTCATTCCTAATTATCTCCTTATATTTGGCTCCTCTTGAGGAAACAGCTGCAGAAATTAAATAAAATTAATATTCTTTTTACTATTCCTGACTGCCATCAAGGGCTACTTTATAGAAACCCACAGAGGTAGATCCATTCACACAACAGAAGAGGAAGAGTTGGTTTTTATATGCTGATTTGCTCTACCTTTAAGGAGACTCAAATCATCTTACAATCACCTTCCCTTCCCCTCCTCACAACAGGCACCTTATGAGGTAGGTGGGGCTGAGAGAGCTCGGAGAGAACTGTGTCTAGCCCAAGGTCACCCAGCTGGCTTCATGTGTAGGAGTGGGGAAACCAACCCTGCTCTCCAGATTAGAGTCCGCTGCTCATGTGGAGAGGGTGGGGAATCAAACCCGGTTCTCCACCATTCTTAATCACTACACCACACAGGCTCCATCTCACAACAGCTGACAAAATGTGAAGAGGAGTATGCCCTCATGCTCCCTCTTCACATGGACTCATTTTTGATAGTTCACACCATGTGATGAATTCATGGTGATGTTTCACACCATTTCTCATTGACAGAGATAATTCAAGATTAATATGCCTATAACCCTTCTACAGTTCTGCAAGTGGTTCCAGAATGAGGTCTTCCCCACCCCTCATCACTATCAAGAGAATGACTATGACTCTTCTTAACAGTAGAGGACAGTGCTAGGATATTTTACCTGTGATTTCAGTTGACAGTCATAAACTGTATCCTTCCATTTCTTGGGCTTAGCTCTGCTACACAAGTGTTGACGCTATTTATGAAAATAGTGCATATATGGTATTATGCAGAAACACATCACTGTATATATGTTTAGTGGCAATTCATTGCTAATTGCAATGTGTGTTGTGTGTTACACTTTACACGTGTGTGTTTTTTAGATAGAAGTTGTAACTCATGCAGGAAATCATAGGCATGAAGTAGCCTTTTTGCATTGTTTGAAGGTAGTTTTTCCTGGTGATGTATAGGTAGCCTTTTGAGTACTCTTTCAGTCCTATAATGTGAAACCAACTGCTAGTACCAAATCCTCCTGAGAAATTCAAGCCCAAAAATATATGTGCAGTGTGTAGTAATTTCCTTTGTTTCTCTTCCCTCCATAATGCACCATCTGTAAGAGCCACTTAATTGAAATTTTAATGGTGATTTCCCCCTTTCCCACAGACAAGGGTCATACCTAGATTGCGAGAGGAGGCTTTTCCAACCTTCTCAGCAGTTTTCTTAAATGTGTTTGGCATTTTAGCACTTTGATTTGATCAGGGAAGGCTACAGACTTTCTGGATTTCTCCCCCTCCCTTCTCCCCCTCCTTGTAGCATTGATTTGTTGTCTTATTTAAATACAGAGTTCAGTATTCAGGTATGTAAGTGCAACATAAATAAAATGACATACCCAGCGGAGCCAGAGGGGCTATCTCTTCCTGGGAGCTGAAATAATTTACGATAGGCTAAAGCAACAGCATAAATATTGTTGGGGGTTTATCACAACCAAAGAGTGTAAGCTGCATTTGGAGCCGGTGGGCTTGGGGAAGAGGAGAAAGGAGAGGGGGAGAGATGGGGGTTATAAAATATCGAGCTAGCCAGCCACCTCTGGAGAATTTGCAGCGCTAACTTGGGGTGAAGAAAGCAGTTGTGCTTCGAAGTGGTTGAGTGCATCCTTGTACAAACCATTCACAAAACATAAAAATTCAGCGGACTGAAGGAGTGGCAGGAGAGGTTTACTATTATCTTGGTGATCCAAAATCCAGGAAGAGGGGAGACAAATACATACATAAAAGATGCTGGATTCCTTGGGCATTATTTCCTAATGAAAGGAACAGAAGACACTCTAAGTGGAAGAAGGGATTCAGAATCTGCTTGTATGGTGGAAAGACAGGACATGGCTTTGATCTGGTGAAAAGGGAAGGGATCTGACTTACTTAGCCACAATGTCTATGATGATCTCAGCACACCAGAAAGTGACCACTACGTCCACGTTTTCTTCAGCAGCCTCTGCCATCAGTAAACTGGTAGGTAATTGTTCTTCCCTTGGTCTGAATGCTTATTGTGGTTATTGCGGATACAACTAGAAACGTTCCTTTGGTAGTTTGCGTGCATGGATGTTTTTTTTTTTTTAGTCAAAGCATAAGTAGAGTCACGTTGCATAGAGGCGAAAACTTTTTTCCTCCAAAAATGGTCACACACTGTTGCTTTTTTTGAAGAGGTCTGTAGTGTGGAACAGGAATTTCTTAAAAAAGCAATTTGGGGGGAGGTGTGTGCCTAAGAACTGGTGGAGGGAAAGGGAACTTTGCTGAAGACAGAGGCAGGTTGCAGGATTCATTGTACCTTTAAGGGCATGCTGAGAATGTGGGATGGTGGGGGCAGGTTCTCTGAGAGCATCGTGAAATGGGAGAGTAAATTAATTTCTAGGCTGCAGTTGCTCTGTTCCAGCTCAGCCACAAATTACTATGGAAATTCCATCCCCCCCCCTTCCTCCTTTTTCTCTCCTCTCAAGGCTTTAAAACGAAGAGTCAGCTGAAAGTTAGGGCATGATATATGGAGGTGTGCTAGGAAAATGGGTAGTGGTGGTGCTGCCGAGTGGGGAGAGATGAATTACTCGATCCATTTAAATGAACAGCAGCAACAGCCTGCTTTTAAAATGTATATGAACCTTTGGATCAGCATTTTGCCATGGAGGTGCAATTCTGCAAGGTTTGGGGGGGGGGGTGGAGAATAGCAGAAAGCATGCCATTGATACACACACATGCACACACCCAGTAACTAAATCACTGCAAAGGACCTTCCTTGTAAGAATTTCTATAGCCATAATAATATAAAAAATAATATAGCATTAAAAAAAAAAGGGCGGGGGAGGGAAATCTTTCTTCTGCTGCAGACCGACGGTAGGGGCGTGGATAGCTTTCGTTGGGAATCGCCGCTGCCTCCTTCACTCTCCACCAGCAATTTTCGCTCCTGGGGGTTTTCGAAGTCGATTGTCTCTCCCCCACCCGATAAATCATCCGCCCGGCCCTGCTGGTACGAAGCCATGCCCCCCGCCCCACCCCAAGTCGGAGGTGGGAAGGCTACCGGGGAAGGGTCTCCGGAGATGCTCTGGGGAGGACGGACGGAGCTGTGTCGGCAGGAGTGCAGCGCCCAAGGGCCGGCCCATCCATCAACAGGCGGGCACTGCGGAGTGCCCCCCCCCCCGAGTCCTAAATCACTCCCACCCACCCAGCCGAAGCCCGGGCGCCTTTATTGACTGCACCGCCGCTTAATTAATATCGATTGCGATCCTCGGGCCGGGGGGGAGCCCGAAGGTGTCGCCCCGCCCCACCTACCCCCTCCTCCCGTGGGTGCATGGTTTCCAGCCCCCCCTTTGCCTGCACGCCAAGCAGGAGGCCGGCTGAAAGGGCCGCCGGGAGCTGCAGTTGCTGCAGGGATGTTTTGGTCCATTTTCTACCTGCTGCTTCTGTCAGATGAGACCCCGGGGGGTTGGGGGTTTTTTCCAGGGAGGGAGTCTGAGTGGCTTCCCCAAGCTAAGTAGTTCACAGCCCATAATTTGCAATGACGCTGAGGCGAGGAGATAGATGACTTTAGAAAACCGTCAGTTGCCAGTGTATTTGTTTTGCTGCAGTGCAGCTTAAAACTTGGTCATTTGCTTCCTTCGCTGTAATATTCTCTAATATCAGCGAGTTTAGTTTATTGCTGTTGCGCCTAATAAAAAAATGCTTTGGATGGGGTGAGGTGGAGGGAACTTTTGTTTGCTGGTTATTGTAACCTAGATTTCTTTTCCAGAGTGCCTTCCTGTTGATTGGAGTTCCTTAATCTCAGGTTGTTTGTTACTTGCAAATCTAATTGCCTACGGGCAGAAGTGTTAAATTTAAAAATAAGTGGAGGGCTAAAATTGGCTGGTAGAAGGCTTGACTGTTAAAGGAGAGGGAGAGAAGAGGAATTACCTTAAATGTGCCAAAAGAGTAGAAAGCTGAATAATAATAATAAAAAAATCAAGGTGGGCATATGGTACAGTCCTCCTGGCATGACTGTATCGCTTCAGAATGCATATGGAGAATTGCTTGTTTTAAATCCTGCCCCTAACAAAACCTCTCTCCACGTGGAAATTTTGTAAATTAGGGAGGAAGTCTTAGCAATCAACCCACCGATGAGGTTCTCTGCACGTATGAAAATGATTTTTAAGAGGGATGGTCGGTTCTGTTTTTTTCATCCAGCCCTTGAACCTCAAATGCTTCTAGTCCACAAGGTTGGTGGTTATGGTCATCTAGGGGCAAAATGAGAGTGTTGGACCTAGGTTTGAATCACCACTCTGCCATGGAGGCTTGCCGGGGAGCCTTGGGCTAGTCCCACACTCTCATCCTAACCTACTTCACAGGGTTGCTGTGAGGATAAAATGCAGGAGAGGAGAATAATGTAAGCCTCCTTTGATCCCTGCTGGGGAGAAACGTGTGTTATAAATGAATAAAACTTTTTAATGTGTGAGTGTAAAATGGGCTAAATTTTCATTTTTTATAAAATGAACTGTTACACTTTGTGTGCCCAGGGATACCACAGCAGATCTTCAGGGGGAGAGCTTCTGGCAGGTTGTCTGGTGGGTAACGCCAGGCCTTCTGTTGAATAAACAGGTGACAGCGGGGGCCAGGAGAGCCTTTCGCTAGCTTTGACTGGTGAACTAGCTATGGCTATGAGCAGAAAAGATTTTATCACTGTGATATTCTCTGGCAACATCTAGATTAGATTACTACAATGCACTCTACATGGTGTAGTAGTTAAGAGTGGTGGTTTGGGTTCTAATATGATGAACCGGGTTTGATTCCCCACTCCTCCACATGAAGCCAGCTGGGTGACTTTGGGCTAGTCACAGCTCTCTTAGAGCTCTATCAGCCCCACCTATCTCACAGGGTGTCTGTTGTGGGGAGGGGAGGGGAAGGGAAGGTGATTGTAAGCCGGTTTGATTCTTCCTTAAGTGGTAGAGAAAGTCGGCATATAAAAGCCAACTCCTTTTTCTTCATCTTCATGGGGATACCCTTGAAGACTGCCCAGAAGCTGCAGTTGGTACAGGATGCTGTGGCCAGAGTTTTGACTGGAGCGAGTGAAGAGATCATATAACTCCAGTCTTGTTCCATCTACACTGGCTTCCAGTTTGCTTCTGGATACAATTCAAGGCGCTGGTACTGACCTTTAAAGCACTTACGGCCTGGGCCCAACATACCTTAGGAACTGCCTTCTCCCATATGAACTTACCTGCTTACTCTAGTAATCTTTGGAGGCCCTGTATCAGTTGCCAGTGCCATCTGAGGCCAGACAGGTGGCTACCCGAGAAAGGGCTTTCATGGTTGTGGCACCCAAATTTTGAACCCCCTCCCAAGGGAGATTCGTCTGTCTCCCTTTATTGGTGTTTTCTACTAGTGGGTGAAGACTTTCTTGTTTGTGTGACTTACCCCCAATGACAGTTATTGGCTGTTCTTTGGTATTGTTTGTTATGTGTTTCCATTGAATTATTTTCTGACTTAAAATGTTATTAATTGTTCAAATCTTTCAATGTTTTTTGTGTGAGCTGCCTTGGGAACCCTGATTGGGTGGATAGGCAGCATTAAAATGTTTTAAGTTAATAAATAAAATAATGGTTGGCCAGGGATGGGGGCCCCACTAGCATGGTTTAGTCCTTCCCAGGGTCTTGAATATAAATACTTGAGGTTCTCTAGTTAAGTAGCTTGCAGTGCTATTTTGAGCCAAGAATTTACACCTTTCTAAGAAGAGCCCTGTGGCGCAGAGTGGTAAGCTGCAGTATTGCAGTCCAAGCTCTGCTCACGACCTGAGTTCGATCCCGACGGAAGTCGGTTTCAGGTAGCCGGCTCAAGGTTGACTCAGCCTTCCATCCTTCCGAGGTCAGTAAAATGAGTACCCAGCTTGCTGGGGGTAAAGGGAAGATGACTGGGGAGACAACAGCAAACCACCTTGTAAACAAAGTCAGCCTAGTAAACGTCGGGATGTAACGTCATCCCATGGGTCAGGAATGACCCGGTGCTTGCACAGGGGACCTTTACCTTTTTAAGTCCATTGATGTCAGTGGGCTTAGAAGGGTGTAAATCAGGTTAGGATGGTGGTTAACAGAGCACTGATAGCATGCCCATTAGCCATTAGAAATCTGAATTCTATTGGCAAGGGAGGAACTGGGGAAGATCCTTCTAGTTATCAGCAGCTGCATAACATCATAAGGAATTTGTTCTCTGCATACAGGCCTGGGCATGCCCAGAGGTGCAAACCCAAGAGCTCTTCTCCTTCTGCTCTTAGCATAGAGATCAGCTAGCTGAGAAAGAAGACTTGCTTCCAATCAGAAGTACGCCCTCCCTTTCTTGTTGCTTCTGCAGTATTTTTTTCTCTTTGTGTCGTTAGCTGCTCTGAGTCCCCATTGGGGAGAAAAGTGGGATACATATTCAAAATAAATAAATCCTGCATGTACATAGGTATTCAGGCTTGCTATTACTGTTTTTTGATATGTCACCAGGCATTGACTCCACATTTTGAAGTGTTTCTGCGCCATCTTAAGGCATTTTAACTTGATGGCATTTTAAGTGAATGTTGAGATCTTCAGGTTCTTGAATTCTCTATTCAGTGCAAATTTTTCAACTACACAAAACAATCATAGGTGGGGAGATAGGTTTGACGCTGAATGTAAATGTTAGGAATGGTTGGAGAATTTCAGTTACTAATGACATAAATACAAAACACTTGAATATCTTGGAACAGAGAGAAATGGAGATTTCATGTAAAAATTTCAGTAGAGGAAAACTTCTTCAAACTACAGACTGTGCCATTGGATTAAAAAAATAGCTCGGTGCTAGATGGAGAGAGGAAAAAGACAGTGCTATTGATTAAGGGAGAAGATTTGTGTGTGGGGGCCAACAGCCAGAGGAATTCTTCTAGAGAAATACATTTATTTTGCTTGCTTCCTCTAAAGTCTTCTGCTAATAGATGGGAAGATAAGTCCAGACTAGGCCAGTCTGAGTAGCTGGGATTATTAACACACTAAGAATGCAAGAAGAGATCTGCTAGATTAGAACATCTATTCTAGTATCCAGTTTCCTAACCAGAACCGGCTAAATGCTTCTTGGAATTCCACATGTCTCAGTCAAAGTTCTTCCCCAGCTCTGTTATCTGAGATCATTTTAACTGGAGATGCTGAGGATTGAACCTGGGACCTTGTGTATATAAAGCCCGAGCTTTATCCTCTTAGTGAAACTGATTTCCTGATCTAAATGTAGTATGTCAGCTGTATACTGATGCATTTGAATCAAGGACAGGCTGACTGAATGGTTAGACGCTATAGGAAATATAGAAATTTGTGGGATAAGAATAAAATGCTATATTCAAAAGACTGGCAAGAAAACTTACACAATTTTTTTTATGTTTAGAAATGATCTTAAAAGATGGGCAGTATATACTCTGCCATGGGGACTGAACTCAAATATTTTAACCAAATATATGTCTGGCCTGCTTTTAAAGATCTCCCATGATGGTTACTTCCAGGGTGATCTCAAATATTAGAATTTGTCTTCTTGATTGGTCAGTTAGGGAGATTATTGTTCTGTAGCAGATACTGTTTAGATTTGATCATGGAAGCCTAGGATCAAATCCCTGCAGTGTCAAGAAGCACACTTGTAGTACATTTCTAAGTGTTACATCTTAAATTCAGTGAAGTCTGTGGGCTTAGATGGGTGTAACTCTGCTTACAATTGTACTGTTTCGGTTACTGTTGGCAAATCATGCACTCAAATGGGATAACTGACTCCCATATACATTTTGGGGAATAATTATGGGTGTCATCCATACATTGACTTTGGAGTCAACAAGTGCTGAAATACTTTATAAACAGCTGAGCTGGCTGACGCAATGGTAGCAGCATAGTCAGATTTCTTTGCCGTTATCACCACTGCCTCTTATGTCTTCCAATGAACTCTATAGTACACTTTGTCTGACTCAGTTCAAGTTTTCTGCCAACATCGTTTTAGACATCTCCCAGCTTTCTTCAGGTTTCTGAGCTCCATACTAAACCAAGGTGCTGGATTCTGCCTCAAGGCTGGGAGAGGTTGGGGAGGGAGGCAACCATGTTGATCACTTCCAGGAGCTTCTCATTCCAGGCTTCACCCAAGTCTTCAACAAAGCTTTCAGTTGGGATCTTAAAATCTTATTTTGGAAGCCCGTGAGATCCATGTTTAGTTTTTGGAGGCAGACCATTTTTACTGATCCCTCACCTCTGCAGAGCTTTGGTACAACTTGCAACTTCACACGTCTAAGCAGTCCTCACAAATGGAAAGTCATCCATAAAATTAGGAAAACCTAATTGAACCAACCATGGCATCTAAGTTGTGACAGATGTGTTTTTCTTGCAGAGTCAAAGCAAATCTTTACATTTTCCAGATCAACATCCTCTGGGGCTTGTGACTAGAGTCTGGAAAAGCTCTGACAGTTGGCTTTGCATGGCCACAGTGGTGGTAGAGGCCTTGCTTTTCGACAGAGCAGGTATTATTATGCACTGTCACTCATGCTCATTTACATTTGCTTTGAGTTTTCCTCTATTTGCACATTTTTGTAGGCCTCCTAAAGTAGGGTTGCATTATGTTAAGAGTATTTGAGGAGAGGGAGAATCTCTCCACACCATGCACACCTTCTTAAAGATTCTTTAAAATAAGCTGGATAAGAACTTTTCATGGCAGTGGATGAAGTGGGGAAAACTCTGCTAACTGGCTAGCGGCACCTGAGTAAGATCTGCCTGAATTTATTTTCCCTGTTTGCACAGGTTCTTAAAGCCTGGGCATGCCCGGAGCACAAGCCAGAGGGCTCTTGGAATGAGAGTGGTAGCATAGAGCTGGGAGGAAGATCTGCTAAGGAGGAGGGGGGGTTGTTTTGCATTCTCAAAAACTTCCCTTCTTCCTCCTGTTTGTTTGTTTCTATTGCATTGCACTGCAAGCCACTTTGGGTTCCAAACTGACCCCTGTGGATTAACAGATCTACAAAAAGAGCGAAGGACAGATAGGGGGTATTTGTCACCAAAACCTAAAGGAAGTCCCATGACTGCAGAAAAACCTGGAAAAAACAAAACAACACTGGAAGATTAAAACTGCCCAAAATAATAGAAAAACATTTAAGAAAAGAATGCCTACTGAGATCTCAGCTGCTATTTTGAAGGTTTCTAGGCAACCACAACAATACTGCTGAGCCTTCTAAGACTTGGCTTCTGTAAAGCAAGGCCATGGGGGGAATATAGGTTGCTAGCTCCTGACTGGGAAATACCTGGAGGTTTGGGAAATGGAGCCTGAGGAGGGTGGGGTTTGGGGAGAGACCTCAGTGGAGTATAAAGCCATGGAGTCCACCTTCCAAAGCGGCCATTTTCTCCTGGGGAAGGGATTTCTGTTGCCTGGAGCTCAGTACCACTTGGAGGTCAGCAACCCTAGGGGAATAGGGGTGGTTCTGAGGCCAAAACAGCCCTGGAAAGGGTCCCGTTCCCTTCCCCTGATGGAGGCAGCACACACTTCACAACTGGGCCTCACCTGGCATGAGCAGCTTCCATGGAACTGAACCCAAGTTTTTCTGGGGAGAGGCTGCCAGGAGGACAGAAGGAGGGAGAACTGAAGACAAGTGGGCAGAGAAAGGTATGTTGGCAGGTTGGTAGGAAGGAGAGAAGGAAGCAGGGAATGGGGAGAGGCTATGGGGGCTTCTAGGCAAGGGAAAGAGGAAATGGGGAGAGGGAGACAGGGAAAAAACCCACTTTGTGTGTGTGTGTGTAATGGCATTCACACTTATTAAACATGCATCATGCTTATCAGGCAACATGGATTTAGACAAGCATGTGTTTCATTTGGTGTCATCTCTCTCCAGTGCCTGGATTTCCCTCCCTACACATCCATGTGAGGCCTCTTTTCTTTTCAACTTGCTCATCAAAACCCACTGTTCTTTTTTTGTTGCGTGTGATGCCTTTGGCATGTCCCTTAGTTTCCATCCCGAACAGAAACTAAACTAAACACATATAAATTGCATTTGGTTACTTTCAGTGTCCCCTTTTTCACCCTTTTCCCCTTTGTGTACATCAGTTAAAATAGTGTGAATTGTCCTCATCAATAAAAAAAACTGAGTTGATGCTGGTTGGTTTGGAAGTTCTAGTTTCGGTGATTAATTAGTGATTGCAGATATGCAATTTATCAATGGATGCGACAGTTAATCAGTGATGAAGATACACGTGTGAAATAGCCTGATGGTTAAAGCTCAGTTTGTTTGCTTCTGGTTGAACTGGTGAACAATTTTGCCCACGAGAAAAGATTAACTTTTTTTTTCCTGCGTAAGCAGTTTCCCATAGTAATCTTGTATGATAGAATCTGAATGCAGCGTATCTTGTTGGGTTTCTCTAGATGTGCATATTTTGGTAAAGATTTTTGGATGGGTTGTTAGTTTTATGGATACATTACTGTGTCATCCTTCATTTAGTTTTTCCATTTTGTGTTGTACAGCATACAAAATATGCTCCTGAGTGTTTGTTCGTGCCTTTTTCTAGTACAACATTATCGCCCCCAAAAGAATAGAACTGAAGAGGTAACCATAGCGTGCATTTGGAGGGGAGAGCAGAGATCTTACCGCTTAAGTGGCAGACGTAATATTACACTTGCCCTGCTGACATCTTCCGGAGGTGTATTCCAACTAGAACAATGGCTGATCTTCTTGATGAACAGGATCATCCCTGTAGGCTTTTCAGTATACCACGTTTCCACTTTTTACCAGACGCACAGCTTGTCTTGAGAAGAAATTATGAATACAAACACAAAACAAACAAAAAAATTCCTCTGAACAATCACATTTTGCAAACAGGCTTCATTGTAGCCGGAATTCCTCTTGCCACAACCTAAATAATATAAATGCCTCTTAAAACTGAAGAATTATAATATATTGGTGTTTGTGGTGTATGTGTTTAAAGCATTTCACATCTCAAAAATATCAATATCAGTAATACTGAGATTATATTGAACCTCAGTAGTCCTTACACAGTCCTGCAAGCTCAGTGTTCTTATTTCCATATCACAGGAGGTGGGAGTGGGATGCAGTTGGTTGATAGTGTCTTGTCTAAGGCTACCTTCAATACAATCCTAAGTAGAATTACACCATTTTAACTCCATTTAAACCAATGGGCATAGAAGGGTGTAAATCTGTTTAGGATTGCACTGTTAGTGAAGTGATGCCAAAGGCAAAATCTGGACCAAAGATTTCCTAATTTTTAGTTCAGTATCTTGGTTGCTAGAGTAGTTCAAGATTATGCAATGCACTTTCTAGCTTGCCAACAATGAAATGAATGAAGCTGCTTTCCCCCACTGTAAACTAAGTTTCCAATTGGAAGAAATTGACATGATGGGGGGAAAGATCTATAAAAACCTAATTCTATCTCTTCCTCCTGCCCCTACCCCAAAATTCTGTTTTTGCACATATCATTTTAAGAGGAGGAACTCTACACTCCTTTGCACTCTCCTATGACACCTGACTTCCAGGCGATTCTTAATGTGGTGTTTGTGCAGAGCAAATTGGAATGAAATCACAGAAGTCAGCGTTTCTGAACTATAGTAAGCTTTTTGATTAAGATGCTTGAACTACATGGGTTTTCCTCCTTGTTTCTGCAGTGCTGTGCATAATGAGGCAGAGATGTCTGTACTGCAGTGGCACAAGCAGTAAAAAAGTATTTATTCAACCAAAAATGATATGAAAATATGGTGAGGTGGAAGGTTATCTCACTCATCTGTGCGCACAGAATTTGTCTTCTGCTTCATAAGTGAGATCTAGAAACAGAAGATTAAAACTCACACTATAGTATTACCAACACAACCAATATACCCACTAGGAATGAAATACTATTAAAAAAAAAAAAAAAAAAAGAACACAGCTCATCCAGTTCGTTATTTTTACTTCTTTTTTAGATAAAAGGGTGTGCACAGTTATATTTGTTGGATGTAGCATGAGTATGCAAACACTTTTGGGAAGGATTTTAACTGAATTGAGTTGGTTGTGGTTTTGTCGGGCATTGGTGTTCTCTGCTCATCCAAAAGACACTTTGTAGATGAATTCTTTCTGCCCCTACCTTCACTGAATTACCTGTCTACCCAGAAATATATCTCACCAGCACTTCCCCAGCTCCACATTCCATTCACCTTTCCTTCAGTTTCATTTTCAAAGCAATTTGAACAGGGTTCTGTGGTTTGTATTGCATTTAAAAATAAAAAACCTAAGTCATTGTGTGACCTGACAGAATACCATTTTTTAAATTTGTTTGTTTTAAAGACTTGTATCCAACATTCAATCTGAGGCAGTTAACAAAAAAATAAATAAAAAACCATAAGAACTAAACACATTAAAACAGAACTGCAAAATTAGCTATAAAATTCAATGAAACCCACCAATATTTATTTTATTTATTTAATTCCTTTATACCCTGTCTTTCTTTCCAATGGGGACTCAAAGTAGCTCACACCATTTCCCTCTCCTCCATTTTATCCTCACAACAACTCTATCATAAGCAGCCAGACCCCTCCTCCTGCTAAGGAGCACCACAGAGATGGAGGGGCTGGGGTTCAGTGGTAGAGCATCTGATTGATATGCAGAAGGTCGCAGGTTCAACCCCTGGCATCTTCAGGTAAAGGAACCAGGCAAATAGGTGGTGTGAAAGACCTCTGACTGAGACCCTGGAGAGCTGCTGCCCGTCTGAGTAGACAATACTGATAGACCAAGGGTCTGATTCAGTATAAGGCAGCTTTATGTGTTCATGTGACTTGCATAAAAGCTAGACACTATTCCCCACAAAATGGATGCCTCTCAGAGAGTTTTGGAATCCATCTTGTGTGTCAAGCCTGGGCAGAAGGGTGGTTGACCGCTGAACATTTCCCTTGGCCCTAAGGTGTGCCTGGCTGGACAATGAGGCGAGCTAATCCCCATTTGTGCCACCCAAAGGTGATTTAGTTAGCGCTCTGAGCAGGCCATTTCTCACCCTATCTGCACCCATTCCTGCAATCAATCAGTATTCAAGAGAACAGTCCACTCATTCTCTTGGGTCGGGACCACTCACCAAGCCTTTCCTATCTTTTTGTTGGAACCCTGGAAAAGCAATCAATTCTTTGTGTCTCGCTTTCCTGCCAGCTTACCTCATACTGCCTCAGGACCCTTTTTGGGGTATAAATATTGGTCCTTTGTCCATTCATAGTGTGTGTACTCTGGATCCGTGTGTGCACCCCCACTTGCATGTGGATTCTTTTGCTCCTAGAAAGACTGGTCATTTTCTTCTTCTGCGCTGCTTTCCCTGGATGTCCCTTCAAGACTGGTGTAACTACCACCCATCCCAGAAACCCTATCGAATTTCCTCCCTTTTCTCTTAGTCAGCTCTTGTATGCTTTGTGTGTGTATGTTCATTGCTTAAAATATATTTCTTGTTTTGCTATTTTTATTCTTTAATAAAACCAATTTTAATTATACAACCGCCTGCTCATTTGAGAGTTTTCACCCAGGACTATCCTGGCTTTTATAGGTTATTGATCCCAGTTACCCCCTCTCTCTGTCTCTAGCTGGTTCCCCCATCCAAAGTGGAGGCTGCCTACTTAGGGTAACACTGTGAGGTAGGTTAGGCTGAGACAATTTGACTGGTCCAAGATCACCCAGTAAGCTTCCAGTTAAGATTTGAACCAGGGTCTTCCAGATACTAGTTTAATATTCTTAACATCACACTGCCTTCTGTTTATAGAGCCCCTCTGACTGCTGATACTGTTAATTTGTTGTGGGGTTGTTTTGTTGGCATCTAACCTACAGGGGAGGGGAAGGAAAAATAATTGAACAAAAGTTTGAATCTGTAAGAATTCTTTTGCTTTATGCCTAAAATTATAGAGAGTAGGAGCCAGGTAGGGGGAGGGACTCCACAGCATCCACAGATAAGGTGCCAGTACTTGAAAGGCCTAGTCTCTCATTGTTTTTAGAAAGGTAGGGTAGCCCTGGTGGTCTGAGGTAAAAGAAATGATGTAGTGAGTCAGAGGGCTTGGCTAGTAACTTGATGGGTTTATTTGTGTCCATTCCGATTCTCGGAATGGAGTTCTGTCTCTGATGAGATTACTGAGGTGTGCCCCATCTTCTGCAGGAGAGTGCCAAACAAATGCGGAAGAAGTCTTGCTTTTGTCCTTTTGTTTTCAGGTAGCACCTTGTGTCCTCCTGAGGGGAAACAGGCAAACAACCCGAAACTTGCTCAGTCAACTCTGTAGCTAGGCACCCAATATGGATGCCAGGAGACCCCATTTTGTCTCTGGCTGAACAGCAGTGGTCCATCCCTGCACACTTGCTGCAGTTTTGAACACCATTCCTGGTGTGCTGGCTAGCTGCCAATGCTCAGGTCTCCACTTGCAGTGTTTCTCAGATACTGCTCCAGGCGGTTGGCAACAGCAGGGAGAGGGTAAAGCCTAGTCCAAAGAACAAGTCCATTTGTGAAAGCCAGAAATCAGAGTCCAGTACTTGCCAAATCAGAGTTATAGTTCGTAGTCCAGATAGCCGGTGAAGGGTCATGGAGAGTCAGAGGTCCAAACAGCCAGTCCAGGGTCTAAAGGCACAGAGAGTTGTTCAGGCGTGGGAGGCAGCAGGTTGCTCAGGTATGCACTGTGTTGCTTCCTCGACCCCGGGCTGTTCAGCTGAGGCTTTCCTGACATCTGACTTCTCTGTCAGTCTTCCTGCGAGGACTCACTGTTCTGCTGCTGTTCCAGCACACACCGGTAGGCTTCCAGCTGGGCACTAAGTCTTTTAGCCACCAGTGCCTTTCTCTGCTGCTGCCTCCACCTGTCATCCTTTGCTGCCTTAGTAGCTTGAACACTGGGTCCAGGCTCTGAGCAGGACGAAGTTGGTTCTGCCATGACTTCTGACTGTAAGTCTTGTGCCTGCTCTGGAGAGTCACCAGCTCCAGGGCTGTCAGCCTCCTCACCAGGCTGTGCTGAATCAGGCCCCACTTCAGGCTGCGAGGTCAGAGGCAGCTCCGTTGGGGCTGAATTATCCTGGTAGAGTTCCTCCTCTGAGGAGGACCCATTCTCCAGGGACTCCACCACGGCACCTGGTGTACCAGGGTGGCCTAAGGCTGTCAGGTGCCCACAACACTTATAACCCCAAAACTCTTGTTGATCTCAAACGTGCTACTGGACTTGAATCTAGTGCTTATCACTCATTGACACCCACTTCATTTCAGAAGCTTTTATGGACAAGTCAAGTTAGTGGCTGCCTCCCTACTGAAAAATGGAGAGACTGTTGAGAAGGATGTGCTTGTTTGTGGCAGAGGCAGCCAGTCTGGAAGCACAGATTATTCTGCTGTGGTGGAGTATGGGAGAGTCCTTTGTGGTAGCACAAGAGCATGAGGAGCTGACACAGCCTTCAAATGAAGAAGAAGAAGAAAAATAGTTGGTTTTATGTGCTAATTTTCTTTATCTTTTAAGGAGAATCAAACCATCTTACAACCTCCTTCCCTTCCTCTCCCCACAACAGACACCTTGTGAGGAAGGTGGGGCCAAGAGAATTCAGAGAGAACTGTGACTAGCCCAAGGTCACCCAGCAGGCTTCATGTGTAGGAGAGGGGCAACCAGACTAGAGTCCGCCGCTCATGTGGAAAAGCAGGGAATTAAACCTGGTTCTCTAGATCAGAGTCCACCGCTCTTAACCACTACACCACTCTGGCTGGCTGGCTTCAGGCCTTCAAATTTGAAGAAGTAATGTGGTTGATGACCAGAACAAGAGAGAAGAGCCACTACAAATCCTAGGGAGCAGGCTGGTTCTTTATTTGGCCATGTACAGCAGCAGCAAGTCTTTATGGCACCCATGCTTGCCTGTGGTGAAAACACTCCTATCCATCAACCCTTATCTCCTAAGCTAACAAAACAACAAGAAAACATTGAACTGATAATGTCATCTCCCCCAGTAGCTTGTACTCTGCTCCATGGAAGCTATTCTCCCCCCTCCCCACCCCACAGGAAGTAGCTGGAATAATATAGCTCTTCAACTGCAATGTGTAATTACATGCCAATGTATATGAATACAGAAATGTTAGCTGCATCTGTCAATTCTCTTCTTGATGAGCTCCCATGACGGCTGATATTGTTAATTGGTGGGGGAGGGTGTTTTTGTTGGTATACGTGTCAGTTATTGAAAAGCATAATTTTTTTTGATTGTGCGGAAAGTTTGGTCATCGCAACATGGTTTGTCCGTGACTCTTTAAAAAGGAACAATAAGGGAAAAAAGCCCACTCTCACACTGATTTGCAGTGAGAGGTCAGAGGCTTTTAAAGCCCTCTTAAATGTTCACTCATGTTATTTTCTAATACTTATTATATATATATATATATATATATATATATATATATATATATATATATATATATATATATATATATATATATATATATATATATAGTTCCTAATGCACAAAAAGAACAATAATATACATAGAGCACTTATTTGCCATTTAGAAACCCATTATGGTGCTGCAAAAATTGTTTTTGCAATTATTTCAATTAGAAATCTAACATTTGGTCAGGCAGAATGGATCTTAAGGCACATTAAGAAAAAATTACATGGATGTGTCAGTTACTAGGCATCGCGAAAGACCTTTTGGTTGAACTAAAAAACGTGTGTGTGTGTAGACAACAATGATATCATGAAACAGAGATGGGCAGAGCAAAGTTGAAGGTGCGAAAGGGCATAGGAGCCAGCATGACCCCATTGCTGGCGTAGATGCTATGAACACCATAAATTAGCATCTATTCTGGCAAGGGGAACTTATGCGGGTGGGGTGGGGGGGACCAACGCAGCAGCGTCTCAGCTGGGCACCAGCACCCGCCATGGAAGCATGGCTCCAGCTCAGGAGCTCATGCTGGCGCCAAAGGAGGCATTCCCTAAGGCATTGGGGAGGGGCTGTGTCTCAGTGGTAGAGCATCTGCGTGGCATGTGGAAGGTCCCAGGTTCAATCCCCGGCATCTCCAGTTAAAGGGACTAGGGAAGTCGGTGATGTGAAAGGTCTTCGCCTGAGACCCTGGATAGCTGCTGCCAGTCTGAGCAGGCAATACTGACTTTGATGGACCAAGGGTCTGATTCAGTATAAAGCAGCTTCATGTGTTAAAGAGTTGGATCTGGGGAACCCAACTCTTTCAAAACAGTAATGTTTAGTTTGCCCCCATATTAGTCCTGGTCACTAAAAGGAACATTCCATATTCAGAGGCAATATATATTTGATGATTGAATACTGTCTGGGGCCAAAGAATGTGTGTGTGCGTGTGCGGGGTGAGCATCATGTTCTACTAAATAGGATCTTTGATTATCATGTCCCAATAAGCAGCTTCCCCAAGCATCTTGACACTCAGTAAGACAACAGATGTAGATGCATTTTGTTGGATCTGGCAGGATGATCCTTATGGTAAAAATTATATTTGTCCAGGTTTTACACAGCTATAAGGATGCTTATTAGCAGGTAATCTGCTGAGAAACCAATTATGTATGCTTTAATCATGAGTATTTATCTTCTTTTGGCCATTATCCCCCCCCCCCCCAGTGAAGCGGGAAAATCCCCAAGTAGAGGGGGAAAATCCACACTCTTTTGTCTTCTGTTCTGCTTGACAAACCTTTCTTCTTTTTTTATTTTTGGTATGGATCATGGCTTCATAGATCTCTAAAGAATGTAGCATTAGTAGCTGAATGAAAGAGAGCTCTTTTTTCTCCTTATTAAATATGTTCATGTCCAATAAGGAAACCCTCAATAAATGATTGAACATGGAAGCAAAAGAAAAAAAAAGTATCAACTGTTGATACTTTATCATTGCTACATCCTCAGGATGCTCTGATGGCAGTTATTGTAATTGGCTTTTAAAAAGGATTAGACATCACCTCTCTCTCTGTGTGGGTATCTGCTAGTAGCTTTTAGCTAAAGCTCAGAATGGATTCCCATGTTTTGATGCAGTATAACCATAAAGCCAGCGTGGTGTAGTGGTTAAGAGCGGTGGTTTGGAGGGGTGGAATCTGATCTGGAGAACTGGGTTCGATTCCCCACTCCTCCACATGAGCGGCGGAGGCAAATCTGGTGAACTGGATTTGTTTCCCCACTTCTCCACATGAAGCCAGCTGGGTGACCTTGAGTTAGTCACACTCAGCCCCACCTACCTCACAGGGTGTCTGTTGTGGGGAGGGGAAGGGAAGGTGATTGTGAGCCGGTTTGATTCTTCCTTAAGTGGTAGAGAAAGTCGGCATATAAAAACCAACTCTTCCTCTTCCTCCTCCTCCTCTTCCTCCTCCTCCAAGAAAACAGGGTATGGTTATTTTGCCTTGGCCTGCTAGTGAATTCTTCCATGGTGTTGGTGGCTCTTGGAGATGGGCTACTTGTCCATTTCCCCCAGTGAAGCGGCAGAAATCCCCAAGTTTTTATCTGACCCAGCACAGGGATTCTTCCTTTTTTGATGCAATACTGTTCCCAGTTACACAAGCCTATGCGTCACAAGTTTTATATGTATTATTTTGAAACATTTATAGCCCAGCTTTCCTCAGCAAAGTGGCTAACAGTGATTGAAATAAAAAACCACAATCAGAAAAATATTATTAAAAAACAGCCCAGTGACCAGTAATTCATATATCCATCAAGTAAACTTTGTCTGTTTTTTTTTTAAAAAGTATTTTACTGCCTTCCTAAAAACTAAGAGTGTGGTGATATTTCAAAGCTCCAGGAGGTGATCGTTCCACAACTGATGAAGGGAACTTTGACTCATGAAAGCTTATACCCTGGAAATCTTGTTGGTTTTTAAGGTGCTGCTGGAATTGATTCTTGCCATTCCACAGCTGTGGAGCAGAGGCAGAGAAAGCATGGGGCTGAGTTGTAGCCAACCATGCAATCCAAGAGAAGTCAAATGTTCACTCAACTTTTTTCCAGGGAGCAAAACAAGCATCCTGGTGTGTGAGTCTCCTTCTGATATAAGGGCTCTAGGTGCTGAACAGGCTTTATTTGTTATTGTGTGTACGTGTAAAGTGCCGTCAAGTCGCAGTCTACTTATGCGACCCCTTTTTGGGGTTTTCACTGCAAGAGACTAACAGAGGTGGTTTGCCAGTGCCTTCCTCTGCACAGCAACCCTGATATTCCTTGGTGGTCTCCCATCCAAATACTAACCAGGGCTGACCCTGCTTAGCTTCTGAGATCTGACGAGATCAGCCTAGCCTGGGCCATCCAGGTCAGGGCATTTGTTATTTTAGGGAATTATTTTTAAATATATTCATCTATTTATTCACTAGATTTATACACCACCTTTCTGCCCTGCTCAGGGCAACCAAGGTGGCTATTGGGCTGCCTCTCCAGACACTTCTTTTAAAAGTCAGGACCAGCACCTTGAACTGAACTGAACATATTTCGGGCTTATGCACTTGAACACATGAAGCTGCCTTATACTAAATCAGACCCTTGGTCCATCAAAGTCAGTATTGTCTACTCAGACCAGGAGCAGCTCTCCAGGGTCTCAGGCAGGGGTCTATTCACATCACCTACTTGCCTAGTCCCTTTAACTGGAGCTGCTGGGGATTGAACCTGGGGCCTTCTGCATGCCAAGCAGATGCTCTACCACTGAGCCAGAGCCCCAACCCTTGTAATTGAGTGCAGGACTGCAGTCTTGTTGCTAACTTTTGCTCACTGTTTTATATGGTTTGCATGGTGATTTAGATAGTTAGTGAAGAAGCTCACAAGCACAGGGCATATCTCTCATACAGCATTCAAGGCTCTAATGAGTATTATGGGACCGGTTCCAATTTCTCTCTTACTTTGTTAGGAAATACTTGATGCTAACCATCTGGGGAAAAATGTGTGGGAAATATGGTTAAAATGAGAGAGGTTGCCCAGAGAATGGGTTACTTCCGAATTTATATATGTAAGCTTTCTTTGGAAAAGGAGGGGGCTGAAGAAAATTTTGACCCACCCATAATTGAGAAGACAAGACTTCAAAAATAGAAGAGTAAACAGACAACTCTTGCCATTCCTGAAATAATTCTGCTGCACATATTACTTAATTCAGCTGTATATATGACAGTTTCCTGAATTCCGGTCTTTGTAGTCTGTTATCAGAAGGAAAACAGAACAAATTGGGTTTTTAGCACCTTAAAAATACTTGTGTAATATATACAATATAGAGGCATCTCTTTGAAAACTGAGGCTAAGTGTGTGGCTGCTGTGAAAAAGGCAAATTCCATGCTGGCCATAATTCGACAAGGGATAGAGAATAAAACTGCTGCTATCATACTGCCCTTGTACAAATTCTATGGTGAGACCACACTTGGAATACTGTGTACAGTTCTGGCCACCACACCTAAAAAGGATATTGCATAACTTGAGAAGGTGCAGAAAAGAGCAACCAAAATGATTAGGGGGCTACGGAACTGCCCTATGAGGAGCGGTTAAAATGCCTAGGGCTGTTTAGCTTGGAAAGAAGGAATAAAGGGGAGATATGATAGAGGTCTATAAAATTATTCATGGTATGGAGAGAGTCAACAGGGAAAAGCTTTTCTCCCTCTCTCATAATACTAGAACAATGGATGATCTGCTGAAGCTGGAGGGTGACAGAATCAAAACAGATAAAAGGAAGTATTTCTTCACACAGTGCATAGTTAAATTTTGGAACTCCCTGCCCCAGGATGGGGGTGATGGCTGCCAATTTGGAAGGCTTTAAGAGAGAAGTGGACATGTTCATGGAGAATAGGGTTATCCGTGGCTACTAGTCAAAATGGATACTAGTCATGATGCATACCTATTCTTTCCAGGATCAGAGGAGCATGCCTATTACATTAGGTGCTGTGGAACACGGGCAGGACAATGCTGCTGCAGTCGTCTTGCCTGTGGGCTTCCTAGAGGCACCCTGTTGACCACTGTGTGAACAGACTGCTGGACTTGATGGACCTTGGTCTTATCCAGCATGGCCTTTCTTATGTTATGTTCAAGATAACGGGAGCCCTGGGGAGGTAACCTCATAGGTAACAGCATATGTATTGTATTGAAAAGTGTTATTTTTTTTTAAGGGAACTTACAACACATGTTCCTCTTCTTGCATCAGAGGACTGGTCGAAACAACCCTCCTATAAGAACTGAAAATCTGCCTGAAGCATGTGGCTACTCATTATTATATCAGCTTTAATTACTCATTGGAAAATTGCTTCCTTACAGCTCCTTTTGATCATTCATTAATCACACTATCAGAATATGGGAACTGATTACTCTAATGATGCAACTGAACAGCTTCCCCAGTCTGTCCAGATTTTTTTAAAAAAAGATTATTTTACTCTATCTTGATGGCTAAAGATAGATTGCAACTGCGCAAAAATTAACACAGAATCTGAAGCCAGATTTAAAAAAGAAAAAAAAGCTGTGTTTTATGTGGGAATCCAGATTAACCCTGTGGTTAAGATTTCTGCACATATTATACAAATTAAATGGGGTTAAGACTATGGCGTGAAAGCTCGACAGGAAGAAAGTAGATTCCTTTGACATGTGGTGTTGGAGGAGAGTGTTACGGATACCATGGACTGCCAAAAAGACAAATCAGTGGGTTATAGATCAAATCAAGTCTGAACTGACCCTAGAAGCTAAAATGGCTAAACTGGGACTATTGTACTTTGGCCACATTATGAGAAGAGTCACTGGAAATAGGGCTGTCGATTTGGTTCATCCCAAACCGAAAACCACCGAATTTCCCCCGATTCGGCGGTTTTTAGTTCGGGACGAACCGAACTCAAAAAAAGGCTGGAAACGGGGGAGCCGAATTTTCCAGCTTCGGGGGTTCGGCGAATAAATTAGGCAGATTCAGGGTTCCCCCACACGCACCTTCACGGGGCTTCCCTGAAGGCGCGCTGGGCCCTTTAAGCAGATTTGGGCTTAATCTGTTCCACACACCCCAGCGCACCTTCAGGGAAGCCCCCTGAAGGCACGCGGGGGTGTGTGGAACAGATCTGCCCCTAAAGGGATTGATATATGTAGCTGCGGGATAAAGTGTGGAGGGGCTCAGGTCAACTGTTCCTTCTTCCCTACTTGTCCACCCTGTAGTTTATTTTACTGGAGGAGAACAGTAGTGCCCTGGCATCTCCAGTTAAAGGAACTAGGCAAGTAGGTGATGGGAAAGACCTCTGCCTGAGACCCTGGAGAGCTGTTGCTGGTCTGAGTAGACAATACTGACTTTGATGGACAAAAGGTCTGATTCAGTATAAGGCAGCTTCATGTGTTCATGTGCTTTGAAGGGTGGACCCTGTGGCCTTATATTCTAGGGGAAGGGTGTGGCTCAGTGGTAGAGCATCTGCTTGGCATGCAAAAGGCCTCGGTTTCAATCCCCGGCATCTCCAGTTAAAGGAACTAGGCAAGTGGGTGATGTGAAAGATCTCCACCTGAGACCCTGGAGAGCTGCCGCCAGTCTGAGTAGACAATACTGACTTTGATGGACCGACAGTCTGATTCAGTAGAAGGCAGATTCATGTGAGTAGTGAGGCTTGTGTTCCCCTTCCCCACCCCAGGGCAGGAGTTACCTGAGCTGAACAGAAATGCCCTCCTTGCACCCTCCTGAGCTTCTGACCTGAACTGAAGCATACAATTTGAGAAAGGAATTATTTCCTCTTATGTCACCTGGTCATTCTGCCCCTTTCCAGTTAAGTTTTTGGCGAGTAGAGGAAGGGAAACTGGCACCGGCACATAGAAATGAGAAGAATTTAATTCCGGAGCATATTCTTAGTGAAATGAGAATGCAGAACTTGTCCCCAAAGATTTTGGAATGCAGGCTGCTGCTGCACTGAGTTATTTCCCAGAGTGAATTAAAGGTAGTGTCAGCAGCTGGAAGGTTCTTGGTGAGTAGCAGTGATCTCTGCCGGTTTCCCACAATTCTTGGGCTTTTCTTTTAGGCTAGTACATAATTCTTTTTCATTGATCAGCAATTGCACAGTGCAAAGCACTTGGAGAAATTATTATTATCATTATCATCACTGCAGGACAGAAATGTGGCCTGAATTCTACTGGTACAAGCCCCTGTTGCATGCACTGGAAGTCAGTAAATCTATTGATGCAACAGAAGAACTGGGGTCTACCCTTCCGTTTCAGTTTACACCTAAGGGCGTATGTGGGTTAAACATCTTTGGGCAAGATCCACTGTGGTGTTGTATTTGTGGGACAGGGTTTTTCCACTTCTTCCTCTCTGCTACAACCTACTGTGCTTCCTTGAGAGACAGGGAACCCTTGGAAATGACGTGAGTTGTGTCGTGTTAGGTGAGAATCTGTGGAAATCTGAGTTCCTCTTGAGTGGAATTCTTAAACAAATTGGAGTTTATTTTAAACTTCCCCTTGAATAGAAGGGTCTTCTGTTTGCATAAACAAGAGTTTGGATCCAGCCCACCGACCTCAACTCATAAGACCCAAAGTGAGGATCTGTTGCAAAAATTACTATTTTGTCACCTCTTCTCACCTTTCAGAAGATTTTGTTCTGAAAAGGCACTGAAACTAACCATATTTTTCAGTGGAAGCGGATATTACTTGGCACCTTGTAGGATTAGCTCCACTTGCTGTGCTCCGTAAATAATGATCCATTACATTTATTTCTTTCCAAAGTGTCTTGTTAATATACAGCATATACTGTATGACAATGATAAAAACCACTACTGTGTTACCAAGCTCCCTACAGCAAGGTGTTTTAGAAACGATTCTCAAGCTGTAGACAACCTTGATGGGGGGGGGGGTGACACAACACCTCCTGCTACACCTTCCATAATGCTATTATCTGCTGGAAAAATCAAGGTGGCCTCAAGATCATCAGACACAATGCTGCAAGGAAAATGCATGATGAGAATATGAATATAGACTGTAGGGAAACTTATTCTGCATCTCTTTGAAAAAGGAAGCAGAAAAAACAATCAGGGGAACCCTGACTGCAAAGCAGTTTTTGTTTGTATATACAAAATGGTACTATGTAACAAAGCCTAGAATTAATGGTACAGTTCACAATTCTTAAGTGTCTGACTGTGTTGATTTGGAACAAATTCCACAACTTTGTAAAGGGGATTAAAAAAAATTATTTGTTGGTGAGGTGAAGTTCAATATATCACTTTTTAATGAGCTGATGTTCAGCACCAATTTGTGTTGTGCTTCCAGTTACAGCTGGGTACCCAAGGTTGGGTGAAAAAAGTAAAACTATATAATAGAAAAATATTTTTTATTTTAAGGTGCTTATAACAAGGTTAAAAACATTAAAATGATAAAACCAGACACAGTGGCAACTCATAAGGTTGATAGACTTAAACCACAGAGACCTTAAATGTTTTGGCCTACAGTAGGGTTGCCAGGCCCCTCTTTGCCACCGGTGGGAGGTTTTGGGGGCGGAGCCTGAGGAGGGTGAGGTTTGGGGAGGGACTTCAGTGCCATAGAGTCCAGTTGCCAAAGTGGCTATTTTCCCAGGTAAACTGATGTCTTTCGTCTGGAGATCAGTTGTAACAGCAGAAGATCTTCAGCTACTACCTGGAGGTTGGCAACCCTAGCCTACAGGCCCTCATCAGTGGTCAAATAAAAACCCATATAATGCACACACAAGAAATATACAAATGTGTGACCATATATAGATACTTTATACAAGCCCAGGCATGTGTATGGAATGTCTGGGATGTATTGGTCTCTCCTACAGATTGTGCATGCAAGTATCAACCTGGTATATTACTTGTGTGCGCACCATATGTTTTTTTTTTTTTACCACTGATTAAGGCCTGTAGGCCGAAATGCATATGGTCTGTGTGGTTTAAGTCTATGAACTTTATGAGTTGCCATTGTGCCTGGTTTTATCATTTTAAATGTTTTTAAATGTTTCAGGTAGCCAACTCAAGGTTGACTAAGCCTTCTATCCTTCCAAGGTTGGTAAAATGAGTACCCAGCTTGCTGGGGGTAAAGGGAAGATGACTGGGGAAGGCAATGGCAAACCACCCCATAGACAAAGTCTGCCTAGTAAACATTGGGATGTGATGTCACCCCATTGGTCAGGAATGACCTGGTGCTTGCACAGGGGACCTTTACCTTTTTAACCTTATTATAAGTGCCTTAAAATGAAAATATTTTTCTATTATATAATTTTACCATGGGTACCCAGCTGTTGGTTTTTTAGGTTGGGTTTCTTCCTCTCTTTTTTGTTCAGCTTCCAGTTACAGGCCAGCTTTCCCGTGCGTTCTTTTTCTTAAACACACTCTTGATCATATTATGAAGTGAGAAAATTGCCTGTTTGGGTGGCAATTCCTGCCTCCAAGCTGTCTGTACAACATCATACTTTGAATCCAAACCTGGGGTAGATTTCAACTAGTGATGGTATACTCTTGCACTCACAGGTTTGCCTTTCATTCAAAAAAGATGCTTCTCAATCTTCCCCTGCATGATTTCCTGCTGGGGCCTATGGGAATTATAGTTTCACACCCTACCCAATTGATCTATAAGGTTGACATTTTCCATCAGCTCTAGAGATCTATGTTTTGAGTATGTGTAAATAGATACAGGGTGGTTGCCTATACAACGAAGAATGTTGACATCTGCTAAGTAATACTGCTGGTATTAAATTGTGAACATATCATTAATGTGAGGGTATGCGATTGTCTGAGAGCTCAGGGATAGCAAGTAGAATAGCTTTGATTTTTGAACGTGTTATTTGTAAGCACTGTGGCACCAGAGTCCCTGATGTCCATTACAAGAGATGAGATTTGGGCTGGAGTATGAAGTACAGATAACAATTTGACTAGATGAATCGAAGTCTCATTAATCACCACTCACTGGTGCTGCGATTGCACAATCCTATTCCCTAATGAATCTGGAGAGTCGTATTTCTTGCTATTTTACCGGGTTATATTCCAATCCATCTCCAATCCATGAAGTTTCCCCTTGAAGCTTCAGGGTACCGGACAAAAGGCTTCATCTTAAGTTGTGAAAAAAAAGAAAATACAATAAGAAGGGATGCCATTGTCACATGAGGGGTGAAAATCTTTAAGTTCAGCACAACCTGAGCTGGCAAGGAATTGTAGAACCTGTGTGAGAAAGGTAAGTTTGAATATTCAAATCCCGACACAGCCATGAAGCACACTGGGTTTCCCATGGTCTCTTAGCTTGAGAGCCTAACTCCCCTGTAAGAGAAGAAAGATGATATACAAATATGACACCATAAGCATCAGGTTTGCTCAGAGCCAGCATGGTATAGTGGTTAAGAGTGGAGGTTTGGAGCAGTGGACTCTGATCTGGAGAACCGGATTTTATTCCCCACTCCTCCCCATGAGTGGCGGAGGCTAATCTGGTGAACTTGGATTTGTTTTCCCACTCCTAAACCCGAAGCCGGCTGGGTGACCTTGGGCAAGTTACAGTTCTATTCTCTCTCAGCCCCACCTACCTCACAGGGTGTCTGTTTTGGGGAGGGGAAGGTGATTGTAAGATGGTTTGATTCTTCCTTAAGTGGTAGAGAAGGTCAACATATAAAAACCAACTCTTCTTCTTCTTTACAAATAGCCAACTGAAATTGCTGATAGCATAGGCCATGTGGATAACTATAGGGAGAGGTATGTGCCATATGTCTGCGTTACCCTTTTCCTGTGCTGGGGTGTGTAACTGAAAGCCATCTGCTCAGGCAAGGGCTAGACTTGTCTTGCCATGGAATGAAATTGAGACTGGTCGTCCAGTTTGCTCATAAGTCACCACCACCCAGATGGCTTTGTCACTGAGCACATCAGAGAATATTCTGATTTCCACTTATGTGTGCTTCTGTTTTCCCTTCACCATTGCCTCTTGGGTTTGACCTTTTTGTTTAGCTTGGCATTCTCAATGGCACAGCACTAGGTTTGATACGGCTCACCCAGCCATCTTGTTCTGATAGCAGGATTGTGAACTTTCATTGTGATCCTGTTTTTCATTGTTTTTCTTTATAGCTGACCTCAAACTCTTCTTCTTGCAAGCCAGCTCTCAAACCTTACAATAGGCCTGATATAATTCAAGATCTACACTTGAAGTACTACTGACAGCCTGTTTGTAGCCATTTTGCTTTTCCTTGCCCTGCACCTTCCATGAACATTTCCCTTAAACCTGCATCATGGCCTGAATTATTTCACATCCTTCTTGCTCACTGCTCTGTTTGCATTGAATCTTCTGGACCCCATCCTGCCTCATCTGTTTGCCTTAGGCTTAATCCTGCTTGCTTCTTGTCTGGGAATGCTTTTATTGTCAAGGCCTGATTCTGTAAATGGTGTTAATTCTTTTGCTGTCTCCATATATGTAATGTGCTTGAAGGTTGGATTACATAGTAGATGTGGGCTACCTTTGAAGGTTCTCAGAAACATCAGCTGGTCCAAAATGCTACTGATTGGAATGCTGATAGGTACATTTCAGAATGCTCATATTATACCTCTGTTAAATTTACCTACATTGGCTCCCAAACTTAGGTTTTTTAAATACAATTCAACCCTCTAGATTTAACCTTTTAAGTTCTAAAGGTTTTGGGGCTGGAGGTATCTGAAGGAACTCCTGCTCCCATGGACTGAGATCTTCATTGAAGGTCTTGTTCCATATGACCCTGCTTAGACAGTACAGGTGGGTGGTTACTTTGGGAAGGGCCTTCTCAGCGATGTGTGTGTTAAGGGCCGTCAAGTCACTTCTGACTCATGGAAACCCTATGAATCAATGTCCTCCAAAATGTCCTATCTTTGACAGCCTTGCTCAGATCTTGCAAAATGAGCTCTGTGGCTTCCTTTTATAGAGTCAATCCATCTCTTGTTGGGTCTTCCTCTTTTCCTGCTGCTCTCAACTTTTCCTAGCATGACTGTCTTTTCCAGTGACTCTTCTCTTCTCTTCTCATAATGTGCGATAGCACCACAATTATTGAATAGCCTTATCTGAGAGGTTCACCTGCCACAATTGCTGTTGTTATGTTAATGCAAGAGGTAGACATCTTTGTTTCATTGAGCTTTTTGGTTGATTGTTGTTTTTATGTGGAATTCTATGGTTTTTAATGTTGCTAAAAAGAGATGCAGTGTTGGTTTTATGCTGGATTCTATGGTTGTTAATGTTGCTAAAAGGAGAAGTTATTGGGCTTTTAACAATTGTTGTTTCATTTTTTTGCTACTTCTTTCAGTGCTATTGCTACTGTTTTTATTGTCCTTTACAGTGGTTGTTTAACATATGCCATGGTTGCTACTGTTTTGTTTAATAAAATGTGATTGTGTGTTTCATTGTGTTTTGTTATATGATTGCTGTCTAGCACATTTAATTAAAAATAAGTATCCATATAAAATGGGATTGTTACCCTTGGTTTATCATGATTTCTCCTTATATTCTCATTGATTATGCTAGTTCATTTCTTACTGGCTAGAGGAGGGAAATACTTGCACCACAGTCTAAATTTGCTGGACATGTACATTAGCTTATTCAGGAGTTTTGTAGCTTCTGGTTGAATGTTCAGATTATCAAAGTGGTTGGTATAAGGAGAACGTATTGTGCTGTTCTCTAAAATCCCCTGCAGGTGATATTTGATATTGATTTAGCCATTGTCCCGAAAGAAATAAAGCCATCTTTGCTTATTATGTTTGTTTCCTCCATATAACCATGTGTAGACCAACACAAATAACAAATTGAATTCTATTAAACCCAATGTCCCTGAAGGTCAAAACTGTAACTATCTTAGGACAGTCATGTGTCTCACTGCTTTGTGATAGAAAGGAGCTCAACCAGTCTAGTCATCTTTCCAGTATACTTGGGGGAAAAGTTTATAGAACCCTCATGTGGCAAATTTCATATTAATGTTAAGGTGGACTGTGTGGTGAATCATTTGCCTGAGTTTCTCCCCCAGAGTGCTATAAGATGAGTAGGGGAAAACAAAAACCACTTGAGCACTAACTTTGAGAAGTCTGCATATCTGAACAATTGTAAGACGATCCCTCTGGATCAGACCAGTGATCCATGTAGTCCAGCATCCTGTCTCATACCAATTGATTACTCTGGAAGGTCCACAATAGCAGGGCATTCCCCTGATATCAGGTACTGATACTCAGAGGTTTATTTCCTCTAATGTGGAGGTTCCCTTTAGTCACCATGGCTAGTAGCCACTGATAGACCTATCCTCCATGAAATATATAATCCTTTGTTTAAAGCTATTTATACTTGGGGCCAACACTACATCCTGTGGCAGAAAATACCACATTTTAATCACTCATTGAGTGCTTCTCATTCTACTGCCCATTAACTTCATTGGGTGCCCCCCAAATTCTAGAATTATGGGATAGGGAGAAAAAGTTCTCTCTGTCTACTCTCTCTACCCTGTGCATAATTTTATAAACCTCTATCAAGTCCCCACTTAGCATTTGGTTTTCTAGACTGAAAAGTCCCAGACTTTTATTACTTCTTATCTATATCTGTTGTGGGGAGGGGGAGGGAAGGTGATTGTAAGCCGGTTTGATTCTCCCTTAAGTGGCAGAGAAAGTTGGCATATAAAAACCAACTCTTCTTCTTCTTCTTCCTCTTCTTCCTCCTCTTCCTCCTCTTCCTCCTCTTCCTCTTCTTCCTCTTCTTCTTCTTCTTCTTCTTCCTCTTCCTCCTCTTCCTCTTCAGGACTTTAACAAAAGATGAGTCTCATGGCTCTTTAGATTAACATTTTTATTGCAGTGTAAAATATTGTAAGCAGAAATAATTAGTGTACAGATAAGGCAGAGGTAGCAGCAGTAATGGATAATAGTGTCATGGTTATAACAGAGATTTCTGTATAATTTTGAGTTTGATGTAGAAATACTAGGCCTTTTTGTTCATTGTTCACTGTCCCTCCATGCATAAAAATCTTGTTGAGAATGCATTTCATGCATTTGATGAAATAGGCTGAAGTCCTAATACAATAAATGTTAGTCTTTAAGGTGCCACAAGATAGAGTGACTCATACAGCCACCTTAAGGACTAACAGCAATTCTTTCAGAAAGAGATTTCATGAAATAAATGTTGGTAGGCTTTAAGGTGCCACTGGACTTTTGTTTTCTTTTGCTACAACAGACTAACAAAGTCACACCTTTGCAATAATCCAGCTACACCAGTAGAATTTGAAATCAGGATCTTGGACAGCACCTAGAGTATGGGGTGAGATATGCTCAAAGGTTTTGTTGTAGTAGATTACTAAAAGCACTCTCAACACACTGTGCATGTTCCAAATCACATTTTTCTTTTGTCAAGTACAATGTTCGGCATCATTTGTATAGGTACGTACAAATACCCAGTTTAAATGCAATTAAAATTAGCTAGAGCTAAAGCATCCTAGGATCTCAGCTTTGCTGCACTTAAATACTACCTCAAATGAAATTACAGAAGTTCTAAAAAATTCCTAGATTTGGGCATTAAATACTAAGGATGAAAGAGCTCTCTACAGTGGGACAGTCATTGAGATTCTCCATGTTACTGGTGGCCATTATATTTTGGCAAGAGGGCTGCAAGCCAGCTTCACTGTAGGAGATGTTACCACTGTAACATGCCCAACAGTTCATATGCACTTTCTTGTGATGAGGTGTGGTTTCATCTCTGGTTGGCAGCTGCACAGTGTAGGAGAGACACAGTCATGCTTGCATGTTACTTGAAGGCCCTTGAGCCCTTCTTCCTCTGTCCAGGTGTGCCAAAGCTAGTGATGCTGAAATCTTCTCCAATAGCGTGTTCAAACGTTGAACTAAATTGCTTTGCAACCCTCATTTTCTTTTGAGCATTGCATAAAGTGATAGCTTACTCACAATTTAAAATGAGCAGTGTTTCAAGTGTATTGTCATCTGCATTCATTGTTACATAAATGGCCAGATATTTAGCCAGCTTGGAATGTATTGGATTGCTATAGATGATTAAAATGGTAGTTTTCCTGGCTTTTTTTATTCAACTTGGCATAGAGTCATGCTGGGTGGGACTAATTTGTAGGAAAGAATGGACCTGATCAGAGACTGTCCTCTATGATAAGATATCTCCTGTGGCCAATGATTCTCCCCTCCTTTGGAAAGGTCAACCTTATGGCATGAGGAGTGAATGTGTTGCATGGACATGTGCATGCACATATTTATTTTGTGGTAAAGGTAGTCCCCTGTGCAAGCACCAGGTCATTCCTGACCCATAGGATGACGTCACATCTCGACGTTTACTAGGCAGACTATGTTTACGGGGTGGTTTGCCAGTGCCTTCCCTAGTCATCTTCCCTTTACCCCCTGCAAGCTGGGTATTCATTTTATTTTGTGAGTATACCATAAAAGGCTTGTAAGTGCCTGAACACTTTTGAGTGGTCAATGGGGACACCTGTAAAAAATTAAGTGGTCATGGTTTGAGTATATGAACAGTTCAACTGTTATTAGTTGCAACTCTTCCACTTTGCCATTTCTTCTACAGTTTGTCCATCATTTTCTATATTGGGGTCCCCAATGCATTTTCTGGCACCCACCAAGTGCCATTAGAAAGTAGGTGGAGACAAATAGGGCTTTTGCTCAGCAAGCCTTCAGATTGCCCACTGGAGATCTGATTGGCTGTGCAGATTAAATGGCATCCTGTTGAACAGAGCTTCAGTCTGACATTTGGAAGAGTTACTATTAGGTGTATGCATAATCTTGCTCTCCGACATTTTGTGGTTGGCTCTGCCTCTTTTGGCAGCTATTTTGCAGTTGCGGTTCCGACACCCTGTGACAGAATTCCAAAGGTGCCCATAGGCTGAAAAAGGTTGGGGACTCCTGTTCTATATGATTAACTTGGTATATGGATGGCATTTTTATTATTGCTGTCTGAGATCTTGATGATAATGGGGCCAATAGTTGTGGGAGGGGGGTGGACAACATTTTACTTTTCCTGGGGGGAAAGGTTTATGCATAACATGCCTAGATGCTGAATGCTGATTCAAAACAAGAGTTACAAATAAAAAATATTGAATTATTATTATTATTATTATTATTATTATTATTATTATTATTATTTATTACTACTGTTTATGTTCTAATATTTTAGCCCTATGTGGGAAGTTTAATTTTTGTTGGCCATGCCTCTCCTCCCTTAAATGAGTTGTTAAAAATATAATTAAACTTAAGATCTAATCATTAATTATGAATAAGAGGAAGTTATGGGATTAGCAAAGGGCAGCTTATCATGTTTATGAATTATATATGGATTATAAATTAGACCCTGAAAGCAATAACAAAGCTGGTGAGAAATAAAAAAGGGAAAATATTATTTACTTTCTCAGAGGAACCATGGTTTGAAATTCTCACAGTCCCAAAACACACTGTGAAGTGACCAGAACCAACGGGTTGAAATTAAATCAAAAGAGTTTCCGTCTAGACATTAGGAAGAATTTTCTAACAGTTAGAGCGGTTCTTCAGTGGAACAGGCTTCCTTGGGAGGTGGTGAGCTCTCCTTCCCTTGGCCATCTTCTGGGCATAGAGTATGGGTCACTGAGGGTGTGCGGAGGGGAGATAGTTTGGAATTTCCTGCATTGTGCAGGGGTTGGACTAGATGACCCTGGTGGTCCCTTCCAACTCTATGATTCTAAGTTGATAACCCTTTGGAACAGGGGTTCAAAAAACCAGTTCAGCCATGGACTCAGATGAACTTCTTTGGCAAGCCCGTGTCACTGAACTTCTGCTTCTCTATCTGCATAATAGAAAAAAATATATAAAGCATTTTCTTCCCTAACATGGCCACAGGTATGACTAATAGTCTATTTTCCCCAAGGTCTGAGATAAGAGTCCCATCTCAAGTAGAAGAGCAGAGACCAATGGGTTGTGAAGAGATATTGCAATACTCCAGTTTTATTTCTCTCCTGGTACCCTCCTAAATTCCTTACACTTGCTACGTTTGATCCCCAAGGTGCTAGTCCCTCTAAAGTTCCTGAGAGTGGGCCCCCTCCTTTTCTCCCTTAATACTCTTGCTCTGTACAGTCTCTGGCCCACTGAGTCTCCGTTTCCAGTTCTCATATTGTTTCTTACACCCAGGACAGCTCTGCCTTGTTCATTGAGCCAATTCTCCTTCAGGTTCTGCTTCAAGGCCCATTGCTTGTTTAATAAATAATTAGCTCCTTTTAATAAAAGGCTTTCCTGAATCAACCTAGGCTCAACCCTGCCAATCCTTCTACTGCTACCCGATTCTTCACTTTGTACTCTACTTCTGGTCTTGTTTATATCATGTAGCTTATAGGCCTTCTGGACAGGGATGTTTTGTTTTTCTGCAGTGCTTAGAGAGCCAGCATGGTGTAGTGGTTAAGAGCTGTCATTTGGAGCGGTGGAGTCTGATCTGGAGTACCGGGTTTGATTCCCTTCTCCTCCACATGAGCGGCGGAGGCTAATTTGGTGGGGATTTGTTTCCCCACTCCTACTCATGAAGCCAGCTGGGTGACCTTGGGCTTGTCACAGTTCTCTTAGAGCTCTCTCAGCCGCACCTACCTCACAGGGTGTCTGTTGTGGGGAGGGGAAGGCAAGGTGATTGTAAGCCAGTTTGAGTCTCCCTTCAATGGTAGAGAAAGTCGGCATATAAAAACCAACTTCTTCTTAGCATCCTGAATAAGAAGCATTTTGATATTAAATAGAAGAGGTAACTTCAAAGCATTCTTGTAAAACACCCCATTTGTTTTCATATTTTCCAATCCATTCATGTGAGCTAAAGAATGCAGTACAAAATGCAGTGCAAAATCCAGGTAGGAGGCACTCAGAATCATCTATCAAATTCATCATTCTTGGCATGATAACCCCCATGAAGTTTTCCTGAATATGGGTTTTACATCCTGCACTGAAGAACTCATTTTGAGATCAGTGGCACAGTTAAGACAGAGGTGTTTTGTCTGAATGAAGGTCTGTCTGAGTATTCTTACAGCCAGTGGAGGGAGAGATCATGCCCTGGGAGGAGAATAAATCTGCTTCATGCTTTCCTAGTGTCTTCATGGCTTCATGCTCCAGGAGAGGTGGTGGCCTACCTTCTCTAAGACAATAATAAAAAAGCAGAACAATCAATAAAGCACTCCACGTTCATGGGTCTAGCTGAGCACGTGGAACACTTTGGTAGTCTTGAGTGTGGTTCAGTTTTTTCCATTCTTGCACACTGTCAGTGGCTTAAGCCGAAGCTGAAAATACACAGTGTATATTGTTAGCTCTTTTGGGGTTCTTCATTTTGATTTTTAAAATAGTGTTTGTAGCCATATGCTGTTCTGTTGACTGGTTGATGAGGAATTGAGGCCCACCAAAAACGGGAAATCACCCTTGAAGGGCCAGGAGAGCACCCTAATGCAGCGAGCCTCTGGAAATTGTCAGAATGACAACTAATGCAGTCAGCCTGGCTTGTGGGGAAAAAAATAGTCATTTTATTTGTTTACCAAGCAACCAGGGAGGGTACAAAGTTGCTTAACTTGTTCATAGGCAGTAAATTGTTGGACATGTTTGCCATAAGGAAGGACAGCTTACCATGTGTGCAAACGAAACACAAAATGAGAATAAGCATTTGCTTAAAGCATAGCAGTTATGTGTACTACCTTAACAAAACCACACCACATGGATCTTCAGTCCTGTTTGCTGACACCCGCAGCTGGCTCATGCTGATGATGGGAAATTACTGGAAGATAATTCGGCAGAGCTGTGCATTTCCCCCCTCCTGAATTGTCCTATCTCAGTTATGTCTGTATTTGCTCATTTTTCCAAGTTCACTTCATTTGCTAACTGCAGTGCTTCCTTCTGTCTACTCTTGTTTTTTTAAATTATTTAGTAAAAGTAGTTTCAAAGTCTTGCACTGAGTTTCTATCATGTAAGAGGCAAGTGCTAAGATTCTATAATGTAACATAGTTTTATTTATTTACTTCATTTATACCCCACCTTTCTCCCCAATGGGGACCCAAAGCAGCTTACATAATTTACCACTCCTCCATTTTATTCTCACAACAACCTTGTGAGGTAGGTCAGGATGAGAGTGTGACTGGCCCAAAGTCACCCAGAAAGCTTCCATAGCAGAGTGGAAGATAATAATACAGAGGAGCTAGCTGGTAATAAGGAGGGGGCCAGTGGTTCCTATGGGGTAGCACCATTTCTCAGAACAGAATCAAAGACCATAGAAGGACACTCGGGATGTCTTTGACACTGTCCCAGTTGCCCATGATATGTGCAAACATATGTTTGATTTGGCATTCTGTGGAAGAATCGTGCAGTAGTGTGCTCCTCTGATCAAAATGGCCTGGGTATTATAGTGGATAATGACACAGGGTATAAACCAGGAAAAAACCCTGATTTAACTCCGTTCAGCTTTGGACTTACTGGGTATCCCTAGGCAAATCATCATTTCTTGGCCTCAGTGCACCAATCCACCCTCCATGATATGGGGATGATACTGATGTATGGTAGGTGGTTGTGTGGATTGCTCAGAATTTGAACACTTAGAGGAAATTGCTATATGAATGTTTATTATTATTATTGTGTGTCAATCAACAGTGCTGGTAATAAAAATAACAATTCTTTCGACTTTCTTTTGTCCCTCCACAGGTCTTTAGCTTCTCTTAAATCTTTTTATACCCCACCAATGGGGTTATAATCCTGAGGAAGCATATCTTCCCCTGGTGTATTCACTGGTATATATGTATGGGGCTGGTAGACACACACACACACAGAGAGAGAGAGAGAGACATGCTGGCTTTTTGTTCTTCTGACATCCGCGTGTGCTGGCCTGACCTGCACTCTATATGCGTTTCTGGCACAAACACAGTCGTAACATAGGTTCCACAGATCTGGCCATATTGAGAATTAGATACATTGATTTTTAGCTCTGGTTTTGAATCGGTCTTATGATGTATTTTTTACTAGGCTTGTTAATAGTTGGCTACCTTGATGGTCCTGATTGGGCAGAAAGGCGCGATATGAATGTTGAAAATAAATAAACTAGATAAATTTCTACTGGATAATTAGTCCTATGCTTAATGAGCATTAGGGTTCACCCTACAAGACTTCAGTTTCTATGGGGACTTTGTGGACAATCGAACTGGGTTTGGATACAGTAGAAAAGAGCAAGAGTCCAGTAGCACCTTAAAGACTAACCAAATTTCTGGCAGGGTATGAGCTTTTGTGAGTCACAGCTCACTTCTTCAGATGGGTTTGGATAGTTCATAGTTGTTCTAGCACTTATAAGATTGAGAGTCAAGTATAAAGGACATGTATCACTTTTCTTTCATGTATGGGTATAACAAAATGGCCAGCGCAAATTAGAATGAACATGTGATAAGGGAAGGGATTTGCAGCCTAGAATTGGCTTTGGGGTAATGCACAAACACCTGGTTTCTTTAAATGAAACAAAATCCTCTGGGCTCGATGAATTGCACCCAAAAAACCAGCATGTCTGTCTGTCTGTCTGTCTGTCTGTCTCTCTCTCTCTCTGTCTCTCTCTCTGTGTGTGTCTACTCAAAGAACTTGCAGATGTAATTTCAGAACCTCTGTCCATTATTTTTGAAAAGTCTTGGCAAACAGGTGAGGTGCCAGAAGATTGGAGGCGGGCAAATGTTGTCCCCATCTTCAAGAAGGGGAAAAAGGAGGATTCGGGTAACTACCGACCCATCAGCTTGACTTCTATACCAGGAAAGGTTTTCGAACAAATCATCAAACAGTCAGTCCTTGAGCATTTAGAAAGGATGGATCTGAACACTGAGAGCCAGCACGGGTTTCTCAAGAATAAGTCATGTCAGACTAATCTTATCTCCTTTTTTGAGAAAGTTACTACCTTGCTGGATCAGGGGAATGCTGTAGACGTAGTTTATCTAGATTTCAGTAAGGCTTTTGATAAGGTTCCGCATAGTATTCTAGTTGACAAACTGGGAAAATGTGGTTTAGATCCTATTATTGTCAGGTGGATCTGCAACTGGTTGACAGATCGTACCCAAAGAGTGCTAGTTAATGGTTCCTCATCTAATTGAAGAGAAGTGACTAGTGGAGTTCCTCAGGGATCTGTGCTGGGCCCTGTGTTGTTCAACATCTTTATAAATGATTTGGATGAAGGATTAGAGGGGATGCTTATTAAATTTGCAGATGATACTAAATTGGGAGGGGTAGCAAATATGGTAGAAGACAGAGCCAAGATGCAGGATGATCTTGATAGGCTGGAGAAGTGGGCTAGAACTAATAAAATGCACTTCAACAAATACAAATGAAAAGTTCTGCATTTAGGTAGGAAAAATCAAATGCATAATTATAGGATGGGGGAGACTTGTCTGAGCAGTAGTGTGTGTGAAAAGGATCTTGGGGTCTTAGTAGACCAAGCACTGAACATGAGTCAGCAGTGTGATGCTGTAGCTAAAAAGGCAAATGCAGTCTTGGGCTGCATCAACAGAAGTATAGTGTCCAGATCACGCGAAGTGATGGTATTGCTTTACTCTGCTCTGGTTAGACCTGAACTAGAGTACTGTGTTCAGTTTTGGCACCACAATTTAAGAAAGATGTAGACAAGCTGGAGCATGTCCAGAGGAGGGCAATGAAGATGGTGAGGGGTCTGGAGACCAATTCCTATGAGGAAAGGTTGAAGGAGCTGGGTATGTTTAGCCTGAAGAGGAGAAGACTGAGAGGGGATATGATAACCATGTTCAAGTAGTTGAGGGCCTGTCATATAGAGGATGGTGCTGAGTTGTTTTCTGTTGCCCAAGAGGGTCAGACCAGAACCAACGGGTTGAAATTAAATCAAAAGAGTTTCCATCTAGACATTAGGAAGAATTTTCTAACAGAGTGACTCCTCAGTGGAACAGGCTTCCTCAGGAGGTAGTAAGCGCTCCTTCCCTGGAGGTTTTTAAAAAGAGGTTAGTTGGCCATCTGTCAGCAATGCTGATTCTGTGACCTTAGGCAGATGATGAGAGGGAGGGCATCTTGGCCATCTTCTGGTCACTAGGGGTGTGGGGGGAGGTAGTTGTGAATTTCCTGCATTGTGCAGGGGGTTGGATTTGATGACCCTGGTGGTCCCTTCCAACTATATGATTCTATGGGGAGTTCATCAGTAAGGGAAGAATTACTGAGGGCAGAAGGTACAGAAAAGGTGGTTTTGAGATTTTTTAAAAAGTTTTTTAAAAAGTTAAAAGTTTTTAAAAGTTTGTTCCTGGAACAAAGAAAGACCATGGCAGAAGAGATTTGTAAATTGTTAAATAAAAAGGTAAAGGTTCCCTGTGCAAGCACTGGGTCATTCCTGACCCATGGGATGATGTCACATCCCGACGTTTACTAGGCAGACATTGTTTACAGGGTGGTTTGCCAGTGCCTTCCCCATTGCCACTTTACCCCCAGCAAGCTGGGTACTCATTTTACCGACCTCGGAATTATGGAAGGCTGAGTCAACCTTGAGCCGGCTACCTGAAACCGACTTCTGCCAGAATCGAACTCAGGTCGTGAGCAGAGCTTGGACTGCAGTACTGCAGCTTACCACTCTGCTCCCTCTAAATTGTTAGAGGGTAAAAAGGTTATTTGCTAAAGTATTTTCTTTTGAACCAGTAGCATTTTCTAAGCTTAATTTAGGTGCATAATTTTAAAACAGTATATCACAGTTCATCAGCTATGGTATTGTACAGTTTACACTGTCCGTGGGGGGGAAATAGCCCTTTCTACCAAAGCATTTAGTCATTAGTATTTTTATTAGCAAACGGAAAAGGTACTTTTTCTAAATTGTCTCCTTATCAAGTAAAAATCGAATTCTGAAGACATTTGAATGAGCTATGATGAATGAGGTTCTGTCTGCTCTTGGAAAAAATGAACAAGTATGATGGGAATAAAATATTGATGAACTATATTTAGAAGCAAAATATTGCTAGAATATCAAGCATTTTCCTTTTAATTTAAGTGTGAACACTATGTACTAAAACTAACATGTTTTGGGTTAGAACAAATTTAATATTTTTTACTCTTTAAAGTTCAAATACAATATTGTCGAAGGCTTATACAATGTTATAAAAACAGTTCTATGAGATTTGGATACTGGTAGCTGCTCTGAGCACTACTTTTTCATTGAAATTCATGGCTTTATTCCCAAGTAAAGGGTTGGGCCTTATTATTTCCCTTTCATTAAGTTGAATCCCTACAATTCCAGTTTCCATGACTTCCGCCAAGGAAGCTTTTGTCCACTGGAGAAAGACCTGACAGAAAGGAGTCTGGACCAAGAGCAGAGATCTTCAGCAGGTGATGGTGGGGAAGTTTTTCATAGAATCATAGAATCATAAAGTTGGAAGGGACCACCAGGGTCATCTAGTCCAACCCCCTGTATATCATAGCATTTTTCTCTGTGCTGCTTAACTTCATTTCTGGTGCTCTTCCTAGTCCATGTTCTGTTTCTAGGACAGAACAAATCTTGGTAACATGCTGGGGGGGGAGTAGTATGGGATGTTTTTCATTACTCAGAAGTAGCACTCATTAAAGAAAAGATTGGCGACCCCTACTTTCAATCTTTAGGAGGCAGCTGAAGACAGTTTTATTCATTACGGTATTCAATTAGTTTAGTTTTTCTGCCTATTGGCACTTTTAAATGAAGGTTTTAATTCATGGCGTTTTATGCGTTTTGTATATATTTTATGTTTTATGTTCTATTTACATTGTAAGCCACTTTTAGTTCTCTAAGACAGAGTGGTGGCTAATAAATGTTCCAGATAAATAAATATTCTGGAGCATCTTGGGAATTGTACTTTGCCAAGGATTTTTAGTATCATCTACTAGAAATCCATTGGCCATTTACGTAATCACAATCCCAGGGTGCCCTGGGAAGAGGGAATCTCAGTTCAAAGTAGTTTCAAACCTGTAGCAACAATTGGGACCAGTTTTTCTCCTCAACTCATACACATCAGCCATGTGCTAGCTTTATCTTGCTTTATCTTGGCAATATTAGGTGGCCACAATAGTGACAGGAATTTTCAATCAGTATCAGTTTATGGTTATTACTTCCTTTGTGATGATTCATTTATTTTATATTACCTTTTTTATTTAGACAATGAGATGTTTTGAAACTGTGAATGAATGTCAGTGGCCTCCACATTTTGAACCTTAAATGTTTAATCTCTACCTCTCCCCCAAATATTCCTGTGCTTTTTAAAAACACACACCCATTATTTTTGCTATATGTGCTGAAGACAGAAAATAAAACCATAATTACAAAAATGAAGGACTGACCACCCATCATTACAAGAAAGAAGAGCTGATTCAAATTAATCTTCTCTGCAAACTATGTTGATATACGTGGAGGTCTAATTTTTTGTTAACCTTTACTCAATCAGGTCTATTTATCATATTGCTTGAGATAATTTGCTTAATTGTGAGACCTGAAGTATTTCCAGGTCTGTGACTCTCAGGCTCTCAACTGGTTGTCTTCTAATAAATCTTGGCCCACTGTAAATAATCTGTTAGGAGGATATGATCATTTTTCTAGCTGTTCTGTTTTCTTAGACAGAAGTAGGGCAGGCCCACATAGCAACTGTTGTGAACAGATTTAAAAGAGCTTCAAAATACCTACTGAGGACAATAAGGTAAGAACAGAAGAAACGAGGCATAATCTCAGAAAATTATGACTTTAACCCTTCCTTTCCCCCTTTCACTCATATTCATAAGTTGCAAAATGGTAGTTTAGTGGGCCAAGCCAGTCATAAAATGGTAGCCTGTACAACTGATGGTGTTTAAAGAGCAGGTCTGCAGTGCTCAGGTAGGAAAACCTTTCTTCTTCTGTTTTCCCAAAGTACCCCCTCCCAATTCCTCCTGCAAGGGAAAAATATACAGTTACCTGTATGTTTTCCCTGGGCAAAGCCAATAGCAGCTTTGGTGCAGGGAGAAAGAGTTAATAACGTGCTCCTTTTAAGTTCAGTTCAAGAGTGACTGTGGGCACATGTGAAGGGGGAGCATCAGAGGGAGATGGGAAAGGGTGCTTGTGCTGGCATTTTCTAATCCTGTGCAAAGGTGTGTGCATGCACCAACTCCCCATCTGCACCTAAGAGAAAGAAGATAAAACTGACGTGGTAGTTTTAAAGAGAACTATAAGAAAGTGATTTACCGCGGCACTGGAGCAGTGGCAGAGAGCTGCTATTCATAGCTTGGACAGATTGGTTATTCTCCGAAACATCTTACATCCTCCTCCTCACTTCCATTTTTATCCTCACAGCAACCCTGCTAGGTAGGGTAGGCTGAGAACGTGTGACTGGCGCAAGGTCATCTAGCAGTGTTCCATGGCAGAGCAGCAATTTGAAGCTGGGTCTCCCAGATCCTAATCTGACACTCCCACCATTACATCGTGATGGCTCTGACCTTCTGGCCATGCTAAACAGCAAAGGAACAAGGTGCTTAAAGGTCTTTTTTCCCTCCCATGTGAAGCTGTCCAGTTTCTAAGAGATGCATCAGAGGCCTTTCTCTGAAGAGTGCCTCCTAATCTGAAATTAGGTGGAAGGCAACTGGAGTGAGAGCCTTTTCAGTGGTGGGTGCCCTGTTTCTGGAATACCACCCCCAGACAGATTTGTGAAGTACCAATACTACTATCACTGTGGCATCAAGCTAAACCATCTTGATGATGAACACATGAACCCATGAAGCTGTCTTATACTGAACCAGACCCTTGGTCCATCAAAGTCAGTATAGTCTCCTCAGACGGGCAGCAGCTCTCCAGGGTCTCAGGCGGAGGTCTTTAACATCACTTATCTGCCTAGTCTCTTTAACTGGAGATGCCGGGAATTGAACCTGGGACCTTCTGCATGCCAAGCAGATGCTCTACCACTGAGCCACAGCCCCTCCCCTAAAAGGGAAGAGGTCCATTTAACTCACATGAACACATGAAGCTGCCTTATACTGAATCAGATCTTCGGTCCATCAAAGTCAGTATTGTCTACTCAGACTGGCAGCGGCTCTCCAGGGTCTCAGGCAGAGGTCTTTCACATCACCTACCTGCCTAGTCCCTTTAACTGGAGATGCCAGGGATTGAACCTGGGACTTTTAGATGTCTTTGTTTTGATCTCCTTTCTACTATTTAACTGCATGCTGCTTTTATCCCTCGCTGGTTGCTTTCTGGTTTGTTGATTCTAATTTTATTGGTTACTGGGAAGGTGTGGGGGTTTATTTGTAACTCACATTTAATTAGAAAAATTGCATACTGTATAAGAGAGACTCTCTCTCCTTGTTCGAGTTGTAAGAATTACCTCTGTACTAAAGGGATCCATGCCCTTATATAAACAGTTACGTCTGTGGTCATAAACTTAGCATTGATTTTGCACAGAAAATTTAAAACCCCTGGAACCCCAGCATTTCTAGCAAAGTATTTCAGATAACCAGCCTGAGAAAGAGAGCTCCCCAAGGGCCTGTAAGAACTGCATATAAGAGGTACCCTCAAGTGAGGATTAAATTATGGGTTTGGTACACTGTTGGCCTAATTTTAGTTCTGCAGTTACTACTCTTCCTCTTTGTCCTTTGAGACGCTGCAAACAGTTTAAACACATTTGTAGAACTATTAGCAAGACTGATGTAATCTCACTTCCATGTGGTAGGTTTGTGAGGGGTTTTTTTTTACACAACATAAGGTATACATCATCAAATTTCTACGCAAAGGTACGCACTTACAATAGATGCAACCAAGCTGACTGCAGATGAGAAGCTACTGAGAAAATATAAACTGGCTTGGTTTCCCCCTCCACATCAACTTATGTTTCTGTACTTCTCTAAAAAATTACCTTGTCCGTTCCATTTAGCTGTTTTGTACTACCGTACTCGCTTTCTGTATGGCCCTCCACAGGGACTCATCTTGTGTTTTTTCCTCCTTGAGGCAGATACAATTCAAATGCCCCCATTATTCTAGAATAGCTTGTAGCAAAAACAATTTAATAAGCAACTTGAAATGTTTTGCTTCACAGGGTTCAAAGGAAATGTTTATGCGCAATCTGAGTTTGAATTCGCGCTGATTTGCTGCAGAAAGAGAAACATGGCAACGATGTTCCATTTTTGGGGAGGTGTTACAATACCCCTTTAGCCAAATGGTGACACCTGACAGCATAAATATCAAGAACTGCCTTTCAATGCAAATTCTTCTTGCCTGAAACTCCAGTGGTTCAGGGGATGTTTTGCTGAAAAGCGTTTCTCATTCTATAGGTTTGGGGCATCAACTGAATGAATTAAACTACTGCAGTGCAACTTGGCGTTCAAGGGAAAGGTGGGAAAAAAACATCAGAGTTCATTTTTAAGAACTGCATGAGCACCCTCCAGTGGGGATGCTGATCTGCATGTTCCACTTTCAGTAGTAAATTATAGAATTATGAAGTTATTTTTTTTCATGCGTACATATTGAGTGTAAATTTTTGGGATTTTCCCCTTAAAAGAAACTCTTGTGCTTGTTTATACTAGCTGCTGATATAAAGGTAGGGATATTTTTTCCTTGACATTGTATAAGTATAGTGTATAATATAGAAATTATAATCTCCTATTGCAAAGTAGCTTAACTGAATGTAGCACTGGGCTGCGTAATGTGTTCTTCCATTTTTACACAGGGCTCAAATGTGGTAATGGGCATACAATTCCATTTTCCTGTGAAACACACATTTTCAATGTCCATTAGAGCAAGTATCTAGCCCTTACGGGTGTGGAGAAGATAGGCTTGAAAGTATCTGGAGACTCATAAGTCTCCGAAGCCAAAAGAACGGACTGAATATAATTTCTGTTGACCTGTTGAATAGAGCATCAGTGCTCTACAAAGCTCTTTTATCTTTTCTCTGGCCTGGCAGGAGGATAATGGCGCAAAACAAGCAAAAACATGCAAACTTATTCATTGGCATAGTGCAGTGGTGGCGAACCTATGGTACGCGTGCCAGAGGTGGCACGCAGACCCCTCTCTGTGGGCACGCGAGTCGTCGCACCAGCACAGAGTTTGCCTGAGTTTGTTCCCCTGGCTGAGGAGGCTGGGGACCAGCGGTGCCTTCCCGGATCCTCCGGGAAGTGCCGGGATCCTTCCCAGTGCCTTCTCTGCGATCGCCAGCTGCGCGCTCCGGAAGTGAAGACAACGACGAGCCTTCTGCCGAGGACTGGAAGAGGCAGAGCTGGGACAGGGCTGGACTGGGAGTGGGATGCCTGGGCGGCCGTCTGCGGCGGGCTGGTTGGTGACTGCAGCGCAGGGGGTTGGCGGTGAGGGCCGAACGGGGGCCAGCCTGGTGTTTGTGCTGGAGCCAAGCCCTTCGCTTAGCTCGGGTTTCCACTCTGCTTGTTCTTGCAACTGAAGGTGCCTCTGAGCATGTGCAGAGGGCTGTCCCCACCATCAGCCCCCCCCCTCCGCATAACAGTCTTTTTAAATTCATATGAAGATAACAGTTGGAAAAAGAACCAAACTGAAGGGGTGGGACAGCTGCTTTCCTTCCCCCGCTTGACCGCCCTTGCAGGGTTGCCAACCTCCAGGTAGTAGCAGGAGATCTGCTATTTCAGTTCACCTGGAGAAAATGGCCACTTTGGCAATTGGACTCTATGGCATTGAAGTCCCACCCCAGGCTCCACCCCAAAAACCTCCCGCAGGTGGCAAAGAGGGACCTGGCAACCCCTCGCCCCATGTGGACTTCTAGCTATGTTGGCACTTTGCGATAAATAAGTGGGTTTTGGGTTGCAGTTTGGGCACTCGGTCTCTAAAAGGTTCGCCATCACTGGCATAGTGTATACATATTTCAGCACCCGGCATTATTCTTGGGACAGGATCTGGGCTGCTAAAACTGAATGTTTTGGAAGTGGGCCAGAGCTATGACTTCACAGTGGATGAAAACCAAGCAGGACTCTTGGCCCATTTTGCATTAGCTGTTCTGTCCAGCTTCAGTAGCACTCTGTGACACCAGGATAGAGGTGATAAAGATGATAAACCAGGGGAGGGGAAAAACACCGATTTCAAGGGTACTCTCCAAAGTAAGTGGCTTAAAGGCAGATGCCATAAATAATGTGCTGCTTTAGCATACAAAGGTCTATGTGTATGTGTGTTAGGTTTTTGAGGTTCCTGCTTTCTTCATGAGTAGCAATCCTTTGTTCTAGATTGCTGGGACCACCTATGGATGCCTTTAAGGGTCAGACTAAACCAAATGTTGTGATACACATGAACAGATCCTCCTCCACTTTATAATGGTAACTAGCCGACATCAGGGTAAGGTGCTCCCCCCCCCCACCCGCATGGCAAACGGACGTTCAGGATGGGAATGATTAAGATATGCAAAATAGTATGGGAGGAAGAAGAATCATACCCCTGCCCCTATCTGTGCAGCAAACCCAATCCACAGGGAGCCTCACCTAATACTACTATTTACCGTTTTTTTTAAAAATCCCCTGACAGATTTGCTTTTGAAACTCCAATGCCAGCGTGATTTAATGGTCAGAAGTGGTAGACTCTAATCTAGAGAACCAGGTTCGATTCCCCACTCCTCCACATGAGCAGCGGACTCTATTCTGGTGAACGGGGTTGCTTTCCCCGCTCCTATACATGAAGCCAGCTGGGTGACCTTGGGCTAGTCACAGTTCTCTCTGAACTCTCTCAGCCCTACCTACCTCACAAGGTGTTTGCTATGGGGAGAAGAAGGGAAGGAAATTGTAAACCAGTTTGATTCTCCCTAAAAGGAAGAGAAAGTTGGCATATAAAAACCCACTCTTCTTCTTAGTCATCGTATAAAAGTGGTAAAAAATATTATTCACTGACCTGTGAGGTTCTCTGAAGGACTATCTTTTAATTTTATAGTTTTTATTCTTCTTATTTAGTCTACAATACATACCACTGTCTGGTTCTGTCCAATCACTTGCTAAATTGGATTAGAGTCACTAAATATATAAAACACTCCTTTTCCTCTCCAGCTATGTGAATTATGGGGTTCAGAGTTAAGGCATGTTATGGACAAACGCCAGTAGAAGATCTTGTCAGAGTTCTCCATCCTTATGTTTTTGTCCTTTAGATGACTTCTGTCAACCATTGTTTCTTGTCTGTGTAGAGATATAATGAATACTAACTAACACATGAATGTTGGGAAGAGCTGGTTGCTTTCTTCTGGGCATGCAAAGGTATGAATGATTCTGCCACTTACAAAACTTGGAGAAAGCATTCATTCTAACATCTTTGGATCACGTCACTCTTTCTCTGTAAATTACTGTTATGGTAGTGAGTGTTTCTTTGCACAGGAGCCAGAAAACTAAAGACAAACTCTTCACATTTGGCGAGCGTGCCATTACAAACATCCTCTGTGGTTATTTCTAAAGCATGGAAAGTGATTTTGTGCAATTAAACATAAAAGTATATAGAGACCAATGTACATACTTAATTGCTTGCTATTAAGCCGCTGTGATTCATTTTCTTCACTCCCCCAAAATTATGTCATTGATCTCAGTTTCTGAGCTCTTCTAATGGGGTTTTGGGCACTCATTCTAGTGTCACTCGGGGAGTAGTAGGCTGCATTAGAGCTGGTGCCATTCCCAGAAGGGCTTCACAATAGATTTTGTTTTGTTCAAGAACTGGTTTTTCTCACCTGGAGTTATTAAGTACATCTTGTGATTTATTACAAGTGCTGTAGGCTCTGCCGGCAGGCAACCTGAAATTAGAAAATATAGCTATTCCATTAAGACGGTGCAAAAAGGTAGTTCTGAAGAATGTGTTTATTTACACGCTCTTGGCTTAAACCTGCTAGGGGGAAAACCCTAAATATGGTATTTATTTCAGTTTGTGATGAAGTGAAGTCTGGCCACGCAAAGATAGGACAAACTAGATGGTCTGTTAGATTTGGGTCCAGTAGCACCTTAGAGACCAAGAAGATTTTTGGGGTATGAACTTACAATAGTCAAGGCTTTCAAGAGTCCAAACTCTGACTCTCGAAAGCTTATGCCCTGAAAATCTACTTGGTCTCTAAGGTGCTTCTGGACTCAAATCTAGCTGTTCTACTCCAGACCAACAAGTTTACCCTCTGAAAATATCTAGATGGTCTGTGTTTCTCAAATGGCAAGTTCATGTTTATAGAAGGTAAAAGGTAAAGGTAGTCCCTTGTGCAAGCGCCGTGTCATTCCTGACCCATGGGGTGATGTCACATCCCGACGTTTACTAGGCAGACTGTGTTGTTGTTTTTACAGGGTGGTTTGCCATTGTCTTCCTCAGTCGTCTACACTTTACCCCAAGCAAGCTGGGTACTCATTTTACCGACCTGGGAAGGATGGAAGGCTGAGTCAACCTTGAGGCGGCTACCTGAAACCGACTTCCATCAGGATCGAACTTGGGGTCGTGAGCAGAGCTTGGACTGCAGTACTGCCACTTACCACTCTGCGCCATGGGGCTCCTTATAGAAGAGTTTATAGAATTTACATTAAAAATTGTACCCCATCATGGCTCCCTGATGAGTGTGTCTGTATGATACATATTTCTTTGTAGCCGTACTTTTAAATGAAAAATATTGGGTTCATACATAAACAAATGCATTATATTAAGTTGCTTAAGATACCCAGTGTGGTATAGTGGTTAAGAGCAGTGGACTTTAACCTTGGGCCAGTCACAGTTCTCTCCGAACTCTCTCAGCCCCACCTACCTCACAAGGTGTCTGTTGTGGGGCAAGGAAGGGAAGGAGATTGTAAGATGGTTTGAGACTTATTGTTTGAGACTTGTGGGAAGGTATATTTTTCTATTCCAGCTACATGGATAGCACTGCTCCTTCCCTTAGACAGATGCCAGGCAGCCTGGTTTACTTCATATGAATTCTTGAGATGAAACTCTAAAATAGCCTCAAACAGCCACTGACTCTAGTGCCTGTATTTTTTTGTGTTTTTTATGCTGCTTGATTTTTATGCTTCTGTTTTATTTTTATGCTTTTATTGGTTTATTTTTAATGGTTTTTATTTTTAATTATTTTATGTTTTATGATTTTACCTTTTCTGTTGTGAGCCACCTTGAGCAGGCTTCTGAAGTGATAGCATGTAAATGTTTTATATAAATAAATTCAGAATACACAGTACTGGAAGATGGATTTAGAGACAATGATTTTGATATTTGTCATAGCTGGAAGGGGATGGTAAGAGTTCAGGATGGCAACTGGGAATACTTGGTGAGGTACCTCTTCCCCTCGTGTGTGTGTGTGTGTGTGTGTGTGTGTTAAAAATCTCTGTTAGACCATTTTGTTTGCTATCAAGGCATGTTCTTTTTATTGACTATCAGTTTGGTTGATGCTTTCCCCCTTTAGGTAAATGCTTGTATTAAGTCACAGTTATGAAAATGGGAAGCATTTTTTTTTAGATCCATCCAGGTGCTAGCTAGCAGAATCCAATCTGTTTTATGATATTAATTTTAATGCCACAAACGAGTTTAAATCTCATTGCCTACTACAAAATTAAATAGAGGCATAAATTGTCCAGTATAAGGGCAGGGAAGCTTTCTGTTCTATTTCCACTATTTAATAGTTGGTCACTGTATAAAATAATCATGAAAATTCAAGAGGGAACTCTGACAGGTTTCTGCCATTCTGAGAAGCCTTGCCCAAAAGGGTGCTTTGCATTTAGCTCGGCAGTCTGTTGATTTTAAATTTATCTTGATCCTGTGATGTTGGATAGACTGTAACCCAAGCCTTAAATTATTGAACATATAGGAACATATGAAGCTGCCTTTATACCAAATCAGATTACTGGTCTATCAAGATTCTGAGACAGCTTTCCAAGCATCATTCTTCAGGCAGATAAAGGTCTTACCCAACACCCGATACCTACAGTAAGTTCTTTTTATCTAAGATGCCAGATGCTATTAAGCCATGTCACCTTCTTTCCTTCCTTACAGCAAAAAGTCAGAGATGGCTCTACCATGAAGCAGAGGAAGGCAGCCTCCTTATGATCCTCCCTGAAAAAAAACAGGTCCACAGTTTGGGAGTGTTCTTGGGCCCAGGCCTATTGCTGGATAAGCAGGTAGCAGTTGAGGCCAGGAGTGACGTTGATCAACTTTGACTGGTTAGGCAGCTGCATCCTTTCCTGGGAAGAAAAGATCTGGCCGCTGTGGTGCATAACTTGGTTACATCTAGATTAGATTACTGCAATGCGCTCTACAGGGGCTGTCCTTGAAAAGTGCTTGGAACTTCAGTTGGCTACAGAATGCTGCGGCCAGGATATTGACTGCAGTGGGTCATAGGGACTATAGCACTCCAGTCTTGGCCCATCTTATACTGGTTTCCAGTCTGTTTCCAGGCACAATTCAAGGAGTTGGTGTTGGTCTTTAAAGCCCTATATGGCTTGGGACCAGCATACCTGAACAACTGTCACTCCCTTATAAACCTACCCAAACCACTATAGTCATCTTCTGAGGTCCTGCTTTGGGTGCTCCTGCCTTCTGAGATTAGGCAGGGGGAAACCTAGGAGTGGGCCTCCTGAGTCATGGCACCTAAACTCTGGAACTCTCTCCCCAAGGAGACTTCTCTGACTCATTTTTGGTACCATCTTCCACCAGCAGGTAAAGGCTTTCTGTTTCATCTGGCATTCCCTCAGTGATCCTTCCTTCCTGCCCTATGTTTTAACTGTTGTTTTTATGTTTGTGTGTGTGTATTTTAGCTTTGGTTTTTTGTTTGGTTTTAAATGTGTGTTTATATTATGTATGTTTTTAATCTGTTAGTTGCCTTGGTGACCTGGATGAGGGCAAGAAGGCAGGGTATTTTGTAGATAAATAAAATAAAAATGTAAAAAGTTAGCACAACACTGCATACTTACCAGGAAGTAAGTCCCACTGAATTCACCAAGGCTGAGTAAAACCTTTGGGATCAGGCTGTGTCTTACTACTAGTGTGCCTTGCCTCTGTGTCAAAATGACAGTGCATAGGTCTTCATAGATGTCAATTATTTATAGCTGCTTTGACATTATCTTTCAGAACTTTTTGGCTTTTGCATGTCTTTTGAAATGCTTTTTCTTCCTATAAAATCTTTGACAAAGCTCCCATAAAACTTCACTAGCAAGCCATTTATGCCAGCAATTCATTCTTTCTCACTCTGTGCTGGAGCTCATATTGATTCTTTGTCTTAAGGTAGACTAACATTTTTCATTGTAAGGCCTTGTTTTCACTGGTTTATAACGCTGCCCAATTTTTGGCTGGGGTCCAAAGAACAGCACAACTAGTTCCATGCACTCAAGATGGAATATTTCTCAAAGATCTATCAAACAGAAGTACTCACCCCAATGTCACATGGCAAACCAAAGCTGAACCTTAGAAGGAATTTGTAACAAGGCATCTAAGTCTGCAAAGAAAAAGCACTGTAAATCCTATTGCCAGTGTCCAGACCCCCAAGTGTGTTTAAAATAGCTCCTTACATCCTGGACTTTGTTTTCTTTGAGCTTAAAATTTCTACTTTTGAGAAATTAAGTGACAGCAGCTCAGGCATTTCTGAAACTCTACCTTTATTAAGAGGTATAAAGTTCTATGCGGAGGCAGGCAATGGCAAACCACCTCTGAACATCTCTTGCCTTGAAAACCCTACGGGGTCACCATAGGTTGGCTGCAATCCTTGCTTCTAATTCTAGGGGAATTGGAAGTGTGTAACCTTAAAGACTAATGTTTATTTTGTCACAAGAAATCATGAGTCAAAGGGGAAGGGGGACCAGGGAAGGAGGGGAAGGGGGAAGGGGGGCTAGGGAAGGGGGGCAGGGAAGGAGGGGAAGGGGGCCGGCATTTGGACTGGACCCACCCACCCTAAGGAAGGGGAAGGGGGGCAGGGAAGGAGGGGAAGGGGGAAGGGGGGTCAGGGAAGGAGGGAAGGGAGGCCAGGGAAGGATGGGCAGGGAAGGAGGGGAAGGGAACTGGAGGGTGAGAGATTCAAAACAGATAAAAGGAAGATTTTTTTTCACACAACACGTAGTTAAATTGTGGAACTCCTTGCCCCAGGTTGTGGTGATGGCTGCCAACTTGGAAGGCTTTAAGGGAGAAGTGGACATGTTCATGGAGGAGAGGGCTATCCATGGCTACTGGTCAAAATTATTACTAGTCATGGTGCACACCTATTATCTCCAGTATCAAAGGAGCAAGCATGCCTATTATCTTAGGTGCAATGGAACACAGGCAGGATAATACTGCTGCAGTCGTCTTATTTGTGGGCTTCCTAGGGCGTTGGTCTGATCCAGTGTGGCTTTTTTATGTTCTTATGTTTTAAAGCTCACTTTGTAAGTTGCTTGAAATGGACACCAAAGCAGACAGGTTTACACAGCTATGTAGAGAAACACAGATTATTATTTTTTTACACAAAGTAATATAATAAGATAAAGCAGTGAAAGAGATAGCATAAGTTGTATCCTAGTACTTTACAAAGAACAAATAAATACAATTTGAATCAGCGTGGGTGTAACTTTCCCCTAACTAGCAGCCACTGGTGATAAATAAGCAGAGCAAAACCAATGGCAGAATGGGTACTGAGTCACAAGTGCGTCATAATATTTATTTATTTATATATTTATATACAGCCCTAGCTCCTCAGGCTCAAGGCAGCTAACAAAGCAACATAAGCCTCAAGAACAAAAAAACAACTTAAGTGTTCAGCACCAAGAAAAAAACATTATACCGCTTTGTATGGATGGTAGCTTACTTTAAACGAGACACTATCAGCCCATTCCTGAGGGGGGGAAACCTCTTAGGAGGTGGCCTGACCCCACCGCCGGCGTAAATGCGTGTAATCACGAGATTACATGCACTTATGCTGGCAGGGAGGGTGGCTCTGCCGGCGCCCAAGCGCCGCAGAACTGCGCCTCTCCCCTCTGCCAGCGCGGCCTCTCCGTGGCACCGGCAACAGCGTAGAGAGGCCACGCTGGTGCAGGGGGGTGTTCTGGGGGCGGGCCAGGTTAGGTGGCTTCCTACCCCCTTTCAGCCACTTGCACTGGTGGTCGGAAAAGCGTTGCTGCGCCTGCTATTTTGTGGTATAATGCTATTTTGCAGGCGCAGCCTCTCTGTTTTCAATGGGGCGAAAAGCCCCAGTTAACCCCCAAAAAAGCCGCGAAACAGCTTTTTTTTGTTTAACGGGGTAGGGGAAACAGCTTAGGAAGAGGTGCCGCTGCGCCTCTTCTCCGTTCCCCTACATCGTCAGCTCAAGAATGGGCTGTTAGTGTATGCAAAATTCCCAGGGTGAGTTCTTTTGCCTCATGTTTAAATCAGGCACAGATACCTGGGAAAGGAGAAGCTTCCAGGATTTGTGTGAAGATACAGGTTCTGGAGACCTGGCTCTTCCAAAACTTTGCCGAAATATCTGGTTGTTGGAAGCTCAAAGTGAGTGACGGCCAAGGGTTATAATTCTGTAATTGCCGTTGGCTGGTTCTGTGCTTCCCCTGAAACATTCAGTACTTGGCAACATCTGAGAAAGGAAATCAGAGGTAGATGGACCATTGTTCTGAATTACCATGGCAGGCCCCAATCTTTAATTAAATGATTAACATGCTTCCAGTTCCAGATGAGCCATCGAGTTTCAGTGCACTGTTGGACGGTGAATGAGGCATGGAATTACAAAATAAGAAGGAGAAGATCTTAGGTGCAGAAGGGAAATGAGAACAACTGCAGCTGTGCACTGCCTCCCATAGCCTTCGCTTTACCAATAACGTGATTGCTATTTAAAAGTGCATGCAGAGGCTAATTTGGGTTGTAGTTATAAAACCAAGTGTCACTCTTGTAAGCTTTTATTCACAGTTGGTCATACACTTTCATGATAACTCTTAAATCTGAGGTCCTTTATGCAGGGCTGAAAAATATGCTTACACGCATGGGTGTAGAGAGATAGTCTACACAGCCCCATCAGAAATAAAATGCTATCAGTGTGCAAAGAGCTTTCCCATACTTACTGTTCTGAGGGCCTGGGCACTGTTAATCCCTACTTATAGAGAGGGAACTATTTTGAAGAAGAGGACTATTTTGGGGAGGGACTGTGGCTCAGTGGAAGATCTCTGCTTTCCATTCAGAAGGGTCCAGGTTCAACCCCTGACTCCTCCAGTTAAAAAAGGATCAGGCAGTAGGAGATGGGAAAGACCTCAGCCTGAGACACTGGAGACCTGCTGCTAATCTGAATAGACAATACTGACCTTGATGGACCAGTGGACTGATTCATAGAAAAAATGGAATCATAGAGTTGGAAGGGACCACCAGGGTCACCTAATCTAACCCCCTGTACAATGCAGGAAACTCACAACTACCTCTCCCCCCGCTGGTGACCCCTACTCTACGCCCAAAAGATGGCCAAAAAAAAAAGCAACCCTCCAGGATTCCTGGCCAATCTGGCTTGGAGGAAAATTGCTTCCTGACCCCAAAGTGGCGATCTGCCCTACCCTGGGCATGCAAGAAAGGGCCATGAGAGCCAAACACTGATTCAAACCTTCCTGCCCTCCCTCTCACAATCTGCCCAAGGTCATAGGATCAGCATTGCTGACAGATCGCCATCCCTGTGTGTGTGTAAAGTGCCTTCAAGTCGCAGCTGACTTATGGTGACCCCTTTTTTGGGTTTTCATGGCAAGAGACTAACAGAGGTGGTTTGCCAGTGCCTTCCTCTGCACAGCAACCCTGGTATTCCTTGGTGGTCTCCCATCCAAATACTAACCAGGGCTGACCCTGCTTAGCTTCTGAGATCTGTCGAGATCAGGCTAGCCTGGGCCATCCAGGTCAGGGCCAGATCGCCATCTAGCCAGTGCTTAAAAACTTCCAGGGAAGGAGAGCGAACCACCTCCCGAGGAAGCCTATTCCACTGAGGAACCATTCTAACTAATTCGGTATAAGGCAGCTTCTTGTGAGTTTCATGAGTGTTTTGCTCAAGCGAGCCCATGGCTGAAGTGAAGTGTGAATTCCCCACCCACAAAACCTCATTATCTCTTTATTCTCTTGGAAATCTCAGCGTGACAAATGTGTTTGGTTTTACTAACACACATTTTATTGCTTACAGTTTCATATCCATAGAGAATCCTGTTCAGCCTTTGCTGAGGTATCTTATTACTTGGTTCATATCGCCACTGCTTCAGCTGTCTTCCCCTCCTTATCGTATCTATTAATTTCCCATCCTGTACTATTGCTTTGATCATCGAACGTAGATTGCTTTATGTGTCTCTGATGGTTTGTGAGCCAGCATGGTGTAGTCATTAGAATGTCAAACTAGGTGGGTGACCTTGGGCTGTCACAGTGTCTGAGCCTAACCTACCTCACAGGGTTGTTGTGAAGAGAAAATGGAGTAGAGGAGCTGATTTGAGTCCCTATTTGGGAGAAAAGTGGGGCATAAATTAAATATATATATATATATATATACACACACACACACAGAGAGAGATTATTCTGTAGTTTTGCTGGTGTGTATGTTTTCTTGCTGTGGCCACAATATATTTTGGAAACAACTGTTTTATTCTTCAAGCTGTTAAAAAACAACAATTGTAAGCCACTTCAAGAACTAGAAATGCAGTAGAAATAGCCTGTTTGGGTGGAATCACATTGGAAGATCCCACATGATCCCATTCTGGCCCTTATGGAGATGGGATATCTACTGAAGTTGTTTTATAGTAAAAGCTCGGCCATATCCAGCTAGTGTGTGGGCTATCTTCTCATAAGAAAATCACCAAAATACATCTTTGCCTATGAAGAATAATGCAGCATCATGGAAGGGGGGATTTCATTTAGTTGATCCTTCATAAAACTCAGCATTTAACTTTATTGAAGCCTGAGCGGTGTAGTGGTTGAGAGCAGTGGACTCTAATCTGGAGAACCGGGTTTGATTCCCCACTCCTCCACATGAAGCCAGCTGGGTGACCCTTGGGCTAGTCACAGTTTCTCTCAGAACTCTCTCAGCCCCACCTATCTCACAAGGTGTCTGTTGTGGAGAGAGGAAGGGAAGGAAGCCGGTTTAATTCTCCTTTTAAAAAGGTAGAGAAAGTTGGCATATAAAAACCAGCTCGTCGTCGTCTTCTCCTGTTGTTTTTAAAGATGTGAGTTTGGTCTTGTTGTTGCCTATGTGGATGTTCTGTGATCACAATTGATATTTTCCATAGGTTGCTTCAAAGTGTGTGTGTGTGTGTGTGTGAATCCTGTCCCCCCCCCCCTTTGGTTTGCTTGTTGTTCTTGATTTTTCTTCTGTTCTCATGCCAAGATGAGACCTGGAGTGCTTGTTGCCTGGGATTTAGCCAAAGACTTTTAGATCGTGAGTTCTGTATAAGGAACAGAATGACAATAATTCTGCACCAGGTTTCAGTCTGCTTGTGGCTCAACCATGAATCAGTCTCTTGGGCCACTGGTCTAGGATAAAGTTTGGGCCACTGGTCTAGGATAAAGTTTATTAGTTTATAATATTGTCGAAGGCTTTCACGGTCAGAGTTCATTGGTTCTTGTGGGTTATCCGGGCTGTGTAACCGTGGTCTTGGAATTTTCTTTCCTGACGTTTCGCCAGCAACTGTGGCAGGCATCTTCAGAGTAGTAACACTGAAGGAGAGACACTGTCCTTCAGTGTTACTACTCTGAAGATGCCTGCCACAGTTGCTGGCGAAACGTCAGGAAAGAAAATTCCAAGACCACGGTTACACAGCCCAGATAACCTACAAGAACCAATTTATTAGTTTATGTTTAAGTGACATGAATCTTGTGGTGGGATGCTTGACTTAATGCAAAGACCTTTTAGTTCTGAGAGCAATGGCTTTGCTTTCCTCACTTTCTTCTAATTAAATGTCAGGAACAGAGTTGTGGAGATCAAAATGATGGCTCTTTTCTTTCAACCTCAGTCAGGAAGGAAGTGGGACCTGCAGAGTGGCCTCCCCCAGGAGCTCAGACTCCTCCTTTCATCTAAATGTTATGGCTTTCCAGCACTGGCTTTGAAGACCTGAGCAAAGACAAACAGACTAAACTCTTTGGGGTGCAGAGGAAAATGCTCTGTCATTAGGCAGCTCTTTCTGTTTTGTTCTTTTTTTAATACAGAGAAAGAAATATCGCAGAGATCGGGTAAATATAAGGCTTCAAGTGACCATAAATATATTGACATTTTTGTAAAAAAATAAAAAAATGCACAGGAAAATGGAGTTGACCAGAGGATCGTTTTCTTCAATCGGATCTTACTCCTTAGAGGCAATGGACGGTTCTCTGGGAAGGGGAGTAAACCTGAATGCTCTGAAATATTTTTTTTAAGTAATCTTATACTGGAAGCCAACTTGTAACTGTAATTCACACCAGGCCCCAAGGAGAAAACTGAAAGGTATTTGTATATGGAATTAACAATCCCTGGCTGCTTTTCTGCTCTCTCTGGACTCCTGACTTGTTTTTATGTTTTTTTTTTTTTTTAATAACCAAAAAACCAAAAGCATCTGTTACTATGGAAGTGCAGCCCCCTTCGCTCCTAGTAATCTCGTTGGCTACACAGCACAGGGCCAGCCACAAGTCTTCTTGTGCGGCTGGCCCATTCATCCGTCCTCAGAGAGCGTTGGGCGCTGGGGTTAACAGTGGGGGAAGCTGGGACGTCCCGCCGGTGGTTTTTGTCTCTGGCCGAGTGAGATCGGTGCAGGTGGCCAGAAGAGACCCTCTTCATCTTCCTGCCCCGCCAGTATTTCCCTGCGGGCTCTGAGCTGCTCGGGTCCCCTACACGGTATTTTTGCTCATTCCGGGCTTGCTCTCGGAGAAAACAGTTTGCGCCTGTTTCCACAAAGGGGCGCTGGAGCACGTTTTAATGCAGCAAAAAAGGAATCCAGACCGAAATGTTACCAGACAATTTGGTTGATTAAACAAGCAAAAGGAGATTTTTTGCGGGGAGGAGGAGAGGAAGGCGGGAGAAGGGGGGGGGATAACGCCTCTGGGGGCCGTTCCCAGCCCCTTCTGCCCACCACTCAACCGCTCTGCAGCTCCTGCCCAAAGGGAAAGGAGCAAACCGATTCGGGCTTGCTGGAGAGCAGAGGACGGGAATTGCACCGAGAGGGAGCCGCGAGCGAGCCCGGCGTCGCACGAGCGGTTGCTGCGCGGGTCTGCGGCTCTTTCCCTCCTCCGAGCCTACTTTATTGTTACCACCACCCCCAATCCCTGCTAAGAGTGGCTCTCAAATTCTCCAAGGGGGGGAAGTGAACCCCCAAATCCTTCCAACCCCCTAAAAGGAAAAAAGAGAAAGCACCCCTCCCTCCCTCCTTCCTTCCCGCCCGCCTTCTCTTTCTCCTCCTCCTGTAGGATGAGCAACGTGCTTTGAATGAGGTTTCCCATTCCAGTATTTTTCTCCCCCCCCTCGTTCCCCCCCTCTCGCAGCTTCGTTGCACACAGACCCGCTCTCCCTGCGCGCACACTAATCTCTCTCTCTCTCCGTCTCGCACACTGCCGGCATGCGACCTCGCAGGCGGCTGCTCGCCAGCCCGGGAAGGCGTTGGGCGAAGGGCGAATGAGCCAAACCCCCTTTCCTCCGCGCACTCCCCCCCCCCATTTCGTACCGAGCCTGCCAGGCGCCGCCATCTGGGGAAGAGTTTTTTCCCCCTCCCCCCCCCGAAGAAGCTGGATCCCTTCTGGATTGTACAACATTTGGGGAGGGGGCGCAGCTCGGCTTGTGTTTGGGGGCGATTCCCATCAACTATTTTTTTTCCTTTTTGCTAATGCCGTGGAAGGAAGAGCGAGAGGAAAAGGCGCCTCTCCGGCCCCGCTGAGATGTTACCGAGGAGGGGCTGACTTGGAGCAGGCGGTGAAATCCGAGGGGGGAGGAAGAAGAGGCGGGAGGGTCCGGGCGGCGAGCCCCCCCCCCCTCTCCCAGCGCCTGCCCTTGAGCCGAGACCCTTCCTCCCTTGCTTTTGTCCTTTCCAAAAAAACCACCACCCCCAGCAGCGGGGCCCCCTGCCCGCCCCGCCGCCCTGGACCGACCGAATGGCTTCCTTGTACCAGCGCTTCAGCGGGAAGATCAACACCTCCCGGTCTTTCCCCGCCGCCCCCGAAGCCAGCCGGCTGCTGGGCCCCCAGGGCGGCGAGGAGGACCCTTCGGCTGCTGCCCACGCCGCCGGCGGCGAGGGGAAGAGCCCGCGCCCCTTGCAAGGCGACGCCTCCCGGCCCCGCTTCCAGTACCAGGCGAGGCGGAGTGAGTGCGAGGAGGAAGATGTAAGCCAGCCCTGCCTGCCTTGCCTGCCGGGGTCGCGGTGCGCGTCTCTCTCTCTCTCTCTCTGTGTGTGTGTGGATGCGCGTCTCCGCGTTCTCTCGTGGGGCTTTGCCCTGCTGGTCTGTCGGTCGTTGCGCGTCCTCCCCCCCTTCCTTTGCAATTCTGGCGGCGCGTGTTTGTGTCTGGTTCCCAGCGGCCGTGTGCATGCATGTGTGCGAGAGATCGCAACAGAGCAAGGGCCATCGGAGCGTTGCAGCCCCGGGTCTGCTCAGAGGCTGGTTCTAGGTTGCATGAACGCACGAAGCTGCCTCCTGCCGAACCAGACCCTCGGTCCGTCAAAGTCGGTCTTGTCTGCTCAGACCGGCAGCGGCTCTCCGGGGTCTCAGGCGGAGGTCTGTAACATTACCTTCTCGCCTGCTCCCTTTAACTGGAGATGCCTGGGATTGAATCTGGGACCTTCTGCATGCCAGGCAGATGCTCCACCACTGAGCCACAGCCTCATCCCTAAAGGGAGCAAACGGTGTGTGTGTGTGAGAGAGAGAGACTTGGGTTGGAGTCTTTCTCCGCCTGTGCTTATTCCCCACAACCCCCCAGCTTTAGCATTTATCTTTTGATGGGGGGTGGGGTGGGAGAGAGCTCAATGGTAAACTCCATGGGACGTCTGGCTGACCCCCAATCACACTCGACTTGGAGGTGAGTGTCCCTGACCAGAATGGAACTGGTTTCCCCCTAATGTCCTCAGGGGGGCAATCCTACACACACCTGTTTGGGAGTCAGTCCCACTGAACTCCGTAGCACCTGCACAAATGCAGGGTCTTGGGATATCAGAGCCAGAGGTTGGGTGGATCATTTGGAGGGACTTTTCCTTCCAAGCTTCAGTCCTTCTGGGGAGAACTTTTTTCTTGCTCGAAATTCACCCCCTTTTGTATTTAAAGGGGGGAGGTCTGTCAAGAAAAACAACAACCAAACGACAATAAAAACCCAAACAGCTTTCAGAAGGTGCTGAAGTGTAAACTTGAGCAAACACGTTTTAAGCCCCCCCTTTCCTTTCTACTTTTGGGAGTAGAGATTTCAAAGATTTGCATTTGCATATTGCCTTAGTAACCAGTGACTCATCCAGGGCACTTGTCGGGTGCTAAGGCTGATGACAGCAATAGGAAAAGTTCCAGTCTTTTTGGACTGATGATGCCTTGTAGTTTTAAAGGAAAGTGGGGAACTTCTTTGGGGGGGGGGTCTGATTGATCACCACTGCCAGATTTAGCTGGGGATAACTTCACAGTATTTGGGCTGTACTTCTCTACAGCAGTCTCTTAGTATTTCTTCTGTTTGTTTGTGAAATGCATGTTTTCAAAGATTTAAAAGTCAGGAATGGGGAGGGGGATGTCAGAATGACTTTAAATAACTAACCCCCCTTCATAACAAAGGATATGCATTGCTCAGGCTTGTTTATTCCTCTAAAGTTCCCATCAGATCAGCAGCTGTGCTCAGCCTTAATTATAGAAGTCACTAGTAATTATCACGAACTGGTGATTGCCTGGAACATAAGGAAGGAGGAGGGTAAGACAATTCCTTTCTGTTTCACTTGCTCGGGGTCCCTGTTGAGAAAGGCATTGTGAAGGACTAATGGGGTTCTCTTTCTTCCCTGCTTATTTCTTGATTGAAGGAATTTGTGGGAGGTCGCTTAAAGTAAGGGTCTGTGTTTTGTTTTCCTATCGAGGAGACCGGCCCCCTTTAAAGGAGTCTCTGTGTTCTTTCTGTCGCTAAAACCAAATATGAGGCAACAAAGAGGAAACATCCACTACCTTTAAAAAGAGGTAAAGCCTCGTTAAAGTTTCACAGAGGGGGGAAAAAAGCAACAGAGGGGAGGAAAAGTTAAATTAAATTCACTCAGAATCGTAAAATTCTTCAAAAAGTGATTGTTTTGACTGTCTAGACTACTCCCACTAGATGGCAGTGTGAGAAAGCAAATTTGAAAAGAAATCTTTTTCCTATTGTTTTTTTTTAAAAAAAATGTTTAGCTTGGAACTGTTTCTTTCCCCCATTTTCTGATGGTCAAAAGCATGGAGTTGCAAAACAAATAGATTTTCACTTGTGCAAGTGATTTTTGTTGTTGGCACTTCTTAAAAACAATCCTTTCCCAAGGTTACGTGGCTATATCAGATAGAAAGCACAATTTGCAGTAAAAGCTTTCTTTCCCTGGCTCCTCACCCACACACCAAGTATCTGTCCTCTTCCTTCCTTCCTGATACTTTACTACATGGTAAGCAATTCAGGCCTTTCCCTTTTTGGTTTGATTATGACATATCAGAAGGCAGGAACTGACAAGAAGAGAAGTTTAACTCCCACTTTCCCATCCCATCTCATATAGTTGACTATCTAATTTGTACAATATAGTCATTATATTTTCTAAAAACTGGCTTTTACAACCTATTGACACCAAAAAAGCTGGGAGGCAAGCTGTTGAAAGTATGTATAGATAACACTGTATTTACTACAAGCTTTAGATAATGTTTAGATAAACGGAAGCTGTTTAGGAAGGATGACAGGGACTTGTAGCTTTGGGACAAAGATAGGGTTAATTGAAATACAAATGGGAAACTGAGATGTATGTGCTGGGCTAAAAAAAATCCTAGGTGGTCCTGCATTTCTTCTGCACACCTGAGGGTTGGCGGCTGCAGGAGCTGTCTCTGGTGCTGAAATGATTCCAGGCCAGCCAGTCAAGCTCTCCTGTTCCCTGGCAGGCTCTGCAGGGCCATTTAAAGGGAACCGACAGTTTTATTGGCCTTCTGAGGCTAGCTGTCAGCTAGTGAAGTGTGTTCATCTATGTACCCAAGCAGGATTCCTGACTTTGGTAACTGGGGTGGGGGTGGGGGGTGGAATCACAAAGAACAAAACAAAGTTTCTCCTCTTTGCATGTCGTATTGTGAGTTAAGACTGTTGCTAGCATGACCTCTTTGCAGAGCAGATTAATGTAGATTCCATCCTATAGCCCCTTTGGGGCGAGAAATGGTTATGCAAGAACAAGGACCAAAAAATGATTAAATGAAGTGCACATATGTGACTTTTGGATAGATTTATGCCAAATCCACTTTGCTACAGTAGCTAGAAATACTTCTAAATCCTGCTAATGCTGTGTGCGGTTATGCTTGATAACTGCTGCTGTGCTGATGATTGCATTATAAACCCCTTTCTGGAAGGATTAGTCTTCTAATATAAATTTCATATTAAATGCTAACCCTGAGCAAGGGAGCGTTTGCCTTTAATGAGGACATCCACATAAAGGTGGTTGAGCATATGGTTAGCACATCCAGTTCTTGGTGTCTCCAGTTAAAAGGTCTTAGGGTTGCTAGATGAGCAACCTGATATAAAGGAAATACTTGATTTTATATTCTGTTTTAAATTACATTCATCAGCTCAGTATAAATGAATGGATGGCTAAGAAAAGTTTATGGAGGGTTGTCATGATTTGAGTATTTAAAAATGTACAAAGTTCTATAACTATGATGTCTGGATTTTTAGAACCCAATTACTTTTATATTCTCTGGAAGTATTCATCTCATATTGTTTTGGTGGGAAAATTCTTTTTTCTTTTATGATATGTGAGTGCATCATGAGCCCCCAAGGTACTCAAAGGAAATTTATTTATTTGTTTGTTAAAACATTTATATCCTGCCTTTCCTCTTGGTTCAAAGCAGCTTACAATAATAGAAGAGTTGATTTTTATATGCTGACTTTCTCTACCTTTTTTTTTTTTTTAAAAAAAGGAGAATCAGACAGGCTTACAATCTCCTTCCCTTCCTCTCCCCACAACAGACACCTTGTGAAGTAGGTGGGGCCAAGCGAGTTCATAGAGAACTGTGACTGGCCCAAGGTCACCCAGCAGGCTTTATGTGTAGGAGTGGGGAAACCAACCCAGTTCACCAGATTAGAGTCTACCACTCCTAACGCCCCCCCCCCCATGCTGGCTAGTTAAAACATCCCCAGCTAAAAACAAAGATAAAATAGCAAGCCCCAAATCCCTCTCTCCTTAAGAGATGCCTGCTATTTAAACCTCATGAAAAACCCTGGCAAACAGGCAGACCATGCAGCATCTCCCGAAGATCTCCCTGGATGTCCCACCCTCTCCATTATAACCCAATGGTTGCCTTACAACCCCCTATTTCTGGTGTAGAGAGCTGGGGTGTGTATGTGGGTTTGGGGTGGCTCTGATCATAGAAGTTCCCAGTTCAGATTGTACCTTAACTATGAACTACTAAATAGCTTTAGAGATCAGTAATTCTTTCTTCTCCATCTGCAGTATGGAAGTAATACTGACCAACTTTGTAGGGTTTGTGAGTGGATATATCTGAAGCACTTTGGACTCTCCCAGTGGCTATAGAAATGCTGTTGCTGTTATTAACTGTACATATAATTTAGATTTCCTCGCATGTTATGTTTACTTTAAAATGCAAAGATCACATAAGCATAATATCTGTGCATGAGGTAGTTTCAGACCTTCTTGCTCAAATTAATTGATATGGATATGATACAGTAACTAGAGATGAAACAGGAGTAACTGCAGAACACTATAAGGGGAGAACATTAATTTATAAATTTGGCACTGCACTCGTACTTTTCCTTTTTGAGATTAATGTTTTCCATACTGGAATACAGATGGGTGGTTTTCTGCATATTGGCATGGAATATTCTCCCCGACCCATGACATAGATCTTTCTCTTCTCCATCTATCCCCCACCCCCACTTTGTGGTTAAAATGATTAATGAGCTTAATTTCTGGAGGCAACTGCCAAAGGTGCTGAGTAAGACGTACATGCTGATTGTGTATAACCCTGTTCCTTTTAATTACTGAGATGATAATAATGCATTAATCAAGTACGTAAGAAATTCAGCACTTCTCCCTAATGCAAAATATTGATTAATTTCATAAGACTTCAAGAATAAAAGTGATAATCATGGTAATCCTTTTAAAATTAAATCCATGATAAGTAATTTCTGGTAGAGGGGGATTGGATGTCAGGGAGCAGTCCATAAAGCTGGCCAAATGCTTTTCAATCCTTTCTTCTTCATCATTCACCATAATTTGCCTCCTTTATATACTGCAATGGGAAGTTTCCCTGAGTAAAAATCACAGAATTGGTCCAAAAAGCAGTAGGTTTCTGTCTTGTTCTAAGACTGAAAAGGGTCTTTGCAGGGGAGTAGTAATTTGTATGCTGGCACCAAGTCACCAAAAATGTGGGCAGACTTGGCAATCCCATTCTGCTCTGCTTCTGCCTCCATGATTGGCAGTGTCTATTGTAAATAAAATGATGTACTCTCAGATAAGCTTCTTATTACTACATCATAAGCTAATTAACACTGCCTAAGTATGTATGACATCTTTGGGAGCCAGCGTGGTGTAGTGGTTAAGAGCAGTGGTTTGGACTGGTGGACTCTGATCTGGAGAACCAGCTTTAATTCCCAATCCTCCACATGAGCGGCGGATGCTAATCTGGTGAACTGGATTTGTTTCCCCACTCCTACACAAGAAACCTGCTGAGTGACCTTGGGCTAGTCACACTCTCTCAGCCCCACCTACTTCACAGGATGTCTGTTGTGGGGAGGGGAAGGGAAGGTGATTGTAAGCTGGTTTGATTCTTCCCTAAGTGGGAGAGAAATATAAAAACTAACTCTTCTTCTTGTGATTTAGGAAACCAAGCCACATGAGCCAGTGCCACCAATGAGACATTTTGTTGCACGCATATCACATTTTTTTAACCTGGCCTTCCTCTAGGGAGCTCGGGTGGTGCACATACTACATAGTTTCATGCAGAAACAGCGTGCACAGACCCACCTGGGCTCCCACACCCCTCCCAAACCACCTGCTGCCAGCCGGGCTGAGGGGCTCTCACCGCACAGGGTGCACGCCACTTGTGCCAAGCCAGCAGGACCAGCCTCCTCCCCTCAGTGATCCCACCCAGGTTGCAAACTCGGCCTCAGTTGAATCAGGGCCATTGCTTCCTTAGAGCCAGCATGGTATAGTGGTTGAGAGTGGTAGTTTGGAGCAGTGGACTTTGATCTGGAGAACCGGGTTTGATTCCTCACTGCTCCACATGAACGGTGGAGGCTAATCTGGTGAACTGGATTTTTTTCCCCACTCCTACACATGAAGCCAGCTGGGTGACCTTGGGCTAGTCACAACTCTCTTAAATCCCTCTCAGCCCCACCTACCTCACAGGGTGTCTGTTGTGGGGAGGGGAAGGGAAGGTGATTGTAAGCCGGTTTGATTCTTCCTTAAATGCTATACAAAGTCATCATATAAAATCCTCCTCCTCATTCTCCTCCTCTTCCTTCTTCCCCCCTCCTTACCTGTAGTACAGGTCCTTGAAATCCTCCAGGAGAGAGCAGGCCCATGTGACGTTGCTCTCCTGTCACTGAAATATTTAATAGTGTTCAATTAGCAGAGTTTGGCATCTTTTCAGATGTCTTCTGGCATTTATTCAGACTTCATTTAAAGTTCATGGAAATGTAGGTTGGTGTTATATATTTGTGAAGGTTGATACATTTTTCACTTGTTTATACTTAGGTGTACTCACTGTGTAACTCACATGAAGTTTTGATAGGTTAGCTTGTAATTGTGGCTCAATTCAAATCCCATGTCAAACTATGGTTAATTAGTATGATGCCTGGTATGCCATTGGTATAATATCTGAATTGATCCAGTTAAGAGTTTCTAACTATAGGCATTGTCCTGTTTCTTTGTTGATTTTAAAATCACTTCACCTGTTAATGTAAGTCTTTGTAATAATAATCAGTATTTGATGCTATATCCATTCACAAACACAGTGTCCTTTATGGAACATAACTGCAAAAAAGCAAACTGAGGAGAAGCTGAGATTTGTAATGGCTATATAAGCCATATTAGTATCAAGTTCTTGAGTTAAAAGTAATGTACACTGTGGGCTGGGAGGTAAATGAAGGAAGGAGAAGGGTCTTCCCAGGCAGAAGCAAATCAAAATGTCCTCTAATACAGTGGCTTTAACAAACTGAAAGAATTGCTATGATTATGGAACATGTGAAAATGCTAGCAACCTGACAGCCAAGACTCTGAGTGTGATTGTTTCTCCCCAAACCCGCATTTTCTCCACAATCAAAAGATTTCCCAAAGGGTAACGAACTGCTGTAGTAAGTGTCGATATTTGAGACAAGAGAAGTATAACTAAGAATAATAAAAATATGGATGTTCTTGAACATTGGCACTGACGTATCTGCCTGCAGTACTGATATAGCGTCCTTGCCATCGCTTCATAACTTCATGGCTTATACACTTGCCAGACATCACAGCAAGGGTTAGTATCAGTGAGAAAATCTTCATTATTATTTGCAATATTTGTCACAAAATGCTGCCATCTCCACAAATGTTTGGGCATTTGCTGATTGTTTGGTGTACATGAAGGCCAATGGCATACAATGAATGGCTTTGTGTGCATGCCATTTAAATTAGCACATCCAAAAATTTGGAGTGGGATGTCATGGAGGAGGTCATGTCTCACTGAGTGGCTGAACCACCTCCTTTGAGAGCGCCACATCATGCCTTGAGAGTCCTGGATCTATTGCATCCTCAATGCCTGGGTAAGACATGTTACACCTCAAGCACAAATGGTGAAAAAGAGCATAACTGTCAACAGGCTACATGTGACCCTCCATTCAGAATACTATACAATTCCTTCAGACAGCTAAGCAGGGTTGGTCCTGGTTAGTACTTGGATGGGAGACCACCAAGGAATACCAGGGTCATTATACAGAGGAAGACAATGGCAAACCGTCTCTGTTAGTCTCTTGCCTTGAACATCCTACTGGGTTGCCATAAGTTGACTATATCATGATGGCACTTTACACATACACATGGTTGTGGCCATCACAACCTCCACTAAGAACATAAGAAAAGCCCTGCTGGATCACACCAAGGCCCATCAAGTCCAGCAGTCTGTTCACACAGTGGCCAACCAGGTGCCTCTAGGAAGCCCACAAACAAGACCACTGCAGCAGCACCAACCTGCCTGTGTTCCACAGCACCTAATATATTCAGCATGCTCCTCTGATCCTGGAGAGAATAGGTATGCATCATGACTAGTATCCATTTTGACTAGTAGCCATGGATAGCCCTTTCCGCCTCGAACATGTCCACTCCCCTCTTAAAGCCTTCCAAGTTGGCAGCCATCACCATATTTTGGGGCAGGGAGTTCCACAATTTAAATATGCGTTGTGTGAAAACGCATAGTTTTCAAACATCAGTGAATTCCACAGTTCAGTTATTTGTTGAGTAAAAAACTACTTCCTTTTCTCTATCCTGAATCTATTTGCTAACCATTTTATTGGGTATCCCCGAGTTCTAGGGTTAGGTTTGGGGGGGTTGGTCATGGGACCTTCTGCATGCAAAGCAGATGCTGTACCACTTGGCCACAGCCCTGTCCAGAAAGCCATTGACACTCATAAGTGGCCAAAAGCAAAACATCATGCATTAGCATTTTGTAATAAGACCATGTGGCAAGGAGTGTGCACTCAGAAGTATTTTGTTATTTAGGGGTTTTTTAATGCTCTCTTTCCTGAGGAGCCTGCCTGAGTTGGCTTACAAAATCAATATACTTAATTCTCAACATTGCAAAATTTATGGATACTTAAATCCAGATATTAGAGCCATGAACAGACCCCCCGATTATAGAAGCAGTGCCTTTAGTTTTAATTTGCTCTCAGTGGCCATTGTGGGGGTTGCTAGGCAACCACAACAATATTGCCAGCCTTCAAGCCTTTGGTTCTTATAGCCAGGGAGAGCGGGCTATAAGTCCAATAAAATAAATAAATAAATTCTGTTAGTAAAAGGTGGTCAGAAGGGGCAGGACTTTTTCCAGGGCTGTTTCAGCTTTTAAGGGAGGGATTCATTGGGGCCAGGCCTGTGAGCAACCACTAGGTGACTTGATCTTATGTGACTTGCATAATTCACCCAGGACTGGTTGCCTGCTACTTGCTCAACAGGCATCATCCCACAAAAGCTGATGTGTGATAGTGGTTAGAGTTTCCAACAAGGATCTGGAAGACCCAGGTTTGAGTTACCACTTTGCTGTGGAAGCTCACTGACCTTAGGCCAGTAACACATTCTCAGCTTAACCTACCTCACAGGAGTATTGTGAGGAGAAAAGGGAGAAAAGGAAAATGATGTAAGCTGCTTTGGGTCCCCATTAGAGAGAAAGGCAGAGTAAATGAAGTAAATAAATAATACATATAGCTGAAAATAGGGGGAAGATAAAAGGTAGATTGGCTGGTGGATGGTAAAGAGAGAAGGAAACAGGGAAATATATGGCTATGGTGGCTACCAGGAGGAGGGGGAAAGGAAATAGCGTGGGGCAGGGATACAGGGGGAAATGAGGTGCCCCCCCACAAGTCCTGGTGTGTTTACCACTATGCAACTGGGCCTGGCAGCTGGCACTGTGCAACTTGGCCCAGCCCAGGGGGAGGGAAGGAGGGACAGCTGAAGATGGGGGCAAATAAAGGTAGGCTGGCTGATGAGTGGAAAGGAGAGAAGGAAGCCGGAAGAGGGGATTGGCTATGGGGGCTTTCAAGGAAGGGAAAGAGACAGTAGTGGAGGAGGGGGAAATCAGATGCCCCCTGCAAATCCTTAAAACCCAGCATTAAAAAAAAAAACCATTGAGAGAATTAAAGAAAACAACCTAAATCACTCAGCAGCTTAAAATTTTGAGACTAAAAGTGCGTGATAAAATAATTTTAAAAGGTCAGCCCTTTCACTGAAATCCTGGATAAACAAACACATTTTGGCCTTGTGCCTATAAACAAGTAACATAGGCACCTGGTGAGCCTCAAGGGGAACAGCACTCCACAGATGAGGTGCCACTACTGAAAAAGCCCTGTCTCTGGTTGCCACCCATGTCACCTCTGAAGGCAGGGATATGGCAGTCAGGGCATTGTGAGGCATTCCTTAACTGGCAGGCTGGACAATATGGGAGGAGGCAGTCCTTCAAGTAAGTAAGTCCCATTCATCTGATTCAAGATGCGATCCCATGCACAATTTACTTAGGTACTTACGGGGGTTTGATTCCCCATTCCTCCACATGAGCAGCGGAGGCTAATCTGGTGAACTGGATTTGTTTCCCCACTCCTACACACGAAGCCAGCTGGGGGACCTTGGGCTAGCCACTCTCTCTCAGCCCCACCTACCTCACAGGGTATCTGTTGTGGGGTGGGGGCAGGGAAGGTGATTGTAAGCCGGTTTGATTCTGCCTTATGTGGTAGAGAAAGTCGGCATATAAAAACCAACTCTTCTTCTTTCTCCTCCTCCTCCTCCTCCTCCTCCTCCTCCTCCTCCTCAGTGGGACTTGCTTCTAAGTGAGATTGAGCTACCCTATAGCTTGTTTAAGATTTTAGTTCAATTATTCTTTATTTGATGCTCCTGTCATTTCCATTACCTTTCTGAAAGGAAAACAAAACAAGATTGAGTGAAGATTCTACTGACGGCTTTCTATAACTTAGTATGAATCAGTGGTCCCCATTTGTGCTCGATTTCTAAGTTACTGAGTATCCAAAAAAAAAAAAAAATTACAGGTGCAATCTCTTATTATCTTCTCCTAGCTTGCATAGCAGTTTATCATATTAATCATCTGAGGCATTTGCAATTCAATAATCTGGGGCATTTGCTGTTCCATCTGTTAGAGAGGATGATGGGCGTGAACGTTAAAGGACTTTATAATGCCTTACAGTGATACTGTCAATAAGTTTGGTCTGCCCTGAAACCACTGTTTCATTCAGTTGCAGCAGAGCTTGGCAATACTCATGTGGTGATTTTTCACAAAGCATTAAGAGCTACATGACCTTAATATCCATACCCAGGGATGCATAGCCAGTATGCCCTGATCCTTTGCTGCTGCTTGGTGAATAGCGCCTTTTGACCTGAATACTGAATTATTCAATCACTTTTACCTATTTGCAAGGCTATTGAGTCAGTTTCCTGAGATTCTGCTGAAGCGGGTCAGTGCGTTTCAGATGACTATACCCTTAGAAGCAACCGCTTCCTGAGAAGTGGTATGTTATTTTATTCAGTTAGTCACACTAAGCAGGACTCAACTACTTTACTCACATAAAAATGAGTCTTTTTATTGAATTGTTTCAATGTAATTTAATGTATATATGTATATATGCAAGTATTACAAAGTCTTAAAATTCAGTAACAATGTATACTATAAAGCAAGCAAGTTCTACATACTATTCAGTTTTAAAATCCAATACTTATAATATAACAGTTAAAAGTCTGATTTAGTTCAAAAATTCTGATTCACAATATCTAGAATAATATATTTAAACCCATACATACCCAATAGCCAATGTTCTGAGACACTCTGAGAGAGGTCTGAGATTCTAGCCCTTCTGTGCCTTTATTTATACTGTTTAAGTCACCTTCAATGGGTTTGAACCTTGAGCTCGAGCAGGATACAGTTGTACAGCACATGCTCTGTGGCTTCCGTTTATGCTACCATATAAGGACTTCCCCTTCCACCAGGCTATTTTGCTAAACTGTAAACAGTCAGTTTTGAGTCATGTTATCTCTCAATATTTTTAATTTTACCACCATTCTCATCTCCTGGATAATTAGAATAAAATGAACCTATTTATAAGTTTCTACCATCATTTTATCATATTAAAACCTAATATAATGGTACAGTACATTAGTCAGCAAAATACAAGGTTGTAGGACAGACGTTTGTGAAGATGATGTCCTTTAAGTACAGGAATACAAGTGGAATTCCTGCATGACACTTCAAGGATAGAATGCTAATAGTATTCTAGGTCCTTCAAGGATAAAGGACAAGCATTGAGTTCGGTGACATTTAAGTCGTTCAAGGATAAGGTGCAAGCATTGTTCTGGCTTGTCACATTTGTCCTTGGCCAAGAATGCTCAGGCTTGTATCTTTTTAAATGGGCTTTTATGAGCTGTTAGAGTTTTACATTGAACAATTCTGCAAATGTACAACATTAATACAGTAGTTTGTATGCCCTAATATGTCAAAGCCTGTAACATTGCCTTCTAGACTTCTGATTAAGGGACTGGAGCCTGCATGGTGTAGTGGTTAATAGTGGTGGTTTGGTGCGGTGGACTCTTATCTGGAGAACCGGGTTTGATTCCCCACTCCTCCACATGAGTGGCGGAGGCTAATCTGGTGAACCGGAATTGTTTCCCCACTCCTACACACGAAGCCAGCTGAGTGACCTTGGACTAGTCACAGCTCTGTCAGCCCCACTTACCTCACAGGGTGTCTGTTGTGGGGAGGGGAAGGATTGCAAGCCAGTTTGAGTCTCCCTTAAGTGGTAGAGAAAGTCGGCATATAAAAACCAACTCTTCTTCCTCTTCCTCTTCTTCTTCTTCTTCCCCCCTAATTCCTGTCCTCTACTTTTCTGCCATCTACCCTGTTACTTGCCAAGTTCTACTCTGCAATGAAACCCCCATTCTTTTTGCAATCATAATAGTCAATGCAGACAAATTTGCTTTTTTTTTCTTGTTCTCATGGAGTTTCTTGGCTTGGCTTGGCTTTTTTTGAGTGCAAAAAAATTACGTCTGCTCCTTGCATAGATCGAAGCTAGCTAGATTTGCCTGCACTGGGAGGGCGAAAGGTCTTACCATTTGTTACAGTATGCCAGTAGAGCTGGGAGCTGATAATCACCCTAAATACGTGCTTTCTTTTATCTAACAAGAGCTAATAAGCATCTGCTGTTTGGAAAATGTCAGACAGAGCCAGAGTGCATGCAATTAGAGCAGGGTAATGTAGCACACAGAAAGGATATACACGGTTCTGCTTCTTTTTGGCTGGAAAAGTGCTGTGTTGCATGAGCAAGCGGGTTATTGGCTGCCCAGCACAGGGCTGGGAGTTGCGAGAGATGGAAACGGGAGCTAATGTGATGAAGTGACAAGGTTAGACTAGGGGGACATGAAAACGTACTTTTCAGGCTCTTGATAGATGGGAGAGTTGCCTGTGGTACAAGTCAGATATTTATAAGGTTAGGGAAAGTCAAGGAGGAAAGAAATGGGAGAAGATTCAGAAGATCTATCTGGCAGTGTAGATGTCCTTTCCTGATGTTATAAACCAGAGATTTGGGGTTATGGCATGTCACTCTATTTTCAGAGCTTACTTTGGGTCATCCGGAAGCGATATAGTTCCTATGAAAATCATTGATTTATTTTGCTGACTGCCAGCACATTTTGTATACTCCTTGGCATGAATCGTATCAAAGCATGTCCAAGGCAGGAACTGCAGAGAGAGACTGCCAAGAAACAGCATGAAAAGGATTTTAATTTCAAATTTTTCAGTGACTGCCACTAACTCTACAGGAAATGGACTTGGCACATATTTGTATCTACCATACAGTACAAAGATTCACCCCCCTCCCCCCAGCTGATATCAGTAAGCATTATTTTTGCCTCTGTAGTATTAGGAATTTTAAAAAATAGAAAAATCACAACATGCATTTTAAGACACACTGGTTTCTTGCAGTTTATGTATAATTAACCAAGATTGTCTGATTCTTTGGGTCCTACCAAGTCACTCTCTCTCTCTTTGTCTCCCCAAATCCGAAATGTGACTCTTAATGGAAAATGACACCTGGATGTTCCCTAATTCTTCACTAGAGAAAGGGGCACTTTATGGTCTCCCATGTGCTCTTTTTACATGGCTTCTTGTTAGAGTGCCCCCCTTGTCCACATGGGAAGTAGGCAGTTTTCTAGAAGCTTTGGAGCCTTAAGAAGAAGCTGTTGAACAGATTCCTCAGTAGATGACAGTGACCACCCTGGGGGAAGACCAGGAGGCTCAGCGGTCACCTGACACTACTGGACCTCCTCCAGACCCATAGCTTCTTTCAGTCCCAGAGCCCCTGGATCCCAAGGCATCAATTGAAGGACCTGCCCTTGAAGGCTTACCTCCAGGAGCTGCTGCCAACACACTGGACATAGTGCTAATATGAGTTGATGCATTTCTGCATTTCTGTTTCTGTGATTTATCTGTCAGGGGTTTTCCTGCAGAATCCAAGAGGTCCAAATCCTTTAAAGATGATTGGAAAGAAGAAACTAAGCTAACAAAGAAGGTGAAGGTTATTTCTTCTGTGGCATAGATTTCGGTCTATAAGGCTGGCTTCTAACTTCTGTGGTCACTGGGTGCATTAACAAAGAAGAAAATCTGGCTGAAGAGAGAGGAGGTGCTTGAGAGAAACAGCAATGATAGGAGTACAGAATATAGAGCGTGCCAGGAGGAAGTGAATGACTGTAGGCAACAGTCCACAGCAAATATACCATTCCAGCTCATTTACTCCAGACCAAGCCCCAAAAGGCATAGTGCCTAAAATTAAGGGAGGAAAATGCCTCCTTGATGAATAAAAATGCAGCTAATTTTCTTGAGTACATTATTGCTAGTGCTTTTCTTTTGGCTTACAATCATCTATCTGATTTGTTCATAATGTCGCAGAACACAGTAGGGGGTTTAAGTACGTCTGACTAAGATTGCCAAGAAGCCTGAGACGAAGGAACTGAAAGGAACAAATTTGGGTTATGACGAAGTTTTAAAAATGGTACTTGAAAAGTTCAGGAACAGCATGTAGCTATCAGGCAGTTCAAGGACACAAAACTCTTAATAAATTGAACCCTCTTGTATTAGAGACATAATATAAATTTCAATATGCATCTTTAAAATTTCACACATGCATACAAGACCTGTAATAACAGACCTTTCTTGGTTGCAACAGAACTCTGTCTACTGGTCGTCAATCCACTTGGTTGTTTTTTTCCCCCTCATTTCATTCACTTTTGTGTAGCAATTCAGTTTTTCAGTGTTTGCATTGTTATTAGTTGTGTGTTTGAGTAGTAATGATGCCCCCCAAAAAGGTATTCCTGCAGGTTTCGATGCATGGTGTGTATATGTGAAGTGTGTTGAAAACAATACCATCAGTTTCTTTTGCGGATTAAGTTGCAACCGAAAGTGAGCCGTTACATTTTGAAATTTTATAAATGTTATGAGTGCGCTTTGTTTTGTGTGTATACCGACCTGTCTAGTACAGTTCTATCCCAGTTTCCTCCAAGGAGTCCTGTGTAGTGGACCCTCCACTGTTTTATCCTCACAACCTTGCAAGACAGGTTAGGCTGAAACTGAGGTCACTCAGTGAAGTCCTTAGCCACTATACCACACTGTCCCATTTATGTCTTTATAGGTTCCGAGTAATCAGTTTTGTCAGCAACTATCTCTGTGCCCAACTACTGTTGATCTAAATATATAATGTATTTCCTTGGGTGGGGGGTGTCTGGTTATTGAAGAAAGGTTGAAGGTTCAGTTGAAGAAAGGTTGAAGGTTCAGTTCCTTTCAGTTGGGTATGTATAACCTGAAGAGGAGAAGACTGAGAGGTGATATGATAACCATCTTCAAGTACTTGAAGGGCTGTCATATAGAGGAGGGTGCCGAGTTGTTTTCTGTTGCCCCAGAAGGTCGGACCAGAACCGATGGGTTGAAATTAAATCAAAAGACTTTCCGTCTAGATATTAGGAAGAATTTTCTAACAGTTTGAGCAGTTCCTCAGTGGAACAGGCTTCCTCAGGAGGTGGTAAACTCTCCTTCCCTGGAGGTTTTTAAGCAGAGCCTAGATGGCTATCTGTCAGCAATGCTGATTTTATGAGCTTCTTGAATGAGAGGGAGGGCATCTTGGCCATCTTCTGGGCATGGAGTAGGGGTCATTAAGGGTGTGTGTGTGGGGGAGGTAGTTGTGAATTTCCTGCATTGTGCAGGGAATTGGACTAGATGATCTTGGTGGTCCCTTCCAACTCTATGATTCTATTATTTGGGTGGTCGGTAGTTTGGGATTAAATGGAGGTTCTGATGTTTTGAGATGTAGGTCAGGCTGCGGACTTCACTGCAGATGCCCATCCAAATTCCAAATAATTGTAGCACTCTTCGGAATGGAGCCAGAGGTGTGTTGGAAATTCCAGCATAACCACCTTCTTTTATTTATTTTTATTTTAAAAAATGATATGCTGCCTTTTCGTAGTTCAAGGTAGCTTACTATAACTGAAATTATTATAAAAACCCAACCATTATATACAATATAGACTTTTAACTACTAAAACAAACAGTTCAAAAATAATTTTTTGTAAAAAACAAAACCACCAGAATAATCCAAGCCAAAGAATTTTGAGAGCCTCTTGAATTAACAGAAAGGGTGTGTTTTACAAATTCTGTTCATTAAATCTAAAATCTAGGACAGGATGAACAAGATAAGCAGATACAAAAGGAAGTTACAAAGTACAGGTGAACTAATTAGCATATATAGGGGTTGGCACATGCAAAATATTTTACACATTTAGTGAATGAGAAATGTTCTTGTTAAAAGCTGGTGGCATGAAATTCTTTTGTATGAGAATAGCAACTGTTAGATCGGCAACAGAATGCCCTTGAAGACTGAAATGTTTATCCACTGGATCCTGAATATCACCATTGTTAATGTCAGATTTTTAACAGAGCATGTGTGTGTGTGTGTTAAGTGCTGTCAAGTCGCTTCCGACTCATGGCGACCCTATGAATGAAAGTCCTCCAAAATGTCCTATCTTTGACAGCCTTGCTCAGATCTTGCAAATTGAAGGCTGTGGCTTCCTTTATTGAGTCAATCCATCTCTTGTTGGGTCTTCCTCTTTTCCTGCTGCCCTCAATTTTTCCTAGCATGACTGTCTTTTCCAGTGACTCTTGTTGTCTCATGATGTGACCAAAATACGACAGCCTCAGTTTAGTCATTTTAGCTTCTAGGGTCAGTTCAGGCTTGATTTAATCTATAACCCACTGATTTTTTTTTTGGCAGTCCACAGAATATGTAACACTCTCCTCCAACACCACATTTCAAAGGAATCTATTTTCTTCCTATCAGCTTTCTTCACTGTCCAGCTTTCACACCCATACATAGTAATAGGGAATACGATGGCATGAATTAATCTAGTCTTGGTGGCCAGTGACACATCCTTACACTTCAAAATATTTTTGAACTGGGCATGCCCAGCTCATTATTTGTCTATCTAAATGCACAGCCCTGCCCTGAAAATGGATTCAAATGCTTAAGTGGGATTACGGTCTCTCTCTCTCAGGGAACTACACCATTTCAGAATTTGTTCTACTTCCAAATTTCCCTATTCACTAGGCCTAGTGCATTTTCCATATTGAGAAAAGGGAGCAGCAGCTCTAGCAGAAGCTGTGGGGAAGACTGTTGGAGCAAGAAAAGACCACAGTAGAAATAACTTGTGGGGGCACATGGGGAGACACAGAAAGAGTATGAAAAATGGGGTGGGTGCCATATTTTGATATGTTGGTTTTTTGGCTTGGGAATTTTTGCCCAGCCTTGATTATGAATAAATGAACCCTTAGCCATAGCATGAACATTGGTGGGTTAAGCGAGAGCGGAAAGCTCCCATCTGAATGCTATAAAGTCAATTTTTGCACAGCGGTACAAATTGGCCCTTCATCATTCTGTACTTGAAGTAAGTATCCCTCAAACGGTGAGAAAGAGCCATCTTGGAAAGCACTTACTTTGATGGTTGCTCTTTAGGACAACTGCTCTAGTGTCTGGCTGTTGACAATTTAGGCACTTGGGGGGAAACGGGAGCACTCATCCAAAGACGTGAATGGGTAAGGAAGATTTTTATTTAAGAGGAATGAAATCTTTCCCAAGTACCGATGAAGCCCGAAGACAGTGGGGAAAGGCAATTTGTAAATGGGACTGCGTCACAGCGTAGCTCACTGTGTTTTTTTGCTGCTCTTACACAGCAGATCACGTCCCAGTACCAGAAAAATCATATTTTGTGTAAAAAACACAGGTGTACAGGAGGCTCATAACTCCAGAAGCCAGAAATGGCATGAGCCATGGCTCGCCAGTCTGTTAAAAGCTCCTCAAGAGAAAAGAAAAGCCTAGAGGAAATTCTGAACTGCTCTATTGGCTGATCTCACCATCAGTCAGCATAAGTACGGTATGTGTTTCTATGATTGTCGTTCCACATAAGGGAGCAGGGTAACTATATGCAGTGCAATATGATGCAGAGTTACTCCAGTGTAAGCCCACTGAAATGAAAGGGCTTAGACTGGAGTAACTCTGCCTATGATTGCACTGTTCATCTACGTTCAGTTCCTATCAAGGGGTATAAATCTATTCCTGACCTCCTCAACAAGTCTTTTTTGGTATAGAAGATATATTCTAGCAGTAGAACGGGAATAGGGCAACCCCCAGCATACCCAGAAAGCTTTTGTTTGCAGCCAGGACCAGATTTCCACCCAAGCAGCCAAGTCACTAGCAATGCTCCTGGAGCAAGCAAACATGGGAGGATCCAACAGGTGTGGCTTATGTCCATCACTGCTCCCAAGATCCGCACCACCACCATCTAAGTTCAAGGTGAATCTCTGAGATGCTGACACCACAGGGATTTTGCTTGCTCCAAGAGTTTCTTCCCTTGCGCAACCCTTGTGATCCCTCTCTTTTTGTTTGCCTGCACACCAGCGTCTTCACAGATAAATATTGTATTTGTTTTCCTGGCACTTGGGCCAAAAAGGTTGCCCACTCCTGCTATAGAAGCAGAACTGGCTAGTCTTCCATGGAGAACTTCTGAAGCTTCCCCAAGCTCCCATATAATCTCACAACCCATCTTGTTAGAATTCTGAACTCATCCAGTTTCCCATCTGACCATAGTTCTAGAATATAACACAAACACCCTTGTAGTCAAAAACTGAGAAAAAGGTGTAATGGACTTGTGTTACGAGTTGTATCAAATATGCACCTCTCAAAGGTCCCAGACCACACTGTATCCAATGTATTCACAAATGTCTAAACAAAGGAATCATGAATCACTCAAAGTATTGTTTTGCTAGAAGTTATTTTTGCCTGAGGCAAGTGTTCTTTAACAGATTTCATTGGTCAAAGAAACTCACAGGGGCAAGATATCTTTGAAACCCAAATGTAGCTTAATTACAGAAAAGAAACAGTCTACAATATACACAAAGACAGCATTCTCTTACAGCCTTCTTAGTCACTGGGGGAGGGGGCTTCCTGCAGCATAGTAGAGTTGCTGGAGATCTCCTGGGATTACAGCTGATCTCCAGACAGAGACCAGTTCACCTGGAGAAAATGGCCCCTTTGGATAGTTGGACTCTATGACATTATACGCCATTGAAGTCCCTCCCTTCCCTAAACCCCACCCTCCTCAGGCTCCACCCCAACAATCTCTTGGTATTTTCCAACCTGGAGCTGGCAAACCCTAAACAATAGCCACACGTCTAAGCCTGGTTCCACAGCAACTTCTGCTCTTTGGTGAATCTAGGGCTGTTGAAAAAAAAAATTCGGTATAGTTCGGATTTGGCCGAATTCGGCCCATCTGGATTCGGGGTATGCCAAAGTCTGAACTCCCCCACTTCGGGTCCGTGCAATTCGGCGCGAATTCAAAGTTTGTGAAAAAAATTCGGCCGAATAAAGTCATTAAAAACACAACCGTGCCTTTCCGTGGCTCCGGGGGGGGCATTTTGGGGGGTAGAGGTCCCAAACTTTCAGCAGAGCTTCAAAGGACCCTTCTTGCAAGACTCCCCAAGTTTTGTAAAGATTGGGTCAGGGGGGGCTGAGATATGGGCCCCGAAAGGGGTCCCCCACCCTTAATGTGCATCTCTGAGCAGAGCTTGCCGCCCAGGCACAAAGCTCCCAGCCCCGACAAACAGCTGAGCTGCGGGGAGCAAGGGCGGGGCAGGTGCGAAGAAGTTTGCAAAGCAACTCAACTGCAAAGCAACACGTTTGCAACCATGCAAAGCAATACCTGACACCTGGGAGTTTGCAAATCATGGAAAGGGACAGAGGCAGCTAGCTATGCATAATGAGCAGGAGGGGGTGGAATTTCCCCTTTTGCATCGGACTTGGGACCAGGAAAATGCATTCTTTAAGTCACCATTTGAAAACCAGTTTTGAGCAAGCATCAAAATAGACCTAACCGATCTTACTGAAGCCCCCCCTCAAACCAGGGAGAGAGAGACTCGAGGGGGCACACACACCCCAGGCAGAATGGGTGAAAGCCCCCTTTGGCTTCCCCCCCACCCACAGAAACTGCTCCCTCCCCACACACACACAGTCTCTGCTTTCCCCACACACACACACACACAGGAGAAAAATTATAGCTTGAAGCCCCCAAAGGGGTCTTGCTGTAGCTGTCTTCTGTTCCATCAGGAGGGGCTGGGAGGAGGACTGGGTAATCCAATACGATTCTATTTAAGCACGGGAAGTTTTGCCTTGGGTTGGCTGCTCTGGAGATGCATACACGATCGGATGATCCATTCATCCCAATAGGGAAAAGGGGAAAGCCCATACATATCTCGGGACCCCCTGACCCAATGTTTACAAAACTTGGGGGGTCTCTTAAGAAGGCTCGTCTGAAGCTATGCTGAATGTTTGGGGACTGCACCCCCCAAAATGCACCCCCTGCAGCCACGGAAAGAGAAAAAGGGGGGAGCCCATATTTCTGCTCCCACTGGACCCAACTTTACTAAACTTGGGGGGTCTCTTAAGAAGGCTCGTCTGAAGCTATGCTGAAAGTTTTGGGACTTCACCCCCAAAAAAGCACCCCCTGCAGCCACGGAAATGGAAAAGGGGGGGAGGAAAAAGGGGTGGAGCCCATATCTCGGGACCCCCTGACCCAATGTTTACAAAACTTGGGGGGTCTCTTAAGAAGGCTTGTCTGAAGCTCCACTGAAAGTTTGGGGACTGCACCCCCAAAAATGCACCCCCTGCAGCCACAGAAAGAGAAAAGGGGGAGCCCATATTTCTGCCCCCACTGAACCCACCTTTACTAAACTTGGGGGGTGTCTTAAGAAGGCTCGTCTGAAGCTCTGCTGAAAGTTTGGGGTCTCTACCCCCAAAAATGCGCCCCCTGCAGCCACGGAAAGGAGCGAATGTGCACAAGCACCTCCCCATGAGGATTTCTCTCTCTTTCTCTCCCTGGCTGGGCCGCGCAGCAGCTGATTCCTCCCGTACTCAATCCTGACTGATTGGCCAGAAGAAGACCCAGCTTGGCCACCGATTGGCCGGAGGAGAATGCTGCTTACTGATGGTTATGCTGGCCCCAATTTGCCAAATTTATTCGTGAACTCCCTGAATTCGGCTCCCCCGTTTTCCCGCCATTTTTGAGTTTGGTTCATCCTGAACTAAAAACCGCCGAATCAGGGGAAATTCGGCTGTTTTTCGGTTCAGGCTGAACCGAATGGACAGCCCTAGGTGAAGCCCTACCCCCTATTTCTTCCTTTTTTAATACTTTTCAGCCTGTAAAGTGCAGCTTCCCAGTACTAGTAACACTTGGCAATCATGGTGAGTCGCTTGGGACTAATGCTTGCTCCTGGAGCTCTTAACCTTTATTAGGGAGGCTGAAGGACTGGAAGTAATCTATAGCTACTTACATCTATGGAATCAGTTGCCAATATGCTAGAAGCCAGGATAAGGTCACCTGGCCACCCCATTCCCAAGATCTTCTCAGGGGTTCTTCCATGATTTATTTTATATTAATAAATATAATTTATATTTATATAAATTTATATTAATTCATTTTTTCGATTTATAGCCTACCCTCCCCAGCCAAACCCAGGCTCAGGGCGGGTAACATCATTTAAAATATACGTCAAGAGTACTAAAAACAGTACACTCATCAAACCAATGCTAAACAATAAAATCCCAATTAAAATCAACAAAATCCCAGGATGGTGCCCAAATTTAAATCAGATTGACCAAGACAAATATGCAGGCCACCCCTTTAGATTGAACTAACATACACATAAGTAGAGATGCCAGCCTAGAGGTACTAGCTGGAGATCTCCTGCTATTACAACTGATCTCCAGCTGATAAAAGTTCAGTTCACCTGGAGAAAATGGCATTGGCAATTGGACTCTATGACATTGAAGTCCTTCCCCAAACCCTGCCCTCCTCAGGGTCCGCCCCCAAACCTCCCACCAGTGGCAAAGAGGGAACTGGAAACCCTAATAAGAAGGGGGGAGGGATACCGAGGCCAGCAGAAATAATGCCCGCAGCTGTCTTCAACTATAGGCCTGGCAGAAAAGCTCTGTCTTAGAGGCCTCTTTAAGGTCCTGCAGGGCCCTGATGCTACCAGACAGAGCATTCCACCTGGCCAGAGCCAGGGCTGAGAAGGCCCTGGCTCTCTTTGAGGACAGCCACACACACTTAGGGCACACTCTTAGGGCCAGGGATCACTAGTAAATTATTCTCAGATGATTGCATTGATGCCACTACACTGATACTTTCGCCTTTGGAAAGGGTAAGAGCTGTGTTCTCTCTCCCCCCCAAGCTGCTATAGCTTAGTGCATGAAATGCAAGACTGTGAAAAACTAACTTGTGCCTGATACAGCATAACTCACACTAGTAGTTTGGCTGACACTTCTAATAGCCTCCCACATCCCATGCAAAAGGTAGTGTCCATTACTATAAAGTTAATTTATCTGTTTGTGAGTGTCTGCAAATTAGATGGCTGATAATGATTAATTATGCTTTTTTTGCATGTGCATTGCACGCATAGTCACAGACATCTGTTCAGCCATTTGTGATGCTGTTATGCCTTGCTTGGCTTGCTACTAACACTTTTGTTTTCATCCTGCCAATAAAGTTAACCTTCATATGCTTCCTCCTAACCCTTTTCTTAGGCAATTCTATCTAACGTTTTATTTTGAATCTTCATGCATTTGCATGTCTTTTTTCCTCTTTATATAAGGAGTTGTGTTATCATAAAAGTCTGACGTATCTCTGCTTATCTCTTTGTATGCCACTTTCAACATTACCAATGTTCACAAAGCGGCTTGCATCAAATACTGAGAAAATAATTTGAAATTTACATCCAGCAATCTAAAATGAACAGCAATAAGAGCAGCAACAAAGTATCCAGCTGATACAACACTAAAACATTATCTAATTTGCACACCAGAAAGTGAGTTGGATCCAACCTATTGTGCATGTATTATCAATCAATCAGTCAATCAATATGTTTATTGGCATATTGGTTACAATAGCAATTGTATAAAAGGATATCCAATAATAAAATATACAACAAGTAAATAAAATTTCATTCATGGTAGCCATCAGGTAAGTTACGCTTAGTTCCTCGAATTCACATGGCAGCTAGAAGAAACTTTGCTACCTTCTCCATGGTACAAGAGTGCCGGTCAGCCAAAAGAAAAGCCACATTGTCTTTTGCAGAGAGATCTGAGATATCTTTTATCAACGGTTCAATATGAATTTCCAGTAAAGACTCATAATAGACACAATGATATATATATATATATTGTTTGTATTATATGGGTCTTTTTCGTTTAATGGAATTGTATTGTATAAAATAAACTAGTTGAATGTATAATTTTAGCAGTAATAAAATCTAGTTTTTTTAAATGATTTAAAAACACTGGGTTTGATCCAACCGGCTTTTCCATTAGAGAAAAGGCAGAAGAGGGTCTTCTTTGACCCCCAAATAGACTGTGATGGGGAAGAAGAAGAAGAGTTGGTTTTTATATGCCGACTTTCTCTACCACTTAAGGGAGACTCAAACCGGCTTACAATCACCTTCCCTCCCCCTCCCCACAATAGGTACCCTATGAGGTAGGTGGGGCTGAGAGATCTCTAACAGAGCTGTAACTTGCCCAAGGCCCCCCAGCTGGCTTCATGGTAGGAGTGGGGAAACAAATCCAGTTCATCAGATTAGCCTCCGCCGCTCATGTGGAGGAGTGGGGAATCACACCCGGTTCTCCAGATCAGAGGCCACCGCTGCAAACCATTGCTCTTAACCACTACACCATGTTTGGGATGTGCGTGGTTAAAAGGTATGTGTGATGGTGACTGCAGTCAGGATGACATTTCAGATAAGACTGAAAAGTCTGGCTGGGTTTAACCCACTTCCTTCACTTTTTTTCCAGAGGGAATGCCTCACATCTAGGCACTTACAAGATGTGATTAGAACTTATGTTCAGGATTTTTTGTAGGTTTTTTTTGCAAATTGCTTTGGGCATAGTTCCATGGGAAAGTGGTGTAAAAGCTTTATAAATAAATAAAGTATTGTGTAAAAAAAATGAGAGAGGCATCCTTCAGAGAGTTAGGAAAACATATTTAGAAACCATCACACTTTTTTTTGTTTCTTTAATATTTTCTACTTCCAGCAAGGGCAAGGCCTCAGAAAGCGTTGTGCAGGGTATTTTTGGGAAAATCGAGCAGGGCAGTATGAGGTCACTTTGTAAAAAAACGAGCTGGATAAATTTGAAATGTGTAATTTTGTACATTAAAAATTCATCGCTGTATTCATCAGTTTTGTATAAGGAAACTGAAAATATGGCTGGAAGAGATTAATCTTATTTATTATGCCTGATTGTCTTCAGACTGGAATATAAAGAAGCAATAAATAAATAAATAAAAAGCATTCTAAATAGCTGTTGTTTTCTATGTTCTTGTTGCAATCTAAATGCAAATATATGGTGCCTAGCTACAGATACGGCATTAATTGTTTTTAGTCAGCAGAGGGCAGAGTTTGCTGTGCAGAAATCATGGTTAGTGTGAGAAACCAGCCTTTGAAAGGGACAGCATGTGAAGGAAGAATTACAGTAGAGAATTTAAAAAAATTCTTTTCAAAATAATCTTGCGTTTTAAGACACTTTAAGCTTCTAATGCTTTTAAGACATTGATACCAGAAATATGTTTTAAAGACATTGATACCAGAAATATGAAGGAAGTGGGAATGAACCTGGCACAGTGTACTTGTGGTTTTGGGGTTGCATTCATTTAAGAATGGCTGTTACCGCACTTGTATTCCCAGTGATGTATTAAGAGTTTGAAAACGTTATAAAAAATACTGTTCGCACTTTCTATGTATTCCCAACGATGTATTAAGAGTTTGAAAACGTTATAAAAAATACTGTTTGCACTTTGTTTGGCCCCTTTAGCTGTGAAGATGTCTTCCAACCATTTATAAGCCGTGGTATCCAAAAACCCTTTTAAAGCGATGTTTTTTATAACATTTTCAAACTCTTAATACATCGCTGGGAATACAAAGTGCGGTAACCCCCAATACCTGCATAATTCTCTGATGGAGGAAGTAGCTATCTGCCTAATATGTGTGTGTGTGTGTAAAGTGCCGTCAAGTCGCAGCCGACTTATGGCGACCCCTTATGGGGTTTTCATGGCAAGAGACTAACAGAGGTGGTTTAACATAAGAACATAAGGTTTGTCAGTGCCTTCCTCTGCACAGCAACCCTGGTATTCCTTGGTGGTCTCCCATTCAAATACTAACCAGGGCTGACGCTGGTTAGCTTCTGAGATCTGACAAGATTGGGCTGTACCGTGCTGCCTTCCTTCCTCTGCCTACTATAAAAATAGTTAAATAATGTGTCACATCAAATAACTGGTCATCAGACTTCTTGTCACTCTAGCTCAGCATTTTATATTACTGGTTTAACTATTTATACCCTGATTTTCTCCCCATTTTATTCTCATGGCAACCTTGTGAGCTAGGTGAGGCTGATGGAAAGGGACTGGCCCAGAATCAGCCAGTGAGTTTCCTGTGTTCTCTTCACAGCAGCAGCTTTCCAAGGTCTTTCCCAGTCAGTGATTGTCATGGGACCCTTGTTGCCCACAAAGCGTGTGCTCTGCCACTGAGATATAGTGCCTCCCAAGGGTTGCCAACTCCAGGTAGGGAAATTCCTGGAGGTTTGGGGGCGGAGCCTGAGGATGGCCTGTTTTGGGGAGAGGAGGGGCCTCAGCAGGGTATAATGCCATCGACTCCGCTGTCCAGAGCAACCATATCCTTCAGGTGATCTGATTTCTGGAGACCAGTTGTAATTCCGGGAGATCTCCAGGTCCCACCCTATTCTCCCCTCTCAGTGATTCCCTCCCACAACCTGTGAAAATCTGAAACTGAACAGGTGGGTATTGCTGCAGTTACAGAGTAGGGCAAACGACAGTCTCCATGGTGGCAGAAGTGAACTCTCCCTGCTGGTAAACAAAAAATTACATGTGATCGGGGTGGCCCTCTGATTAAATTTTCCTAGCACAGCTGGAATGGGTGGGAATGATGGATGTTGATCATCATGTTCTGCATATGCTTGGCGAAACACATTTCCTAGTGTCCCCCCGCCCCAGAATTGCAGCAGACATTGATAATATTGATTGTTTTTAGTCATTCCTCAGGAAGTCTTCAATCAAGCTCTCCCCACAAGGAAAGAGGGGGTAGAGAGAAGAGGGAAGGGGAGTGCGTGAGCACAGGAATAAGTGACATTCATGCCAGTCAGTGATAGAGGTTTGTTGTGATGTCTAAGAACTTTTGCCATTCCTTTTGCCAGTGGGGTGTAGTGGTTAAGAGCGGTGGTTTGGAGCAGTGGACCATGATCTGGAGAACTGGGTTTGATTCCCCACTCCTCCACATGAGTGGCGGAGGCTAATCTGGTATACTGGATTTGTTTCCCCGCTCCTACACATGAAGCCAGCTGGGTGACCTTGGGCTAGTCACAGCTCTCTTAGAGCTCTCTCAGCCTACCTCACAGGGTGTCTGTTTTGGGGAGGGGAAGGGAAGGTGATTGTAAGCCGGTTTGATTCTCCCTTAAGTGGTAGAGAAAGTCAGCATATAAAAACCAACTCCTCCTCCTCCTCCTCCTCCTTCCTTTTTTTCTATTGCCTGCAATAAGATCAACTGCAAATTCTTAATTCATCCTACAGGATCATCTCTAAATTGTGTGTCCAAAGTTGACATATGGGCTCCAGCTAGAAATGTACTCTAATAGATAGACTTTTATGGGCAGAGTATTGGCAAGCATATTTGGCTCCTGTTGATTTTAATAGATGGAAATCAATGGGTCTTAAATGTGCTTAGTGTTGGCTGGATAAAGCATTTTGTTTATGTTTCCCTCGCTGGTGTTGTTTTTAAATGAATTGCTCCTATTGGATGTACAGTAATAATAAACATGGCATTGAGAACTAGTTGATAAAATACACTCAGTGAAAACCAGAAGGAGCTGTCCATGTTTTAAACAAAGAAGACTATTTTAAGAAGCCTTGTCTTTTAAGAAGTATCATGAAAGTCCTAGTGTTCTTTTTTAGAAGATGGGAACTGAAGTGTGAGTGTGACTATGGGAACTGAAGTATGATGCAGCAAACACCTATGATGCAGCAAACACCTACACTTAAACTAAATGTATTAATGAATGTGGCTGGAAGGAATGAGGTGTTAAGAGAGATTCACATCTTCCCCTGAAAATAGCAGCAATGGGTGTCATCGTCCTCTCTTTCGTGGCATTGTCATGTGTGTGATGTTGCGGTACTGTGTCTTTGGCTGCTGCTTATGGAGTCGGTGGCGTTAGGCCAGGGAAACTCGCAGTATGAGGCTTTGTATTATTGGGTGTTCCTAGTGGATAGAAGAGAAGGATACTGGGGCTGCTGTTTTTAGCAGCAGCCGTGCGTCTCCAGGCTAAAGGCAGTGGCCAAAAGTCAGGCATCCCATTGGATCTGAATGCCAAGGTTATGAACCAAACTTATGAATGTTTCCATATTGCATTTATTACCCTTTTGTAAATGAACACAACAGCCCATATGTCTCTGACATCAATTTGTTGTATTTATTTATGCTTCAGTGTCTAGTTTTAGATGCATCATTTTGTAAAATGATATTGACTCTGTTTGATGTGTTTTTCTGTCTAGGAGGCCTTCACTTAAAAAAAATAGTACTGAATATTTTCCTTCCCCTCCTCTTTCTCTTTGTGTCATGAGTTTTCCTAGTATTACCCATGTCTGCGGTTTGCTGTGCCACTTGACATTGATATTCCACATTCTTCCTTCCCACTTTCACATTTTTTTATCTTCCCCTCCTGCCAAGGACCTTAGTGTGGTAGTTCTCCATTCTCCACTATACAATAGCCCTGGCAGGTAGACCAGGCTGAGAGAGAGAGACTGACCCAAGGTCACTGAGCAAGCTTCATGACTGAATAGGATTAGAACTTGGGTCCCCTGGTGCTCGTTAGATGCCTTAACTACTGTGCCACGTTTGTGCATGTCTTCTGGACTTGCATAAGTCCCAGAAGCTGGGAAAGTGGGAGAACCACACTCTGGAATTCCACGTTAGTCGAACATCTGAAGTAGCCCCCAGTAAACTTCCTTACTCAAAATAAAATTGCACTTTATACAATTCTTACCCCCTCTCACAAAGGGTGAAAACGCATGGTCGCTTTAGCCTCCTTTATTCCCTGTTTCAGCCAGGATTTAGCCAGGATCGAACGCACGTTCGGCGCATACGTTCGATCCTGGCTGAATCCTGGCTGAAACAGGGAATAAAGGAGGCTAAAGTGACCATGCGTTTTCGACCAAAGGCTCTGACCCTGCAACAGAAACACTGGAACATGTCCTTCTTAGGTGCAGATACTATAAGGAGGATAGGGAGAAGATTCTTGGCCCTCTTTTAAGAAAGAGCACTGGCTATCCTGAATCTGTAGAGTTAATATCCTTCTTAAGGATGAATTTTCTCAGGTAACAAAGTTAGTGGCCACGTTTTGTAGAATAGTATTTAATTATAGGAAATCTAAGTAGAAATGAAAAGTTGTAGAGGGGGTTGTTTAAATTTATGTTGTTGACCAGTATTTAACCATTTTAAAGAGAGTGATATTTTGTATAGTGTTTTACCCAAAATGTATTGTTTGATACTCCCGGTTTGGGTAAGGCAATGTAACTGCAAATATTTTATGTTTGGTCTAAGGACAGTAATAATAATAAATGACAATTCTTACCGGGAATTGAGTATTTGGCTATGAATTCAAGATTTGTGTTTGGTGAGAGTTATGGGCAGGCAAGAAGGAGATCATAAAGAAAGGAGTGGAAATGTTTGGGTTTTCATATTTATCACAACTACAAATAACTTCCATTTCTGAGATACAACATGGAGATTCAAATCTTTATGTGGAGTTTATTTTACATTTTAGGTTTGAAACATCATGGTGGTTAAAGCTCTCAGTTATTTTTGTAACCAAGCCATCAACCAAAATGAATTCAGATGCATACTTGATAGTATTTATTTTGTGAAACATTGGGCTGGGAACTGCATTCCAAAATTAAGATGGACATTTTGTTAGTTGTGTCAGGATTATGGTGCTCTGCGGTTCACTGCATATTTAAAGAAGTGTCAGGAAAGGAAGTCTGTGTACAGTATAAATTAGGCTTCCGTAGGGACTAAAAAGATATGTTGGACTTAAAAAGGGGGAAAAACTAGCTAGCCTAGTATGGAAAAATAATGAGTAATTGCCATGGCAACCTCCCTTTCACATGGTGCTCACATACTGCACATACATAAAAAAAGAGGATGATATCAGAAAAGGAATCAAACCTCAGCTTTTGATTTAGGGTTGTTAGTTTTTTTCCCCTTCAAGGATACCACATTCACCCACCAAATTGTTTGGTCACAAAAACCAAAGGAAATAACGTTTGTTATCATAAACAATTATTTTTGCTGGTTGTATATTTCTGAAGGGACCGATAAGAAGAGCAAAATGGCAGAAGTAAAGAGTCTCCCTACACTGAGCAGAGGAGATGCGTTCCAGTTGGCTGACGTGGCTACTGTTCTCAAAACCACCATCACTTGTAATATGTAATATGTTGGCAACTAATTGTATGTTGCTGATTTTCTTTATTATACATGGATAGCATATGCAAATATCCTTGTTGGAGTCTTTTGAAGCTAGCTCTGCATTTGGTGATAACCTATCTGTGGTTTGTGGTTTTCCTCCAAACAAAAACTGACCTTCCTTCCTTTCTCTCTCTGAACACACACACACAAAATCTGCCCATTATACTTTCGTCAGACTGTCTCATATCTCAGGATATAGGTTTGTCCCAGTCAGAGGTCATTTTGAATTGAAGGTACTAGAGTCTGAATCTAGACCTTCTGCATGCAAAATGTGTACTCTGTAATTGAACAATAAGCCCTTTCAAACTGAACTTGTAAAGGTATAGCCTGCCCCACCCCTTGTGCACTGGTTTTACTAGGATTAGAAATGGTTACCAGAGTTTGTTTTTAATTATAACTTCAGATGCAGCTGTAAAACTCATAGGGCATTTATGCATGGCTGTTTCCTCACAGTCACCCCACCGACTATTTCGAGGCTTTGAAGAAGAAGAGTTGGTTTTTATATGCAGACTTTCTCTACCACTAAAGGGAGACTCAAACCGGCTTACAATCGCCTTCCCTTCCCCTCCCCAAAACAGACACCCTGTGAAATAGATGGGGCTGAGAGCTCTGACACAGCTGTAACTTGCCCAAGGTCACCCAGCTGGCTTTGTGCGTAGGAGTGGGGAAACAAATCTAGTTCACCAGATTAGCGTCCACGGCTCATGTGGAGGAGTGGGGAATCAAACCCGGTTCTTCAGATCCGACTACACTGCTCCAAACCTCCGCTCTTAACCACTACACCACGCTGGCTCTCACTTTGCTTTGCTTTGATTATGCTTGCATTTTCCTACTGTCAGAGATTGCATCACTCTCCCCGCATATTTCTGCACATTTTGCCCTCGTTTTCTGGATTCACGTTTAGCAGAAACGCACGGGGAGAGTGAGGCAACCTCTTCCAGTCGGAAAATGCAAGCATAAGCAAAGCAAAGCTCTGAAGTAGTCAGTGGGGTGACCACGAGGGAAAAGGCATCCATAAACGGGCATAGACAGGTGGAACTTTACACACACACACACAGAGGCTGTTATAGATACAGAGAGAGCCTGTTATAGACACAGTGATGTCTATGAGTATGTGAGAGAAATAGACAGTGAGCAACTTGTTAGCTTAGACATGGGTTCTCACAGACACTCTGGTTCAACCCCTGGGGTCTGTGTATGTGTACAACATGAAGGTATAGTTTGCTGTGGGTTAGATCCTATGGTGCAATTTTGCATCATTTAATGTGTCATGTCAACACATGCTTTGCTTCAATTCTGTTTTTTAGACTTCTGGCTATCCTATATCATTGTTTATTGATTGCCCCATCTTGTTGATTGTATTGACTCACTCTGTATAATCCGCCCTGAGTCCCAGTGAGAAAGATGGACTATAAAAACATAAATAAATAAATACTTAAATGATTACTAGGGAGAAAGAGTTGTCAGCTGAATAATTGCACCAAATAGCCATTACAGAATAAAGAGTGATGGAGTCTGCAAGAACCAGACAAATGGGGTAGAAAATTTGTTCATTCTTTATTTTTCCGTCGAACATTTTCTAAAGATACATTGTTTCATAAAATTAGAAGCAACTAATGGATGCCATTGCCAATAGAATATAAGCAAGCCTGGCAATTTCAGTGTTGCAATTAATATTTTTCAGGTGATTAGACCTGGGAATTGTGTGTGAGAGCACATAAAGCAAACCATAGTATATTAAAGTCATTAGAAAATGTTCCCTTTCATATTTCTCTGGCAAAAGTCATTCATTAGATAAAAATGTAAGAATAAATACTGAGGTATGGGTTATAGTTGTGCAAAACAGCGAATAACCACACCTGCTTGCTCATAAATCTGACAGTGCCGAGAATCTGAATTCCAGACTGAGCATTGCTGGTGTAGAAGACTGTTGGACTTTGAATAGAACCTGGGTTCAAATCCCCACATTGTTACAAAGTCCACTGGGTAACCTTTGTCTAACTATTCCTTCTCAACTAATTTATCTAATAAAGGTGGGATAGAAGCTTGATAGGTAAAGGTAATCCCTTGTGCAAAATCTGGATCATTACTGACCCATGGGGTGATGTCACATCCCGACGTTGACTAGGCAGACTATGTTTACGGGGTAGTTTGCCATTGCCTTCCCCGGTCGTCTACACTTTACCCCTAGCAAGCTGGGTACTCATTTTACCAAACTCGGAAGGATGGAAGGCTGAGTCAACCTTGAGCCGGCTACCTAAAACCGACTTCCGTTGGGATCAAACTCAGGCTGTGAGCAGAGCTTGGACTGCAGCTTGCCACTCTGTGGCACGGGGCTTGCTAGAAGCATGATAAGAGTAAACAACAATTCCAGTGAGAGTTGAGCTCATCAGCACTTCTCATTTTCAATAATAAGCAGTGGAGACCAGCCAAGGGGAAGTTTTCCTTCACGACTGTTTCCCAAACCAAAGAAACCCCCCTACATCTTTCCAATTCAGCCTGAGAGCTTTTCCATGTATTGTAGATGCTATTAAACATTTAAACCAAAAATAAAATAAAATAAACACCCAAGAGGGTATGGCTTTAAAACTCACAAAAGCAAATTAATAGGTGAGGCCAAGACTTGCTCTAGCTTCTAATTAAAGTTGCCCAGCCCTTCTCAATATGTTATTTAGGGGTCTGCCAGTGTACTCCAGGAAATTCTGCTTAATGCCAAATACTAATTATTAGCAGGAATGTGCTTTTCAGTAGCCCCAGGAGCAAGTTGGTGTGTACCACATATAACAGGAGACATTTTTTAAAAGGTCATTTCATTACAAATAACCTCACAGGATCCTTGGAGAGCAAATGTATCTATTAATTTGCAAGTGACAGCATTCTTTTTTTCCATGGCAAGTGCACTATAGTTACATTGAGTTTGCTCTTTCTTTCTTTCTTTCTTTCTTTCTTTCTTTCTTTCTTTCTTTCTTTCTTTCTTTCTTTCTTTCTTTCTTTCTTTCTTTCTTTCTTTCTTTCTTTCTTTCCTCCTTCCTTCCTTCCTTCCTTCCTTCCTTCCTTCCTTCCTTCCTTCCTTCCTTCCTTCCTTCCTTCCTTTCTAATTTACCTTGGCAAATGGACTTTGTAGTCTAGCTGCTCATTCCTGAGCCTTTCGGCGGCCGGGGACTCCAAAGCAGTTCCCCGGCCGCCGAAAGGCTTAAAAAAGCCTTTTAAAATCTTTTCCAAACTAGGATCTTAGGCAGTTCATGAGAGGGAGGGCACCTTGGCCATCTTCTGGAGTCACTGGGGTGTGGGAGGGGGGGAGATAGTTTGGAAAAGATTTTAGTTTGGATACTAGTCATGATACATACCTGTTCTCTCCAGGGATCAGAGGAGCATGCCTATTATATTAGGTGCTGTGGAACAGGCAGGATAATGCTGCTGCAGTCGTCTTGTTTGTGGGCTGCCTAGAGGCACCTGGTTGGCCACTGTGAGAACAGACTGCTGGATTTGATGGGCCTTGGTCTGATCCAGCATGGTATGTTTAGCCTGAAAAGGAGACGACTGAGAGGGGATATGATAACCATCTTCAAGTACTTGAAGGGCTGTCATATAAAGAGGATGGTGCCGAGTTGTTTTCGGTTGCCCCAGAAGGTCGGACCAGAACCAACGGGTTAAAATTAAATCAGAAGAGTTTCTATCTAGACATTGGGAAGAATTTTCTAACAGAGCGGTTCCTCAGTGGAACAGGCTTCCTCGGGAGGTGGTAATCTCTCCTTCCCTGGAGGTTTTTAAGCAGAGGCTAGATGGCCATCTGTCAGCAATGCTGATTCTATGAACTCAGGCAGTTCATGAGAGGGAGGGCATCTTGGCCATCTTCGGGGCACTGGGTGTGTGTGGGGGAGGTAGTTGTGAATTTCCTGCACTATGCAGGGGGTTGGACAAGATGACCCTGATAGTCCCTTCCAACTCTGTGATTCTATGATTGTATGATTCTATGTTCTTATGAGCAGCTGTCTTGTTTGGAATAATGCTGAGTCTCATGTAATTAATTAAAATAAATATGTAATATTTATGTATGTGCTATTAATTTGAAGGTTCTCACTGCACTACCTTTGCAATCCTTCCTGTGGGGTTTGCAGCAGTTTTCCTATTGCTGTGGCCATGGAGGATTTCTTTGCAGAGGGAATCATTTCCAGGTAGACCAGGTAAGCTGCACAATCTGGGCTTTTAGGCAACACAGAGCAAGTGAGGTCATGGTTAGAATGGATAGAAAGGATTCCTATTTGTCATTCACAATGTAGAAGGCAGCAGTGTTTTGAAGTGTGCTGCTTCTTTCATTCATGAAACATTTCTTTGAAGAATAGCTTTGAGTATTCCACACATAGACAGGCAAGAAGATAATTATCGGGTTGGAAGAGAGTCAGTAGATCATACCGTCCAGTCTCTTATATCAAGGTAGTGTGTCCGATTTATAAAACATCTTTTGACAGGTGCTTCTCAATCCTTCTTTTCAAAAGCTCTAAAGAAGGAAATTTCACAGTCTCTCACATTTATCCATCACGTTGTTATCTTGTCCTTCCTCCAAGTAGTTGAGGGTGGCATACTTGGTTCCACTATTTTTTAGTCCAATAGCACGTTAGAGACCATCAAGATTGTCAAGGTGTGAGCTTTTGAGGGTCAAAGCTCCCTTTTGTCAGATATGTGACTCTTGAAAGCTTATATCCTGAAATCTTGTTGCTCTCTAAGGTTCCACTGGACAGAAATCTAGCTGGTCTACTGCAGACCGACATGGCTGCCTTCTGAAATTATGCTTGTTTTTGTCTCCTCTGTGAGGTAGGTTATGCTGAAAGAGAGTGACTCGCCCAGAGTCATCCAGTGAGCTTAATGGCAGAGTAGGAATTTGTGTACAGTTCTGGTCACCACACCTAAAAAAGGATATTGCAGAGCTTGAGAAGGTGCAGAAAAGAACAAGCAGAATGATCAGAGGGCTACAGCAACTGCCCTATGTGGAGCGGTTAAAACGCTTAGGGCTGTTTAGCTTGGAAAGAAGGCGGTTAAGGGGAGACATGATAGAAGTCTATAAAATTATGCATTGTATGGAGAGAGTGAACAGGGAGAAGCTTTTCTCCCCCTCTCATAATACTAGAACACAGGGTCATCTGCTGAAGCTGGAGGGTGAGAGATTCAAAACAGATGAAAGGAAGTATTTCTTCACACAATGCATAGTTAAATTGTGGAACTCCCTACCCCAGGATGTGGTGTTGGCTGCCAACTTGGAAGGGGAGTGGACGTGTTCATGGAGGAGAGGGCTACTAGTCATGATGCATACCTATTCTCTCCAGAATCAGAGGAGCATGCCGGATATATTAGGTGCTGTGAAACACAGGCAGGATGGTTCTGCTGCAGTTGTCTTGTTTGTGGGCTTCCTAGAGGCACCTGGTTGGCCACTGTGTGAACAGACTGCTGGACTTGATGGACCTTGCTCTGATCCAGCATGGCCTTATGTTCTTATGAAGCTGGGTCTCACAGCTCCTAGTCTAACTCTCAGACCACAACACCAACCACAGTCTTATACCATTAGGGTTTAACTACATGTTTGGGTTCTGGAGTAATCTGTGCATGCGGAGCAGCAAAAACAGGGAAATAACTCCCACCAGCACTGTGTTGGCATGGGAAAGTAGGCTGGGATGAAAGCAGAAGCCCTTCCTCCCTAACCCGCCACAGCAATGTTCTGAGCCCATGTGTGTGTGTGTGTGTGTGTGTGTAAAGTGCCTTCAAGACACAGCCGACTTATGGCAACCCTGTAGGGTTTTTAGGGCAAGAGATTAACAGAGGTGGTTTGCTATTGCCTGCCTCTGCATAGCAACCCTGGACTTCCTTGGTTGTCTCCCATCCAAGTACTAACCAGGGCCGACCCTGCTTAGCTTCTGAGATCTGATGAGATCGGGTTAGTCTGGGCCACTCAGTTCAGTGGGCTCTTCTTTATTTTTTAACAGCCATTGCCCACAGCTGCTGTGTGGCTGCAGGGAACTCGACTTGGGACTACAGAACCTGGACCCAAGTCTTTAAAAACCCAAACATGTAGTTTGGTTCTTAAAAACCTGATTATGGAACCGGCCAGCCACACCTTCGCTGTGCCCGTCCAGTGCAGGTGAAAGGGCTCACAACCCAGCTTCTATAGTGCCACTGGCTGGAGCTGAGAGCCACCTCTCTTCACCTTCTGGCTGACATTGGGAAGGAAGGGGGGCAAGAACCAGGCAATCAACTACTGTGCCTGGGGCCCAGCTGAGTTGGGAATTTCCTCCCCAATGAAATATTTTATATTGTACTTCAATTGCATTTGTATTATATCTGTATTCCCTTGAGCAACTTTGCAAGGCAAGTTTGGCTGAAAAGTGGGATAAAAATCTAATAAACATTTTGAATTCATTGTTCATTTCTACTTTCAAGTTTGATGCTCAGCAGCAGAGAAACCTTGCTCTTACAGACTGCATAAAATAGTATTGGTATTTCTACTGAGTTTATTTGAAAAGTAATGGAGAAATATTAATAATTCATGCCCTTTGTTTTAAATAATGGATGTATTAAAACATGCTAGACATTCCATTCTGTTGTACTGGTAATGTATGCAGAATTTTGTTGGCGCAGAATGTTTGCCATTCACCTCTTTCTTTTGGGGTCCCCCTGTATTTTCAAGCTGACAGAGGCGGAATGGCTGCAATTTAATACGGCATCACTGCATACTAATGCCGCATTATTACATGCATGTAAAGTGCATGCCCAGGGTTTTGAAGGGTTTTCCTTTGAGCCATATTTTTCTGCATTCTTGAGGGAGTCCCTCAGGATGGTAGAAACCTTGACAAAAAAAATTAAGAGCCTGGGGCTTTATTGTAACATTTCTATCCCGCCTTATGTCATTGGATTAAAGAATGTCTAAGGGGGAAGGAATACAGATGCGCACACACACAAACACAAACCAATCACCCAAGCCAAAACATGGCATGCAATAAAAAGTGTTATTTTCCCCAGTGACGCAGCAAACTAGCAAAATATGAAATGATTGTCAAGCTGCTGACAGTACATTTGAACTCAGTTGTCTTACTAGCATTGTTTTTTTTTACATGATGATATATTGTTTGTAGACTGTTTTTATCCACATTGGTAAACCCACGATACATTGTATTATAATATGATAAATTGTTCTACATTTAATTGCATGTTATCAGTGTACCCACATATTCTTAAGCCTATTGTGTGTGTGTTAAATGCTGTCAAGTTGCTTCCGACTCATGGTGACCTTTCCTTTCCTTTTATCCCTTAGAAGCTCCTTGATCAATTGATCTTGAGCAGCATATATCTAGTGTTGGAGGGATATAAGGACTGAAACAAATCTTGCCACTGACAATGTAGCCTTGGGGTCCCTATTGCTTAGTAAAAAAGGCATTATGTCAGTCACAGAGGCATTGGATTTGTATATTAAAAGGGGGGAAATATAGTGCGATCGAAGTTCCTCGTAAAAGCGGCATTCCAAAAGGGCATGGGCTAATGAGTCAATAGAAGAGCAAGGGCAGATCCTGTCTGAGTATGGTATATTCAGAATTCTGCCCTGCATTACCATAGAAGGGTTAGCATTCAGTCTAGCCAAGCAAAAAGCTCTACAGAGACGAGGAGTTGTCAGATAATATGTATAGGCAGGCAGACCATGTGGAGGAGGTATTCTGAAGAACTGGGATGAACAGACGCGACGAGCAGACTCATGGTGACCCTATGAATCAATGTCCTCCAAAATATCCTGTCTTTGACAGCCTTGCTCAGATCTTGCAAACAGAGGGCCGTCTTCGTGGCTTCCTTTATAGTCAATCCATCTCTTCTTGGGTCTTCCTCTTTTCCTGCCGCCTTCAACTTTTTCGAGCATGATTGTTTTTTCCAGTGATTCTTGTCTTCTCATAATGTGACCAAAGTATGACAGCCTCAGTTGAGTCATTTTAGCTTCTAGCTTGATTTGATCTATAACCCACTGATTTGTCTTTTTGGCAGTCCACGGTATCCGTAACACTCTCCTCCAACACCACATTTCAAAGGAATCTACTTTCTTCCTATCAGCTTTCTTCATTGTCCAACTCTCACACCCATACATAGTCTCAAACACAGTAGAAAACAACAAACATGAGAAAATAAATAAATATTTTTTATTTTTATTTCTTTATTTTTTATTTTTATAAATATACCATAGTTTTAGTTTCTCTAAAGACTGATCATTATTAAGGTGAATCAAATGTACATATAAAGAACATCTGCTCACATGAGAAAGAAAAGAATGAAACTAGGTCAAAATATTTAAAGACATAGAAGTGTACCATGGTAACCATTTCTCGTTATAGCATGTCATCTAAATTCATCAAGTAAGTCATTTTAGCCATGTTTGCATATTCTAACATCTTTTCTTTCCATTCGTCAACTTCTGGTAGGGTCGTTTGTTTTCATCTCCTTGCAAGCACCACTCTCGCTGCTGTTGTAGCATATTTGAGCAAGTCTTTATATCTTACTGGTAAATCTGATGGTACTATTCTCAATAGAAAGAGTTACACCCATACATAGTCATAGGGAATACTATATAAAAACACAACGTAAGCCAAAAAGGTGCAATATATGTATATCTATCAAATAGTACCAAAACCATAAAATATATGGCAATTACATGTGTTCTCAGACAGAGTAATTAACAACCATACAACATATTCCATGGAAGTCTTTAGACTAACACATAGTATTTTCTTTATCTCTTGCAGGAGATGTGAGATGTGCAACCCTATTACCTGTGCAGAAAAGCTCTCTTGAATAGTTCAGTTTTTGCATAGTTTGCAGAAGGCCAGGAAAGTGGGAGATTTCCTGACCTCTTTGGACAGGCAATTCCACAAGGCAGGATCCACAACAGAGAAAGCCTGTGTATGGGCAGTTGTGAATTTTGCCCATTGGCACCTGCAGAGGCCCCTGCTGACTTGAGCAAAGTTGTCGCAGCGGAGCATAGGGAGAGAGGCAGTTGACACAAGCCTTGTGTTTGCAAGACCCCTGAGCAAGTGAGAGGACGTTTGGGAGGTCATTCATTCATAGGGTCACCCTAAGTCTGAAGCAAATTGACAGCGCATGACATACGCACCTGTTGTTAAGAAATTAACCGTCTGGCTCACACTGGACTAGTATAGCATTTGGGGCAAACTGTAAACCTCAAGGCCTTTTATGTTGTCTGGGAAGGCCTTCAGTGCTTAAAAAGACAGAGAGCTCTGTGTGTGTGTGTGTGTGGTAGGGAGAAACATGAGATTAGATGGATTGGTAATGAAGTACAATGTCTTTAAGCAGATTTATTTAAGTGATTTAGATAAGCTTGGTAATTCACACCACAAGGGCAAATGGGCTCTGTGGCTCGTTTTAAGCTGTACTCATGTGTGTATTTATGGTAGCTGCTCAACAGGACAAGACTTCACTTTGATGGAGGTATATATCAGAAGGATAGGATTTTGAAATTGCAAAAGTATAACTGCTTTGAAGAACTGCATGCTTCTTTTGTAGGGGCTCAGGATGCTATTGAAGAAAGAATTAGAACTGGCTCTGCTTATCTCTTCCCTCCTGTGTCAGAGGCTGATATAAGAATGTAATAAACTGGTTCCTTGAAAGGTGGAGGGGAGGGAGGAGGAGATTTTATAGGACTCCCTTAGAAATATGGCCTGGGAATTCTCCTGTTTCTTCTTAGACTAAGGCTGGATTCACTCATTACAAAAAGACTCCATGTGCCACACTGTGATAGCCCCAGGGACCATGTTTGTTTGGAGAACTGTCGTATATGCCCTCCATAGAGATCCAGTGTGGTTAAGAGCAGTGGACTCCAATTTGGTGAACTGGGTTTGATTCCCCATTCCTTCACATGAGCAGTGGACTCTAATCTGGAGAACTGGGTTTAATTTCCCACTAGGGTTGCCAACCTCCAGGTAATACCTGGAGTTCTCCTGCTATTACAACTGATCTCCAGCCAATAGAAATCAGTTCACCTGAAGAAAATGGTCGCTTTGACAATTGGACTCTATGACATTTAGTGGAATAAAAATAAAGCAGAAATTAACTATGAGCTAAATGTAAACTGTAGTTGAGCAGGTATTTGGGTCCTGTTTAGACATTACACATGCAGTAGTTACCACAAAAAGGCATGCATAGAAGAAGGCATGCATAGAAGGATCAGAGGAGCATGCCTATTATATTAGGTGCCGTGGAACACAGGCAGGAGAATGCTGCTGCAGTTGTCTTGTTTGTGGCTTCCTAGAAGCACCTGATTGGCCACTGTGTGAACAGACTGCTGGACTTGATGGACCTTGGTCTGATCCAGCATGGCCTTTCTTATGTCTTAGAGGAAGACATCCATCTGCAGTGTGGCATACCATCAGCTACCCAGGGAACAATGATTTGCTTAGAACCACACTGTTGATCTAATTCGTGTGCCTATATTCTTCTCTCAAGAGATGCTGGAGGGCATAAGTCTGGAGTGTAAGGTTCAAAATGGTGCTAGAAAAGCTCAGGGGTGGAGGAGATCAGTAATTAGTTTTTTAATTAGTAAAATGTGAGATTCCTTATATTCTATCTTTAACACATTCTCAAAGGCCTACACTCTTCTCGTATCTAGCCAGTGTGAAAGGTGTCGTGAAATTAAGTATTAATTATTAAAACAGGGAGGAGGCATTGCTTGAATCTACGAGGGGGCACTGCCTCCCTGCAGTTATGAGCCATGCAGCAAGGTGGGGGGAAAATGAAAATCTAGCATGACTAGTTTAAAAGGATTTTGGAAAGGAGGAGGTGTGTAGGAAGCTATACCTGAATCTCTTACATGTCCTTAGGATGAGTAATGAGTGGCTGCCAACCTCAGGCTTGAGAGGTGATCTAGAAATGAGGGTTGGTAAGTTTTACTAATTTACCTGTAATACCTGTAATCAGGGCCGGTGCTACCATTAGACGAACTAGGCGGTTGCCTAGGGTGCAGACCTCAGAGGGGCTCAGAACTGGCATGAGGGGCACAGTTTTAAACAGATTAGTTTCTTGAAAAAAATGCAATTGACAATTTATATATTTTTTATTTTAAGATAAGTACCACAACAGTCCTGTGGAATATAATTCATTATAATGTCTTATAAAAAGTTTTATAGGAATGCATCAGGCTTTTATTTTTTCTACAAGACATCTGTTTTTGAAAATTGGTTAGCAATGGGGGGGGGGGGGCACAAGTAGTTAGCCTTGCCTAGGGCACAAAAAAGACTGGCACCGGCCCTGCCTGTAATGTTGGGTATTCCATACCCCATGTTCTTTTGAGTTGAGCAAATTCTGAACTAATTTCCTGGCATGCATAATAGTAACAATTCACTATGAAAGATACCATGAATCTGTAATTGCCAGTAAGACAAGCTTAGGTCATTTTACAAAACATGGTGTTTTAAGACGCTAGCAGTGCAATCTTAAACAGAGTTAAGGCCATTGACTTCAGTGAATTTATAATGGTATATCTCTGTATAGGATGGCACAGTAAAGCCCTTACTGATGCATGAAAAATTAGTTGACAGATACCATACTGTGCATTTAAAACAAAATGAAGATGTAGGCTGTAATTATCTTTGTTTGCTGTCATTTAGTTGAAAATGTGATTGAGTGCAAAGGCAAATCTATTCCAAAACGTAATTCCATATGGTCTTCATCAAAAGAAAATTCTACAAAGTAAACAGGGTCAGATTTTTTTAAAGGAATCATGTTCACAGTGGTTAACAGAAATAAAAATAAAAACCTAAAAGCAAAACCCAAGCAGAATAAGATCTTGGAAAGTTCTCCTAAGCCTTAAACAGGGAGGTTTGTAGACAGAAGAGCTCTTTGGTTGTAAGTGGAGGTATTAAAAATTTACACTACTTTACTCTCAAGTAAATTAATCCATAAAGCATACTTTGCATGTGCCTCACTTTCCTCAATGGGGAAAAGCCAGGAAAGCACTTCAGGGTTTACTTTTCTTTGGATGAGAAAGCATTGACTTTATAATGTTCATTATTTGCACATATAGAAACAGAATGTAGTGGAGGAAACGTTTGTGCTTGATATAGGAACTGAAATGCTGATCAGACGTCCCTAGATTCAATGTTGTAACACCCCAAGACTACATCCACACTGAGCATTCTGGTTTCTCTCTCTAAATTCAAAACTTTCAAACCAGTTTGAAACTGTGTATACTGTCCCTGCCTATATCTGAGGGTTGTCACATTGTAAAGACTGAAGGGAGACCCCCAAATATCATAATAAAGAATATTTCAGTTTGAGGGAAGTCCCTGACTAATAATTAAAGAAATACCAGGTAAACGAAGAACTGGCCATTCAACAATATGAATCAATCAAGGGGTGGTGAAACAAAATATCTAAACAAAATTAAATTAATGTCAAAATTATAATATGTGAAGTAATGCTTCTGTGAGTATATTTTGTAAGAAATGTAAAGAGAAAATAGGAAGAAAAAGATGTAGACCTCCAAAGAAAGTAGTGTAAGGAATTATTCCTTCCAGGAAATAAAGTGTAGAGGGTGGGGTTGCCAACCTCCAAGTGAGGTCTGATGTTCTCCAGGAATTCCAACTGATCTCCAGACTACAGAGATCAGTTCCCCTGGAGAAAATGGCAGCTTCAGAGGGCAAACTCTATGGTATACTATAGATTCTAAGTCAAATTCCTCCCCAAACTCTACCATCCACAGGCCCTGCTCTCAAATCATCAAGAATTTCCTGGGCTGGAATTGGCAATGATAATAGAGGAAGGGGGAGAGGGACGGATGATTACCTTGCTTACTTGCCCTGTGGATTGAATCATGCAGCTGCAAGTGATGATCATATTCTCATTCTTTGTCATTAGCAGTAGCTAAAAAGGCAAATGCGATCTTGGGCTGCATCAACCAAAGTATAGTGTCCAGATCATGCGAAGTGATGGCATTGCTTTACTCTGCCCTGGTTTGACCTCACCTAGAGTGTTGTTTTCAGTTTTGGGCACCGCAGTTTAGAAAGGATGTAGACAAGCTGGAACGTGTCCAGAGGAGGGCAACAAAAATGGTGAGGGGTCTGGAGACCAAGTCCTATGAGGAAAGGTTCAAGGAACTGGGTATGTTTAGCCTGGAGAGGAGAAGACTGAGAGGTGATGTGATAACCATCTTCAAGTACTTGAAGGGCTGTCATATAGAGGATGGTGCCAAGTTGTTTTCTGTTGCCCCAGAAGGTCGGACCAGAACCAACGGGTTAAAATTAAATCAAAAGAGTTTCCATCTAGACACGAGGAAGAATTTTCTAACAGTTAGTGGTTCCTCAGTGGAATAGGCTTCCTCGAGAGGTGGTAAGTGCTCCTTCCCTGGAGGTTTTTAAGCAGAGGTTGGATGGCCATCTTACAGCAATGTTGATTCTATGACCTTAGGCAGCTCATGAGAGGGAGGGCATCTTGGCCATCTTCTGGGCATGGAGTATGGGTCAGTGTGTGTGTGTGTGTGTGGGAGAGGTGGTTGTGAATTTTCTACATTGTGCAGGGGGTTGGACTGGATGACCCTGGTGGTCCCTTCCAACTCTATCATTCTATGGTTCTTTGAACCAGTGGCGCAGGATCTGCAAGCACACTGGCCTAGGTAAGGTCACAGCAATGACACCACCACCATTTTTGGTTGTATGTGTGTGTTTAGGGAGAGGGTGAACCACGGCAAAGGAAGACAGGCTACCTTCTGTCTTTAGTGTCTTTGTGGAAGAGGAAATTTCAGGAGCTGCAGCTTTTCTGTCAGCCTTACATACTTGTCTGACATTTTCTGTCACCACCAAAAATGGTGGTGGTGTCATTGCTGTGACCTGACCTAGGCCAGTGTGCTTGCAGATCCTGCGCCACTGGTTCATAGAACCTCAGCTATCCAATTTCCTTTCTCTGTGGAAAGATACAGGAGCTCTACCCTCCTTTACCGCACAAACAAAAGCAGTGATGAACATGTTATGTTTGTTTTTCTAAAAAAAGAATGGGTTTCAGCATGGGCCCTGGAGTTATGATAGAAGACTACTATTATACTCTAACCCAGGGTTCCCCAACATGATACCTTTCCTGGCACCCGCCAAGTGTTTTTAGAAAGTAGGTTGGGCCAGATTGGGCTTTTGCCAGCAGGGCTTCTGATCGGCTATTGGAGATCTGATGGTTGCGCAGATTTTTAAGAAGTTGCTTTGGCAGCACTTGCCACCACAGCACAAGGATCTTCATTAGATGACTGAAGATAAAACTGTGTGTGTGCCAGAAAGTGTTTTTAAATGACATGTTCATTTTAAAAGGCATCCTATTAAACAGAGTTTGTGCCTGAAATGTGGAAGAGTTACTATTAGAGTTATGCATTACCTCACTCCCTGACATTTTGTGATTGGTTCTGCCTCTTGTGGCAGCCATTTTGAGGTTGTGCTCAAAAAAGACTGGGGATGCCAACCCATAGCCATACCCTTTTGTTGACTCTAAAGTTTGTAGCTATATATCTTCCTGTCGCCAGTATGAATGTGGCATCTGCCATTCTCAGCCAGTTTCTGGCTCTGCAATTTCTTCTTCCCTGGGGTTTGGCAAAACCTAAAACTACATATCACCTGGAAGCTATATAAGACCTTTTTATTTCAATCACCATTTAGTAGTTGTGGACGAGCAAGGGATTTTTCTAAAGGATTAATTTTTTAATACGTTCAGCGGGTTTTGTTTCATTTTTAATGCCACTAACATTGTCCGTGAATAGGGTAGGCTAGATAAAAATGTCGAATTAACTGTCTTCCAGTAACTTGGTGTTCTGAGAGAGACAGGCGCCTTGGCTGTTTGCCCCATAAGCTCTGCTGAAGACCAGAGCAATTGCTTTACCTCAGTAAATAACAATCGTGCTTAAGATTTCATAGTAAATCATAAGATAAGCCGTTCTTTTGCGTGGGGAGGAGGGGGCTGTTTTGTTCTGAAGCTTGCAGTTTGATCATTTGTGGACTTTCAGAGGAGTCGCTGTTTTGAGAAATGTAGTCATTGTTATGGAGATAGTTTGTCAGTGGTTTGAAAATTGGACGTCCTAGATTTATAGCTCCAGGAGACTAATGGTCTCTTTCTTTAGCGCTTTGTCAAAGTCTGGAACGCTCCCCATAAGCCAGTCTCTGCCTCGGTAACTTTTGTCAGATGTGCACTGGCGATTAATAAGTGAAGGTTGATTTTTATGAGATTATGCTCACTAAAAATATTTGGAGGGGACAGCGTTCATTAATATTAAACATATTTGTTCCAGGTATACAAGAGCAGTACATATTTGCCTATACGTTACATTCACAGGTGAAAATATGATATATTGTCTAGAAATATTGGTTGTGAGAGCTCTTTGAGGAAGCATGGAATTTTGTATGGATGAATGGTGAGATAATTGCTATGTGTTAGCCTGAAAGAAATAAGAACATAAGAAAGGCCGTGCTGGATCAGACCAAGGTCCATCAAGTCCAGCAGTCTGTTCACACAGTGGCCAACCAGGTGCCTCTAAGAAGCCCACAAGCAAGATGACTGCAGCAGCACCATCCTGCCCGTGTTCCAAAGCACCTAATATAATAGGCATGCTCCTCTGACACTAGAGAGGGTAGGTAAGCATCATGACTATTATCCATTTAGACTAGTAGCCATGAATAGCCCTTTCCTCCATGAAGATGTCCACTCCTCTCTTAAAGCCTTCCAAGTTGGCAGCCATCACCACATCCTGGGGCAGGGAGTTCCACAATTTAACTATAATATTTTATGAGCTCAAGTTTTAAAAAATACACTCTGGCATTTAGATCGGTGCTCGAAATATTGATAAGTTGAACCTGAATTCATCCATATTGGATGAAAATACAGAATGTTCCCAATTGAACAAGGTGTTAAAACTGGTATAGATAAATATAGCATTTTGTAAGCATAGAATGCATTTCTGGCTGACATCAGAAATCTCTCCTCTAATAGGAGGCTGGTTTAAACTGTAAAGAAGGAATCCCTATACTTTACTATTCCATTGTGTGTGTGTTAAATGATATCAGACTTCCATTCTTGCTGGCCAATGGCAATCCCTCCTTCTTCACCCCAATCTGAGGCTTGTTTAAATGTGTCAAGCGGACAACTTTCATACCTTGCTACACTCTTATAAACATGTAAAGATGTAATGTTTCCCCACAAATTTGAAATGTGTGTGTGTGTGTGTGTGTGAGAGAGAGAGAGAGAGAGGGAGAGGGAGAGAGAGAGAGAGAGAGAGAGAGAGAGAAATAGTGGCTTAGAGAAAAAAATACATTTTGGGGAAAACTGAAATCTATGCAATACTTCTCACCAAATCTAGACTTTTTCATCACATAAGATCATTAAATGCATCTTCCTTTCTACTTTTGTTAGCATATAGAATTGTACTATTTGGAATATTTATGAAATTTGAAAGTATAAATGACACAGAGTATTCAGAACAACATTGATTAGTAAGGAGATACAGAGATGGGAACACCTTGTTTCTGGACAAGGGAGCTCAAACTATCAACATTTCTAACGAACAAACAGAACTAAGGAGCAAAGTCCATGAGACTAAACCAATGCATACAAATATCGGAGGGAGGAAACAAACTGTTGCATTGTAATGCATATAAAAATATGCCACAAGAGGGGCTCCAGCCTCCCACCTGCCCTTTTTTCGTAACCCAAAATTGCTCCACGGAGAAAATAAAACCCAATGGGGCAATTTTGCATTTGGAAGACAGCCTGGAGCAATGGCTAGAGACCCTACTCTTCCCACAATTCAGATTTGAACTGGGTCCCTGCAGCCCTTTAGAACTTAGGTCTCACAGGAAACTTACAGCTGCCTACAGTTGCCAACCTCTGGGTGGGACCTGGAGCTCTTCCTGGAATTATAACTGATCTCTAGACTAGAGATCAATTCTCCATGGAGGAAATGGCTGCTTTGGAGTGTGGACTCTGTGGCATCACATTTCTGCAGAGATCCCCTCTCTCCCTGCTCCCCTCACTGGTAGTCTACAAGCAGCGGCTGGATGAACACTTTAGGCTGATCCTCCATTGAGCAGGGGGTTGGACTCTGTTGGCCTATATGGCCCCTTCCAACTCTGATTCTAGAATCATGGAATCATAGAGTTGGAAGGGACCACCAGGATCATCTAGTCCAACCCCCTGCACAATGCAGGAAATTAACAACTACCTCCCCCCCACATCCCCAGTGACCCCAACCCTCGTCCTGCAATGCAGGATCCCACAATCATAAGAACATAAGCACTCCCGACAGATGGCCATCTACCCTCTGCTTAAAGACCTCCAAAGACAGGGACTCCACCACCCTCTGAGGCAGTATATTCCACCATTGAACAGCCCTCACCGTCAGAAAGTTCTTCCTAATGTTTAGGTGGAATCGCTTTTCTATTAGTTTAAATCCATTACTCCATGTCCTAGTCTCTGGAGCAACAGAGAACAAGCTAGTTCTCTCATCAACATGACATCCCTTCAGATATTTAAACATGGCTATCATGTCTCCCTTCAACCTTCTCTTCTCCAAACTAAACAAACCCAACTCCCTAAGTCTCTCCTCATAGGGCATGGATTCCAGACCTCTGACCATTCTGGTCGCTCTCCTCTGGACACGCTCCAACTTGTCAACATCCTTCTTAAATTGTGGAGCCCAAAACTGGACACAGTATTCCAAGTGAGGTCTGACCAATGCAGAATACAGTGGTAGTATTACTTCCCTTGATCTAGACACAATACTCCTATTGATGCAGCCCAGAATTGCATTGGCCTTCTTAGCCGCCATATCACTCTGTTGACTCATGTTCAGTTTGTGGTCCACTAAGACTCCCAGATCTCTTTCACATGTACTGTTGTCAAGCCAACTCTCTCCCATCCTGTACCTGTGCCTTATGTTGTTTCTGCCTAGGTGAAGTACCTTACACTTCTCCCTATTGAAATCCATTTTATTACTAAAGGCCCAGCTCTCCAGTCTATCAAGGTCATTCTGAACTCTGACCCTATCCTCTGGGGTATTAACTACCCCTCCTAACTTGGTGTCATCTGCAAATTTGATTAGCATGCTCTCTATTCCATCATCCAAGTCATTTATAAAAATATTAAATAGTACCGGTCCCAGGACAGACCCCTGTGGTACCCCACTAGTCACTCCTCTCCAGGATGAAGTTGTGCTATTAATGAGCACCCTTTGGGTTCGGTTGAATTACCAATCCACCTAACAGTAGCAGTGTCCAGCCCACATTTTACTAGCTTTGTTTCAAGAAGATCATGGGGGACTTTATCAAAAGCTTTACTGAAATCAAGGTATACTACATCTACAGCATTCCCTTCATCTACCATACTTGTCAGTCTATCAAAAAAAAGATATGCGATTAGTTTGGCATGACCTGTTTTTGAGAAACCCATGTTGACTGTCAGTGATCACGGTATTTCTTTCTAAGTGCTTACAGAGTGTCTGTTTAATTATCTGCTCTAGTATTTTACCTGGTATTGATGTCAGGCTGACTGGGTGATATTTGTTTGGGATTTTTTTCCTCTCCTTTTCAAAGGTGGGGACCACATTAGCCCTCCTTCAGCCAGCTGGAACCTCTCCTGTTCTCCATGAATTCTCAAAGAATATTGCCAGTGGTTCTGAAACAACTTCAGCCAGTTCTTTTAACACCCTTGGATGCAGTTTGTCCGGCCCTGGACACTTGAATTTATCAAGAGTAGCCAGGTATTCCCGTACTATCTCAGTGTCTATACTATGCTGTAATTCCCCTATTGCATCCTCTGCTCCATTATTCTCAGGTTGAGCCCTATTCCCCTTTTGGGAGAAGACTGATACAAAAAAGGAGTTAAGTAATTCTGCCTTTTCTGCCTCCCCTGTTAATGACCCGATTGTTACCTTGATCTTCCTTTTGTTATGGACATAACCAAAAAACCTTTTTTTTAAACTTCCCTGGCTAGTTGGAGCTCATTCTGCGCTTTAGCCTTCCTGACTTTCTCCCTACATGTGTTGGCTACTTGTTTGAATTCCTCTTTGTTGATTTCTCCCTTTTCCCATTTCTTGTACATGCCCTTCTTAAGTTCTATCTCAACCAAAAGTTCTTTAGACATCCTCCCTGGTTTCTTCAAACCTCTACCTTTTTTTCTCCTCGTGGGAATTGATTTAAATTGCACCTTCAATATCTCCCTTTTAAGAATTTCCCATCCTTCATGTACTCCCTTCTCATTCAATATTCTCACCCACGGGATCATACCCAGTAGTTCCCTAAATTTATTGAAATCAGCATTTCTAAAGTCTAGAATACATGTTTGACTATTTCTTGCTTCTCCTTTCTGCTGTATAACAAACTCCAGGAGAACATGGTCACTCCCACCTAAAGATCCCACTCCTTCTACCTCATAAACCAAGTCATCATTATTGGTTAAGGTCAGATCCAAAATGGCTGTTCCCCTTGTCGCTTCTTCCACTTTTTGGACTATGAAGTTGTCTGCAAGGGAAGTGAGGAATTTGTTGGACCTGGTTGTTTTGGCAGAGTTAGCCTTCCAACAGATGTCAGGATAATTGAAATCTCCTATTACTACTACATCTCTCTTTTTTGAATGTTTGGACATCTGTTCCAGGAAAGCATCATCTAACTCCTCAGTCTGGCTTTGGGGTCAATAATATACCCCCACAATGACATAACTATTTTTCTCCCCCTTAATTTTTACCCAGATGGTTTCAAGCTGGGTTCCAATGTCTAAGACCTGGATCTCCTCGCAGGTGTAATCATCCCTAACGTTTAATGCTACTCCTCCCCCCTTCCGATTTGGTCTATTTCTCCGAAATAGGTTATACCCTTCAATTAATACATTCCAATCATGAGACTCGTCCCACCAGGTTTCCGTAATGCCTATTATATCATATTTGCTTTGTACTATTACAAGTTGTAGTTCATCCTGCTTATTTCCCATGCTCTGTGCATTAGTGTAGAGACACCATACACCACAGGTCCTTCCTCTTGGCAGCTTATTTAAGATTGTTTCCCTCCCATTGTTAAGTTTTTGAACTGTCTTTCCTTGCGTATGTGCTACCCTCTGCAATTCGTTCCTATCTATATTTGCAGTTATTGTCCTCACTTGAGGCTTTAAATTAATGTCTCGCTCCCCCGGAAGATTTAGTTTAAAGCTTTCCTTATCAAGCTTGCAAGGCTGCGGCCAAACACATTTTTACTCACCTTTGTGAGGTGCAAGCCATCTCCCGATAGAAGAGCATTATCCAGGTAGCGTAAGCCATGGTCCAAAAAACCAAACCCTTTCTGGCAACACCATCGACGCAGCCACTCATTTATTTCCAGAATTTTTCGTTCTCTTCCCAATCCGTGGCCTACTAAAGGAAGAACCGACGAAAACACAACCTGTGCTCCTAGTTCCTTCACCTTTTTCCCCAAAGCAGTATAGTCCCTTTTAATACTTTCTGGGCTATGCCGGGCAGTATCATTCCTTCCCACATGAGGGATAATGATCCGTGGGTCTAACAAGTCTATCCAGACTTTCCGTCACATCCCGGATGCGCGCCCCCGGCAGACAACACACCTCTCGAGACAACAAGTCCGGTCAACACACTTTACCCTCTACCCCTCTCAGTAGGGAATCCTAATCTCAGTAGGGAATCTAATCCCTCCCTGCTGCAAACCCCACCCTCCCCAGGCTCAACCCCCAGATATCCAGGAATTTCTCAACCCAGGGTTGGCAACCCTACAGGAGCCATATAGCTGCAAGTCCCCCTTAGTGATCACATTAAATGTTAAATTAAAAATATGTAGTTTCGGCCTTATACTGGGTAACTCTGCATAAAATTGTTACTTTACTGTAGGCTTTTGGTTGGCTTTCTTTTTTGAAGTGGCTTCCAATTTAAAGAAAGAAGATGGGTTTTAACACCATGTCACAAACTGTTCCATTTTAAATCATAATGAATCTACCTGCCTTAAATACATCATTCAGCTTTGCAGTTGTGTCTTGGCAGCTTATGAGCCCAATCACAGTGTAATGTCCCAGCTTTTAACTGTATGGGGAAAAATACCTAATGATGGTTTATTCATCGATCAAAAATAATTACTTGTTCCAGTTGACTGAACTGAGTAGAATTAAGTTAGCTGTTAAATTCCTGCTTAGACAGTGGCAGGGTAGGGTAAGGATGTGGAATTATAGAATATTTTTGCTTCAAGCTTTCAGGACTGTATTAATCCACAGCTGCTGTTGAGTTTCATCTTCCCTTTCATGGGAAAAGCCAGTTTGCTGCTTTTGTTTTTCTGACCCAAAGTATCAGTCTTCAGAACGGCACCAAAGAAGCTACCATTAAGCTCGTTTATGCATGGGTACTTTCACTCACGTTTACGCCCGTCTGTCTCGGTTGTTCCTCCATTAGAGATGACCTTGCTGCCAGCTCTTACAAATCCCAGACCTTCCCATTCCTCTGTTAATCCAATTCTTCCCTCTCCCCTGAGCTCAGCCCGGGTGAAATCCCCGTGCATAAGGCAAAGTGTGGTACATGCAGGTTTAGTTTTGCTCACAGCCAATTACAAAGAGCATGTCCAGAGGTGGGGATTCAAATACTTCCTGTTTCCTCGGAGCAGAAGAAAGGCTTTTCAAAACTGGGGCTTAGATTTATCCCCCTGCTTCTTTTCAAATTGCTCCGTTTTTTGTTTTTTTGTTCTTAAAATGCATTTTTATGGGGCAATTAGGTTTGGGGGGGAGGGAACTTTTCTCTTACTACAGCCAATTATGAAGCAGCATTTCAAAGGGTGGGGATTCAAATACTTTTCCTGATTTGAGCTTGGAGACTGCTGGTGAATAGATTCCCAACAGCAAAGTGTGGGTCCAGCGAGCAACAAGCCTCAGGTAAAACTCCCATGCATAAATGACCTAAGACTGTCCTGTCAGTTATTTGCATCTGAAAAGCTTCAGATTCTCTCCTGGCTTCAATTATTTTGTTTATTTATTTCTTAGATTTATATCCTGCTCTCTATTCCAGTAAAGGCCGGGCTCAGGACGGATAACAACAGCAATATCATAAAATACAATAAAACATTCAGTCTATACAATAGTAACTAAAACAACAATTCTCAATTAAAACAATTTTAAATCAGGACAGATGGTGTTTAAAATTTGGTGCACAGGGGCTTGGCCAACTTGGAAAAAACAGCCAGGCTCCCCCACTTAGTTGGTAAACAATTAAAAAAAGGGGGAGGGGAGAAGTAGGGAGGCCAGCTCAGATGAAAAAAATTATGACTTGCCGGATTGTGTTCTGGCTGAGTTACATGGCATAGACTATTGTTTTTCCAATCAGAAAGTAGCAATTCTATACACTGGTGATAATTAAAAATATAATTCCTTCTGAGCATCTCATGACCCTAGGTGGGAAACAACAATATAGAAACGATTAGATAAAACAACAGATGCAAAACCCCTCATTATAAACCAGACTAAAAACACCTAATCCCCCCATCAGCAGGACATTCCTCCTTTTCCCAGGCTCTCAAAGCTCTCTGGTGTATCTCTATTTTGCAGCCTTCCTGAAAAGCCAGGAGGGTAGGACCCCACCCACACAACCTCTTCCAGGAAACTGTTCCAGAGGCAACCACTGAAAAGGCTTGAGGCAATGTTTTGCCTCCCTCATTGAAGGCACCGAGGGATGCCAGTGGTAAGATTTAAAGTAGAAGAAGAAGAGTTGGTTTTTACATGCCACACTTAAGGAAGAATCAAACCAGCTTACAATCACCTTCCCTTCCCCTCCCCTCCCCACGACAGACACCCTATGAGGTAGGTGGGGCTGAGAGTGTGTGACTAGCCCAAGGTCACCCAGCTTGGCTTCATGTGGAGGAGTGGGGAAACAAATCTAGTTCACCAGATTATCGTCCACTCATGTGGAGGAGTGGGGAATCAAACCCAGTTCTCCAGATCAGAGTCCTCCGCTCCAAACCACCGCTCTTAACCACTACACCACACTGGCTTTGGTTACTGAAATGACCACAGAATGGCGAGCGCATTGTGTCAAGTTATTGAAGTGAAAGGAGAGAGAGTCCAGCTTCTTAAATATTTGATTGTTGCAACCACAATGAAATGAAAGTACATGTAATTGCATTATCTCACACTGAGCTCTTCCTGTTTCCATTCCTCATCCTTTCCACGCCTCTGTTATCTGTCCCCATGGACAAGCTCTAGGTTGTAAGATCCTAAGGCAACCGAGCTCTTAATGAGCCTCTTTTGAATGAAGCTACTCCTAATAGCACCCAGGGGTGGACTGGCCAGGGAAATTTCCTGGTGGTCCACTAGTGGCCAGGAGCAGGCAAAGCTGAGTGCCCACAACTCTGCCCATTATTCAGGGGGCCCTTGACTCAGATCCTTCATTGGCAATGGTAGTCGGTCCCCAGATGTGTCCTTCCGTGCTGCTGCCATGGCGACCCTTTGAATCAATGTCCTCCAAAATGTCCTATCTTTGACAGCCTTGCTCAGATCTTGCAAACTGAGGTCCGTGGCTTCCTTTATAGAGTCAATCCATCTCTTGTTGGGTCTTCCTCTTTTCCTGCTTCCTTCCACTTTTCCTAGCATGATTGTCTTTTCCAGTGTCTCTTGTCTTCTCATGTGGCCAAAGTACAACAACCTCAGTTTAGTCATTTTAGCATCTAGGGTCAGTTCAGGCTTGATTTGATCTGTAATCCACTAATCCCCATCTGCTTCCTGATAGCACCTGCTCAGAACGAGAGTATTGGCAGGTCTGAAACAAACTCTGAAATGATTTACATGGTGAAGTACGATCATGTCCTTGTTCACCTTTCCTTGGTAGTGCAGGAGAATATTTAGGGAACGACAACTTCCATCCTGTAACATATGTCTAAGGAAACTGCCTTATTTAATGTTAAACTGCAGTTTGACTGAAGTGGTTCAGCTCCTGAAAACAGCCAAACATGAGAGGTGCCATACAGCTTTCTTCCATTAAAACAATCGAATAGGTTGGAATCCCCTGAGTCACTCTTATTGAGTCTCAAGCTCTGGAGTTATGAGTAATGCAATTGAATGGAATCTCAGGGGAAATGGAGCATTACATGGGAACTGAACTCCTCTGGGTTGAATTACCTTTAATAATTCTCTTTAGAGTCTATTATATTGGTGCTATATCAAACAATTAGATGGTTTAAATAATAATCTCTTCCTCCCTCTTTCTCTTAGCTACCCAAAGATGTATTTGAATTGAAGAAGCTGATGCTATTCTTTTTCTCTTCTCTAGGATGGATTCAGTTCCCTTCCACCCTGTACTGGGTGCTGTTACTTTACACCTTAGCACAGCACGTTTTGAAAAGGCCTTGCATGGCATTTTGTGTGTGAAATGCCATCAAGTCGCAGCCAACTTATGGCAACCCCTTTTTGGGGTTTTCATGGCAAGAGACTAACAGAGGTGGTTTGCCAGTGCCTTCCTCTGCATAGCAACCCTGGTATTCCTTGGTGGTCTCCCATCCAAATACTAACCAGGGCTGACCCTGCTTAGCTTCTGAGATCTGACGTGATCAGGCTAGCCTGGCCCATCCAGGTCAGGGCTGCATGGCATTTTACTTGGTGCATAAACTCCAGGTGTTTGGCTACTGCCATGTGCAGTGATTACATCTTGATATTTGCAAGGTGTACACAGTAAAATTCAGAGCAGCCAGGGAGGGGGGAATCTTTTAAATATTATTTGGCTTGGCCCTTTCAGGATTAGTTTCCTTCAATGGTGTACCTCTTTATGTATGTGTTTTGTCTGTTTATTGACACTCATTGAGAAGGACAGTCATCCTTGGCTATATGGCCTCTAGTGGCCAACCAGGTGGTTCTAGGAAGCCCACAAACAAGACGACTGCAGCAGCATTATCCTACCTGTGTTCTTCAGCACCTAACATGTCCACTCCCCTCTTAAAGCCTTTCAAATTGGCAGCCCCCACCACATCCTGGGGCAGGGAGTTCCACAATTTGACAATGCATTATGATTTGGCTGTGGACTGAGGAACATTTAGCCCCTCTGAAGTTTATGAAGCTGAATTCCTTCCCTCCCTTTTTAACCCATTGAATTTATTTTTCTTGTGCCATGGCAGGGCCAAGAGGACTGCAGGAGTACACAACACATCTTTTGTGGTGGAAATCACCACTCCACCAAATTCATGCAAAGATACCCCCTCCGATTGTACACACTATAGTCTGTGACCATTCTAATCATGAGGGGAAAACTCTTTTAATCAGCACAGTTATTTTTCCAGCACTGCAGGTGTTCTGCAGTAAGCCATGAAGCTCAGCTGGCACAATGGCATCTTGTAGGCACGAGCAGCTTCTGTCTGTGCAGCAAGCAGTCTAAATTAACTGTGTAAGCATAAGTCTGTTGGAAAACAGAAGGAAAAGCACAGGGTTGAAATGCCGGGCTTTGCTGCTGGCTTGTGTATGAGTTGTGGAGGGCAGTGAAGGTAGCTCCAGTACAAATCTTGAACAATTAGGTTGCTCCTTTCTGTTTTATATCTCCATTAAATGCTATTATATTTGACATTTATATGCAAGTACATCACCAATCGTATTACTGAAGTAAAAAATGATATGCAAACTTGCAAGCGATAACTCACTTAATGCTTTTTCTGCGGCTTTGGCTCACAGCGGTTCTGACTTACAAACAGCTTGGCAACTGTGCGGGTGCAGATACTATGTTAAAACCAGGGCATATTGGATGCTTGGAGATATAGGCATCTGGTCTTGTTGGTTAAAGGTTAAAAACTGATATAGCTGAAGTCAAACCGGGCATTTTATTATTCATAAGCATATACAGAGGAAAAGCCTTTCTGGGTATCCTTTTGGTGGTTAGCTTATTGGCTGTATCCCCCCACCCCCCAGTATTGTGGAGGCAAAATAATGAAGAATGAGTTAAATGCAGATTTTTTGTGCAAGTTGAAAACATCCTGTCAGTTTCTGTTTTAGAATCATCAGACTGTGAAAGACTTGAAGGGCATGCTTTTCTCCTCCTTCATTAAGGGAAGATCCTTTTTATGAGCTGATGACGGATATGTAGAAAATAAGCAAATATGTTTGTACAGCAGAATGTGAATTATCTGTGTGACTCAACATGGTGGAAGGTTCTCCCTCCAAAAAACCCTTTTTATTTGTTTTTGTTTTTTTGTAAATTGCATGTCTACTATGATGGTATCGGGGTTGTTTTTACTATACTTGGATTGAATGGCAAGGTGAAAGAAGCAAAATTACATTTTAAATTTTCCTTATACTTTTCTTCCTGGTGTCTTTGCTTTGGTTCTACTCCTGTGCTGCCAAAGGAAAATGCTTAATGAAATGTAGATTCCCCCCCCTCCCTCTGTACTTGGGGTCATGCTCAGTTAGGAACAACATTGGAGTGTATTCAACGCCTACGCTGGATTACCAAAGCATGTTTTGGGGCAAGGACCACTTTTGTTCATGTGTTTGTGTGTTATGCACTGTCAAGTTGCTTCCAACTTATGGCGACCCTATGAATTTAATTTTCTCCTAAACACCCTATCATTATTAGCCTTGCTCATGTCTTGCAAACTTAGAGCCATGGCTTCCTTTATAGAGTCAATCCATCTCATGTTGGGTCTTCCTCTTTTCCTTCCGCTTTCCACTTTTCCTAGCAATATTGTCTTTTCCGGTGACTTTTGTCTTCTCATAACGTGAGACAGCCTCAATTTAGTCATTTTAACTTCTGAGGAGAGTTCAGGCTTCATTTGATTTTATCTAGAACGCTCTGATTTGTCTCGTTGGTAGCCCATGGTGTCCATAAAACTCTCCTCCAATACCACATTTAAATTGAATCAACTTAAGATTCGTACTGTGAACTTTTGTTCATAGTAACTTGTAAATATGACCCTTGATAGGAACAGGATGTGGATAGAATGCGAGGGTAGATCCAACCATCCTCCAAGGAGTCTTCCTCCAGCCTAAGGAGGCTACCTCCAACTTAGGTGGCTCTTCCATTAGCGGAAGAGCTATCTAATGTGGAGGAAGTCACCTTAGGCTGGAGGAAAGCTTCAAACTTTGCTCAATGGATAGAGGTTGGATCCAGCCCACTGGCTAGTGATAGGGAGTGGCTGGTGTGTTGCAGAACTAGACTGAGACTAGGTTGGGCATTCTGAGTATCATCGCCAATGAGCCTATATAGGAAGAAGAAGAAGAGTTGGTTTTTATATGCTGATTTTCTCTACACTTAAGGAAGAATCATACCGGCTTACAATCACCTTCCCTTCCCCTCCCCACAACAGATACCCTGTGAGATAGGTGAGGCTGAGCGAGAGTGACTAGCCCAAGGTCATCCAGCTGGCTTCATGTGTAGGAGTGGGGAAACAAATCCAGTTCACCAGATTAGCCTCCGCAGCTCATGTGGAGAAGTGAGGAATCAACCCGGTTCTCCAGATCAGAGTCCATCGATCCAAACAACCGCTTTTAACTACTACACCACGCTAGGATGACAAAAATGCCTATATAGTTATGGAAGACTAAAAAAAACCTTCGATTTGTGCAACAAATTATTAGAAACCTGCAATTTGTCCAGCCCTGGTAATGGAGCCACTGAGTGGGGCAGGGGGGGAGTTAATGCCCGAGATGGTCAAATAAAAATTCTCGTAGCATTTAATGATTTTGCTTTTAGAACCATTGTTTCCTACTTGATTTAAATTCTCCTCTCTGCAAGTTGCCTTTGTGTGTAGCAGGAGTAAAGAACGGTTGGCTTTACTAATGTTTAACGTCTTAGAGTCAAGTTCATGTGCATCAAGCATAACTCTTTTTGAGATACAGCCCCCAATTTGCCCATGCTGCTGGGAAATGTGTTCCTCCATCAGGAGCCATTCTCTTTGGTGCCAGGCAGGCGTTTAATTAAGCTGGATGGAAATAATGGATTTTTATTAATAAGCTGGCAGGATGTATAATATTTCATTAACTGTAAAATTAGTAGGAGAAAGGCAAAGAGATTCATCAAACCCTGGACTTTTGGATGCCCTTGTACCCAACACATTTCACTTAGCTTGCACGAAGTGTTCTCTTTGAGCATGTACAGGTGAAGCTTAGAAGTACCCATCAGTGGTTTTCAAACTATTCTAATAGTCATTCTGGGGTTCCTTGGACATTTATCAGCATTCATTAATGAGTTCATTAATGTGGCTTCATTAGTTCATTAATGGGTAGAGGGGCAATGGTGGGCAAGCCTCCCTGGAAGAAAGCTAGCCCACAAATTCCAGTTTTCCCTCAAATCCTACATGGGAGGCAGGCTGTGTTATGCTGTCAGTTCATGCTGGCCAACATTGGTGTGTTTATCAGGCAGGCCAGTGCATGTTCTAGAACAGTAGTTCTCAGCTGGTGGGATGCATATTACCATTGGGGCACAGAAGTAGTCTAAGATGGACACGGCAGTTTGAACACATGAAGCTGCCTTATACTGAATCAGACTCTCAGTCCATGAAAATCAGTATTGTCTACTCAGACTGGTAGCGGCTCTCCAGGGTCCTAGGCAGAGGTCTTTCACATTACCTACTTGCCTAGTCCCTTTAACTGGAGATGTTGGGGATTGAACCTGGAACCTTCTGCATGCCAAGCAGATGCTCTACAAACTGAGCCACAGCCCCTCCTTTAAAAAGGATGTAGACAAGCTGGAACGTGTCCAGAGGAGGACAACAAAAATGGTGAGGGGTCTGGAGACCAAGTCCTATGAGGAAAAGTTGAAGGAGCTGGGTATGTTTAGCCTGAAGAGGAGAAGACTGAGAGGGGATATGATAACCATCTTCAAGTACTTGAAGGGTTGTCATATAGAGGATGGTGCCGAGTTGTTTTCTATTGCCCCAGAAGGTTAGACTAGAACCGACAGGTTGAAATTAAATCAAAAGAGTTTCCGTCTGGACATTAGGAAGAATTTTCTAACAGTTAGAGCTCAATAGAACAGACTTCCTTGGGAGGTGGTAACTAGTGCTCCTTCCTTGGAGGTTTTTAAGCAGAGGCTAGAAGGGCCATCTGTCAGCAATGCTGATTCTATGACCTTAGGTAGATGATGAGAGGGAGGGCATCTTGGTCATCTTCTGGGCATGGAGCAGGGGTCACTGGGTGTGTGTGTGGGAGGTAGTTGTGAATTTTCTGCATTGTGCAGGGGGTTGGACTAGATGACCCTGGTGGTACCTTCCAATTCTATGATTCTGTGACCCAAGTTCTTTGGTAATTGGTGGGACATAAGATATGAGATGTTCAGAATCGCTGCTCTAGAACATGCCTCAGGAACAAATGTGCTGCACTGGATTCCATGGCAGATGAATCAGCCTGGAAGAGGTTCCATGAATCCAAAGACTATCAGCCTGTGTCTGCCTGATACTTACTCCCAAGATTGTTCTGCAACAGCTTTGATAGTAAGTCCACACATGTTACATACATAAGTGCTGTCAAGCTGCAACTGGCAACCCCAGCAAGGGGCTTTCACGGGGGAATGAGAAGCAGAGGTGGTTGGCCATTGCCTTCCTCTGCATAGCCTTCCTTGGTGGTCTCCCATCCAAGTACTGACCTTGCTTGGTTCTGAGATCTAACAAGATCAGGCTGTACCATGCCACCTTCCCTCCTCACACATGTCACTAGCTCAAAAGTGTTACTCACTTGCTTACCTACACATACCTGTATCAGTCATTAGTGTTTCAACCTGAATGGAAGCCTAGCCAATCCTCTTCCAGCTTACAAAAGCTTCCTCCCTGCTTCAGGATATGCAAGTCGTTGTTGCTTGGCAGATACCACTGGTATTTAAACACTGGCGATTTCCCCCCCGCCCCTTACTCATATCCTATAGGATTTTAATATACTATAGTATTTTATTTTAAAAATCTGAACAAATGTATTTTTGCCAAGACAAGTGGGCTACCCAAATGCAACTGTTAGAAATACAGAAGAATTGTAGATGTGCTCCACTAGAAAGTTTCAAGGTCAAGGCAGAGACAGCAAAGCCCTTCTGATTCCATATTTTCATGAGACATTTTTTTTCTTTGACACGCTGACTCAAGTGAAAATAAAGCTGCATGTCCTGAACTCAATTTAATTAAAGGGCAGTGGATTGTGGTATGCTGCCTGAGGGTGGACATAGAATCTCCTCCTGTGATATCATTAGCACTGCCACTTCAATTCTTTTTGTGTTAAAAGAAGAGCTATGTTGTGCATCCTGTGGAGCTGGGCACTTCTGAAAGCCAAAATCCAGAGAACCACACAAAACCCAGCAATACTTACTTATTCATTTATTGTGGGGGCAATTCTAAGCAATCTCTGATTTCATATTCACCGCACAGTTACTATTCTTAACAGAGCTTAGACTCAGGGAACAAAAGAAAGTACCTCTTCATTCAATTAGTAATTAATTCATTGCCAGAGGTAGTAGTGATGTCTCTGTTTTATTTGGCTTTTGAGGGGATTAGATAAATTCAAGAAGAGAAGTTCATAGAACCATAGAGGTGGAAGGGGCCATACACGCCATCTAGTCCAACCCCCTGCTTAATGCAGGATCAGCCTAGAGCATCCCTGACAAGTGTTTGTCCAGCCGCTGCTTAAAGGCTGCCAGTGAGGGGGAGTTGATTCCACTGTTGAATAACTTTTACTGTAAAAACGTCTTTCTTAATATCCAGCTGGTACCTTTCTGCCCTCAATTTAAACCTATTATTGTGAGTCCTGTCCTCTGCTGCCAACAGGAACAGCTTCCTACCCTCATCTAAGTGACAGCCCTTCACTTAAAGAGAGCAATCATGTCCCCCAACCTCCTCTTCTCCAGACAAAGTTCATCAGAGATAATGGACCTCCATATTCAGAGGCAGTAACCCTCTCGATGCCAGTGCTGGGGACAACAGTAGTAGTAGTAGTAGTAGTAGAAGAGGTGGTTTTTATATGCCGACTTTCTCTACCATTTAAGGAAGACTCAAACCGGCTTACAATCACCTTCCCTCCCCCTCCCCACAACAGATACCCTGTGAGGTAGGTGAGGCTGAGAGAGTGTGACTAGCCCAAGATCACCCAGCTGGCTTCATTTGGAGGAGTGGGGAAACCGACTCGGTTCACCAGATTAGCATCTGCTGCTCATGTGGAGGAGTGGGGAATCAAACCCGGTTCTCCAGATTAGAGTCCACCACTCCAAACCACTGCTTTTAACCACTACGCTACACTGGCTCTCAGTAGGGGGAAGGTTTGGCCTGTAGGACTTTCAAGGTGTCTTGTTAGCCACTGTTAAACAGAATGCTAGACTAGAAGGACCACCGGTCTGATCCAGCATGGCTGCCGCCATGTTCTTAGCTAAAAAAACCACTAAAAAAAATCACTTGGTAAACATTTTGCATTGTTTTGATACTAGCCCAGGGTCACTCAGGAAGTGGTTGAGTTCAGGTTTGAATCTTGGTCTCTGAGGTCCTATTTCAGTATATCTGATACTCCTACAACACAAGTGTGTTCACAATGAGTACTGAAAATAGCCTTAACATCTCATGGGCATAAAATACAGCAAATAGGTTGGCTCTGCCTTAACTTTTAAACAAGTGTGCATGTGTACTATGGAGAGTTCTGGGGGTTCCACAGGTACATTTAATTCTTCCGCTCTTGCTTGGTACTGCGCAACCTGGGCGATTCTGTATTTAATTAAGTCAAAAAGGGCAAGAGTCCAGTAGCACCTTAAAGACTAACAAAAATATTTTCTGGTAGGGTATGAGCTTTCGTGAGCCACAGCTCACTTCTTCAGATACAGCTAGAATGTGAATCCATCGGTCTTTAAGTAGAGGAACAGTATGTAAATGTGAATAGCAGGCTTGATGGGATTAGGTGTGATATGCAGAAGAGTCTGTGATGTCCAGGGGAGAGATGGGTGTGGAGAAATTAAGTATTTAATTAAGTAACAGTTCCCTGCAGGTTCTTCTCTGATGAGACTGGCCTTAGGCCAGAATGTCTATAGCATGTAAGAACCTAAAAAAAGTTCTTGCTGGATCAGAGAGAAGGATCCACCTACTTTAACATCTGCTTCCCAAAGTGGCCAATTAGATGCCTCGAGTAAGGCCACAAAGAAAAGACAACGGCCTTCTATTGCCGAGGTACAAGAGGTAGCACAAAAATGTAATTACACCCATCTACTTTCAGCTTCTGGTAATTGCACTGAAGTGATTTTCAAAGGAAAGTCTAAGAAAAGGCAGATGGGATCAAAGTATCTTCCTTGATTGTATTTGAGCCGGGAAAGTAAGTTTCCCTGACCTTTCTAGAGGCATTTTTGAAGACATCAGCTATTGTTAACAGCCTTCTTTCTATACTATAATGTAGTGATTGAAGTAAAATACCATTTTAAAATGGCTAAAGTGATTATGGTCACTAAGCACCAGAAGCTGCCATGCATGGAAGCGATTTGCAGAGCTATTAAAAAGTTCATTCCTAAATATTAATCCAGCAAAATACTGAAGTCAGGTGTAAACGTAACAATCTCAGTGCTACGCTTTATAATCAAACATGACAGATTGTTAGGTTGGTGAATGGCTGAGAAGGAGAGAAGGAGGCAGAGAACAGGGAGAGGATAAGAAGTTTGCCAGGAGGAGGGAAAGAGGAAATTGTGTGGGGAGGAAGATACAGGGGAAAGTGCGGTGCCCCTCACAAATCCTGGAGGGTTTTCTACCATGTAAGTGGACCTGGCCCAGAGGCCTCCACCACACAATCGGGCCGCAGTTTTCTTAGGTAGAGGCTGCTGGGTGTGTGTGTTTTGATAAATCATGTTTTGATAAATCTGTAAAAAAATGTAAGAACTAATAATAGATCTTCCCATGAAACTACGTTGGTTTAAAACAGTTAATTCTGCAAAACAGTGACAAAATTAATATCATTTGGGAAATATTAACTTTGATGTTTGACGTTTGAATGCGAAGCAATTAACTCGCCACCTGTTTGAGCAAAAGTATATTGTATTCCCCATTGTAATAGACTGGTAGCAGGTAAATTAAAAAAAAAAAACTAAAATACCCACATACTGATTTAATAACCCATATGGAGCAACGATATCACTCCAGTCTTGGCTTATCTGCACTAACTCATAATCTGTTTTGAGGCACAATTCAAGGTGCTGGTGTTGACCTTTTAATGCCCTATATGGTTTAGGACCAACATACCTGAAGTTCTACTCCCTACCCTGCTATGGAAGCTTGTTGGTTGGTCTTAGGCCAGTTGCACACTCTCAGACTAACCTACCTTGCAGGGTTGTTATGAGGATAATGTGGAGGAGAGGAGAAAGATGTAAGTTGCTTTGGATCCCCATTGGGATGAAAGATGGGGGTGTAAACGAAGTAAATAAATACAAATTGCATTATTAGTTCAGGACTGTGTTTTCAGTTCTCTCTCTACCATTTTATCCTCACAACAACCTTTTGAGGTAAAGTTAGTTTGATAGATGGTGATGGACTCAAGATCATCTAGATAACTGAATGGCGGAGAGATCTGAACTCTGCTCTCCCTGGTACCGCACTCAAACCACTATACCACACCTGCATGTAAACTTAATTCAAATGACAAATGTTAAGAGCTGCGAGAAGAACCCCATCTTTTTAAAAAAATCCCTACATTTTATAGTTAACTTTGAAATCCCAGGTACTTGGCAACAAGGATGAATGATGAACAAGCTTGAAAAAGATCTGTATAAGGGAGATAAGAGTCGGAAAGGGTGGATAAATTCCCAAAGCTTAAAATAAGCTCACTATTTTTTCGCCTAGGTAACTACAGTGCCGGCTGCTGAAGTTAGACTGCCATGTCCTAACTTGAAAATGAAATGAGTGTTGCCATTAATAGAAACAAAGGGCTTGTTTTGGGGGTGTATATGTGCGGGGATTCTGGCTTCAGCCACCAGCTGTTTGTTCAAAGGTAAGCAGCCTTTCTAGCTTAATCGGTTGGTAACAGGCATACTGGCTACGTTCAGATGCCAAAACAAACAGAGGTGGGCAAATTTTAGCTGTGCCCGTGTCAGTGAATCTGGTGCTCAGACCAGCTCTCCCAAACCTCAGGTAGAGGTCTTTCACATCACCTCCTCCCTGGTGATTTTGATTGGAGATGCCAGGGATGGAATTTGGGACCTTCTGTATGCAAGGCAGAGGCTTTCCCATTGAGCCACAGTCCACCCCCCCCCCCCGGGTTGTCAAATCCCGCTTCACCACCGGCGGGAGGTTTTTTGGGGTGGAGCCTGAGGAGGGTGGGGTTTGGGGAGGGGAGGGACTTCGGTGCCATAAAGTCCAATTGCCAAAGCAGCCATTTTCTCCAGGGGAACTGATCTCTATTGGCTGGAGATCAGTTGTAATAACCGGAGATCTCCAGCTAGTACCTGGAGGCTGGCAACCGAACCCCCCCCCCACACCCAGAACTCTGCTTCTTGCCTTGGCCAAAGGCCAGACAGTCCATTTTATACCTGCCACAGTGTCTGAATAGTTTGAAGCCCCACAAAGACAAAATTGTAGTAATCAAGTAGAGAATTTACCAGGGCAATGGTGTGATATTTCAAAAGGAAGGTGCAATTTGCACATCAGACTCAGCTGGTTATTTAAAACAAAATCCTGCGGTGATAGTCTGGGATTGCAGGGTTGGGCCCTAAAATATTTTTCGTGAGGAAGCCCCCACACAGCCCAATACCGCTGTCTTCACAATGGTAGCATGTACTGATTTTGCGCTTAACTGATGTCTCTCTATCCACAACACGCTTCTTTGTCACAACACCAAGCACATCTGCGATGGAGGCCAAAGCCGTGTTGATACGCTGGCCTGCCAGTGCTTGGCGTAATTTACAGCTTGCCACCTTTGAGGTAAATTGTGATCGTGTTCCTGAGGTACCTCCTCCCCTGCCTTAGTAAAACCTGATTATAACCTTTTCTGCCATTAATACCAAAGAAGAGACTGAACACAACAAGAAAAAGGTTTATTTACGGAGGAGGGGGCCGTAAACTTAAGATATTTAGGAACTACTTTATGCCACACAAATGTGTGTATGTTTAATAAAAAACTGAAATATGGAGTGTGTGTGTGTGCGTGTGTGTGTTAAGTGCCGTCAAGTGGCTTCCGACTCATGGCGACCCTATGAATCAATGTCCTCCAAAATGTCCTATCTTTGACAGCCTTGCTCAGGTCTTGCAAATTGAGGGCTTTATTGAGTCAATCTAGCTCTTGTTGGGTCTTCCTCTTTTTCTGCTGCCCTCAATTTTTCCTAGCATGACTGTCTTTTCCAGTGACTCTTGCCATCTCATGTGTGTGTAAAGTGCCTTCAAGTCGCAGCCGACTTATGGCGGCCCCTTTTTGGGGGTTTTCATGGCAAGAGACTAACAGAGGTGGTTTGCCAGTGCCTTCCTCTGCACAGCAACCCTAGTATTCCTTGGTGGTCTCCCATCCAAATACTAACCAGGGCTGTACGATAGCCTCAGTTTAGTCTTTTTAGCTTCCAGGGTCAGCTCAGGCTTGATTTGATCTATAACCCACTGATTTGTTTTTTTGGCAGTCCGTGGTATCCGTAACACTCTCCTCCAACACCACATTTCAAAAGAGTCTACTTGGAAATATGGAGAGTGGACTCTAATCTGGACGATTGGGTTTGATTCCCCACTCCTCAACATGAGCAGTGGACTCTAATTTGGTGAACCAGGCTGGTTTCCCCACTTTTACACATGAAGTCTGCTGGGTGACCTTGGCCTAGTCACAGCTGTCTCTGAACTCTCTCAGCCCCACCTACCTCACAAGGTGTCTGTTGTGGGGAGAGGAAGGGAAGGCGATTGTAAGCCGGTTTGAGACTCCTTAAAGGTAGAGAAAATTGGGGTATAAAAACCAACTCTTCTTTTTCTTCTAGTAGTAATAGTAGTAGTAGCAGTAACTACCCAAACGGAGGTACCACTTAGAAAAATATTTAGCTTACTCTCATTCTTGAGTGTTAGAAGTTACCCCAAAGCAATTCTGAGAGTGACAAGTTCACAGGTTACCAAGAGCATTTGCTGCTTCCATGATAACATGTTAAAGAGGAAAGGAAGGAGGAGGGAATTAATTTAAACTATCTTTACTTTTACTCATCCTTTTCTAGTTGAGTGAGAACATTGGTGGAATTGACAGAATAAGGAGTGTGCAGTTATAACCACATGATCAAGTGTTTTCTCATTCATGTTAACCACAAACTAAAGTGCCCTGTGAGTTTACCACACCACGAGGAATTCTCTTTGGAACTGAAACCTACCCATAAGCCCCTAGATGCACTCTGCTTAAAATATGTGTTATTTATTTCCCAAGTGTATATTTGCTGCGAGGTCTGATCATGCAAGCATCAATTAATTCAAGACGTCAGCCTCCCAAGAAGACTTTGCTTTGCTTGCTTGTTTGTTTTTATCCCTTCTTGGCATAGTTTTCTTTATGGTGGGTTGTTTTAATAACTACATGACTCTGATCAGTAGGTAGAGCATTTATCTGATGTCCTTCAGTTTTTTACCTTTGTTTATTACACTTCGCAAGCACAGTCTGTTATGAATGTTAATAGGCTTCAAGCTGGGGTATTATTATTTCAGAGTTGTTTAAGCTTTGATCAAGTTTAAGAATCCTAGGAGTAAATTAGCCTCTGACTACAGGCAAGCAAAATGTATTAAATACCTATCAACAAGAGAGCATGTAGCAAGCAAGTGGGACTAATTATTTATCCAGGAAAATAGCACAGCTGGTTAGGAGTGTGGATACTTTTAATTCATATGTAGAGCATCTAGCACTTTCCAGTTCTCATGTGGTGCATCTTTAAAGCCAATTCAGAATACTGCAGCCCCATATGAGGCCTACCACAATTCGCTTCCATGGGTTTGATACTCCATTTCTGGGATGTAATATTTGCAAATGGATCATCGTATAAATTACATTGTGTGTCTGCATATTCATGCTTGTCTTGTTCCAGCCAGACTAAGAGCCTAAAAAGGGATGCTGGATGAGGTCTAGCAGACAACATATTCTTGCAACCAGTAGCAAGCAGTGTGGCCTAGTAGAAAAGAATGTGGAGAGCAGGTCACAAATAGAGCTGGGTACAGAGAGAGTTCCCAGGAACAACAGAAGTTGATCAGACAACTAAGCCCATATATCTCCAGCCAGGCCCTGCCCTCTGTGCAAATAATTTAATGATGAGGCCATGACCATCTAGCATTGAATTCTATGCTGCTGTTGAGTGGTTCCGGATTATGTCCTCTGCCTCATCCAGTGGCAATGCATAGGAACAACCTTGAGGGAGCTGATTTAAACTACGCACCCCAAAAGGTTTGATTACTGAGCAGATCTCTGGAGAGGTTGCATATTTGTTTTCTAAATAAATGATAACCTGAGCTGGAATTATTTGCCTTTGAAGTCACCCCTGGATTGAATAGGATGATGCATATGCAGTTGTTGCCATAACATTAATCATCAGAAGAGGGCAGGTAACCTTGCTGGATAGTGGCTCAAAAATGAAACCAAACAAAACAAGGAAGTAGTTCCCTAGGAGAGGTGCTGGTATCCATGCTTATTGAATCACTACCACTAATGAGAGACAGCTTTGTGGCTTGGGACAAGATCTGAATGCAGAGTATCAACAGAGGTATGACATCCAAATTGCAAGATGTCATAGTTCTGCTGTACGCTGCATTGGTCAGGCCGCACCTGGAGTATTGTTAGGGTTGCCAGGTGCCCGCTGGTGGTGGGCAAACCCCCGGCAAATGCTCCCTCTGCCTGCCGACCACCTGAGGGTTGGTGGGCAAACGTGCACACTCATGGCACTTCCAGTTTAGAACCAGAAGTTCTGCCTCTCGAGGTGCCTTTACCCGCCTGAGGAAAAGAGGGACCTGGCAACCCTATCGCCAGACTACAGAGATCAGTTCCCCTGGGGAAAAATGGCTGCTTTGAAGGGTGGGTTCTAGGGCACGATACCCTGCTGAAGTCCCTCGCCAAGCTCCACCCCCAAATCTCCAGGAAATCCCCAACCTGGAGTGGGCAAGTCTAGGTCCGCTGCCTGAGGACCTCAAACGTTCTGGAGTTTCCTATGGATGTAGAGTTGCCAGGTCCCTCTTCGCAACTAGTGGGAGGTTTTTGGAGCAGAGCCTGAGGAGGGCAGGGTTTGGGGATAGGGTTGCCAACCTCCAGGTAGTACCAAAACAAAATTACTCCTAGTTGTGCTGAGATAGTGCAATACAAATTACAACAATAGGTTCAATATTAATCAAACAGTATCAAATGTATTCAAAACAACAATCCACAGACAAGGACTATACACATAAACAGTGGTGCTGAACAACAAAAGTGTATTATATACAATATTTACAATAGTCACCACTAGATGCATCCATCAAGCTATTCAGCTTACTGATACTAATAGTGTCCGAAGACTCAAAATAAAGCACCCGGCTTCATCTGTTTCTTGAATTTCCCTTGAAAGGATAATGCCAAATGTCCAGTGGGGACCACAACTGAATCCAAATTGTTCAGAACCGGATCAGGGGGAGGAACGCAGATCCATGTTATTCATTGCGTTTCACCTAAGGCTTCATCAGCCTCAATTAGTTTTCAAGTCGCCTAGTTTACCTCAGTCAGTTTTCAAAAGTACACGCTCAGAAGAGCTAAGTTGGTTTTCCAAGGCTATAAGCCTTGAAAAACCATCGTAGCTCTTCTGAGCGTGTACTTTGGAAGGGAAATTCAAGAAACAGATGAAGCCGGGTGCTTTATTTTGAGTCTACAGACACTAATAGTATCAGTAAGCTGAATAGCTTGATGGATGCATCTGGTGGTGACTACTTGTTGTAAATATTGTATACCTGACACTTTTGTTGTTCAGCACCATTGTTTATGTGTATAGTCCTTGTCTGTGGATTGTTGTTTTGAATACATTTGATACTGTTTGATTAATATTGAGCCTATTGTTGTAATTTGTATTGAACCTCCAGGTAGTAGCAGGAGATCTCCCGCTATTACAACAGATTTCCAGCTGATAGAGGTCAGTTTCCCTGGAGAAAATGGCCGCTTTGGCAATTGGACTCTATGGCATCAAAGTCCCTCCCCTCCCCTCCCCAAACCCCGCCCACCTCAGGCTCCACCCCAAAAACCTCCTGCCAGTAGCGAAGAGGGACCTGGCAACCCTAAGTATTGTGTGCAGTTCTGGAGGCCTCATTTCAGAAAGGACGTGGACAGAATCGAGCAGATGCAGAGGAGAGCAATGAGGATGATCAGGGGTCTGGAGACCAAGCTCTACGAGGAAAGGCTGAGGGAGTTGGGAATGTTTATGGTTAAATCATAGAATGATGACTGAATGCTACAGTGTCTCCAGTGACGTGCTGATGTCATGTCAGCACATCACTGTTGACATCATTATGATGTAGGAGAGCTCCCCCCACAGCAGAGAGTCCCCTGGTTCCCAACCACAACTGAAATCAGAGAGTTTTGAGCTTTAGTTTTCTTTAAGGAAAATAACATTAATACTGTGCCAACGCCTACATTTTTGTGCTTGGTGTTTTGAAATGCACACTAGCAAATGACACTAGCAAGATGTGATTTTAAAAAAAAACCTACTGATCCTTTTAGCATTGTGTGCATTTAGCTGAAATTCTGACTTAGTAATGAAATTTAAAACCAACCACTCGGTCTTTGTTTTATTGATATTTCTGCAGAATTTTGAGGTTTGGTAGAAACCACAGCATCCAGATAGGAAAACCACAGACTTTCTTCAGGGTATAAATATGTCTTTTATTTCTGAAGGGACTGCACTAGAAACAAGCACGTTTTAATATCTCTTCCACAAGGTGACTGGCATGAGTGAAGGGCAATTTCCCTCCAAGAGCTGAAAATTATCATTCCCCCCCATGCACTTATTTGTCACAATTATGTGAACTTGGTCTGTAATTGATACTCATGGCTCTGTGAGCTATAGGCATATCTGCACAAGAAGATAATTGAGTTCCTCCTTCACCTTTAAGAAAGCAACTGGCCAAACATAATAGAGGATAATACAATTATCAATATTTGCAGAATCAAGCTTATCCATTGAAGCTGATTGACAGTGGTGGGTTTGGGAGAGACTAAAGGGAAGTACTTCTTACAACACAGAGTTTACTTGCAGAATGTGCTAGTAATTGTCAGAAGGTGGCATTCAAAATTGTTAAAGAAATTTCATGAAACAACTCCTATTTCTTGCTCTTGACCATTAGAGATAAATGGAGCCTCAATGAAAGGAGGCAGAAGATTTCTGATTTGCAGATAACAGGGGCCAACATTAATTTCATACCTTGATTCAACATAGAACAAGGATAGGTGTAAAGTGTTAGGTAGTTAAGCCATACTTTTTCATTTAAGGAATACAACAATCATGACTGTTCATATTAGAGACAGCCCAAAGTATCATATTGGGGCATAATACAACATACATAATGCAAAAACCTCCATTTCTGACAAACCCTATGCAAAGCATAATCATGGATGTATTAAATTATGTGTGATGCTCAGTATTTAGATAATCCATGCTACAGCTTATTTCCCCACAGCTCAGGTGGATTTGATAACAGTTTGCTAACTTTTTTTTTGTTTGCATTTTGAAACGCTTAGTAGAAATCATTGTGGGCAGCTGCCAGTACCCTGAGGTACTATGAGGAGGCAATAGGGTAGCCAGCTCCAGCTTGGGAAATACCTGGAATTGGAGGGGGGGGTAGGAAGAGCAGTGTTTGGGTAGGGGAGGGACTTCAGTGGGTTATAATGCCATTGAGTCCACCTTCCAAAGCAGCCATTTTCTCCAGGGGAACTAATCTCTGTGGCCTGGAGATTGTAAATAGTGGGAGATCTCCAGATACCACATGGAGGTTAGCCACCCTAGGAGGTAATATCCATGCTTATGTGAGTCAGTAGGGAATGAGTTTTGGAGAGTTGTCTGGGGGTATGCGATTCCATGGGAACCTAAAAATCAGACCCTGAACCAAAATACACCCATTAGTAAATATCATAAATATTCTGAACGAAAACTGGGTTATTTATGACACTGGAGAGTAGTTGAAAACTTTCCACTCTGACAATTATTCTTGTACCATGCTGTCTGGTTTTATTTTTCTGGAAAGCAGTAGTTGCAGAGAGAGCAACTCAGCAGATATACATCCAGTTTCTGTGTTTTGGAAATTGTTTTGAGGGGAATAGTCTATAAAGATTTCTGTGAACTTGGGCTATGTTATTTATGGTTGAGCTGTTGTATGTATACAGGCACACCTCATTTTATTGCGCTTCAAAATATAGTCAGCAGCCATCAACATCAAGGCAAAACCCTCCATCAGCAAAAAGATTATGACTCGCTGAAGGCTCAGATGATGGTTAGAATTTTTTTTTAGCAATAAAGTATTTTTAATTAAGGTATGTGCATTTTTTAAAGACACAATGCTATTGCACACTTAATAGAGTACAGTATAGTGTAAATATAACTTTTAGATGCATTGGGAAACATGTGACTTGCTTTATTGAGATATTAGCTTTATTGCGGTGGTCTGGAACCAAACCCACAATATCTCTGAAGTATGCCTGCATGTGTTTTTTTTTTTTTAAAATTAAATGATTTTATAATAAAAGGGTACAAAAGGAAAAAAAGGGAAAGGGGAAAAAACTATGATTTCTGATCTCCACTTCAAGATAGAAAAAAAGCACAAATGCAAAGACAAAATGAACAGACTACATCACTTTGCTTTTCAACACTGTTTTACAATCAGGTAATTACCCAGAATATAGAATAAAAAAGAAAAACAGTGTTCGGGCAAGTATGTCTGTATGTAGTTTTGAACACATGAAGCTGCCTTATACCAAGTCAAATCATTGATCGGTCAGTGTCTTTATTGTTTAATGTGACTGGCAACTGTTCTCCAGAATCTCAGGTGGAAGTCTTTCACATCACCTACTATCTGACTCTTTTAAATGGAGATGCCAGGGATTGAATCTGGGACCTTCTGCTTGCCAAGCAGATGCTGTATCACTAAGCCAAGCCTTTAGCGTGGTGGTCCTCAAGCCTTTTGCCTTTAGCATGGAGGTCCCCAATTTGATGCAGGTGGGTGCCATGGAACCCACAGACACCTTCCCTGTCTCCTGCCAACTGCTTAGGGTTGGGTGGGGTTTCCTGTCCAGCAGGGTGTCTGACTGGCCATTGGCGATCTGATTGGCTGTGCAAATTAAAAAATGTTCTAATTCAAATTCAATAATTGTAGCAGCAGAAGAACCAGTTTCAGTCTTTGTTTTTTTTGTACCATCTCCTAACCTGGTTATTCTAACTGATTTCTAACTGCACCTCCATGACATCTAATGGCTTGACTGTTGGCTGGCATAACTTATGTGGCTTCCCTGCAGAGTCAGGGAAGATTTTGCAATACTTAAAAGTGTGTTCTACTTAGCAGTGCTAACTGGAGTTTCACCACCATTCTTTTTAGCAGACCAACTGTTTAGGAACAGCTGTTGCACAAATAAAAATAAACAATGTACAACATCAAGAAACACTGCATCTTTGCTTCATCAGGATCAAAAGATTATGAAATAAATTTTGTTCTCAAATTCTTTACATTTTTAATGAGCGAACAGATGAATGACATTTCTGGCTTGACTGACATTTTACATTTTCCCACCTTGAAATAACTGTGCAATATTTGCAAACTCATTATTAATGCAAGGCATGGCATTTAATGAGACAAGGCATTTTCTCCCTGAGGTGTACATGTAGGGGTCCATGTTTATTAAACCGGGATCCTATTATAGGTAGACTTAATGAAATACTCCCACACTCTTCAGGAATATCACAGAGGGGAACTTACCAACATTTGGGTACCTTTATAAAGCCATTCTGATTCTTCCATGGGGAGGGGCCATAGCTCAGTGGTAGAGCATCTGCTTAGCCTGCAGAAAGTCCCAGGTTCAATCCCCAGCATCTCCAGTTCAAAGGATCAGGTGATGTGAAAGATCGCCACCCAAGACCCTGGAAAACCACTGCCAGTCTGAGTAGACAGTACTGACCTTGATGAACTAATGGTCTGAATCACTACGAGGCAGCTTCACGTGTTCTGTTCTGCTCTAATTCTGATGTCATAGTGTAGGACCTTCTATCTAGACTGGTTTTTGGTAGCTCAAGGAGAAGAGGAGGGAAGAGTATGCTAAGATTGTATTGGGCAATCCATCTCTCAGTCATGGTTAAGCCAGTGAGATCGCGGGCCTTCTCTGTGGTAGCAATTTCATTTCTAGGGTTACCAGCTCCGGTTTAGGAAATACCTGGAAAATTTAGGACTGGAACCTGAGGAGGGCAGGGTTTGGGGAGAGGACGGACTTAAATGGGGTATAACGCCATACAGTCCATCTTCCAAAGTGACCATTTTCTCCAGCTGATCTCTATTGCTTGGAGATCAGTTGTAATCCCAAGAGATCTCCAACCACCCCCTGGAGGTTGGCATTCATACTCATTTCCCTCCTAGAGAAGTATGCCGACTAACTCTGGATAGTTTCCATGGACTAGCTATAACTCTTTCATTTTTGGATTATATTGCCATTGGGTGGCAAAATGTTTGGATTATACTGCCATTGTGTGGCAAAGCTTTCAGTGTGCTCTATTAAAGTCCTTTAGTTTACTGAAAAGGAAGACTAGTTCCCCCCCCTCCAGATGTGCCATCAAAGGAGGGAAGTTGTTTTATATCTGCATAATGCTCCTAATCCCTCTATTTGCTGAAATTAGGGCAAGTGACATTAGCAAGCTGTAAAAGCCCAGGGAGCTGGTGCATGAGAAACATCTTCTCATCGCCACTATATTTCTTTGCAGATTATTTGAAGCATTCCTTTAATAGCTTCTGTTCATCTACTTTTGACTTGAAGCCAATTTGCACTTAAAAAAAACAATCCAGAAAGCATTATTCAAATAAGCCCTAAGTTAGAGCTAAGCATGACAGTGCCTGAAAGCGGTATAATTTCAGTTCTTGACTGTTCTTAAGGTTGGTCGTCTGGCATTAGGACAACCTGATTTTTTCTCTTAATCTAAATCCAGCATTGTTTGGATGCCTGCTCCCCCTGTGCTTTCTGTGGAAGATTTC